>NC_138166.1:862526-2062526 GCF_964165515.1 Mesoplodon bidens | reverse complement strand
TCTCTCTGCTGTCCTGCCAGCTCTCTGCCTGAGAAAGCTGGGCCACCATCCCATGCATTCGGTGCCCGCGTCCTGGGCGCCCACCGGAGGCTGGGATGCACTGAGCAAAGCCCAGGGGCGCACTGTCCCTGCAAGTGGGGACACAGGTGAAGAGTGAGAGGCTGGCGCTGCCACTTTAGGTCAGGGAGGGCCCCTCGGACGTGGCATTTCCGAATGGAGACTGAATGCAGGAGGGGAGAGGGTCACAAGGGCCTGGTGGGGGACAGGAAAGGCAGACACCCCAGCCCAGCCCAGCCCCTGGATGGCTGGTCCTGCCTGTGCTGGGGCTCCACTGGGCTGTCATATATTAGTCCTTTCTCTCCAGTCACTCCTTCCTATCTGCCTTCTAACAGACTTAACTATCCTCCTCTGACACAGGCCACCCCGAGCATCCTCCCCGGCTGCATCCTCGCAGCCTGCTCCCGGCTCGTCCCTGCATCCCTACTGTCTGCCAGCTGCCTGAGCTCCCCGGCCCCTGCTGTTCTGCTACATTTCGAGCTGGGCCTCCACCCCTGCCGAGCCCTCTGGGAAGCTACCACCCAACTCCCGAAGGCCCCTGCCCAGCCCCTCCGTCCACCCTTTCATGCTTCGCATCTTCCCTAAAACCTCTATCCCGGTAACTTCTACACCATGTTTCTTTCCAGAAAAATGTACCCGGATCAAGCAACTCATTCCCTGCTTCCTCCCTTGCTTTCTCTTCCAGACAATCACACGCATGTATTCCCAAGGCCCTGGTGCTCAGCGTCCCTCCTGGCATAGCCGGACCAGCTCCGTCCACCCCTCCCATGCCCTGCCTTCCAGACAGTTCCTTGGCCTCAGGCTTGTCAACGGACTTCCAGTCAACCCCAACTCTGTGTCCATTTCCCGTTCTGTTAAGAGAACCGCTGCAGTCCCTTCACACACGTGCCCACGCCGCGTGGACACACGGCGTGGCCACTGCTGGGAATCGCCTCCCCACCCGGCCCCTCCCGGCTCAGGCACAGGACATCTCTCCCTGTTTGCTGTCACCAGATGATCTCGCCAGCACTCCGGTCTGGAGGAAACATTTTGCGGGGTCCCCTCCAAAGCCCACAGCTCGCTCCCAGAGCTGGCCACGGGGGCCCCGGTTGTGACGTGGCCCACCCCCTCCCGCCCCGCCCACCTGCCACCCGTTTCCTAAGGTCAGACGTGACTCACCTTCGCGCCTCTGTGAGAACTTCAGCTGCCTGCGTCTCCCCAGGGCCCCCCACCCCCACCCCCAGCCCAGCTGGGAACAAGCCTTTCTGCCCACTTTCTTTAGAGAGAACTTGATGTCCCTGTGAGCGCTCTGCCGGGCCGTACGGGGCTGGGCTATTAGTCTGCAAGCTGTAACTGCTCAGGTCGGCAAGGCAGCGGCTGCGTCAGCCAGCCAGGGAGCAGGGCTCAGTCAATATTACTGTTAGTGAATGGAAGGTCCTCATGTCCTAAGAGTCACAGAAACACAAGTTCAAGCAAAGCACAAAGCCAACCTCGACGGTGCGGTCCCACCTCCCAGTGGGGAGGTGAGAGGAGTGTGAGGCCCGGAGCAGCCTGGCCTCCAGCAGGGGCCCTGCTTTCGGTCACACACACCGTGACAGCTTCCAGCCGTGTGGTCACTGACCTCCGAGCACGAGCAGGACACACTGGCCCTCGGGTGTCCTGACAGCTCAGCGCCGCGAGTCCCTCGTCCCCAAGCACATCCTTCCGCTGGGCCAGCCCTCACCACGGCGGGGTTGGTGGGGGGACCTTCACGAGCCCTCCACCCTCCAGCCAGGCCTTTCCTCGTATCCCGCTCTCTCCAGCCGCTGGGAAGGACCCGGAGTTTGCTGAGACCCTCCAGTCTTGCCACACCGATCACGCGCTGCTTCCCGTGTGCCTTCTTTCTTGGGAATGTTCGGCGTCTTGTGAGGTCACCGCCTCGGTGCTTCTCCCCGAAGTCACCTGCCAGGAGGTGACCTGAGTACGTGCTCATCTGGTGTCCAGATCCCGCAGAGATCTCACAGCCAGCACGCCTGATGGGTGATGATGACACACACGGCTGCCGCTACACCGATGCCCCTACCTCGCGGCCCCGCCACCCCCCTGGCGCTCGCCCTAGGTTACAGCGATGGGCAAGGTGACGCCCTCACCCCACAGGGAGGCGACCTGCCAGGGCCAGCAGGACGGAATCCCTGCAGCTGGGCCCCAGGCACAGAGATGCTCCTCCAAGCGACCCACTGTGGTGTCTTGTTGACTACCACACAGAACACACACGAACACACACACACACACACACACACACACGCACACACACACACACACCCCAAGGCACTACACACAGAAGCCTCTGCTGCCTGGTCTCACCTTATATACCAAAACCCAGTACAGGATGGTACCCCATGCAGCACACAACCACTTATTTTAATTTCGTGTACCAACAGGTCCTGATGTTCCACAAAGATCATGATTTCCAAGTGGTTTGCACTGCCCCACAAAACAGAGTTCAGAAAAAACTTAACATTTACTTTTAAATGGGAAGCAATGAACCTGCTACATAATAGTCCCTCTTCAAAACTAGAACGACTTAGACAGTAGGCAAAATATATATATATTGTTTTTTGGATGCTGTGTCTCACGTTTTGGGAAATTCAGAAAAATGAGAATCTTTCCAACTGGCCTCCTCTTTGTTTGCTGATGTATGGTAGCCTCTGTGGTCTTCACCAGGCACCCCAGGCAGAGACAGCAAATTGGAACATGAAGAGGACAGGATCTTTAAAAGGTGCCCCATCAAAAGCACTGCACAATGTGTCAACTATGAAAAGGAGTAAGGAACTAAATAAAACAGAGACGCGAACACGAATCTAAATGACATGCTTTGAGCTGTTCCTCAGAAGAAATCTGGAAACCAAGATACCCGAGCCCTGGATGGAGTTCAGCCCTGGACGGGTTTCTCTGTGAGACTGTTTCACGGCGCACATCCCATCCCAGCAAGCTCGAGACCAGCTGCAGCTAATGCTCAGATGCTGTGAGATAATAGTTCTCCCGAGCTCAAATGGGGTTTCTCGGTTCAGAGGAGATGCATTGCACAGATAAAAACGACTTCCTCTAACTGCTGATTAGATAAGCGGGCGCAGCATCCGTACTCAAACGCCAGCGCCCCAGCTCCAATTAGACCAAAGCCCACTGTTTTCCACCGTGAAAAACTCTCTCCAGCATCTCCCATCCACCCAGGCTGTGGAGAGGTGTTACAGCCCTCACCCACTGTCCTGCCACCGTCTTGGTGCCCTGCCTAGAACTTTAAAACAAAAGTGAGATCTGGTACCAGAATCACCAGTGAAAAATATATGAATCCTCTTACGATTCACACTTTAGGTCTGGAACTCATGATGGAATAAAGTAATGTTTATTTCAAGTGAGTGGACCAAAAAAGAGAATTTATGTGTAGACACAATCATTTTCCTGGATTCCAGGGGGAAGAACGCCAGATTTTTTTTTCTACTTTTTTTTTTCTTTCCATTTTTGCCAGGGTGAATCAAACTCTGGTCAAAATCTTCCAAGGGAAGGACCCAAGGACCCAAGCGGATGCAAGAATTCAGCTTCAAAAATGCTCCAAACACCACTCTGGGGGATGTGACCTGCAGGACTTAGGTCCTACAATAAACCACCCAGGAAGCAATGGCTGTTGCCGCCCTACTCTGGGTGTAGGTCCTGAGCAAGGGAAGAACATTCTAGAATGTGGCAGGGCACGCACAAACACACGTCATCGCCCCGTATTCAAAGGCACCCAACCCCGCATCTCCCTCTGCATTCGAGTGACTACTACACAAGGTCAGCCTGATTGTCTGTCCATGGAGCCCACCGAGCCATTTGGAAAGCCTCCTTCCACCTCAAAGCAGCCTCGAGTCTTTGGCTGTCGGCTAATTCAACCACCCCCTGGGCGTGACTGGGCTCCTGCTCCTGGGTCTTCCCTTTGATTCTACGTTAAATCCTAACCTTGCCAGGCATCTCTCTTAGGGTACCATCTGGTTTTCTGGCCTCAAATCTCTCTTCTCCATCTCTGGCCTCTCCCTGTCTCTTCTGTTCCAGCCCAGCAAGCCTCCTTCCCTGCCAGCCATCTACACGCAAAGGGGAAGGGGCTTCTGACTTTATTCACAGTCTCTCTTGGGGCCGGAACCAGCCAGCCTGCAGTCCTCACTCTTCCTCTCCAGGCCCGTGCACTCACTGATATAGCATGAGGGCGCTGGAGGACCCCTGCCCAAGTTTAGGGCAGGGAAACCCACACAAGCCAAGGGAGAGTCAGGCAGGAATGGGTAAAAATCCACGCCTGAAGGAAGAAAGCAATGTACGGGTTATTGAATAAAGGAGGAAGAGAAGTAAGCTTTTCGTTCCTTTACTCACGACGCTTATCTGTCCTGTTACACGCCCGTCCTGACATCATTTCTACACGAGACACTTCTAACCACCCCTGGTCCACAGCTGTCAGGAGAACTCCCGACCCATTTTCCACTTCTCTAGGGCACCTGCCATGGGTGATTGGGGGTAAATTTGGGGGTTGCCTTAGGAGGTCACTGAGTGCATCCTCCGTGTCAGCAGTTTCATACACAACCACTTCAGAGAGGCGCGATTTCTCTCATTTTTACAGAGACCACTTCAGAAGAACAAGCTGGCAAGTCATTAAGTGGACTGTCCTGATGACTAAATCCCTCACGGCCAGGAAGTTCTCTGCTGTGTCTATCTTCCATTCTTCACGCTGCACTTCAGACCCTTGCTTCCTCTTATTCAGGCCCAGAAGAACCTGGAGGCAGATGAGAGCAACAGCCTTGGCCTTGGCCTTATTCCTCTGACCCCCTTTCCACACGGTCCTGCAGGACTTCCCTCAAGACTGGGGGAAGGCTTGAGGCGCAAACCCATTACGTCTCTCGTGCTGGGAATGACCTGCCACCAGTGAGCCGTTGCCTCCCCATCTCAGGGGGCTGGTTCCCACCTTTCCCAACCACGTGTTCATTACTCAGGTCTGTTCTCCTGGTTGGGATTCGATTTGTCTAAACCTGGTAACGAGGGCACCCCTTGGCTCTTTCTAAAACAGACACCCAGTGATCTAGTCTCACCTAAGGCTTCCCCATCTTTCCCCATCTTTCGGCCTCTCGCCGTCTCTCCTTGACATTTCCACCGGAGGAACCAGCACCCTTGACTGGACCCTGGGTCTGGGGGTAGCCAGCACCTCCATGTCCCCCTCGGTCTTGCCCTCTCCTAACTGATCCCTCCCCCGTCTTCTTGGCTGTGTTTTCGGTTTGCTTGTTCTCTGGATCCCATGTTTTTAATTAATAAATTCCTCTTCTATTCCTGGTGCTGCAAATCTTATCCATTCTCGTTCCCTTCTCTCAGGGGAAGCTACAACAGGCTCCTTCACTCTGCCCATAAACCTTTAAAAGATCTTTGTCTGCCTTTTACTGTTTTACTGTTTGACTTTGTGGTTCTGTCTTCAGCAAAGCGTGCTCGCATGTTTTCAGTTACCCCTGGAGACCATTCTGTGAGTTGAGTCCCGATGCTGCGGCCCGTTTGACATGAGGGCACCGAGGCTCGGAGGTCTGCCTGGGAGGGGCCCAGGCTCCACCCTTGCCCTCCCAGGGGCGCCTTCTCCCCGGCCAGCCTCCGGCCTCCTCACCACCCTCCCCGGTGCCTTCTCCCAGGCTCTGCCTTTTTGTGCTGTGCTGCTCCTGCTTCTGTGAAGGGAGGGGCCCCCGAGCAGGGAGGGGCCCCCCGAGCAGGGAGGGGCCCCCAACTGCTTCCTGTTGTCTGTGCCCTGACCCTCCTTCCTTTGCTTTCTTCCCAGGGAGCTGAGGAAACACGCCTTTGAGTGCCTTTCCTTCTCCTTCCAGCTTCGAATTCCCCACCTTTTCAAGTGGTCTCCTAACGCTATTGACATACTTCATTTGTTCAGTGCTACCTAAGATGCATTACTTTAATAAACAACCTAGCACCGCCTACTCAAGCCAGCTGATTTCCTTCAAAAACCATAGAGGCTGGTTTCTAACGCTCACTGGCCGAGCGCGAACAGCAGTCGATTCCCTTGACGCTTCCCTCCACCCCTCGGTCCTCTGGGATGCGCTCCCGCTCACCTGTCCCCTTAAACCTGCCCGCTGTCTTGCTCCTGTCCTTTCTAGTTTCCTGGCAGTGACCCATCACGTCTCTGTCCCTGGCCCCCACTTCCAGCCACTTTCCCTGCCTGTCCACACGGCAGCCGCTATTTACAAACCAAGGAAAGAGGATGCTTGGGCGTTTGAAGTCTTACAACTCTGAAATTCAGTCTTTAGAAACCTTATGCTGAAAGGAGAAGTGGGTGAGCATCGTGTCGCATGGCGACCAAGCACTGGAAAGAGCCTGCGGGAGATCACACCCCCCGGCTGTACCAGCCACGCCCGCACGGGCTCTGTCAGGACCCAGCCCGGATCTCACCACCAGGACGCAGCCTTGGAACCAGGGGCTTGATGACCTCTTCCCAAGGCAGATCACCCACAACCTGAAGTTCTTAAGGGGTGGTATATGTAGACCGTGAAGGCATTTATAACGAAGGCTTGTTTACCTACAGCAAGTGGACGCTTCTTCACTCCCCAGGAACCGGCCCGACTTTCAGTTCTCTACAGGTTGCCCAAGGTGACTATGGCTGTCAGCCTGCACAGCAGCTGCAGGGATTTCGGTGCGGGGGGTGGGGGTGGGGGGCTCCGCAGTTTCTCCATAATGACCCCAGAGTCCTAACTCTGACGTCTGGGTTCTCGGTTCATTTAAATGGTGAGTGGGTACGTATCCACATAATTTCTTCTGCCTTTTGGTCCCTGAGCCTTTGCAAGTTTTTATCATGTAGACACACCCTCATTGTCCTAATGTTTTTATTTAAATTAGATCTTTTAATTTATGTAAACGTGCCTTGAAAGGAAACCCTGCAGCAGTACAGGGTGTAGGACAAACCAGTATCTCTTGTAATAAACAGAAGACAATCTTCAACATAAATGCATCAGTTACAAGAAAGCATGCTCCTTTGGGTCTCAGCTTTGGGAAACCCTGAAAGGCTGTGTGTGGAACAAAGGGCAAGACCCACAAACCTTCTTCTCTCCCCCTGCTCACCCACATACACATTTTCTAACAGGGAAAAGGAATTCAGAAACGTACTTGTTTTCTTGGTTCACCTTATGTCAAAGGGCTTTAGCCACTATCTTTGTCTGTTTGTACAGCTAGCTGTAGAGCTAAATTAAAACAGAAGAACCATAATACCCAGAGTCTATTTGGTTTCCAAGACACATGAAAACATACAAAATATGTTTCCTGGTTATCACATTAGGATATCCTACAGGAAAATCACTGGCGATTTTCAGAACCCCGAGAACTTTACCCACGTGCCCTCCCTGGCTGTGGCGCTTATGAGCTGATCCGCATGAGATCTGTCCTACCTGTCCTACCTCATGTCCACCTGTGTACCCTTCATGATACTCTTTTGTGCAGATAAGTGGCTCTCAACATCACAGTTTTATCTTTATAAAAAGAAAAAAGATAGGTAGTCCAAGGAACCGTTGACTCATTAGCTGATGAGAAGAGGGTATAATGGAGTGAAAACCAGTCTTCGAGTCAGAAATTGAGTCTCCTTCTGACCCTGCTATGTGACCTTGGCTAATTCACTGAATTTCTCCGGGCCTCTGTTTTCTTAAAGAGGGTGGATTAAGATTTCTCACCATGAACTGTAGCCTGGGTAGGTTAACCAGGGGAGAGACTGCAGATACTTCCATATACATTCTTTTATGGAGGAGGCGTGTTAAATGTCTGCTAGTCAAGATTATCTAGATTTTTTTTTAAACATTAAAATTTTTCTACTTGTCAAATTTTCTACTGTCAGTTAAACTGGACATTCAAGAAACAGAGATGAGAAGGATAACTTAACATGGCCTGATTCGGCTCCTTCTAAACCAAAGCTAGGAAAATGAACAGCCCTATTGCCATTACACATAATGGCAATAAATGGATAAATTGGATAATTTATACATGGATAAAATGGATAATCTTCCCTATCTACAGTCCATCAACTTGGATGTTGCTGCAGTGCGCTGAGGACAGGAGGCCAGTGATGTGCCTGCTTTGGGGGATGCTCCGCAGCTTGGCCACGTGGCTTCCCACATGGGACTCAAGACCACACTGAGCTGGGTCTCCCGTCCTGCATACAATAGGGCCCCGTCCTGCATTTCGTGTTTCCTTGACATGGGGGTGGAGGGGAAACCACAGGTGAAATGACTGTAAGGAGACAAAGGTCCAGGAGGACTAGAGCACGTGACAGTCTGTGGACAGGAGGCCACTTACCCAGTCCTCTATCACCCTTGGAGCTCTGCTGGCCTCCAGACGTGGTGGAAAGGTCTTCAGGGACAGGCATGGGTTCATCGCCATCGTCGGGGGTGTCACTCACCGGGGGGCTTTCCTTCCCTGAGGAGGCAATTAGGAGCTTGAGTTTCTGGGGACATGGTCAACCCTGGGGTGGTGGTCGCTGCAATGGGTCAGCAGGGACAGCCTGGGCCTCACCGTGGCTTGGCTTCATTCGAGTTACTGGATTGAGTTCACGTCTCTCTCTGGGGATTAGAACCTGCTTTCCTTTTTATAAAATAATATCATTGCCACACCCAAAACCGAGAGGACACAGATGTGAAAAATACATATCACCTAGAGATCACCACTATTAAAACTGTGGTGTGTGTGCGTGTGCGTGTGTGTACACATACATGGATACTTATATATGATGGATAATGCGTGGTGACATATGTTCTTGATCAGAATAAACTGCACTTTTTAGACATTCTCATAACCAGTGGCCCTACTTCCATAACTTTGTGGTGTCTGTGTAATACTTCATTGCATGGGCACACTAGGATTTACTTAAATCCTTTTTCTACTTTTGAACTTAGATTTTCAATCTTTTTTTTTTTTTTTTTTTTTTTTTTTATGAAACAACACTGTGGTAAACCTCCAAACAGACAGCTTCTGCCCACGTTTTTAAGAATCACCATAGTACAAACCCCGGGAGTTTTATGCCTGGGTCAAAAGGCATCCACATTTTTAAGCCTCTTCACGTGTTAGGGCCAAATTTTCCCCTGTAAGTTTGTTCCACTTTAGCCTCCTACAAGCCTGCTCACCACACCCTCATATTATTTCGATTTTAAGGTCACCAGATGCAGCATCCTGCTCAGAGCTACACATTCTGGGTCTGTTCACTCTCTTTTTCAAGAGCCAGGGGTTACGTATTTTGCCAGCCGCCCGATTTGATTAACTTGATGGGGCCGGGAAGTCTGGAAGGAGGATGAACAGGGAATCAACACGATTCTGCCCCGCCTGCACAGAGAGTCGGCCACTGGGAAGTTTTATCCTCAAAATATGAAAACAAAACAGAATCCACACAACTCCAAAAGTTGCTTCACAAAGTAGGATTTACCAAATGAGATAGGGTTTTACAGGATGCCCGACTCTATTTTTGACTATATTAAAATGTTTCATCGGAAGCTCCAGAAATGGGGAAATCACTCCCACTCCCAAGAACTCAATACTGGGAAGCCTAGATGTGTAGAAAATGCTCCTTCTCCTTTGAAATGGAAACCCCTGTACCTTCTAACATGGATGTTACCTAAAATTGAGTTAGGAGACAATAAACCCAGGCAAGGAAAGGGCTGGTGGGGCCCCCAGTGGATGCAGAATAGCACATGAGCACTGCTGTGGAAGACAAGCAGGGATGAGGAGCCTCAAGGAAGGTTCCTGGAAAAGGGATGGGCTGGGATTGCGGGTTGCTGGCTGGGCCGGCAACCTGGCATCCCAGACAAAGGCTATTCCTGCACAGAAGCCCAGACCTGCAGGAGAGCGCACAGATGATGATGAGGGCAAACCTGGAAGACAGGGAGAGGCAGAGTGTGAAATCGTCTTGTTTGTTTGAATAAACCACCTGCAAAAGCGACACGACCCTTCAGGGGATGGGCAGGACCAGTGCAAGCGTCCCCAGCACAGGAGATGACCCTTCCAGGAATAATTTAAAATAGAAGCTGCAAGGCACCAAGGTGATGCTTTGGGGAATAGTAGCGCATTCTCTAGCAAACAGACATCACAGTTTAATATTCCAGCTTAGCTGTAATTACCTCAATTGGCATACTTTCAGAAATAGCATTATTGGGTATATCTGGATAGCCAATACAAGATGGATAGTTAAAGGTGGGGCAGGATGATAAGAATTTCCCAAGGAAAAGCCAAAGGCCAGAGAGAAATTGATTGAAGTGCTTGTGTTACACTAAATGTGCATTACATCAGTAGTATTTTCATCACCCTAAAAGGAAGACTTTAAAAGTAGCAACAGCTAAAGACGCAGTGCTACTGTTCACCTGTACAGGTGGGCCAAAGTTCTGAACAGGAGCCTGCAGGAAGCATATGACCAACCGACAACTCTTTTTTCCTTCTGCTTTCCTAGAGTTATGGTCTTCAAACCTTGAGGACTTCAGGGAGGTGGTCAGAGGACTCTTTTTCAATTTTTTTTTGGTAAGAATAATATATTTTTTAAATTATTGAAGTAAAGTTGATTTACAATATTGTGTTAGTTTCAGGTATACAGCAAAGTGATTCAGTTATACACACACACACACACACACACATATTCTTTTACAGATTCTTTTCCATTATAGGTTATTAGAAGATATTGAATACAGTTGCCTGTGCTATATAGTAGGACCCTGCTGTTCGTCTATTTTATGTATAGTAGCGTGTATCTGTTAATTCCAAACTTCTAATTTATCTCTCCCCCCTTTCCCCTTTGATAACCATAAGTTTGTTTTCTACGTCTGTGAGTTTGTTTCTGTTTCGTAGGTATGTTGATTTGTATCGTATTTTAGATTCCGCATATAAGCGATATCATATGATATTTGTCTTTCTCTGCCTGACTTACTTCACTTCGGGTGAAAATCTCTAGTTCTTACACAGAACTTCAATATACGAAACCCGTCTTCTGTGTAAAGTGGGGACACTGCAGGGTAGGGAGGGCTGAAGGACCAGAGGCCCAGGCCACTTGCTTCTGCGAAGGCCCCCAAGGAGCCTCCACAGAACTGACCATGGGAACTCTGGCCCCACAAACTGACCAGATCATTAAGGTACAGAGTGTGGGGTGTGCACGTTCGCCTTTCTGATTAACCAGCTGTCATGGTTACGGGCTGGGAGTGGGACACTGAGAAACTAGACTGTATTCATGTTTTGTTTTGTTTTTTTTTATTATTCTGAGCTTCCTGATGATGACATTGGAGAACTCTGGGATCAATTTAGATACCCAGGCATGAGAAACCAAGGGAGCATCATAAAGATTCGGGATTCATCCAGTGAAGGGATGTGGTCTCTCTCCTCCATTCATGTGAAAAATGCATCCACATAATCTTTTCTCAAATTTAGCTGATTCCTTTCTTGGGAACAAGACCAACTAGAACTTGGTGGGATCCTAGGCGTGCTTCCGTCTGGCTGGACTCCTGTGCTGAGCTACAGCCCGGCAGTCCTGCAGCATCTCAGCGCTTTCATTGTTTCCTACACGGGGGAGAAAAAGGAATAATGGAAACGGTAGGGGCCGTGATTCTAAATACCCTGGGCCGGGTCGATCCACAGGAGCTCCCCATGCAGAAGAAGCGAGAATAAAACATCAGTCTCGGCGTGTGCAGGGGCATCTGGTAACAAGTCAGTACTGGAAGAGAGCGAGGTGAGACAGCCGTGTGCCTGTCACGAGCCCTGCTGGAATTCAGCCTCACCTGGCCTGCACTCTGTGATGGTTTTTAAGAGCTCATCTGATTTGCCTAAAAGCCCCCAAGTTTGAGCAGCGGCTACTGAGGCATTAATCACTGGCTTGAGCCTCGGTACTCAGCGACCCTGGGATCCTTTCCCTGCCGGAGAGTTCCACGATGAACCTCCACCACTTCATCAAAACCTTCACGGGGAGCAAACATATTTTTATGTGTTGCTTTTAAACCAATTCACCCAGTTAACCACTTAAAATACAACACCAGGTATAAAACACACCACCATGATAAAAGATAAGAAAATGAAGTTGTTAAATCAAGTCAACACATAGCAGATATTAACACACTGTGACTAGAAGTTAGTTGACACGGGGTTCAGCTCAGATTTGACCAACTGTAAGACAGATTCCATCATAAGTCACCTCTTTAAGTCTCTTTCCTCAAGAGTACAATGAGGCTAAAAAACATGATTTTGGCTTAGCTCACAAGGTTGTTGTGAGGATAAAATAATAAAGTGCATGGATGCTAATATGCTAAATAAGCTTACGGTATTATTTTGTAACTGTAACATCCTATAGAAAGAGGTATGCACAGCACCAAGTGCCCATATGTCCCCCAAGTGCATGTACAATGTCACACAGACACGCAGAACTGTAGACAGTGAGAAATCAAGTATTGAAATGGAAGAATTTGGGAGGTGAGAGGTCATTTTACTTATTCAGAAAAATGAAAGAAACTTCTTACCAATTTCTATGTAAGTTACCTACTACCCATGTTTCAAATAAAGCTTTACCTATGAGAAGCATTTTGGGCACATTAGATGAGAAAATTGTATAATTAGCTTATCAACAGCAAGCAAATATTCCTCAAGTAGATTATAATTCACCCAACAAAGTTCTGTGATTCCCTTTCTCCCTAGTGGATGAGCTTTTACTATGCACAGTTACCCAGGAGAACATAATTCCTGGGTGTAAATAACAACTCAGAAAATAGACTCTACAGAAGAGTGGGGAAGCTCCTGCTCAGTGCCATGTCTGGCTCCCATGGGACTTCTGATTGGTTATTGAAACTGTGAGTCTCAGCTCCCTGTGAATTGAAGATGGTCCCTGTGTCTTCTTCACGGGGGTCTTGTAAAGTTGAAAGGAGAAAAATGCTGAGGGTGGTGTTTGGTCAATATCAAGCACTCAATCAATGTGATTTACTCTGATTAACATTTGCACTGACACTTCAACATAGATGAGCCTCATTTCCCAGGCAGGCAATGGATGTCTACAGAGCATAGTTCTTATTTCCTTGTTCCAACGAACATTACAAACAACCACTAAGAAAACATCCCATAGGGCCCCAGGAGCCTGAGCATCCTCTGAGCTCAACTGGCTCCAGTCCCCCATTTTGCAGAGGACACACAGTGGTCCAGGAGGCATGGAGAACAGTTTCAGGTCTCAGAGCTGGAGGCACAGATGAGGTGCTGATACAGGCCTCACAATTCCCGTCCTCCCACAGGCTGCCTCTTCCCTTAGGACCCAAGACAAACCATAAACCACACGCATAACCAATAATTTGGAAGGTGTGCCAGATAAAAGAGAGACAGAGAAAGCAATAGAAAACTTACCCAAAGAATGAAGGAGATGTGCCCTAAAGGAAAGGATGGCTTTGCTTTAGACACACTCTCCTCCAAGCCTATTCAACACCATTTCCCGACTCTGGTGGGTGCAAGTGGGTAAATATTTATTGAGTGTCTACTATATGCAAGACCCTGTAAACCAGGGCTCAGTCCACATTTAGGATAAATCCCAGGGTAGAAAGAAACAGGTAGTTTGAAAAAAAAGTTAGGTATTAAGTACTTCTCTATTTTTCAAGGGAGTAGTACACATAGGTTAGGTGGACTCTTTATGAAATTGCTGATGTTGGGACTTCTTTTACCTGTGATAGTGGCAATTTCATAGGGTTCAACTTAGAAAAAAATCTATTTTTCTTTTTTGGGAGCAGCATATAACAAGGAATAATTTTGTGGGAAAAGGGGATGATTCAGAACATATTCCTCATATAAATCAAAAATTCAACTTCTGTTTGGCTAAATGTACATCCTTATTCTACAACTTACTGCCACCTTCCTCCATTTTAGAAATCAAAAAGGAAAAGTGATCATTATAAGGACCGTATTGGAGAAGCAGCAAGAAGTAGAAAAAGTATGCTTCAAATCTTTAGTAAAAATGGCACAATGTGGGCTTCCCTGGTGGCGCAGTGCTTAAGAATCTGCCTGCCAACGAAGCGGTCATGGATTCGAGTCCTGGTCTGGGAAGATCCCACATGCCACAGAGCAACTAAGCCCGTGCGCCACAACTACTGAGCCTGCAAGCCACAGCTACTGAAGCCCGCACGCCTAGAGCCCGTGCTCCGCAACAAGAGAAGCCACCACGGTGAGAAGCCCGCGCACCGCAATGAAGAGTAGCCCCCTGTCGCCGCAACTAGAGAAAGCCCGCGTGCAGCAATGAAGACCCAACGCAGCCAAAAAATAAATAAATAAATTTAAAAAATATATTTTAAAAAAGGGCACAACTCTTTAAATGCTCCAATCTCTGTTTAGAATGCTCCAAGCTTGACACAATCCAAAGGACTATTTGTGTAAAGTACTAAAAGTAGCATTTCCTTTGCTAGGAGTATGCAAAAGTAAATTGCAGACCAAATCTTGAATCTTTTTTAAACCAAAGAAGAGTTTGGCTTTTTCAGGCCAACCTCACTCTTGACTCCACCCCCTGCCAACCTTCTCTTCAGCCACTTCCAAACAAATTGAGTGTTTAGCATAATGTTAAGGGCAAGAAAAATAGCAGAAGAAAATGAGAGTTTTGTTATGCTTGTAACCAACTGAGGGGATCCGAATATTGACTGGCCATTCTCCTACAAAACTTTCTAGAGATGCCAGCCCAGGCTCGGGCTTTCGGCTTTGCCTTTGGGACAGCAGAGTCTGCATGGATCCAAGGGGTCTCCTCCTCAATGCGTCATGTAAGACGCCAATCTGGAAGCCACCCAAGAAGAAGGTGACAAGGGAACACAGAGGATCAGAAACCACGAAGGGGTCTCTTTGCGCCTTTGGGATGTTTAACATCCCGTGTTTCTGACCCTCTCATCACCTCTAGCCATGGTCTGCAATTCCAGGGAATGGGACTCACCTGTCCTTCAGCTCAGGCTGCATCTACCAGCAGCGATCAGATCCTGGCCAAGCTGAAGGACAGGCTCCAAAGAGCAAACATTTTTGTTTTCTTAAATAGTTTTATTGTTGTTGCTGTTCTACTTACATTTAAGAAACAAAGACTGTGTTTAAGGGAAATAAATCCAAACAACGCTGAAAGGTAGAAGACGGAAAACCAAAGTCTCCGTCCCCTTCGTCTCTAACCCATCCCTTCCTTCCATCCTCAGTCTTCTAAGAGGAAGTGCACGTGTAATAAGTATCACTCCAGAATTTTCCTAAACGTATATACAGGCACGTGGAAAGTCTGTGTGTGTGTGTGTGTGTGTGTGTGTGATATGTTTTCATTTCAAAGGATGGTAGCATGCTCTGCATATCATCCTGAAACACGCTCTTCTCACCTTCACGTACATCTTGGATGTCTTCCCACATGACTGTGTCCACATGGCCCTCACTGTTCAGAGCTGAGTGAACAAGGGCACGGAGGGACCGACGCGTTCCAGCATCAGCACCAACGCTGCAGCGAGCATCGGCAGCGACGCCCGGTGCCTGTGTGCGAGCACGCCTCCTGGGCTGATTAAGCCAACACAACTTTCGTTTCTACAGATGAGGCCGAACGTGTTGACCAATGTTCACGTCCACCAACTGTCCGTCAGCTGCCTACACGCCGCAGCTGAAAAGCCAGGAGTCTGCGGGTACTTCACAGCCTGGGGAGTTCGATCCAGACTTTCTAAATGACAGGAGTGGCAGGGACACAGCAGGGGGGACCGTGGGCTGCAGGAGGCCGTCTCCAGGTGGAGGGAACTTGAATCTCCCCTCCTGCCCATCTCCCGGGAGCAGCGAGCAGGCAGCGTGGCAGCCACACGCTCAGCCCTGATATCCATCACCAGGACGGACCGAGGCCCAGATGCAGAATTCAGTCACAAACTGCAAACCCATGGGGGCAGGTTGGCCATGCCCAGAGGACCACATGGGCCATTCTCGCAGAGACGCTTACCTGGGATTGGCCGTGGGCCTGAGACTGAAGGATATAAAGTACCGAAAACCCAACTGCTGCTGACACATCTAGGTTCAGGGCTTGCCAGACAGTGGGCTTCCTGGGTCTGTGAACATGGAGCTGGGCAGGCTTGGCTAGACGGGCTGGGGGTCCACCGCACGGGCATCGCCCAGCAGGCCAGCGTGGTCCAACCTTGGGCCTCATCTCCCAGGACCGCCCCAGGCCCTGGATCTCCCGGGATGGGAGGAGCTATGTCCAAGAGGGCTTGAAATAAACCTACGGTGACTGGGGCAGTGTTGTTGCCACGTTTAACAAGTATCCTGAATTGTGCCCCAAACCCTGTTTTCCAATCGGCTTTCTCCTTGTCCCCTTCCCCCTCCTCCCTCCATCTTTCTCTCTCTGTTTCAAGCACCTTCACTGGCCTGTGTTTGGACTCTAGGGCAGGTCACCTGTCCTTTCTGCCCCCCCAAGAGTATCAACATAGATTGAATCCTTTCCAAGTGGCTCACAGATGTAACAGGAAAACCAGTTTTAGCTGGGAGGGAGATTTTTCGGTCCAGGTGGCCACATTGGGATAATCTCTAAGAGCTGAAGCAAAACATGGATACCAATTCCATCTTGGCCTTTCCTCTGGCAGGACAGCCCTCTTCCTCCCCCACCCCCCAGCAAGCACCTTGGCTTTGGGCGCCCACTGAAGCGGGCTTCCTGGACTCCCCGTATGGGCATCTCGCCAGCTCTCACCTGAAACCTGGGACATGTCTTGACCCTCATCAGCATCCATGGTCCTCGGGTTATCTGAGAAAGAGAGGAAGGGATTTTAGTTGAAAGAAAATTACTCATGAGATACGAGAGAGAGAAAGAGAGATAAGGGCTGAGCTCTTTAACAGCGAGGCTATCTACCAAGAATAATGCATTTTCCTCCTCACACACTCGCTGGAGTATCAGACTGGCACAGACCTTGATCCTTTGAAAAACAGCATTACAAAGATTTATAAAAATATCATTACGAGGACAGGAGGACCAAATTTGTTATTTATTGTTAATTTCCTACTGCATAATAACCCAAAATGCAAACTGACTGCAACAAAATTAAGCAGAAAATTAAATGGCCCTGGGTCATTGTAGGCACAGAATTCATTCTCTTGGCTGATCCACAGTTATGTTCTTTCTAATTTACTGAGCATGCATCGATGAACCTTGAGTCAGCTTGGTGACACGCGTACAATCAGCAATCAAAAAACGAAGCAATTTGCTGAAGAATGTCTCATTTACCCAGGCAGGGCTGCATATATGAGCAGCCACCGTGCTCCGTCCATCAATAATAGATACACCTCCAGCCTGGCAGATGGGCCTCGCGCCGCTGGCTTTGTCCCCCGCTCTTTCAGGGCCCCTGCCTGAGACTCTGCCAGGCTCTGACGCGGGGAGAAGGAAACCTCACGACGGCACCCAAACCAGACCCGGAGAGCGCCCAGACCTTCCTGTTCTGCTGACACGTGGCTGGCTCCTCAGGCGGGTGGAGAGAGAGAAAGCGAGCCTGGAGGAGCTGCCCTTGGGTGGCGATGGGGACCATTCTGCTCGCGGCCACCACAAACACCGGGCAGAGGCCACGTCAGCCGAGCAGGAGGGAGGGATGGCTGCGTTCTGTGCTCAGGGTCCTGGCCTGCACCCCACAGGTCTCAGGTACCCCTTGTAGGTGACATCTGGAGGCTCCGTGGATAGGAACGCTGGGGCCCAGTAGCAGATGACCTCCACCAAGTCTGCCTGTTTGTGCTCTGCTGGACAACCTTCAGAAGAGCGCCTTCTGCAACCAGCCAGCGGAGCCTGTTTTGACTCGAAATCAGGTCACTTCCTTCTGGGGGACCACCTCTGTCTCTCCTGTTCAGATGTGTGTGTCTGCGCTTTCAGGCCTGTTCTCAGCAGATGCCTACACAGCGAAGGAAGGTTCAGGGGGCCTGACACTCTCAGGGGAGGCTACAGCTCTGAGCAGACAGAGGCCACATGTGTGTGTATGTAACAGCCATCATGGTGCACTCGGAATACAGATTTTCAGTTTCAGTCCTGGCGGTACTAGTCAGGAAGAGGACACGGATGACCAGCACTGGCTCTGGATGGGGAACGGTTTGCATCTACTACTGAAAAAGCCATTGCACTAGTCTGAGCTGTGACTCGAATTTCCAAGGCAAGTGTGGGCCTTAGGGGTACAGTCCGTGACCCCAGAAGGGAAAATGGCCCCAGTGGCCCACTTGTGTTTCAGCCCCAAGACTGAGGGTCCACCAAAAGCAAAGCCAGACAGACTAGCCCCAGAAGCAAACATGAAACCTGTCTAGGGTCACCAAAAAGCAATGTGCCCAAAGTCTCACATCCTTTTAACAGTTAAAAAAGGTAAAAAAACCTATGATTCTTCTGAAACGTGCTGAAACAATTCTAAAGAAACAAGACAGACTCAAATGAGAAAAACCTTTGTGTTCACTGTGCAGCATTAATACAAGATTCAGCTTTCTGAAGACAAACACGGTATTTTACAGTGAAATATCACAAACCACTTCTAAAGTGTCCCCCTATTGGCGGGGCGACATATAGTAGACAGAACTCAAATGTTGCAGCAACAAATGGTACTCTAACTCCCAATTTTTATTTTGTTCACTTTGAACTTTTTTTCTGCTATGCGAGTGATACGTATTTTACAACTGTTTTAAAACAGAGGCAAGTAAATGCCCATAATTTCCACGACTTAGGACTACTACATTTTTTCTGTGTGTGTGTATGTGTGTGTGTGTACACACAGAACTTTTCAGAAGAACAGGACACTAAACATATTCCAAATAAACTGTCGTAAAACAATTTCTTCGTTTAACACTACCCGTATCTTTTTCATTGATAAATAGGCATCGACGTTCTTGTTTTAATGACTACACACTGCTCAGTGGCAGGGACTGATTTCCTCAATACCCTACTGTATATTCAAGTAATTTCCGAGGAAACAGAGAAGGTGTTTCGCAAGGCCCAGCTGATGGCCCCCCACCCCGGTCCTGCCGGAGAAGGTGCCTTCCAGCCCACCGGACCCTCTGGACCCTCTGGGTTCACTGTCGGGGCCAAATCGACCCACTCCCAGTTCCCCTTTGTGCGTCGGTCTCTTCAGGTGGGGAGACGGGAGAACACGTCACAAAGCAGCAAAAGGATGCTCTGGGCCCGTGGCTAAGGCCCAGGCCCGGCTCTGCTGGGCGGGCGTGTGCGCCTGTGTGTTCCCAGGGGGCAGGGCGAGGGCCCCTTCCTGGATCCAGCCCTGCCTCTGTGTCCACTGGTGCTCTGGACAGTGGGCGTGGTAGGGAGCCGACCCCAGCCATCAGGGGATGCAGGATCCCTGGCACAGGCCTGTTTCCATGTTCACCCCCACGTGGAACTGTTAGGTCCTCAGCCTCACCTAGACTTTCCAATGCACTCTCTACCGACCCTACCCGGACCCACTGTGTGTGGGTCTGCAGCCACTGCAGTCCTGGGGCTGTGCTTACGGGCCGCCCCCCTTGACTGGACCAACGTTTTGTGGGCGCCATCGTTTTGAGATTCGTAAGAATTAGGCCGCAGTCCACGCCGGCCCTGTGATTCCGTGGCCTGTCTTGTCTGATAGCACACGGTGGTTCGGGGGGTAGCTTGACAAGCTCCCTCAAACTTCCCCAAAGTCGAAATTTGCATCTCTTGGGGCCAAAAAGTAGTGAGTTTTTTTGTAAAAGTGACTTTGCTTTTAGGCAAAGACCAAGGAATAATCCGACAATGGAAAAGTGTCTGAGGGAGAGGAAACGCCACCCCCTCCAAGACCAAGAAGCTGCCAAGGGGCAGCCTGGAAGGGTCTCGAAGGGGACAGTGAAATAACCCCATCCCCGGGAACACAGGCACGGCCCAGGCTCTGTGTTTCTTTTTAGACTCGTGGAAGCGGTGCCCAGTGTCAAATGGAAAATGGGACTCAGGCTTGATCTGATCTCAGTACAAAAGAGCCTGCAGTCAGGAAGGGGAGTTTATCGCAGAAGGGACTTAACACCTTATTTTCACAAACCTTCCCCTAAACCCAGACGAAGACCAGCAGGCCTGTAAAGGGAGATGCCAGAGGGAACACTTACTTCACGGGAACGTTGCCATATTCTGCTGTGCACAGGGAGCCCCAGTGATTTGAGGCCAGAGCCAACATATTGATGGGAGAAAACACAACCATCTCAGGAAATTACCGTCACCACCGGGCAGCTCTTACAGACGTGAACGCTTTTATTGTCTCTTGGGAGTGAGCAGCTCTGAATCCCGCACTCGGGGGAAACAGATGCAGAGATAAGGGGCAGCCAGCGGGGACTGTCCTTTCAGGAGGCACAGCCTGCGGTCAGGACTGTCACTCCCCTGCCGCCGCTTGGGACTTGCCCATCTCTCCCTTCCCACCGGCTCTCTGGAGTCTAGAGAACAGGGGGACGGTGAGGACCAAGCACAAGATGGAAGCAGGCCCACAGCATCTTGCTTCCACGGTGGCCAGGCCAGGGGGACAGCCAGACCTTCTGGAAGCCCCTCCCTGACCTCGCCTTCTTTTCCTCCTCCCATACCCACGGGGGCTGGGACCTGGATGCCTCCCTGGGGACAAGCATCCAACAGCCCCGGGCAGCCGTCGCTTCCGAGTGTGGAGCCCGGGCACATCTCCAGGACGAGTGGCCCCATTTCCACCCACCGGAGAGCCAGCAGCTGGAAGAACGGCTCGGCAAGAGCCTGCGAGGACCACCCAGGTGGGAAGAGCTGGGGACAGCAGGGGTCCCCGGACCCTCCTCAGCCGCCTCCCCTCACAGCACGTTCCCTGAGGTGCCAGGGCTTTTCCATAGTCCAAAAAGGTGAGTCTGGATGAATGAAGTCAAAATTAAAAGCCAGATGCTTGTCACGAACCACAGTTCGATGACTCTCCAAGCCACCCTGATGAATGGCGATTAAAGAATTAAGTACACAGCACAACAAATGTGCTCTGAGGAACCACATGGGTGGGTTTCTGTTCAGAAATATTTCATAGCCTTTCTTGAGTGCCTTATATATGCCAGAAAAAGAGGGAAAGGAAACGATACTGGGGTTAGTTCGCTTTCTTGAAGCAACTACCATGCGCCTGGCATTCCACCGCTAATCCCCACAGGCCTGGACACCACCCACATTGTCCTCTGTCTTATCTGAGCTCCCGGCAGAGTGTCCACTGTAGATCTAGTATTCAATCCCCATTTGCTAAGTGTGCATCTTTAATCCTTACAATTAAACTGTATTCTTATTATGATACATAATCCATATTATTCTTTCCATTTTGTAGATGAGAAAACCGAGGCTAAGAAAGAAGTATTCTGCCCAAGGCCACACATCTAAACAGACAACAGAGCTGAGATCTGAACCCAGGACCACCTGGGCAGCGGTCCCAAATTTTAAATGGATAAATGGATAAGGAATGGGTGTTACCTGTATCTTCACAGAAAATAAGCATGTTCTCTGTAATACTCTGCAATTAAGGCAAACTTCATCACAAAACTTCTACAATATAGTTAAATTCTGGTTATTTGGTCAAATGGATGCTATTGGTTATTTTCCTCCCTGATGAGTGAGATTGCACTAGAGTTACGTTTGGGGTTATTTCCTTATAATCCCAATGACGCTTATTTTGAAGGGGGAACACGGGCCAAGCCTATAATCTATTTAAAATGTTTTAGGTCACAGACCTCTTTAATAAAACCCATTATTCCTGCTGAGAGAAAGTCTTTTGATCTTCAGACTGGTAGATTTTATTTTTGCAAATGTACCCTACCACTGTGAATTACACTGTCTCTTAAAAAAGGAAACTTTCCAAGAGAAAGCAAAGGCAATATGCAGGGTCTTTGTGTCTGGTTCTGAGGACCACAGAGGTCTTCCTAACAACTTGACAAAACAGGTCGGGAGAACGTAACAACTTCGGAGCCCAGTTATTCCATTTCTGAGTCTTTTCATTTTTCAAAAATTAGCTGCCAATCTACACATTTTCATGATTATTCCACAGAGATTAGGGCTGGTGCAAATAACAATGAAAAACAAGATTTAAACAGGATGGCAGGGAATCCAATTTGGCTTTCACACACCCCCTCCCCCATATTTAACTGAGCCATTCACACACACACACACACACACACCCTTTTTTAAAACTGAGCTACAGAGAGCTCTTCCTCCAGCGGTTTGTTCTGCTGTGAACCTGCTTTTTGAGGGCAAATTAGCTCCCATGTGCAATCTGTCCTCACATTTTGTTTCTAGGGGCAGGAACTGATATGCAAAAGAGGAAGGGTCAGGGGGAACTCGGGAAGCCTCTTCAAAAAACAGCTGAAAACGCTGCTGTCTGAAAACATGCTTAGTGAGGAGGGATTTAATACAGAATGAAAAGAACCATGAGGCTATTTGTAAAAGCCATCATGGAGCTACCTGTCTCGAAGTGAGGCAGAAAAAAAGATGCAAAATACTAGAAATCAGAAAATTATACAGAAAATGGAGCTGGAGACAGTTTGTGCTTTCAAAACAGGTCCAGAGCTGGGTTTCAAGTGCCCCAGGAAGGTCCAGCTCTGCACAACTGCTGTGTGTCTGGACCCGCTCATGTGTGCACCCCTGTACACTGCCTCTCAAACTACTAACAGTAACTGCTGTTTATTCAGCAACCCTGGGAGAGACAGACACACTCAGAATTTACATACTCTTTTAGAGGACTTTTCCTGATTCTGGCCGTCCTCAGAGGCCATTTCCTAAGTCACTTCCTTAAATATAAATGGCCTTTTACACTTCATCACTTAAGTAAAAAGTCTAAGTTTAGATCATTTTCTTCTACCTTCTTCCCGATTTCAGAAGACTTCATGCTTGGCCAGCAACTGTGCAACAAAAGTGACATCTCCATCCTTAAAGAAAAATGTAGGAACTGGACTAAAATAATGATTTACGTGGATATTCTCATAAGTCTTGATCTCTTGTCATTATAAAGTGAAAAGACAGAGGAACCCAGGAATAGTTTTTGTGTTCCTATTATTTTTCAAAGATTTTTTTCATTTTTAATAAAATAGATAAATACAAAGTTACAATATGCACTCAGTTTTTTACTCAGCAAGGCAAGATGCTGTCATGAATACAGTATCTCTTCTTGCCTTCTTAGCAGCGAAGTTTTATGTGGACATGAAAAATTCA
The DNA here is from genome assembly GCF_964165515.1 of Mesoplodon bidens. Lineage (NCBI taxonomy): Eukaryota > Metazoa > Chordata > Mammalia > Artiodactyla > Ziphiidae > Mesoplodon > Mesoplodon bidens. Next base: position 2,039,359 of record NC_138166.1, on the reverse strand, counting down.
AAATTAAAACTGTATATGGTAGGAAAATCCACCTGTCCACCCATAACACTCCGAAAAACATACCTGTCGTACTGAGGTTTCTACAAAGGCCATTGGACTTCTTTTTAAAGCTATATTTATGTTATTTAGACCCAAGGAAGTAAAATTATGCTAATCCCCACAGGAATACCCAGTGTTTGCAATCCATACATATCTATTTATTAACAACAACTGAAAAGCTATTGTTGATTTTCCCACTGAGGACACCATCCAGTTTACCATATAACTTTTTTTTTTTTTTAATTTAGAAAAGTCTCACCTGCCTAGCTGGTGGGAAACAAGAGCTACAAATCTAGATGCAAACAGAGAGAGAAAATGTGTTCCAGAGCATCATAGGATGCTGGCTCCAGAGAGAAATGGGTGCAGACATCCTGATGGCTGACTCTCCATGTTAAGGCCATGTGGTTTCCAGGTTAATGGGAAATTCTCCCTAAAGGACTTGCATTCCGAGATCACTTCTGTTTACAACACCCCAAAATTATCAGCTGTAATGAATTAAATTATCAGCTGTAATGAATTAAAATGAAGTAACTTCTTATAAAAATTCTTAAAAAATCATCTCCATCCACTTTTCAAAACCAAGTTCATAGTACACAGAATGTAAATTCAAAAATCAGGCTCCTTAAATCGTAGCTTAATCTCTTAGCAGCTTCAGGACTTTGGGAATTTACTTTGGTCACCCCAGCTTCAAATGGGTCAGCCGAAGTCAAGTTCAGCTGTGTCTGAGAAGGGTAAAGGAAGTACAAATGTATCAATGATTTGGTAACAGTGGATGCTACTGACAGTAACTAAAATGATCACAGAGAAGAATACCACTTGATATTCTGAATGGGTTCTTTAGTTGGACCAAATTAGCAAGAAAAGTTCTAGATTTCCATTGTATTCGGTGACGGACAGTGAGCTGAGCTATCCTGTAACCCAAACCTTGTAGGATCCCAAGGACAAAATGCCCAACATAACAGAACATGTAACAAGGTCCATATGGATGTGCTCTCCTAGTGGGTATCAGGCCCAACCAGGACTGCTTGGTGTCCTTTCTGTCATCCACAACCTTCAGCCCACAATGCAAACCCGGGGGGTGGGTGTCGTCAGTAGAACCTCACAGAGGCTTACAACTTCCTCGTTTTCTGGCCTACAAAATCAGCACATCTTTATGTATAATCAGGCAGAAAATGCTCACATCCATCAGGGAGCAAAATATAGGAAAACTCATTTTAAACACTACAGTCAGATTTTTCTGCAGCCCTTAAATAAGTTTAAGTTATTTATTTTCAATGTTTTACTTTGTTTTCCCAGCAAATTACATTTCTTTTACAAAAGGTTATCTGCTCTAAATTAAACTGAAAATTCTTGAAATTCAGGTTAAAGAAACACAACTCCAGAGAGAAGCGAGAAAACGCAGGTAGAAATGCACTAGAAATTTCGAAACCATTTTTAAATGGTAATTAATTGCCTTATCTCTAACAACCTGAGATAATTAGCAGTATGATTTTTAATTTAATGAAGTAGGATACACAATTTATCAATATGTTTTCACTGTGGATCTCTTTGAATATCACTGCCCTACACAAAACCCAGCACAAAGGAGGAAGAAAAGGTCACTTTTTCAGGCTCAGAGTGGGGCTCACACCAGGGGGTCGCCGGCACTTTCTAGTTTCCATTAAAAGCACTGGAGTTCATTTCAGAGTGCTTCCAAAGTCAGCTTATAAGAGATCAATCCCTCATTTTCATTTCTCCTAAAGATTCTAAATTAAACATTTCCCCCATTTGGTCTAAGGAGGTGTCCTGTGTGCTATTTCATATGCTCCAAGTGTGTAGTGAAAGTCTGATGTAACAACAAAATTTTACCAAAAACCGATGAATCAATAGTCACTGTGGAACCCCTCGCTTTAGAAAAGGACTCTAATCCAAACCATCCTGTTCAATTTTAGACAGTTTCAAACTGCCCGAAAAAGCTTTAGAGTGTCCGTTTTAGCACGTGAACTCAACAATGGAGCCCAGAAGTCTATTTCAGTATGTGTAAGGTCATCTACAGTCTTTATGCAGTTCTGAGGTGTCTCTGCAAACACCCCACACACGAGAGACAGAAGGAAGATGGAGAGACAGTGGCAGAGACAGAGAGAAGGGAGGGAGGGAAGGGACTCAGTCACAGAGCTGGGACCCTCGCACACGGCACCTGCCCTCAACACGCCCCAGAAGCCCTGCACCGACTGCACGTCCACGAGACCTCACTTTTGGCGCGAACATGGCAGGAAGAGAGTCAGATTTCTTTTAGCAGTGAGCTGACTGCTGAAGAAAAACGAATCATTGCACACTTGAATGAGAAAAGCTGAAGGAGGAGCTTTCCCTCTCATTGGGGCCCATCTTCAGCAATTCGTTAAGCCGTGGCCCTGCGCCGTAAGCCATCAGGAGGTGAGGCGGGGACCCCCGAAAGCAGAGAGAACACATGGAAGGTAATGAGGCTCTCCATCACCCAGGACAGACAACGGGAGGGGTGCCGGGCAGGGGCTGGGTCGTAGGCTGCCCTGGGAAGGAGGAGAGTGCACGCTGGGAACATCCCATCTGTGGAAAAGCCGCAAAGAAATGGGCGATCTCACCCAGGAGCCTGTGGCCCCTGGAGACCCAGGGGGGCTGCCCCCCAGTCCTACCTTGGAGGCCTGGGGCCTTCGGACCCTGAGCTGCGCAGAAGCCCCTGGACTCAGCCACCTGCAAGGGACCCTGGTGTCTCCTTCGCCTCGTCACTGCCCTCTCGCCTTCCACTGGGGCGGAGAGGAAGGTGGGCCCATTTGCCAAATATGCAAAAAAGGAGGGAAGGTAGTTTTCTCTCAGGAAAACAGGGGCAGGAAGGGAGCCCGTGCTTCCTGTCCTGACCAAAACGGGTTCACAGATTAGGACGTCTGACTTGGCGGGCTTGCGGTGGGTGGGAGAGGGATCTCTTTTAGTCAACAGGCATTCTGAGCGCCCCAAAGGCAGAAACAAATGGCCCCGGGAGAAGGGAGACACAGCCAGGCCTGTGGCGGGGAACGCAGGTGGCCCCCAGGCCTGGAACTCGGGGTTTTCAGCATTTTTCACAGTTCATCCCCAGGTGGATCATGGGAGGCACCCAAGGCATCCACCCACCGGTTCATTGCAGCAAAACAGGAGAAGGGAAAAAAAGACGGACTCAAGGGATGAGGCCATTTCCTGCAGAGGAGGCCCGGGCTGCCTCCCCACCAGGCCCTGCTCAGGAGTGACTCCCGGCCCCCAACCAAACACACACCAAAGCAGGGTGGGCCCTGCCCACCTCTCCACCCTGGGGCTCTCTGCAAAGCTTCTTTTGTTTGCTCTGTTTTTCACTTTTAATGTTTCATAACATCTTACAAATATTTGTTAGAATATCATCCAACATTTCAAAGTGATGTCAAACACAAGCTATTAAAGCAACGACACTGAAAATGGAAGGACGTGAACATATATAACAGGAGATGCCGAAAGATAACCTGCAGTGCAGAGACGTTTATTACACTGCAGCGAACAACATGCCAGGTCTCCGTGGAGAAACCAGGGTGGGCATCTGGTCGACCCCATGATAAAACCAGTTTTGTTGACGTGGCTCGAGTCTGCTTTGGGAGGCCCACGTCCCTGATGAACCCCATTCCTGTCTCCCTCCTCATCTGGATTTTAAGTGTGTGTGTGTGTGTGTGTGTGTGTGTGTGTGTGTGTGTGTGTGTGTGTGTGTGTGTGTGTGTGTGTGTGTGTGTGTGTGTAATGCCTACGCTCTGAAATGCAACCTGCCCAAGGTCTGGACCACACGTGTACATGTGCCTGTTCTGAGCAAAACCAGAATGATCCGTCTCAAGGTGTCAACTGGATCAACGGTTCTCCCCTTGTCAGTCTCCAAGGATGGGTCACTTGCCGCTTTTACATCTTGTGTTTTCTCCAGTGACATGGAACGATGCTACACACACGCCTGAGGGCTCTGCAGGTACAAACGGACCGACACCAGACAGGGACTAACGGTAACCATCAGGGCCGGAGGGGTGGCGTCTTATGGCCACAAGTGGGAGTCACAGCACCCAAAAACGTGTGTAGAAACAGCAGAAATGAACACAACATGGTAAATCAACTATGCTTCAGTGAAATTTTAAAAATAATAATTAAAAAAAAAAGAGAAATAGCAAGGGCTGCCAGTCAACCCCAAAGGGTTGCACTCTGTCAGCTGGATCCACTGATATAAATCTCCATTCAAATAAGGCAACAAAACCAAGAGTTATTTCGTAGTGAAATTGTTTCATAATGACAAATATTAGAGGAGGGAAAAAGAAACAAAAATGCCTCTGAACGCTGCTACCCTTGATGAATTCTGGGTTAACTGAAAATACGCGAGGCAGACACCCAGAGTACTAGCAACACTTATGCTTAAATGCACCATTCCAAGCAGAAAAATCTGTCTTGTTTTAGTAAAAGGTAAAAATCAAACCAACCAACCAACAAACCCCAAAAGGAGGGGCTTTAGTACTCAGGTCAGGTGTGTTTGATGTTATAACCCTTTCCCACTCTGCCCCCTGCGTCTCTCCCCACGCTGTGTGTACTCCCCGTGCGTGTCTGTGTGCATATGGTCACATAATGTCTTGATTTCCTGTATCTATTAATACACATGTAACCGTGAAGGATACACACGACACGTGGACAGGGTGGAGGTGTTTCACAGCATGGCATGTAGTAGACTGTATATATACGCCGGGTCCTCTCAAACTTCAAGAGTTTGACGTTTATACTGACAATATGCTCCTACACATGACCCAACGTGAGACACGCACATCCAAGCCAAGGGGAAAAGATCCCCAAACCAAAGAACCACGATCCTCAGAATCTAGGCCTCCAGTGAGGAAGACACAGTGGTCCCAGCACTACTGGCTGCAGCCTCTTGGCCAGGAACTTGGCTGTGATCTTAATTTTCAACAAGGGAAATGGCTGCAAGGAAACCACTGGTTACCTTCTCTCAGGAGACTTCAGACATACTTCTCAAAAGACCCAAATGCAACATACTTTGATTCACGGACCTCTGGGCTCATCCCATGAGGCCGTGATGATGGGCTTTTATTGTTACGATGCTTCTGAATTTCCGAGGATATGTAGTTTCCCAAGATGTAGCACTTTTATTAAAATATTGATGAATTAAAGAAGCAAGGAGGAGTTTCTGAAACTGCTGCCTCCAACTATCCCCAAGAAACAGGACGGGAAGAAAACCTGACCATTTAACTCAGTGACATGTTTTGGTCTTCAGCTCTGGTGGACTTTGAGGCCAGGAAACACATTTTTTTTCCCATGTAAAAAAGGTATAAACATGTATGACCATGGGAAGTTTTGAAATCGGATACACTATATCAAACCCAAGTTGTATAGGATTTTAAAATGCGACATCATTATTTATATCTGTGCACACAAATTATTTTTTTAACACGTTCTGTATAATCTGGAACGTAAGCAAGTAATCTTCCGGTTAGAGGTATCTGTGACTGCTTAAATTTTAAGTCACATATCAAATAATCTAATTTGTCACTGAAACAATTGCAACACATATAATATACATAATACTTGAATTATTACTTTAAAAATCCCATATAAAAGATGAATCCAAATAACCTCATCAAATAAACATCTCAAACAAAGCAGTGAATTCAAGAGGCTCAGACCATTTCCTGCAGGTTCCACTCTCCCCTCAACTTATAACCAAAGTGAACCAATCCTTAAAATCACTGAAATTTCCATGAAAGTTTAAATATTATGCATATTAAATATTTTCAGTTTCCTTTTTTTAAAACTTTTAACAGAAGGTTAAGGAGATCTTTCTTCAATACCAGTTTGTCTTTCCAAGTTTAAAATAAGGTACCTCAAAGCTGAAATACCCCGTGGGGAGCAGGGTGGGGAATTTTGAGTGTTGAAATTGAGGGAAGCACAGGCCTTGACATTCACTCCGGGGGCTGCAGTCGAGACAGAATGGAAACTGCATTTGAAAGCTGCATTTGTAAGTGCTGGATCAGACCCTGCAAATCGAATCGTAACCCTCTTTGCTTCTCGAGATGCTACACTCCCTGCCTCCAACTTAGAAGAAAAAACAATCACACCTTCAGGAGATTCCTTAGGAATCACCAAGGATCCTTGACGAATTTTTCAAACACGTTTCAAATACAGTCGCAAGTAACCCGACGCCTTTTGACCGAGCGGTTTCGTAACCTGACAGCCAAAACGGCACTCGGCAAAAGTACTACCAACTTTTCAAACCGGGATAATTCCGATTTTGCGGAAAGCAAGTTCAGACTCGGTCTATTTATTTTACAGTATAAACAAAAAGCTCTCACGTCAAAAATAAGAAAAGAAAGCGCGTTATGAATGACTTTATAAAGGCTGGCTTCCGTGATCTCACTATATAAGCGTAGATCGATTTAAACATGACCGGGACCACGGTGTCCTCCCCACGGGGACAGCGGAACGGCTCACAGGTGTCCCACGGCCGGCCTGCCCTGCACCTGCAGCCACAGCACCAAGTGGCCCAGGCTCTGACAAAAGTCAGCGCTCCCACTGTCCCCACAGAGGAGAGGCGGACCCGAGCGAAACCAGTACTTACACATCTAACCGCCTCGTCTTTTCTTTCTTTCTCTCTCTTTTTTTAATCCAAGTTTTCCTACGGAAATTCTACCTGGAAACACTCACGTGGATGTGTGCGTCGCACTCTGGGGGTCCAAGACCGATCCTCGGGCGCCAAGAGCAACCTCGGAGCCGGGCTCGCCGGCTCGGGCCCCTCGCCGCGGCCAAGCGTCCCGCCCGGGCTCGGCTGCGCTCCGCGGGGACCCAGGACCGTCGCCGTAGACGCCGCCCCGGGCGAGGGCCGCGCAGGCAGTTGTCAGAGCGCCCGGCTCGCTCGGCCGCCCAGCTCTTCCCAGCTTTCTTTCACAATGACTTCCTGAAGTTGCTCACTCGCATTGTTCCCCATTTCTCCTCTGCGCTCCCCACCCCCCGCCGGCCGCCACCAGGCTTTCGCGCTCCCGGCCGGTCGGCCCGTCCCGCGCGCACAGCGCCGCCCACGGGCCGCGCACCTGGGCTCCGCGCCGCGCCCCCGCGGACCAGCGCTCCGCCACCTGCGGCCGCCCGGCCCGAGCGCGCGCCCGCAGCCCGCGCTCCACAAACTTTGGGGCTGGGCGCCAAGCCGGTCCCGGCGCGCCCTGTCCCGGCACCGAGCGGGACAGGAGCGGGGAGCGGGGCGGGACGCGGAGCGGGGCTCGGAGAGAGACGGGGACAGGCCGCGGGGCGGGACTCGGAACCGGGCGCGGCGCGGAACTCGGAGCGGGGCTCGCAGCGGGACGAGGAGCGGGGCGCGCCGCCCCTGCCGCCGGTCGCCCGCTCGCGCTGCGTCGTCCCGACCGCAACTCCGGGGCCGCGCGCGCAAACTTTGCCGCCGCGCTGGGCTGGACGCCGGTCCCCCGAGCCCAGGCTCTCGGGGCGGCGGCGGGCACGGGCCGTACCTGCTGGCGCCGCCGCCGGCTGCAGCCCGCTCGCCCGCGCCGGGCCCGCTGGGCGCGCCGCCGCCGCCACCCCCGCGCCCGCGCGCCCCAGCCCTCCTCGCGCCGCCGCGCTTCCTCATTCCAGCGCCGCATCCCGCCGCGGCCCCGCGCGGCCGGCGGTGACCGCCTTTCCGCGTCCCGGGCTGGCTGGCGTGTCTGCCACCGCGCCGCGGGGCCCGCGCTTAACCCTTGGGGGTCCAGCGCGGACGACGCGTGCAGAGCCGCTGGAGCCGGGGCGCCCTCCCGGGGACCCTCAACCCTGCGCCCCGGGCCGCTCGTCGGGGCACCCGCGTGCTCGCCCGCCCGGGGCACTCGGGGTCCCGTGCAGCACTTTTCCCGACGTCTAGGGCAGCCCACTGCCCGCCCGGCTTCGCTTCCCTCCAGCTAGGGCCACTTGGCTCCCCGGTTCTGGCTGCGACCCCAGGTTATGAGTGCCCACCCGAGGGGGTGGGAAAAGTTGATCCTCCGCAAGTGAGGGGAAGGTGCAATTCATTTTCCCAGACAACCAATGGAATACCTCTCGTCTCTCTTCCCTCCCACCCGCTCGAGGCACAAGTTAGGATCGCGCCTTCCGGCTTGGCCTGTGTGCACACGCGAGTGTGAAAGGGCGGCGGCGGCGGCGCGGGCGGCTCGGAAGGCAAACCTGTGACCCCTCCTCGGCTCTCTGCGCCTCAGCCTCTCCCTCCGCGAGCCCCGAAGCGCGAGTGTTAGGCGCTGAGTATCGATTCAAACGGGGATGCCGGCTCTGATGGCGCACCTCTTCGCCCTCCGCGAGGAATCCGTCATTCTGATCAGGCAGGCCCCACCGGCAGGAGCCCGGCGAGGGTGCTCAATTCGAGCAGAAGGGCGGGAGTCATGAATTCAACAGATTTGTGCTGGGCATCGCCCCCACCCCCCGCCCAGGCGCCAGGGGAGGGTCTGTTACACGAGCCAAGACCGCGGCCTTTCAAGACTTGCAGGGGCGCCTCGGTAAGGCTCAGACCAACGCCGGCGCATCCCTGCGAGCAGGACAAACGGGACCGCGTCTTTCCATGGCAAGAGCGAGAAAGGGCCCCGGGGCCTCGAAGCGGGAGGCTGGGCAGGTCTTGCAAGTGGAGAGAAGTGCCTCCGGGCACAGGGAACGGGCAGCTCAGCGAGGCCAGGGGAGGCTGTGGCCCGTCTACGGAGGCTGCTCGTGGCGGGGCCAGGGGCCCTGTGGACCACCTTCACCTCTGCCATCCCTGGGAGAAGTCTCTCCTACCATCCTTGAGCTACAAACAGCATGTGCCAAGTTCTTGCTGGACCACTTCAGCGACACTAGTACTCGGTTCGTCCTGAAATTCTGCTGTGCTGAGCCCGAGACAGTTAACTCCATGCTTAAAAGCCCAGAGGAGGGTGGCCTTGTAAAAGGTTCATTGACTTAATTCCTAGTCCTTCCTTTACCTGTGTGACCTTGGGAAAGTTATTGAACCTCTCTGAGCCTCGTCTTTATCTGAAAAAGAAATAAACGCTACTTCATCCTAAAGAGTCCTTGTCAAGATTCAATGAGGCAATAAACATAGGGTGCAGGGCCCCAAGGGAGGCAGATGACACGCGGTGGAGGGGTCATGACCTTGGATGAGTGCGGCACTCTTAGCTCCGCCCCCCAGGCTCCTCTCTTTAAATGTGTGCCATGGTCCCCAGGAGTGCGTGTCAAGGACTCAGATGTGTTCATCCCACCGAGGCAAAGCCTCCTGAGGCAGAAGAGCATGAGGCTAGGAGCCCAGACTGTTTGGCTGTGTGACCTTGACCGAGGTCATTAACCTCTCTGAGCTTCAGTTTCCCCATCTATACATTGATGGTAATAATACAAGCTACCTCCCGGAATTGTTGGTGAATAAAGTAGATCACATACAAAACTCCTTGCCGTATGCTTCTTGCCATAGCAGAGAGGAGGACTCTGTGAGCAGTAATTATTATTTATGATGAACTCTACTATTATTAGCCAGTCTCATGTACCACTGCAAAGACGTGGAGCAGAAGGAACTCGGCCTGTAACCTGGGTCTGTGGATAAGGCTCTGTGGGGCCAGAGATGACCCTTCCATCAGAAGTTAAAGCTGCTAAAGACAACAGTTAAAGCATATTGGAGGATCTATATAGGGGTAGGGGGTTAAAAAAAAGGGTTATTATGGGATTATGTGAAACCATGTGTGTGAAACTTTTTAAATTGTAAAGCACTCTATAATTTAAAGAATCTTTTGATAAAAAATAAATTAAAAACGATAAACATTAAAAAACACATTGGAGGAGAAAACGTATCAGTGGAAATTGAAACAGGTGTGATCCTCTAAAAATTTATAGGTGTCATTTTGTTTATTTAGAAATATATATATGTGTGTGTGGATAGATAGGTAGATAGAGATAGATAGCTGTTTCCATGTTAGAGTGTTAAAAATAGCTTAGTTCATTCAGACAATAATTGCTAAATTACCATTTTTTTCTCTCGAGATAATCTTCTCAAAAGAATAAAAACACCTATAGAATGAATCAAAGTCGATGTATTCAGAACTTACTATAATAATGGAGTCAGTTACTGGCGCTTTGTTCTGGCAGAGCCTGGATTGCATTTTAAAGGAGAGTGAGTTTTGTAGAGGAAAAGGATAGTTGAGGTGATAAGTGTGGTTATTAGTTTTGTTTCTTACTAGCTGTGTGAGTCTTGGTAAGTTACTTAACCTCTCTGAGTTTCAGTTTGTCATCTGCAGAGCATACCTACTTTCCAATGGTGTTGCTAGAATGTATGTAAGTAAGTAATGTATGTATGTAAGTAATGAATGAATGTATGTATGTAAGTAATTACGATGATGATGGTGTTTTTTTCTTTAAGAAAATCTATTAAACAGCAATAAAATTAGCATCCCTTTGCCTCCAGCAGTTGAGAGATAATAAGTATCTTGTTAAATAGTAAGTATCTTGTTAAATAGTAAGTATCTTGTTAAATAATAGGTAAAGTTTTCTGTAAAAAATGAAATTCTATTATCTTTCTGTAGTGGGAAACTCATACAGAACGCTTGTGGTTCTGTATAGTGTAAAGGATCATGAACTTGAGGAAAAAGACCGAGGACTGGGATGAAACTTCTGCAACAGGGCCTGTGCTTCTCTGGTTTCTTTTTCCCAGTTTTTATGATCTCCAGCTTCTGCTTCTTCTGTTTTTGAAAACCAAAGCTTTCCCGCCTGGGGCAAGGCCTCGACCCTTTTTCTTGGGGCTCACTCCTTGGGTTTGGAAGGGAAGAGCCAGGACTCAGGGGTGGGGAAGTGTGGCAGGTGGCTCATGCAGAGCCAAGACATCCAGCTGGGTGGGAAATGCCTGGGGACCCAGAAGGAGACCCCTCAGGGTGCGCCATGTCCTCTCCAGAGGCTCCGTGGCTCCTGGTTTTGAAACTCAGAGAAATGCAGCAGTGCAGCTGGGTTTTGAATCAAGGATGTGATGCAGCTGACAACCAAATCCTTCCCACTTTATGATAATTCTTTCACTTTATTCCCTTTGGTATTTGTAAGAAGAATACACTTAGACTCTCAAAAACAGTGACTTTTTATCAATATCGTTTGGTTAGAAGCAACTGAAAAACAAACTGAGTCAGATATAGTGATTTGGAGAAGATAGATTCACCCAAAAGCTTTCCAATGAAAAGGTTTAAAGATGTTTTGTGTGAGTAAAAGAAAAGCAAATATTGAAGTGATCTGAACAGATTAGGATAAAGAAAACCGAGGGCTGAGTGTCACCCTCCCCCCACTGACTGTATGGGGTAAGATCGGGATTAGAACACTATTTCTGGTGGTGTCACACCTTCCGGTGGGATGCATTTATTCGTTTATGCAAAGAGCATGCATCCATTGAGCACCTACCTTTGCAGGTGGTATTTGAGAGACAGATAGGCCCGATAAAGCATCAGATGTGGTTTTATCCCTGAAGGGCCTCCAATTGCTAATCCAGAAAAGTGGAAACAACCGCATTTTGACGTGCAACGCGCTGTGGTAAATTCAGACACAAAGGCTGCGGACACACGGGGTGAAGCTGCTCAGTGGTACTCGAGCTAGTGTAGGAGGTGCTGGTCTTCTCTACCTGCGGGGGCTTTAGAAGAGTTTCCTCCAAAGAGACAATTAACCAAAGTGGAACAGTCATATTCAGGAAACAGCCCTACTGAGCCCAGCTCTGTGGAGGACATTGCCAGCCTATTATTGCCAGATTATTTTCCGTCTAACAACGCAACGAGGATACTCAAGTTCAGAGAGCGTGGCTTGCCCGAGGTCGAAGGTTAAGGGCCAGACTCTGGAACCAAACTGCGTTTGGGAGCTTGGCAAGCTCCTAGGCTTCCCGAAGCCTAAGTTTCCTCTTCTGTAAAATGGGAATATAACACCACCACCACCACCAGTCAAATCTTCATCAGTAACGTCCACAGTCTGATTGAGTCAATGTGCCCTAAGCAACCTTGAATGGATACTTAGCACTGAATCAGTGTTCGATACTTTTGAAGTATTCGGTTTCTAAGTGGTTGGGCTGGAACACAAATCTGGTCACTTCTCTCATCTCTGTCCCCTGCCTATGCCCTGTTTCCCAGCAGAGAGCTGAGATCTCTCCAAGGACTCATTGACCTTTAAGACATCCTCCTCCCACTGGTGGAAAGTCTTTCTTTCCAGGTCACTTTCAGTGTTTTATTCCCCTGAGGCCAAGTTACCAATCTTGGCAGCACCAGTCTTGGTAAAGGGATCAGATCGACACGTCCAGGAAAGATGAAGGTTTGTAACTGGGCTTTCCAATCTGTAAAGTACATGGACATTGAGTCTAGCTATTTTTGTAGCGTCATAGCAACTTTCTCTTTTCAGTGTTAATACCTCATAAATCTTTCCGGTCCCATCGGTAGAGGAATTGGGATGGTTTTGGAGAAGGGGTTGCGCTTTGGGGCTCTATAGTGGACACTGTCCTGAAGATCTTGGTGTCTCTCCCAGCTCCAGGTAAGGCCACGGTAGGAACTTAGCTGAATTACATCACCTCTCTGAGCCTCACGTTCTTATCTGTATCTGCGACAGGAGAGGTCAATCGTGCTTCATGCAGTTGGCTTAAAGAGTGATTGAGAGCCTGGATGTAAATCTTCAATCCTGTTGCCTGGTAATCCGTGTTAGTCCCCTCTCTTTCCTTTCCCCTGTTTAGGGAGGTCCTTGAGGATGTCACCTTGGAAGGTGACATCCAGCAGAAAGCAGGTGAGGAAGAAGGCCAAGTGCCTGAAAGGGGTTTGCAGGCTCGCAGTTGGGACTCACCTTGACCAAGTTGCAAATTGATTGTTTCTTTATCTGAGAAGAGCTGGGAAGAATTAACTCAAAGTGGTTGGTGCAAAGTCCAGCTGGTTCCAGGAGTAGTAAGTGAGCATTGATCTAGGGCTTTAAAGTTTACCTAAAACACCCATAAACATTTCTTCTGGACCTGATGACATCAGGGAGGTAGATGTTCATGAGGCCACATTTGCCAGGTTTTTCCCTGTGTCATGGGCTCCTCATTCTCCTTCCTGAAATGCTGGAGCTCTCCAGACAAGACCCCAGACATACTTTACAATGTCACGTGTATCCTGACATCTGCAGTTCAGACCTCCCTCTGAAGTCAGGATTCATACACCTTACCTGGAGATCTAATTGGCATCTCATATTTACCATGGCCTCAAACAAAATCCCTGATATTTCCCCTCAAAACTGCTTCATCTTATCTAATAGCAACTGGAAATGGCTGAGGCCAAAAAGCCTTGAAGTCATCCTGGATGCCTCCTTCTCTTCCCATCCCATCTGCCAAGACCTCGTGCCAGCTCTTCTTCCAACAGGTATCCAAAATCCAACCTCCTCTCATCTCCATGGCAACCATATTGGTCCAAACTACTGTTGCCTTCCATCTGCAAACTGTGGGCCCTCCTAGTCACTCTCTGCTTCTGTCTTCGCCCCTCACAGCACCCAGGGAGAGCCTGAGAAAAATGAAGTCAGATTGTATGCTTCTTTGCTGGACAGTGTGCCAGCGCCCTCTGACTAAAGCCGAAGTCCTGAGGATGTGTGATTTTTCTCTCCTTCCTCATGTCTCTCCCATGTCTCACGTCCAGCTCTTGTGCCCTTGCTCACTTGTCTCCAGCCACTTTGCTCTGCTTTGCTACTTTTCAAGCATCTGGACCAGCTCACTGTCCTCCGGGTACCTGCCTGCCTGCCCTCCTGCTGGCTTCAAATCTTTGCTCCGATGTTACCTTGGCTCAGAGGGTGTCACTTCTACCCTCTGTAAAGCACGACAACCCTCCCCCCACCCCCACCCAAGCATTTCCTGTTCTCCTTCTTTCTTTACTTTTTTTCCCTACAGCCCTTGTCATCTGTACCATGTTGTAGAGTTAACACGCGTTTTGTTTACTCTCTAGGAAGATAGAATATTTTTCCTTTGTTTCTTCAGTGGCTGGCACAGTGACCAGAACAGTTAACTGATATTTCCATTTATGGGTACTGATTTTGAAGGGTTAATCTGACTTTTCTAACTCAGGAAAAACAATTTTGTTTAAGTCAAACAACAAAGAGTTGTCATCTTTGTTTTCAAATTTGCATAGGAACTGCTTTTTCCTGGCTTCAGAGCTGGAAGGACCTATCTTCTCTTTGTTCCTCCGTCCATCCGGGGCACCAAGTTCATGCACATCGTAGGGTTTCACCTTCACCTATTTAGTGCTTCCTTAGCAACAACAACTTCAGCACAGCAAGTTCCACATTTCTTCCCTCCTTAGGTCTATAGAGAATTTGACAATTTAGTTCATACTATCCTTATACATACATTATTCTGTTCATTTTCAAGCTATTTTTCAAAAGGGAGGCAAAGAATAATTTAAAAATGCAACACTTCGGATTCATAATAAACTTTTCCTGTTCTGGCTGTGGGGGGGGTGACGATCCTTTTCATTTCTATAGGATAAGAACACAGATTATGATTTACCAAGGCCAGGACTCAGTATTTCTCTACGTCGGTGATTTAGAAATTATTCAAAGATATAATGTACTCTGTAGCTACTCACAGCCCAATGGCTATGTATTCTTTTAGTATTTATTCATAATATTCTTATTACGTGCAGATATGTTTTTTCTAATGAAGAAAAAGAACTCATTTTCTATGATATGCATTTCAGAAACTGGCAACTTTATTTCCACTTCAGAGCTCAAATACACTATTTCCTTTAGCTCAAACAGTCTTTTGCAATTAAACTGAAGGGTTGACTTCTCATTATAATATCCCTTTATTTTCTATGCTTATATTTCATAAACATTGTCTGCCAAGCAGCATGTTTCCAATAGGTTGTAGTGAATGACCCTGCATCTGGGGAGAAGGGATAATGTATTGATGGATAGATGATACCAAAGGCTATTGCTAGTACTTGGTGCAAGTTGAGATGGGGGATTTGTATACATTTGTAAGATGATTAACTGTAGTTGGGGACACATTCCACAATCACCATAAGGTGACAAGCCAAGTAACTAACCTGAGGATATAACTGAGAGATTTGGCTCCATTTGCTAAGTTGTAGAGTGCAGATGTGCATTTATTGATCATTCAATCACTATTATAGATCAATAGAACCTGCGTGTTGGTTTCATTCCTTTATTATTAGATTATTTGTGACGCAAAAGTCAGGTCCGTCTTGTGCTCACTCCTCCGGCCGGTGAGCAGCCCTTTGTTCACTTCCAAGGGCAGCTTCTGGCCCTTCAGATTCCAATACCATTAAGCCCATGAGACACAGTGTTGCCCCAAGTGACTGATGCCCTTTGAGCTGGATGGCCTGATGGAGCAGGCTTCTCAGAGCAAGTCCAAGTCCAGCGGTCGATAACTATATACTTAGCAGCTTCCCCTCCACTACAACAGCGTTTCAGTCATCACCACCAAAAGACACTGGACCTGGCTCTCCCAGAGCATATTTCTTGTAGGTTCCTGTAGCCCTCGCAGGCTTCAGTGACAGCTCCAGGCGCCTACAGCAGCAGCAAGGCAGCGTGTGCAGTACTCAGTGAGTTATATTTGCGTGGCTTTTGAGCTAGTCAGCAAAAAGCACTCATCTATCTTCTCCTCCCCAGGAAGTTGGACCGCGCTATTATTCGTATTTTGTGGATGAGCAAACTGAGGTGATGGACCCTCCCAAAGTGAGGAGATTGCAAAAAAAGAGACAAAGCTCTTTCTTGACGATCCAAGAGTAATATTTGACATCTGATCTTCTAACAGGTGGTATTGAGCATTTTGATGACTTAGCAGAGATGGTATTTGATGGAGACATTCACACCAGTGGAAAACACTGCTGCTCCACTGTGACGATTCCATTTAACTTTCTGAATATATTGTTTAGCTAGGGCTTGTCAAGCTGGTAGATGAAGAAAGGCCAGGGGGACCTCTTTCTTGCTATGCCTCCCCTTGATCAAGTGTAGACCGAGAAGCGCCCAAGGCCCCTGCCCATGGAGTTGCCAAGACTCAGCCCACAGCCTTGTGGTAATAGCAGACAATACATTCGGAAGAGCGGGCTGCATGCCGTGCTTCTTTGCTTCCTCCAGGATAGGCGTGCACCAGAATCCTTTCCTAGATATAATAAATTCAGCAGCCTCCCACAGTGGAACTGGCAGCAAAGGCAAAACCTGTCACCCCACCTCCCCCCGTGACGGAAAACTTCACAAGGTTTTCCCAGCAGTGCATTAGGGCAGCTCCGTAAGAACCCACGGTTGTGCGCGCTTTGAGACTTCACGTCTTCCCTCAACCACTTCTAAGACAGAAGACCAGTGTCTTTATTTCCCATGTCGTTGAAGTACTTTACATAGGCTTTAACTCAGTTGCTAAATTGCTTGAATCGGTTAAATGTACAAAAGGGCCTCCTCCCCGTTGATGGAGTAAAAGTAGATGTTTGATTAAGTAGATAGCGAGATGTGCTTTTTGTCTCCCCATCTGGATGAGCTAAGGGGGTATGTTTGAAACTTAGCACTCAGTTCATGCCTTTCATAAGGGGAGGGAAGAGGGTATTTAACAAGGTTCATAATGACAGATAGAGGAATTGACACCACAAAAGAAAAAGCATCATTCTAGCATTTCGTGACAGTTCACAGACAGATGTCGTTGGCTAAGTGAGAATCTCGTAGACGTGGGGGTAATATACACCTTACATGCATATGGATTAGCAAAAGCAGACTGTCTAGTCGGTGAGTGTGAGGTTGTCAAATATGAGACATAGCTGCAGAAAACCTGGAGAACTACTTACTATTTATTTCTTCTCTTAAAGACCCAATCCTGTTGTCTTTTCACAGACAAAAGACTGAGTACTTTAAGGACGGAGACAGGCCAAGGGTAGGAGGGAATTGAAGCATTGGATTGGGTCCCCCAGAGGACAGCAGGGTTAGCAGTCTATTCCCTTTGAAGTGTACTTTTCATTTTATCCTAGGCCAACCATTCTCTTTTGTTTCAGTAGACCTTACCTCATTCACCAAGCCAATATCTAGTCCCATCCTCCTGATGTCCATGATGAGGGATTCCAGAATTGCAATTGATGGGACCCCAGATGGAGCAAGTTATCTCTGAAGTCCCTTGGAATTAGTTTGACCATGGTGGTCAACCCCATTGAGGTGATTTTAGGCTCTGGACAAGATGAGATGCTTTAGAGAAGCATCACTGGCCTTCTGAGCTTTGGTAGAGGTTGGGTGGTTGGAAAATGTCACCAGCCAGAGACAGTTTGGTTTGGTTGGGTAGATGGACAGTGTCCCTCGTTAGAGTCAGGTGACCTGGTTTTGGTCATGCTTCTCTCTCCAGCCTTGGGCAAGTCCTTCAGGTCACCTTCCTAAGCATCAGTTCCTTTGGTCATAAGACTGGAATGGTTGACAAGATGGTCTCTGTGGTCTCCCCAGAATGATCCTCCATGACTTGATTTTGGCTTTGGCAATGTTTTTCTGTGGGCTTGCATAGACCTTAGAACAGCCTTGGCAAAAAGCTCTGCAGGCTCTTGGCCCATTATCTGTAAGTCCACCCTCCCTCTGTCCTTTAGTGCCATGCTTCCCAGAAATCCCCAAACACTGAGGGCTAACTCTTCCAAAAGCAGTCAGAACTTATCACACCCTGAAACATGCACCAACACAACCAGTAACTCCACCACCTACTAACCTATACTGACTAAGCCTCTTTGGCCAAACCTGGATGGTTTGACTTCAGGACTGTGTGAGAGGAGTGAAGAAGTAGACAATTCTCCTACCTGAAACGTAAGTAAAACAGATACGTGCTAGAGAGAAAGATCCACCCGCCTTTGATCTGTGCAGTGCCCTCACAGAGAAGCTTGAAGTTTCTTGCTTGCGGCAGGATTTTCCTGGGAAAGTCCTCCTGAGTAAAAGGAGAGAGACACCTGGTGAAGATCAGAACTCTTGGAAAAGGCTGCCTCCTGCATCAGCAAGGGGAGATTTAAGGAAGATGAGTTAATATCAGACTAAAGTAAGTGTATCGATATGAGGGAAATTCTGAACTCTGCTGTGAGCTAGGCCGTTGGTAAGTAGGAAATGCTTTGGGGAAAACCCATGACTTCCCCAAATGCCTATGTAGATGCCTACAACATGGAAAATTGGCAGGGAGACCCTGAGATCTCAGCAAACCCCGTCGCTTCAACTGGAAATGTTGAGCTGAAACTGAAGAGAGGCCGTGAAGATCAGAATTACAACAGTGTGTAGGCTCAAAGGCCTACAATCATCTGATGCTCAGAAAAGAGAATGTGATGAAAGTGTAGAGAACATATGAGTGGAGCAAAAATTCTTTGTAGGGAAAGAGAATGTGATAAGAATTATAGAAATGTGCATAAGAAATTATGCAAAGTAAATAGATGAAATTGCCTCTGGTTAAAAAGGCAAAACAGCCTAAGCAAAATGACCTGGGGGGTGGTATTTTGAAATGGATATATATCATCCAAAAAAGCTTCACATGGTAGGTGAAATTTTCTTAGTATTAAAGATGGATAGGTTGCGAAAATGGCTTGTAGTTATATGTCAGAATGTCCTTATCAATTAGAGATGCCTACTGATCTATTTATGGGTAAAATGAGCTGTGCTTTAAAATACTCCAGCAAAACAACAACAACAACAACAATTATAAATAAAAAAAGCAGTTGAGGGATGGAGCCAGGTTTGTAACATCTTTGATAATTGTTCATGGGGGTGATGGCTATATGGGGATTCATTATATGATTATCTGTTTCTGTATATATTTGAAAATTTCTGTGACAGCATTTTTTAAGAAAGAAAAAGAAGACAAGAAGACCACTATTTAAATACAAATGATAGCTTGAGATAATATTTGCAATGCATATGAAAGAAAGTCCATATATACATATATTTGCTCATATACAAAGAGCTCTTACAAATTAATAAAAAAAAAAGAAAAAGAAGTAACTCAATAAGCAACGGGCAAATCACTTCATTATACAACTTACAAAAGAAACAAAAAGGCCACTGAATACAAGAAAAAGATTCAGCTTTAGTAGCAGTTAAAAAATGAAAATTAAAATATATTGCAAGATATGACTTTTTATTTATCACACCTCAAAGATTGCTGTTAAGGGGGTGGAGAAAGTGGGGCTCCTTGGTGGCATTCATAGGGTGGATTAGTGCACCACTGAGCACTGCATGTCAATATGAATCAAAACGTAAAATGTATAACTGTACTTTGTAACTTCAAGGAATGCATGCTCAAGAACTAGGGGTGTGTGTGTGTGTGTGTGTGTGTGTGTGTATGATTTGTTGGTTCTTTTTTTCTTCTTTCCATTGTACTCTGAGTCTTCTTTTTTTTTAATTAATTTTTTATTGGAGTATAGTTGCTTTACAAAGTTGTATTAGTTTCTGCTGTACAGCAAAGTGAATCAGCTATACGTATACATATATCCACTCTTTTTTGGATTTCCTTCCCATTTAGGTCACCACAGAGCATTGAGTAGAGTTCCCTGTGCTATACAGTAGGTTCTCATTAGTTATATATTTTATACGTAGTAGTTGGTTTTTTAGAATGAGGTTTTTATAAACAGAAATTGAAAACAAACTGAATGTTCATCACAAGATAAGATAAAATTTGATATGTTCCTATAAATATATGTTCCTATAAATGAGTAGTTTTTATAGTAGTTCCTGTAAAAGTAGATGATGTAGATGATTTTTTGAGATGAAAAGATACGCACTATGAGTAGTTGAGTGAAAATTCAAATTGCAAAATGATTTTAAGCATTTCACAGGTTTTTCATATATATATCTACAAGGCTCTCACTAAAATGTTAACATTACCTGTGGGTGAGAGGTTCTTGAGTGACTTATACTTTCTTCTTAATAATTTTCTATATTCTTTGACTGTATTACAGTATTATTAGTAATATCTAATATTATCGATAAAGCTATATAATGTAAAATACTGTAGTTGAGGTACCTCATTTGATTTGCTTCATAGAATTAAAAAAGTGTTAACAAGAACCTAAGTTGGGTCAAAATTATGTTGGAAACCATCATGATAACTGATTAATTCATAAGGAAAAAGAAAAGTATATAATAAGCAAAGACTGTTTTGAAAATTAATTTAATTCTAAGATATCCATGAGTCCAAGAGTGTTAGATGCAAATATTTTGATAGCTTAATTATCAACTTTACTGGAAAAGTGAAAGACAGTTTATTGCACACTGGTAAATAAAACCCAGGTATACAAAATTTAGAAAGACCCATAAATATGTCTCCAACAGCATTTATTTTTTTTCTTTTCTTTTTTAAAAAATTGAAGTATAGTTGATTTACAATGTTTTGTTAATTTCTGCTGTACAGCAAAGTGATTCAGTTATACATATATATATATATATATTTTAAAATATTCTTTTCCATTATGGTTTACCATAGGATATGAATATAGTTCCCTGTGCTATATAGGAGGACATTGTTGTTTATCCATCCTATATATAATAGCTCACGTCTGCTAACCCCAACCTCCCATTCCATCTTCCCCCAACCCCCTCCCCCATTGGCAACCACAAGGCTGTTCTCTAAGTCTGTGAGTCTGTTTCTGTTTCATTGATAAGTTCACTTGTGCCATATTTTAGATTCCACATATAAGTGATATCATATGATATTTGTCTTTATCTTTCTGACTTACTTCACTTGGTATGACAATCTCTAGATCCATCCATGTTGCTGCAAATGGCATTATTTCATTCTTTTTTATGGCTGGGTAGTATTCCATTGTCTAAATGTACCACATCTTCTTCATCCATTCAGCTGTCGATGGACATTTAGGTTGCTTCCATGTCTTGGCTGTTGTGAATAGTGCTGCTATGAACATAGGGGTGCATGCATCTTTTTGAATTATGGTTTTGTCTGGATATATGCCCAGGAGTGGGATTGCAGGATCATATGAGAGTTCTATTTTTAGTTTTTTAAGGAACCTCCATATTGTTTTCCATAGTGGCTGCACCAACTTACATTCCCACCAACAGTGTAGGAGGGTTCCCTTTTCTCCACACTCTCTCTAGCATTTATTGTTTGTATTCAACAGCATTTATGATGAATCTGTCACACATCTTGAACCCCAAGATTTAACACACACCCGTGGAAGCCATATTAACTAAAAAAACTAGACATACTTTTCAAACCAGTATAACAAACAAAATGCTCTTTAGAACATGAGAGGAAGGTGGGAAACGTTACAACTGTCCCATAGAAAATAAGCTTTAAACACAGAGAATTTCTGTTTTTACATAGTGGAAGCACTAGTTTCTGAAATAAAATTGGCTAATGAAGCAAATTTAGATGATGCTTTTGAAGCATTTGACTGTTTTTACTGTGGTAAAATACACATCAAATAACACTTACGTCATAACCTACTTAAAGTGTACAGTTCAGGGGTGTTAAGTACATCCACAGTGTTGTAAACCATCACCACCATCATCTCTAGAACTTTCTCATCACCCCAAGGAAACCCCATACCCATTAAACAGTTGCTTTCATTCACCCCTCCCCAGCCCCTGGCAACTATTAATCTGCTTTTATCTCCATTAATTTGTCTATTATGGATATTTTCTATAAATGGAGTCATACAACATGTGGACTTTTGTGTCTGGTTTCTTTCACTTAGAAAGTTGTTGAGAATAATGTTCATCCATGTTGTAGCATGTATTTGTTTTTCACTCCTTTTTATGGCTGAACAACATCCCACTGTGTGATATTTTGTTTATCCATTCATCTGTTGATGAACATGTGGGTTGTTTGTACCTTTTGGTTAATGTGAACAGAGCTGCTATGAACATTTGTGTACAAGATTTTGTTTGGATACTGTACCTGTTTTGAATTCTTGTGGGTATAGACTTAGGAGTGGAATTGCTGGGTTATGTAGTAGTTCTATGTGTAACTTATTGAGGAATTACTAAATTTTTTCCACAGCAGCTGCACCATTTTACATTCCTACCAGCAATGTGTAAGTGTTCCAGTTTCACCACATCCTCATTGATACCCATGAATTTCCATTTTTTAGATTATATCTATTTTAATGGTTGTGAAGTGGTATCTCATTGTGGTTTTAATTTGCATTTACCTGATGACTAATGGCATTGAGCCCCTTTTCATATATTTGGTGGCCATGTGTATATCTTCTTTGGAGGAATGTCTATCCAAGTCCTTTACTCATTTTTTAATTGGATTGTGTGTGTTTTTGTTTTTGAATTGTAAGTGTTCTTTATATATTCTGAACACTTTAGATATTCTGGCTATATACTAGACTTTATATATTCTAATATCTAGAATCATATTGGATGCATGATTTGCAAATATTTTGGTCCATTCTATGGGTTGTCTGTTCACTCTCTGGATAGTGTTCTTGATTTACTGATGCACAAAATTTTAAAGTTTTGATGAAGTCCAATTTATCTGTTTTTTCTTTCATTGACTGCATTAATGTCAATCTTAATGTCATATCTTAATGTCAATTTTCATTGCATTTTGGGATATTCGAATTTATCTGTAAGGGGAACTCTGGTGTGTTTTTATTACCCATGATTATTTACTTAAATGTATGTTCTTTCCCTGAAATAATTTTGTATTAAAATGTCTGTTTCCTTTGTTGTTGTTGTTGTTCTTAAAAAGTGCATGGTCTTCATCTAGTTGGTGAAAATAAAACTTTAGTGTAAAATTAAGAAGTTGGAAGCTTTTCATGGGTTTTACTTGTTTTCGTAAAAAAAAAAAAAAAAAAACAGCTGTGACCTAAAAGCTAAAGCTTTCTATGTTAGAGAGATGAGATGTATGCTATAATTGGAAAGAATGCAACTAAATAGTACTTTTGAAAGTAAAAAGTGATTTTAGTCAGTACAATTGGATCCAATTGTTTGTGTTTTCTGATACTTAAGAAATTATAAGTCATTATGTACTGAACCATTACTTATTCATTGAGGAAAAAATATAGTCGCCAACTTTAAAAAAGGATTCAGGATGATTGTAAAAATGATAATGGGGTTAACAATATCAATTCATGGGCTATAAGACTAGAGACCAGCTATATTACTAGTGACAAATCAAATACTTGAGCCAGACACGTTACCAAAAAAAGAGATACAGATGGCAAATAAACATATGAAAAGATACCTAACATCATGTCATTAGGGATTTGCAAATTAAAACAACAATAAGATACACCTACACACCTATTTAAATGACCAAAATCTCTAGCACTGATAACACCTAGTGCTGACGAGAATGTGGAGTAACAGGAACTCTCATCCATTGATGGTGGGAATGCAAAATGGTGCAGCCACTTTGTAGAACAGTTTGGAAGTTTCTTACAAAACTAAACATTCTCTTACCATATGATCCAGCAGTGTGTTCCTTGGTATTTACCCAAGTGAGTTGAAGACTTAGGTCCATGTGTGCATGTATAGCACACATGCATGTGTGTATGTATAGCAGTTTTATTCATATTTGGCAAAACTTGTGAGTAACCAAAATGTCCTTCAATAGGTGAGTGTTTAAATAAACTGTGGCCCATCCAGACATGGATGTTACTTAGCACTAGAAATAAACAAGTTATCAAGCCATATAAAGACACTGAGGAATATTAAGTATATGTTACAAAGTAAAAGAAGCCAATCTGAAAAGGTTACATACTGTATGCTTCCAACTATATGACATTCTGGAAAAGGCAAAAATATGGAGAGAGTAAAAAAAACAGTGGTTACCAAGGGTTAGGGGGCAGGGAGAGATGAATAGACAGAGGACAGGGGATTTTAGGGCAGTGAAACGACTCTGTATGACACTATAATAGTGGATACATGTCGTGATACGTTTGTCAAAATCCATAGAATATACAACACCGAGTGAACCCTACTATAACTACGGACGTTGGGTGATATTGATGTGTCAGTGTAGGTTCATGGCTTATAAAAAATGTACCATCTTTTGGGGGTGTTGATAGTGGGGAGGGTATGAGTTTGTGGAGACCAGAGGTATAAAGGGCATCTCTGTACTTTCTGCTCAATGTTTATTTAAAAAATAAGGTCCAGGCTGGGGTGGGGAGAGGGATAAATTAGCAGTTTGGGACTAACAGATACACACTTCTATATTTAACATAGATAAGAAAGAAGGACCTACTGTATAGCACAGGAACTATATTCAACATCCTGTAATAACCTATAATGGAAAAGGATCTGAGAAAGAATATATATATATATATAACTGAATCATTTTTCTGTATACTTGAAATTAACAAAACATTGTAAATTAACTATACTTCAATTTAAAAAAAAGGGCTATTTAAAAGAAGGCTGTAAGTGATTGGTCTATTTAGAATGCCACGGGTAGATTGCTCTAGAAAATTAGGTCTCAAGACCTATAGTGTTAGACTTCTCAGGGTAGGTGACAAAATGGTGTATCAACAGTTTTGGCTCCCTACCCTCAAATTAAACCTGATAAAACCACAGGAATTAAGGGGGAATTAACAAAAAGATTTTAAAAGTAAGCATGAGAATCCCTTCAGGAACTGAAGGCCACCCCAGACTTGTGTGGAAGAGGGAGATTGTGGTTGGGGAAGAGGAGGGTCAGAAGTTGCACAGAGATGACAGATTGGCAGAAAGATTTTTGGCTTCTCCTCTTGCCTTTTGCTCACAAGTCTTGGGACATTTTCTGCTTCTTTTCTTGACTTCATAAATCTTCAACAAGGGTCCAGACCACTGATGCCAGCACCTGCTGGGTGAGATCAGGGTTGAGGAAAACCTGTCTGGTGTGAGATGTTGAAAAAAAAAACTGGTGGTAGGCATTCAACTCCCTACTCCTCTGGTTCTAAACCCCCAAAGCTAGAAAATTATACCTACAAGGACAACCCCTCTAGGACTGCCACCCCCTCGGGGAGTGACTCTCCAGTTTGAGCCCGTGTCCTCACCCTGAGAGCTTGTTGGAATAGATTGCAGGTGCCTACTCAGAATTCATGCTGCAGTGGGTCTACAGTGAGGCCCTTCATTTGCATGTCTCACAAGTTCCCAGGTAACACTGTTGCTGATGGTTTTTGAGAGCCACTCCCTAAGGGCTTAAAGGTGACATCCTGACTGGAAGAGTCTCCTAGGGTGTCTGCAAAGAGGCATTTGGCGGTGTTGTTCTGGGCTCCCTCCCTCCCCTTAAATTCCTGGGCTCCTTCAGTCTAGGACCCACCTCCCCTAAATACACATGGCTAGAGTGGCCGCTGCCCCCTGGAAAATGAGCTCCACAGATCAGACATCTGATGATGTAGTACAGCTACTTCAAACAACAGCAACAAGCTGGGTAGCAAATGCCATCTGAGAAACATGGTTAAGCGCTAACTGAAACAATGCATAGTTTTTAACTAAAACAGTTATACACTTTGATATGGACTGAGTATCCATATCCTCCACAAATCCCTTTGTTGAAGCCCTAACTTCCCTCTGTGATGGTATTTAGTGGTGGAGCCTTTGGGAAGTAGTAAGGTTTAAAGGAGGTCACACGGGTGGGACCCTCAGGATGAGATTAGTGCCCTTAGGAGAAAAAGAGGAGTGACCCCCTGTCTGTTTCCCCTCTGTGTGAGCACACAGTGAGGAGGGCTATCGACAAGCCAGGAAGAGGGTTCTCACCAAGGACAGAATCTATGAGCACCTTGATCTCGGATGTTCAGCTTGCAGAACTGTGAGAAGTAGGGTCTGCTGTGTAAGCCCCCCACCCTGGGGCATTCCATCAGGGTGGCCTGAGTGACAGACCCACCTTGTTTCCTGTCATGGCCACACCCTCAGGTGCCTGGAGGTGAGCTCTCCACACCCTCTGTTCCTCTACATCCCAGGCACAGCCACACCCTCACCTGCTTCCTGCTCCTCTCTTCTAGGAGGCCAGATACTGAACCTGATGGTGAAATCTGTTGACCATCTTATAAAGCTCTCTCAGAATCGTATCTGATAGTTCAAAGCTCTGGCCACCACCTGTGTCAGGTTGTGTTCATTCAGACTCTGAAACAAGGGTTGACATACAGGTAGTTTCTTGAGAGATGGTCCCAGGAGGCCCTGGTGGCAGAGCTGGAAGGTGAGTTGGGGAGGGAAGGAGGCCAACATGGGTGCATGAGTGCACAGGTGACACTGTGGGCAGATGCACCTTCACCCCATGGGACTTCTGGGAGACAAGGGAGCATGCCCAGGTGTTCCACCTGAAGGAAGCTGAGCAGCTGATCCATTGACTCATATCAATCATCCATGGGGGCTGCTCCCCAGAGGTGATAGTCTTCTGGCACTTTTGTCCAATGGCCAGTGTTTGTGTGTGTGTGTGCAGGACAGGTGCGGGCCAAGGGGTTGGGAGAAGGGCATCTCCATCCTTGGTACCTTATCTTCTCCCAATTACCAGGAAGATCAACAAGGCTTTCCTTCCTGCACCTTGAGGTATGATTCAGATCAGCGAAACATCTTTCTCCCCATCTGGTTATTTGTGCCTGACAGTCCTCTAAGTTGGGTACTTTACCAATGAGAGAGCAGAAGTTTAACATTAAAAAATATCCTGAGCCAAATAACACAGAGTCCAGTGGCCCTGGACCACAGATCTCAAGGCTGTGAGCCCCAGAAGCTTCCTGGAATGGTGTCGGAGTTTGTGCATTTGAGGGGCAGTAGGGGTGCGTTTTCCTAGAAGACGAGTGGTAGCTTTTATCAGGACATCGATAGGCCTATGATGCATCCACCCAGGAAGGTTAAGTACCACTGGACTAAAACTGCTGGAGCACGTTTACACTGAAACGTAGTCCCTCACAAAAGCAAATGACCATAACAGTGTCCTCCCTGTCTGATGTGGAGAAGACACTGTTGGAGTAGAGGAAATGGGTAGAGGAGAGGGGCACACAGGAGGGGAAGAGAAATCCCCAAAGCAACATGACATTTGGAACTTTTAGCCTGGGGGTCAAGCTTGTTGGTTTCTTGGGTGAAGCCAAGTAGCAGCACTGTGTTGATGTTTTGTTTGGTCCAGGAGGTTGCTCACACCTGCTTGCCAAGCTGAACCACAGGACGGATGACACCAAGGCTTACTCTGGTGTCATGTTTGCCATGGAACTCCCTCCCTCCCTCCTTCTCTCCTTCCTTCCTTCCTTTCTTTTCAGTCCATTCCTTCCTTTCTTTCAGCCTTCAACTCCTAAATCTTTTCCTCCATACATCATTTATCCATCCATCTACTGTCAACTGTTTATTGCTACATACCAGGTCTTGGTCCAGACTCTAAGCCTATGACATGGTAAGTTATGGTGCCTTCACTCAAGAGCCCCAGTGTTTAGTGAGGAAGGCAAACATGAAATCTAATGCCATTCTGGATGATCAGTGCTATGAAGAGGAGATAAATAGACTGAAAGCCCCAAGGACATCAGGGGCTTCTTTATAAGTGTTTGTGTCCCCCCCCAAATTCACATGTGAATTCCTAATGCCCAATGTGATAGTATTAGGAGGTGGGGCTTTTGGGAGGTGCTTAAGCCATGAGGGTGGGTCCCACACATATGGGATTAGTGCCCTCATAAAAGAAGCTCCAGAGAGATTCTCAGCCCCTTTCATCATGTGAGGACACAGTGAGAAGCCTGCAACCAGGAGGAAAGCCCTTACCTAACCGTGCTGGCATCCTGATCTCGAACTTCCAGCCCCCAGAACCGTGAGAAGTAAATTTCTATTGTTTATTAGCTTCCCGGTCACTGGCATTTTGTTGTAGCAGTTCCAAAAGACTGAGACAATGCACTGGGTGGTTTAGATGTTATTGAAACTTGGACATAATTACGGTTTGATATTCTGTTGGTCATCCACCTTCTAAGTCTTAATGCACGTTTTAATTTCACCTTTACAAACAAAGATGATCCAGAGTACCGGGGCTTTGTGATTTTCTTCCAAGCAATGGGTGGGGGGCTGTCCTACTGTCCTGCATGCACATTTTTGGGGTCAGCAGCACACACTAGGTATGGGCTTGATATTGGGACTAAACTTGCACCCAGGGACTGTGCGACTAATAACTGATCCATTGGTGACCTAACCCATGGAATGTTACCACTGCATCTGCCCAGCTGATGGATGTGGGCTCCCGTTGGTCATACCCAGAGAGGGCTCAGGCCCACTCGATATTTTCTCTCCCCTGAGGTGTAGTCTTAACAAAGTTAAGAATGTATGGGAAGAATGCAAGTGCATCTCTCCTCCAAAGTTCCAGAGCGACCATTTTCTTAGACACAGTGGCCTGGATAAAGCTTATCAATTACTTTAAGGCTATGAAAGTCATTTGCTAGTCTCATAGCAGATGGGTAGTGGGAGCCCACATGGGTCTCAGCCATACAAGGTGGGAATATGTCTTTATTTCATCCATAAGTCCCTCCTCTTTCTGGGCACAATTTATTGGACTAGGGTTTGTCTCCTAACCTAAAATGGGCCAGTTAGATTTTCTTCCCCAGGAATTTGGAATTGTTACTTGACATGCTGATTGATATCCAAGGAAGGTCATGAGCCTGAGGTTGAGGTAGTTCTATTTGGTTGTGCATGTAGATGCCTCAACAAGGAAATGCATTTTGCAGACTCATAGAAATAAAGGCACTCAGGGAGGAAGAGGGAAGACACGGTGAGACCTGCTGCTGAGGAGGGAACAGCCGAGGTTCCTGGCTGGGCTCAGTAGGGGCTTCCCTGCTCCTGGTTCTAACTTCTGATAAGCCCCGGAGGACCTCTCTGACTTTGGGTATCACAGACACCCCTTATTCCTTATGAGGAAAGAAACAAAGACAAAAAAGAACATGAGAACACACTTTTTACTTAAGGCAGGTTGAGTGGGTCTCTGTTACTTGCAACCTACGGAACTTGACTTCTTGTCCTAAAAGAGAATCTCAGAGTGTGGGTTATTCTCATGCTTGCTGACCTTGGGCAGTTGAATTTCTTTAGATAGTCCTTTAAAAGCAGATTATTATGACCAGAATGACAGGTACGTGGAATTTTTAAGCCATGACCCTAGAATATAATAAGAGCAGCAGAAGAGAAGGAGGAACTGGGTGAGAACAGGCTGGATCGCCCTGAGGGAAATGAACGTAAGTGTCGGACAGAGAGGAGGTAGCCATCGGGGAGAGCAGGGATGTCTCCATCCTGGAGGTTTCCAGAAATAAGAGAGCAGCTGCTCATTGGGGACAGCTGAGAGTGTCTGGTGATGAAGTGACCCTCGGTTGTTCCTTCTCTTTGGCCTCTTGGGTCCCCCTCAAGGCTTGTTTGTGGCCGTATTTTGTGCTGAGGAGTGAGGTTCTGCATCATAGGAATTGGTCTGGCCAGCTCTGTGGCACAGGGTCCACAGCCAGGATCCATCTTTACCACAAATTTGATGAGCAGACCTGTGAAAATTCCCCACTCTGCAATCCCCTGGATTCTGGTATCCTAGTTGGCTCATCAGAAATGCCATGAAGGCGGTGGGAGAAATGACTGATTCAGAGAAAAGCAGTGAAACCAAACAGGAAGTTGGAAAAAAGTGAAATTTTACTATGCATTTTCTTGCCCTTCACTTGTCTCTATTTTTCTGGCCAGGATTCATCCTGAGAGACTATTTTAACTCTGTTCCTGACCCAGCGAAACCTCGAGGTTCTGCAAATCTTGCCAGATTTAGATTCCATTTGTGTTTTCTCTGTAACTTCTTATTTCTGGGAAAGAGAGACAATCTGAAAGCACAGCTTCACCTTGCTGCGTGGCCTTGGTCTCTTTTAGGAGCAGGGTGTGTAGGACCTCAACCAGCCCCACCGGGGAGGAAACCAAGGGAAGACGAATCTCTTCTCCAGAGTTTCTCTGCTCTTTGAAGCCCTGCCTTTGGGATTTCAGAGCTGGGTGAGGGGCAAGTCAGAAGTGTGCCTTCTCCCTGTGCTTTCCTAGAGTTGTCTTGACGCCGTTTCAGAGCTGTCCTTCATGCCAGTGTACTCAGGAGTGAAAGGCCGGCGGTGGCACACGCCCCAAGGGTTCAAGACAAAGTCTCCCACACAGAAGTTTCTCACACTCAGCACGCAGGGCAAGGAGAAACCAAGAGGCACAGGCTGAGCGCTGAGGAAATCACAAGACGAAGACGTGGCTGCAGCTGTGGGGGACAGCAGCTGCCGTGCTTACCATTCAGGACTTCTTATAGCTGGAATATTCCTAATAGTGACACCAGTCAGCAGAGGAGTTTCAGATGGGCTTGAGTAGAAGGGGAGAAGAAAGAACTGTTCTTAAGTGGATAATTCTCTTGTATCGACTTCACAAATATGGTGTCTGTTGACCTCTCTCTCGCTCTCTCTCTCTGGTAGCATCAAAGCGAACATTCTGTCTTGTCTGAACTGAGTGAGACCTGAAGTCTATTTCTGGTCCTACCAACTGACTCCTGGGTGACCTCAGTCACTTCCTCTAAGAGCCTCAGAGTTCCCCTCTCTTCAAAGGACTTTAGAATATTCTTACAACTACATAGAGCCCCCAAACCTAGAAGATGCTAACAGACACAGCCTTTGACTGCTGCACTCTGAGCCCAGGTGGATTGGATTTAGCCAGGAGCAGGTAAGGTATGAGGAGAATATTCCCTGGTCATTTTCATCCTGGTAAAGATGCATCCAAGTGCAGTGTGTTCCTCCTGTCACTTTCTCTGGTTTCACAAAAGCCTGTGGATGAGCTCTCTGATTCCATCCAAAGCTGGTGATGGAAGATCCTGGGAGAACAGAAAATTTTGGAAATGAACTTCAGCTTCAGGAAAAAATCGTCCAGACAAACTCTAAGGCATTGGCCCCAGGCTCTGCTGGGCTCCCGCTACAACAATAGCGTGTAAACCATAAGGAAGAGGACTGGAATTGAGGAGCCTCAGGTCCTAACATTTTCTGAATCGAGGTAAAAGTGTTTATTAACTTTATGTGTTAAGTGCTCATATGAAAACTTCTATGGTGACCACTAAGAACAAAAAAACAGGAATAAGGTATGTAACTGTCAAACTAGTAGTAAAGAAAAACACAGTTCAAAAGGAAACAAGAAAAGAGTAAGAAAAAAATGGCAGAATACACAGAAAATGCAAAATGATAGAAATAAATCAGAATATGTCATTACTTAAAATAAAACTGAATAGGCTAAATTCTCTAGTTGAGATTAAACTAGATTTTGAGGGTGGATTTTAAAAATAAACAAAGCTATAGGCTTTTAATAATAGATATAACATAGAGATTTCAGAAGGATTGAAAGTGAAACTATCAGAAAAGATACTGTAGCCAAATAGAGATCAAAACAAACAAACAAAGAAGTGTAGCTCCATTCCCATCATACAAAAGAGACTCTAAGGTGAAGGGAATTATGAGAGAATAAGAGTTATTACATCATTGTCAGAAAAATTTAATAATTCTTGTAATAAACTTGTAAACTGAGAAATAGCCTCATAATATAGAAATACAATTGCACACACAGGACTAAAATAGATAAATTTACCATCATACTTTTAAATAAATAGAGAGATGTACCATGTTCATGGATTGAGTAACTCAATATTTTAAAAATGTCAATTTTCCAGATTGATTGAGGAGTTCAATTCAATCTCAGTCAAATCTCTACCTTTTTAAGGAATTCAAAAAGATAATTCTAGGATTTATGTGGAAGGGATCCACAAGTTAAGAGTAGCTAAGAAAATCCTGATTCAAAATGCAGGACTCTTTTCCTGATCAGCTAACAAGAATTATTATGAATAACACAGTGACTATAATGGTCTTGTCTTAGTACAGAAATAGACAAGTGGATCAATGGAACAGAACAGAGAGCCTAGAAATAGACTCATACATACATGGAAACAATTTATAATGGAGCTAAAATTGCAAATGATGGAGAAGGAAAGTTTTTTCAGTTAGTCATAATTAGAGGATAATTCGTTACCTACAGAAGGAAGAAAATGAAAGTTAACCCTTTCCTCAATCCATTCCTTTAAAATGAAGACATTAAAGACCAAATTGTGAAATAAAAAACTTTTATTTCAGAAGAAAATATAGAAAAAAACTCTTCATGATCTTGAGGTAAAGAAAGTTTTGACACAAAAAGCACATTTAAAAAAAGAAAATATTAAAAACTTCTATAAAGAAAATGAAAAGACAAGCTCCAAACTGAGGGATTCTCTCACAAATACATACATATCATAGTCATTTCCAGAATCTATAAAGAACGTGTACTACTCATTTCAGAATATATAAATAACTCCTACAAATCAGATTTTAAAAGTCGATTATAAAGCAATAGAAAAATGACAAGAGGCTTGAACAGGCACTTATAAAAGAGAACATAAGTGACTGAACACATGAAAAGATGTTCAACCTCACTAGTAATTGGGTAAATGCAAGTTAAAATCATATTATCATATCACCAGATTGGAAAAACTAAAATATTCAAGAATATAAAGTAGGACTCTTTGTAAAAACAAAACTGTAAGAAACCAGAAGGTCCACTGGCAAGTGAATATTTTTAAAAACTGGGGGTACTACATAGCAGTTAAAATGAACTAACTTCATCACACATCAATACGAATGAATGTCATGAACTTCTTCTTGAATGGGAAAAGCAAGTCACAAAGAATATAAAAGGTAAATTTCTATTCCTGTAAAGTCCAAAGACATAAAAACTAAATATATTATTTATAGATGGTGAGAAATAAGAATAATTTTCTAAAGAACATAGGACAGAAGGAGATGAGATTAGGAAGGGGGACCTCAAAGTAACGATATAGTTGGTTTTCCTAATGCACCAAGTGGGTTCATGGCTGTTAGTTGGCTATTCATTGTACTTTATGTATATTAATAATTTTGTGTCTACTCAATACTTAAGAAAAATTGAACATGTCGTGAATAATTTTCCAACTTCTAATATTCAGTTGTACTTCATTCTTTTTTTAAAATGCGTATTAGTCTGTAATGCAGACACGTCATTTTTGATCTATTCGTTTCCCTGCTGATGTACATTTAAGGATTTTCTTTCCCAAGTTTTGACATTTCTCATATAACAGAATCTTAAAAGGGCTCTTTAAAATTGGTATTTTTTTTTCAGAAAAGGATGTGTCTTTGTTTAACGAAACAAACACACCCATGCTTTCTAGCTCCCCCGCGTAGAAGACTTGATGCCTTGGACCTTGGAGAATAAGGAAGAGAGATTCCAGAGGGGTGGGGGTGGTGGTGAAGGGAGTGAGTCACTCCTGAGGCTGGGGTGACCCTAGCTGTGAGCCTGAATCACGCTCTGTAATCCTGGTCTATTATCAAGACACCAGAGAATTTCTGTCTCCTTTTGTTCCGCAGGAGTGAGCTGGACCCTTCATTTTACTGAAACGTCTTCAACCCCTTTGCTACCTCAATGCAAGTTTTTCTTACGTGGAATTCTCTTATCTGTAAATTTAGTAGGTTTTCTTTTTCTCCGAAAGCTTCAGGAATGGCATTTTCAGTATGAGTGTCGGGGATAATTAGAAAATGCAGGAACCAGCAGTTGGATCTATAAAGAAATGAACAGGAGAAGGCACAGGAGGTGTACATTCTCTTTCTGTCAGTGTTTGCAAGGAAGCCCAGGGCCAGCCAGCGTGAGGCACACAATGGTCCTCCTGCCTCTACAGTGATACAGGAACATTTGTTGATTACTTAATTTGTTGACCATCTAAAAGGGAAAGAAGAATTTATTCAGTTTAGAACTGTTAGTAATAAATGAGCTCCTTTGTTATAGATAACTCAGTTATTTTCTTAATAGATTGTTGAAAATATGACCTGAGATGCCATTTAAATAAAGATGTTATAGTATGTAATGGGTCACAGAAACCAAACACACAATATCCAAGTAATTAAATAACAGTTAGGAATCAGATTTCCATTAGCCATACCTGGAATTGGAGCATACTACTTTACTGCTTTCTATCAAGAAGACCTCCAAATTCCCAATTTAAAACGGATACATTTCAAGCTTGTGAATTAGCGTCTGTATCTGTGTAAGAGAATAAATTGGGCCAGAGACTTAGCCATTGTGCTCCTGTGTAAACCCGATTGCTCCTGCGAGGTTATTAGAAATTCTGGGCTAATGTTCTGGAAAGAATGAATTTGCTATTATAGCAATCTTCCCGCATCATGGTACCTCTGCTATTAAAGCACAATCTCTAGATTTAGCGTGTCCTCTAGGAAAGAGATTAATTGAATTAAGAAGTATTTATTAGAAAAGAAATAAATAGATCTTGCCAATTAATGAGATCGATCAGCCCAGCCATTAAAGAGGATGAAGGAGGTCTGCCCCATGGTGCTGGGGTTTAAGGTATAGAGGTTGATAGGCGATATTCCAGGGGGTGTGGATCACATTCATGAGTTGTATACATTTAGAGGCACAGAGGAAATGGAGTGTAAAAGAGAGTAATTGAGCCATTGTAAAATCAGATTAGAAAAATGTTTAGAAAAATGTATCACCATTGCCTCACCTTTCTTTTATCCCCTCTCCCAAACATCTCACTTATATAATCCTCTGTATTGACTGCTACAGCATCTATAGACAATATTAGGAGCTGCTTGCTATTGTCATTTAATGCTATTTTTTGCTATTTGGACATCAGCAACATATGGATAGTTATTTTCTAATTTTCTGTCTAAAAAAGAAAAACGATTCCATTTGGAAAATCTGAAAATGTGTCAAATCTTCTACTTAATTTTATGAAAATTTCAATTAAACAAAGAGAATTCCCCTTTCCTCTAATGTGACTATAACTTTTTTCCAAAAGTGTTATTTCCAAACTTATTAGAATTGAGGAATAGGGGCTTCCCTGGTGGCACAGTGGTTAAGACCCGCCTGCCAATGCAGGGACACGGGTTTGAGCCCTGGTCCGGGAAGATCCCACATTGCCGCGGAGGAACTAAGCCAGTGTGCCACAAATACTTAGCCTGCGCCCTAGAGTCCATGAGCCACAACTACTGAACCCACGTGCCACAACTACTGAAGCCCGGGTGACTAGAGCCCGTGCACCGCAACAAGACAAGCCCCCGCAATGAGAAGCCCGTGCAGCGTAAAGAAGAGTAGCCCCCGGCTCGCCACAACTAAAAAGAGCCTGCACGCAGCAACGAAGACCCCATGCAGCCAAAAATAAATAAATAATTTAAAAAAAAAGAATTGAAGAATAATTGATTTCTACTTGAATTTAAATATGTGTGTATTACATGCAATATATTCATTTCCTGCTAATGGAGTGTATGAAAGGCAAAGAAAGTTTGCCCAAGGATAGTCTTCACTTAATTTCCCAACGTAAATGTGAATTTTCTTCCACAAGTATTGCTCTGTGTGTTGGCAATGACCATGCAACGGCCGTAATTATGGTAATCTCGACTCCCAGCACCTCAAGTGTTTGAAGCAGAAGGGTCTTCGAGGGTTACCTGGTTACATCTCTGTATGAATGGCCTGTATGTTTGTGTCTTGTTAGAACCCATTAGCAGCATCTCTGCAGGCACCGCAGATGCTCTGGGAGCAGTTTAAAGTCCTGTCTGGCTCCACAGTAAATCTTCATTCATGAGGGAGGGACCTGGGTTATGAGAAGTGACTAAAATTTTTTTTGCTCACTACCTTTGTGTGAACAGGTTTTATGCATCACTGAATTCCCATCACACCTCTGGGAGGCAGACATTATTATCCCCATTTTGCAGATGAGTAAAACTGAGGCTCAGAGCAGCTGGTCAGTTGGTGAAGTTAGACTTGAACTCACATATGTTTTGTATGAACTTAGTTTTCCTTTTCTCACTCTCTTCTCTCTCCTCGTCCACACAGCCCAGCTGAAGGTGCTACCATGGTCTCCCTGCTTATATACCGGGTAACGGGGACAGGCTCTCACTGAAGCAGACACCCCACTTCTGCCCCCTCCTGCTTCTGTGCCTGGCACTTGCTCCCTCACCTGGGAGGAGGCACCATAGTTAAGAGCATGGAGTCCACAGCGAGTCTGCCTGAATTCCAGTCCTCGCCCTTCCTCTTCTTTTCCGTGTGTCCCTGAGCACATTACTTCGCCTCTCTGGATCTCAGTGTCCTCCTCTGTAAAATGGGGATAATAATAGTACCTCTCCATAGGGTGGCTTTGAGGGGTAAACGAATTAGTGTTTCTAAAGCACATAAAAGCATGCCTGGCACACGATCTGGCCTCAATCAGTGTGGTTGAGTTGATTAAATAGGCACATAAAGGGATTAGAAGGGTACCTGGCACATGGCATGCACTTAATTAAGCATGTTATTCTTTAAGAACATAATGTGTTGACTTCTGCACAGCTGTTCTTATGTTTTCTCCATCTTCAGAGACAAGTGTTTAAACTCTGCTCTTCATGATGGGAAGAGTACATTTCAGAAAGCCCCCTTTGTGACACCCTGGGTTCTTCCAGGATGGAGCCATTTGGATATGCACCCTCCCACCCCCGACCTTGGTTTAATCAAGTCAGTTTTGAGCACTGCTATGTTACCAGTGTTCAAGGACAGGATCCTGAAGCTTTTCTCTTTTATATGCATGCAGGTGCTCAATAAATGTTTATTGGATGAATAAATCAAGGTTGGGTCCTTCATTCAAGATGGAGGCTAATTCCAGTTCTTGGGCTCCTCTGTGTGTATGTGGGCAGGAGGACCCAGCCTTCTGGAGGGCTGCCATCCCCAAAGTCCACAGGGTTTGTGATGGAAGAGAAACTCATGCTTTGCTCCAGAGAAAATGGCTGGAGAGTGATGGACTAACCCCTCCCACTTCCCCCTGAGCACATAACACGGCCCACCCTTGAAAATGACCCGTCTCCGCCCTAACCAACAGGGTTAGCCTCTTGGGAGAGAGGCAGGCCTAATGCTCCCTTGGTTCCTACCTAAGGGAGAAGGGCTGGGTTGGATACAATGAAATGACCTAAGTCTACTGAAATAGCAGAAAACAACCCAGCACTAATTCTTTGGCTTTACCTTTTTTAAAATTGGGAAATCCTGGACGCTATAGGAAATAGCACAGACAGTGCTAGTCAAGTAAAGTTCTGTAAAGAATGCTGTGTTCCTGGTCTTCCTACTATAGTTAAAGTAAGTTTTCTCTATGATTTCTGTGGCTTGAAAGTTATCATTAAGTATTGCAGTGTGGCGTTTGCAGACGGAGTGAATGCTGGGTGGGGGGTCTACCCAGTGGGGCTCGCTATAGATGCCAATCAGGTGTATAAAATATTGTAGCTAGTTTGCAGGGTGTCTGACACTACCCACTGCTCCCACTTTGTTAGGGGATGGGGGGAGGCTGTCAGCTGGGAGCAATGGGATATTTGGGTCCTGTTTTTGGCCGGTGTCTTGAATCATCAGGCCCACTTCCTTCGTGGATGCTGCTCAGGCTGCCCCCTGCTCCCAGCTCATTCTTTTTTTTTTTTTTCACATCTTTATTGGAGTATAATTGCTTTACAGTGGTGTGTTAGTTTCTGCTTTATAACAAAGTGAATCAGTTATACATATACATATGTCCCCATATCTCTTCCCTCTTGCATCTCCCTCCCTCCAACCTTCCCTATCCCCCTCACGAGGCCATCTTTCTGGTGTAGCATCTTTTACCCTGACTGAAAAAGATGCTAAGTTTCTCTCTCTGCAAGTGATGGATACTCACATTTTAAGTGCAGTTACCCACTCCAAATGGCTTTGGTTGTTGCTAAATCTTTGGGAGAGGCTTTCCTCCCATTCTGGAATGTTCTGGCAGCTTTTCTGTTACTTGGGCATGAGTAGAGTGACCTGTGAACAGCTATGACTCCTCTGGATTGAGTGTGTGGAGGGCAAATCCTTCCCCACTGTGAATGTGTTCCAGTGGGCAGAGTCACCCCCATCACCCATAGCTGCAGACCTGTGAGCTTTTACTGTTTAACCATTTCACATCCACAAGCGGCCCTGGATTGGCTTAGTCCTGGCCCAGCGAAATGCGTGAGATCGGAAAATGTGGAGGAGAACAGAGCCCTGTTTGTGCGTCCGGATCGTGCGTCACATGGCACACGATCCGGAACGTGGCTAAGGATCTCTCCTGATGAAAATAACTGATGGAGAAGCAGAGTTTCTGAAACAACACAGGGTTTGCAGGTGCTGGGGCTGGCCGTGGACACACACCCCTCGCTCCTTCTGAGAAGTGGGGTCTGAGCAGCTCCACGGCTGGGGAGTTTCCCAGAGAGCAGAGGCAGGACAATGGAAATGCCTCTCTTACTTAAGTCAGAGTTCTTTTTTGTGCACGCAAGGTGGCCCAGCTCGTTATACATTTATTACCCTGCAATGCACTTGGCAACTCACACCAGATGCCCTTAGCTGTCCATACAGGGCACTCACACCGTCTGGACCTCCTCCATCCCCTCGACAGCACCATTAAGTCCAAGAGTAAATTATTAATGGTGCTGACTGAAACCAAAGCCCCAAATAATGCAAATAAAGCTAACTAACATTGAAAAACAGAAGTTTTCACCAAGTTGAGAAAAGCTTGCTCCTCCAAAAAATGTGGTTTAAAATGTATCATTACGTATCGCAATGTGGCCCCTATGATGCTGGGGCCAACTTGTTCAGGAAGAATGGAGCCTAGGGAATTTGTGTGGTAAATAGTATAAACAGACAGCGATATTCAGGCAAAGTTGTGTAAAGAATGCTGTTTTCCTGGTCTCCCTTCTCTTGATCATAATAATAGAGAAAAGCTTGATCCAAAACGTTTGGATTTGGTCAAATGAAACCTGTACTCTAGCCCACTGGCCAAGGAGTCCGGATTTAAGGATCCACATCTCTTTCTGAGAATAAATGGCAGATGTGGGAATTCTCTAGAAGCAGTGATCAGGGGAATCCCCTCTCTCCACCTGTGGCAGGTGACTGTGGTCATTTGTGGAGAACGTGGGATATGGCCGGGGGTTGTCATGAAGCCCCCAGTGCTGCTCAGGGATGGAACCTCTGCTTTCAGCTTTGAGGTCAGTCTGAGGCCCGGTTCATGTGCAGGAGGCTTGGATCATGGAGGGCTCAGCTTTAAAATGGTGAATTTAAAGTCTTCTCAATATCGACAGTCAAGAAATTTCTTCATGCAGAAAGACTCACCGACTGGAATTTGATTCTGTAAGGCTGCGCCAGTAGGGCCTTCCCTGGACTTTCCTGCATGCTACTGTGCACAGAGACTTTCCACGCCCTGGGTGATGGGCTGGAAGGTGTCTGCTCATGGTCCTGTGTCCTCGTCAGCACAGAGGAATGTCAGCCACTGGGAAAAAAATAGGTACCAAGATCGGGGAGTTAAGAGAAAAAGAGACAGAGGTTGGCAGAGAGCATTCCCTGCCCAAGCCTTCTTCACCCGCAGTCACCCTGCTCCACGGTCCAGCTTCTTCTTCAAAGCTGTAGACCACTCAGGCACCTTTATTTTTTCCCTACGGCTGCACCGAGCAGCTTGCAGGATCTTAGTTCCCTGACCAGGGATCGAACCTAGACCCTCAGCAGTGAGAGCACAGAGTCCTAACCTCTGGACTGCCAGTGTCCCTCACTCAAGCATCTTTTAATTTCTTTACTTATTTATTTATTCTTCAAGCATCTTTTTCATGAGAATCTAGGGTGGTTCATGCCAGTTCAAATTGGGTTTCTGTCACAGGCAACTGAGAAACTCCTGAGAAATAGGATAAAAGGAGAAAAAATGCACAAAAGCAAAATTAATAAATAAATCTAAGTTACTTTTGAAAAACTAATAACATAGAAAAGTCCCAGAAATGCATACAGAGGTAAATCACGTATCAGAAAGTTGGCATAATTCCAAAAATTTGATATCCAATATAAGAAATTATAAAGAGAGCAAATAACAGATATAGAACACAAACATAGGAGATTTCTATCAAGCAAGTACACAATAGGAATAAAATGAAAGCAAATTGGGCAATATTTTCAGTAAGTATGATAAGAGATTTAATATGGATTCTCATAAAAATTGGTAAGAAAAAAATTAGGGCTCCAACAGAAAGTTGGGCAAACTTAATGAACAGACAATTCACAGAAGTTGATTATACATTATCCAATTTGAAAGTTGAAAAAAAACCCCAGAGACACAAATTAATATCCTATGGTCACCATATAACATCATATGACATAAAAGTGTCAATAGTGATAAATATTATGCTGACATTGGCATATTTATGGCTTTTTGATGACAGGATATATTGACACACTCTTTTAGGAAACAATTAAAAATTCTCATCAAGCTTTCTAAAACTGTCAATACTCCTTGTCCAGGTCATCTTATTCCTTGAAATGTATCATAAGATAAGAAATTAAATGAACTTAAGGGCTATAGTAGGGCTTTGGTCACCAATAATGA
Source organism: Mesoplodon bidens (assembly GCF_964165515.1). Classification (NCBI taxonomy): domain Eukaryota; kingdom Metazoa; phylum Chordata; class Mammalia; order Artiodactyla; family Ziphiidae; genus Mesoplodon; species Mesoplodon bidens. The sequence continues at coordinate 1,999,008 of NC_138166.1, read as the reverse complement.
AAATCCAGCTTCAATAAACTTAAATATATAAAAGACTCTATTTTCCCTGGTAACTGTAAAGCTCAGGCACAAACAGCTTTGTAGGCCCCTGGATGGAAGCTTAGAAAGAAGGGCCTTGGGTCTGGCTACCTGTATCACTTTTCTATTGCTGTATTTCAAAGTGCCGTACAATTTGAGTCTTAGAACTATTCCCTTTTTTTTTTTTTTTTTTTGGCACACAGCTTAATGGGTCAGAAGCCCGGTCACAGTGTGCCTGGGTTTCTCTGCTCAGCATCTTCTGAGGCTGAAATCAAGGTGTTGGCTGGACTGAGTTCTTTTCTGGGGGGTCTGGGGAAGGACGTGCTTCAGCTCGTCCAGGTTATTGGCAGGTTCACTGCTTATGGTTGGAAGACTGAGGTCCCCCTTTCCTCCCCGCTGTCAGCAGGTGACTGCTGCCAGCATCTTTCAGCTGCCCGTGGTCCTTGCAACCTGGTCCCCACCCTTCTCAAAGCCAACAGTGGAGAATGTCCCTAATGTCAAATCTCTCTCACACTCTGAGTCGCTCACTTCCTGTCTCTGGCCTCTAGAGCCAAATCGAAAGAGACCATGTCCAACCAGACAATGTCTCTTGATTAACTGAAAGCCAACTGATGGTTAATCTTAATAACATCTGCAAAAACGATCTTGCCATATAACATGACATAATTATGCTAATGGGTATCTCATCATATTCACAAATTCCACCCACACTCAAGGGAAGGAAGTTATATAAGGGAAAGGGCCTTTGGCGATCATCTTAGAATTCCCCTTACTACATACATCCTCCATCTCCCACTTGGCCTCATAGTTTAGACTGACTGTCTATCCAGGGGATGGGTATGATGCAGGCGCCAGGTTCATATCATCCCAGGTGTGCAACCACCCTCAAGACAGGGTATTCTCTTCCCAGAGAGGCTGGGTCCATCCCATGGTCCATAGACTTATCCATCTAAGGACTTTGAGATGCTCTCCTTCATCATGGGGTCAAGAAGAGATGAAACTAATAGTTAACTCATGACTTAATCGAAATATAAGTTGAACAACCCTGAGATACATCTGAATACCTATCAAGTCAATAACATTTTTTTAAAATTTTTATTTATTTATTTATTTGGTTTACCAGGTCTTAGTTGTGGCAGGTGGGCTCCTTAGGTGTGGCATGCGAACTCTTAGTTGCGGCATGCATGTGGGATCTAGTTCCCTGACCAGCGATTCAACCTGGGGCCCCTGCATTGGGAGCGTGCGGTCTTAACCACTGTGCCACCCGGGAAGTCCCTCAATAACATTTTTTATATTAATAAAAAACAAACAAACCTGAAACTTATATCTAAACAATATAGGAAATGTATCAGCTCAAATAGGAAGTCAACAGGTAACACAGAAAGAAGAAGACCCAGCAGATCTGCAAGAACATCAAAGATCCTCCCTGCCCACGGTCAGCCTTCTATGGTGTCATCCTTGGAATCCACAGGGTGGTTCCTGCTCAGGTGAGCTCTGCCCTCACATCCAGACCCAGGGGCTCCGTCGTACCATTCAGAGGAAGGGAGGATGTTGACCCTTGAAGCTCTTGTAGATGACAAAGTTCTTCTGTCCAGAGGCCCCAGGAAGCATCCTTGGCTCTGAATGGATCACATCCCTGTCCTGTAACTGATGACTGTGGTCGGTGGTGTCAGCCATTCAGGGCCCCTTCCTGCAGTGACCATGGAATCCAGGTCATTCACAGGTCAGCTCAGAGGAGGCTGCTCCCTGCGAGGAACTGAAGCAGCCCACGAGGCAGGCCCTGTACAGGAAACCAGCATGGACGTGAAGGACAGAGACGCGTTCCCCAAAGTGACTTTGAGCCTAACAGAGCCCAGGACACCACAAGAAGGTCCCGTATGGGCAGGATTGCCAGTGACCAGTTACCTTGGAGGGCACGAGCCACAGGTGACAGTCCCTGCGTGGGCACAGGCCTCCTGCAGACCTGCATCGTCTCCTCCAACCATCACCACTTCCCCGAGAAGTCCATGCCCCTTCCACATCTCAGATGCAGAAACGCAGACTGGTCCCTATCTTGCTGGACACCAGCACGATGGCAGCTGCCTGTCATGGCCCTCGAGCCTCCCCACATGTGTGAGGCACTGTTTGCGTGGCCCGAAGCCACACTTGCCCCAGGGAGGGGCCCTTGTCACTGTCTTTCCAGTAGGTGGGAATTTCACTTCCTTATTTCCAGGCATAAATAATTGCAGATGCAAATTCGCAGCCTTATTTTAGCCACAAGCATTGAGAATGCAGCTCTTAAATCCTTGGCAGTACCTTGCATCTTTGAGTAGGAGGTGGCCTGACCCCAACTTACTGGCCGCCGGGACCCTGGCTCGTATAGAAACCAAACTGCAAGAGAGGAAGCAGGTGGGTCTGTCTCCTCCAGACCCAACCTATCCCTTAAGGAGAACATCAGCCAAAGTCCCGGACAGTGTGGACCCCAGGAGCCAGCACTCCGTCCATAACCTTGTGTCCCGGGTCAGCAGGTGTCCTGGCACCCGCCGGGTGGGCAAAGCAGGCTACGTAATGGGTGGGTCCTGTGCAAACTGAAGACATGGGCTCCTTTGCAAAAAAGAGGAAAGATGTGTTTTCTTTCTTTTGTGGTCTCTCTCTCAGCTTGTCACGAGGGTTTTATTTGTTATTTGAGGTCATCTCCCTTGGCCTCGGGGATACTCAAGGGAGTAACTGCAGACCTCCCAGCATCCAGGGCACCACCCACAGCTGTGTGTGCCTAACCATGTCCCCAGGTCCCCAGGTCCCTGTGTCCCACACCCAGGCCGGGTCCCAGCGCAGGGTGGAGGGTGGCCATGAGGGCGGGGCGTGGTCCCGGAGCAGGCGGCAGGGCGGGGTGGGTGGGTGGGGAGACAGCTGGGAGCACGGCTCCCCTGGCACACCCTCCACTGCCCCCTCCACCCCACGTACCAAATACAAAGTCAAGGTGAAACAACCAACAGTTCAAGGCCACAACCATGGAGCAGTACTGGCGGGGCCTCCTGCACCCGGGCCCCGAGAGACCGCACTGTGGGCAGGCCCTGGGAGGTGGCCCAGCTGCCAGGCTTCGTGGGCGGCCAGGGAAACAGAAAACCACCCAGTGCCTTGGATTTCTCAACGTTGATGGCTTCGTCTGTCTGATCTTTACGGGTCACGTGATCTTGAGAGAGTAGCCTGACCTTTCTGGGCCTCAGTTGCCTCTTCTGCACGTGGCAGCCGATCCCAGGGCACCGGGAGGATGGAGGGGTCCTCAAGGGCAGAGGTCCCGTACCTCGGGGGTGACTGCCTTTGGGACTGACTGGCTCTGGGAGTTGCAGCTGCCCCGGGGTTGGGGGCTGGCCTCGTGGTCGGGAAGGCTGGCTGTGATTGTGGAGGGACCCCCCCACCCCGAGGCCTCGGGGAGCCCTCAGGAGGCAGCTGTGGAGTCCACCTCTGGCCCCTGCCTGGTATGGAATAATCCAGCTGTGGCTGCTTGGCGACCCGATGGCTGAGGTCGACAGGGCCCCCGTACCTCCCACGGATGGCCAGACCCTTGGCTGGGCCTCAGAGACAGAGGCCCAAGGAGCTCAGAGCCACGGTCCCGGGCCCGGGCAGCCCAGTGGGGCCCTCGGGAAGAGCAGGAGGGGCTCTGGTAGCATCTGGTCGAGAAGGCGCGCAATGCAGGCCCTGGGCTGAGTCCTAAGTGACAAGCAGATGAAGCAGGCAGGTGGAAGTGGGAAGGGGGTGCCCTGGGCAGAAGCGGGGGGCGACAGCTCTCAGCCATGGCCCCAACCCCGAGACCCCTGCTTCCTCATACCACTGAGACACATCCCTGCTTCCAGAGCGACGTTGGCAGCTAAACACAGGTCCTTGTTTGCTTAGCACCCTTGCCGTGCGGTTAGGGGTGCGATCCCCGCCCTCGGTGCTGCAGTCTAGGAGACGGAATAGTCCAGCACGAGGCGGGGGGCGGGGGTGCCCTTGGCGCCCAGGGGGATGGGGAGGCTGGAGTGCCAGCGGCCCGGGGCTCAGGTCACGCTGTCCTTTCCCAGTCCCAGCTCCTCCAAACACTGTGAAAGGAGGCCACTCCCAAGAGAGCAGATGGTGTGTGTGTTTTGCAGAGCACAGAAAACGGGGGATCTCGGCGCCCGCAGGAGGCTGTGGTTTCTGAATTGGGGGGGCCGGCTTCCTGCAGCTGCAAGGCATGCCGGGGAGGAGGTGCGCAATCTGGGCCTCACCTCACGCGTGTTCTCAGGCAGTTTGGCTCCCGCGGGCCTGGCCTGTTGCTCCCTCGCTGCCCAGAGCACAGGGGAATCCAACCACTGCCAGGGAAAGCCAAGGAGGCACAGATCCCATCCATCAGCGGGGCTCCGGAAGTGGAAGCCCGGCAGAACTCTGTCGCAGGCAAGGCCCCCTGGGAGAGATGGGAAGAGATTCATTTTATTTTGTGCGTGGAGACAGTGCTTTTAATGTTATGTAAATGTAGCAGGCGATTCCTAATCTCTCCTGAAATGTACGTGTCAGGGCTCTGGTGTAACTCAGGTTGCTGATGATAGAAAACAACCGGTGTTTTTACAGGGGAGGCTTGTGATGACCCGCTTCTGATTTTTCTTTCTTTCTTTTTCCATTACAAATTTAAATAGAACAAGCTGAGCCTCTTCGGAGCTGCAGGTGGAACACCTGTCTGCTGAGCATTGACCCACACCTTCAGAGGCGGCATTGACCGGGAGACCAGAGACCGCAGTGCCCGATGCTTCAAGGTTAACCGATAATTATTCCAGGGCTAAGCCAGATCGCCAGAAGTGGCCCCGTTCTCTGCCTCTCAAACACCCCCAAAACCAACTGATTTGGCAGGACGATTTCTTCTCTCCCCAGGGATTGGTGAAGGAAACAGCTACTTGGAGCGATTGTTTTTTGGCATTTTTTTTTTTTTGGCTGTACCACATGGCTTGCAGCATCTCAGTTCCCCAGCTAGGGATCCAACCCGTGCGCCCCCGGCAGTGAAAGCGCTGAGTCCTAACCACTAGACTGCCAGGGAATTCCCTACTGGCAAATTTTTAATCAGGGATGTTAGTAATAAGTTTTCTCCTTATGCAAGTACCCCCCTTTGAAGTTCCGGCCCAAGGAAGTTTATTTTCCCGGAGAAGCAGCAAGAATCATTGTGACCAGACAGTGGGATCCCACGTTTGTCTTCTCTGTCCTGACTCTGACCAGACGAGGATGCTTGGAGCAAAACGTTTTACTTCATCCATTTCTATGTTCCTGAGCGTTTTCTGACTCATCCAAGAATTCTCAGCAGAGGTTTTGTCCCCATGCCTTCCACCACCCTCATTCCTTTCTATTTCATGCTCATTGATTTCGTTCTTCATGTATCTGCTAGCTTTGTCTCTTTGTTTAACTCTGAGTCAACCTTAAAGCAATTTTGAAACGAGGTGAGCTGTCTCTATGTAACTAAACTTGAAAATCTGTCAAGTGTGTTCTGATGGGAAAATGCTAGAATCCTGTCCATTTGGCATCTTTATCAATTTCACACTGACACGTGGTGGGTCCAGGTAGGTGTGACCATCTTTCCCGAGGCCCCCGGCTCAGCAAATCGGTTCTGTGGCATCAGCAATTCCAACCTCGGAAATTCCACAAGATATGAAAGAAAAGAGTTTTGCCCTTAGAAGAAAGAGGCCTCAAGCCACAGATGAGTCACAGGCTACCTCCGCCTCCTCCTAGGCTTCTTCATAAAACCTGAGACTTCCTCTTTCCTTCAGCTGGAAGCACTGACCTCTTCCTCCGCCACCTTCTTGTCCTGACTCGGAAATGAGCCTGGAACCTCTTTCCCGGGCGCCACTTGCACGGAGAGCACAGGACCTGCACAGCTGCCTCCACCGTATCCCGCATTCCTGTTTCTCTCCCCACATCCGACCCCATCCTGCTGGCTCAGACCTCAGTCCTGCTTCCAGATTCCCTCCCTCTGCCCTGCTCACCCTGGCCCTCCTGACCTGCCCCCACCGCCCTCTCCCGCTCACCGACGCTGCTTGTCAGCCACTCAGAGGTCACGTCTCTTAGAGAGGCCTTCCCTGTCCCCCAGGCTCACACTTGCCACCAGCCCCTCCACCTGCCCCATCGTCCTGTTTATTCTTCACGATGGTTCCCACCTGCTGGATTTCTCTCTTTCCCCCTCCCTCCCCCCCTCCCTCCCTCCTTTCTTTCTTCCCTCCTTTCTTCCTTCCTTCCTTTCTTTCCTTCTTCCTTTCTTTCTTTTTTCTTGTTCATTATCTTATCTCTCCCACTAGAATGCAGGTGCCATTAGAAAAAGAATCACGTCTGTCTTGTTCCTTGGCTGTATTTTTAGCACCTAGAAGACTATCTTGAGAGATACTTAAGAGAATGGATGAATGAATGTATAACTCACTCAGTAAAGTTCTTGGCACCATTTATCTGGGCCCTTACAACCATCCCCATTCTGTGACTTGGGATTCTCCTCTTTTTATTTATCTTATGTAAGAGCCTTCCTAATATTCCTAGAATACTGATTCCCCTTTTAACCTCCCTTAAAAGTTCCCTAGTCTAAGACACAACAAGGTCCAATCTGCAGACCTTGCTGTTGAAGGCGCCTTTCATCTGGCATTTATCTGATTCCAGCGTTTGTCTCCCTGGAAGCAAACTCCACTCCATCTTACCAGTTCAGCTTCTATTTCCCCAGCCGTGCAGTCTAGGTCAAGGCCCTTCTCCCACCATTCTCCCTTCCCTTAATTCCTTCTTCCTTCTGCGGAAGACATCCCCATGTGGAAAAAGGCATAGTCTTTGGGGAGTCAGATAGATTTGGATTAAAACCATGCCCTTGCTACTTACTATATTTGGCCTTATGTTTTTCTTTGTCATAGAAAGAACGTGGCAACATGTTAGCCTTCTCACTACACTGTGCATTTCCTACAGCCCTTCCTGTGAGGGCTGTTCCAGTCTTAGCCTCCCCCAAAGGCGTCCCCAGCCCTCTGTCATCATTCCTTTGGTGAGTTTTCTCCAGGATTTGCTATCTGTGCCCTTTGCATGGAGTGCAAGCTCACCCGACACTGTTATCTAACCTCTCTGTATCTGCATCAGCCCTTCTCCACTATCCTCATGAGGGCGGGAAACTTGTCTTATATTTATTTTCTCTCCAGAAGGTACTGGGTAAATGTTTACTGCTCCTGTCCATTCAGTCCCTTATTGGGTACGGATGGAACACTTGCTATGTGGAAGGCCAGATGCCAAGCCCTAGAGTGGTGGATACACAGGTGGAAAAAGGTGGAGATTTGTTCTTAGGGCACGTACGTCCATGGGGCTTTAATCCATAGTAAAAACAGCATTACCGAATTATTCTGTGCTTCCTCTGTGCTGAGATATTGCCAGTGTTAACGATGCTGTGATGAACACAACATACATGGTTTAGGTCTTACATACTCACACACTGATTGTAAGAGAGAAATGGCACCAAATGGACATCAATTCTAATTTCAGGGGCATTTAAGAATAAGGAGAAATGAGAAGGGTGAAGATGATAATACATGATGATAGAGTAAGATACCATTGCCTACTACATTTTCAGATGAAAAAAACCAGATTTATTATTCTGAAAAATTCCAAATTGGCAATTATGTGGTGATTTTTGCAGTTTAACATACACCATCTGTGCTGAGAGCCTTCTGTAGTTCTCCCTGAATTTCCTTCCTGTTTGCCCAACTTTGGTCAGGTTTGCAGCTATTAAATGAGAATCAGATCCACTGATGTCTCTTTGGCTCACTCACCTAATCTAGGAAAAGTGGGAGACAGAAGAAGAAACCTCTTCTCCTCCCTCCTCTCATTCTGCTTTTCAATCATTGCACTGCAGCCAGAGATAATCACAATTATTCTTAGAAACGTCCAGATGAAAATGTTGATTGAGAAGCAAAGTTGATCAGGCAGGTTCTAGAGGCGTCTCTGAAGCCCGGAGATTTATCCCACGGAGGAGTGGGCTGAGGTACCCTCCCCTCTCCTCCACATGCACCCCTCCACTCCCACCCCACTTTGGGATGCAGACTCCCAGCAGGATACCCTGATGCACAGGAGTTGCTAATGCACGTGGCAGATTACATAACCCATCTTATTTTGGGCAATTGCCTTATCCGAACAAGTCCCCCAGTGGGAAAGTGGTGGAGAAAGAAGAAAGAGATGGGCATTTCAGTACAGGAGAGGTTGCAAGCACTGGGTCTTGGTTTATTAATAATCACCATGGTAATCTCGTGAAGTGGGCATCGCTGTTCATATTTTTCAGATGAGGAATTTGAGACTCAGAGAGTGGATGTTCTGGGCTGCCTGCTGCACCACCCCCCTTCCAAAGGAAGATATCACCACCAAGTATAATAAAAATTGGAAAACCATATTACCAACAACAGGTTATCCAACTACTGTTGTTCAGAATCTGGCCAGTGCCAAGGTAGCTATAAGGGAGGTTTGGTCAGGGTGGTCACTGAACACTTCCCTCTGGTTCTCTCCACTCTATTCCTGGGCAGAAGGAGCCGGGCACCACAGTGGCTTTTCTTTTTCCTTTTTTCAAAGAAGTTCTGGCCTGTTCAAAACCAGGAAGTTCGGAAATTGGGCAACAAAACTTAATCTCATGAGATTTCCTACCCAATAGGTACTGAAAGTTCAAAGTTTCCAGATAAGCGTGCAGCTTCTTGATGCTTATCTAGCCTAAAAGTTTAAGTATTCTGAGTTTCATCAGATTCCAAACCAGAGAGAGTCACAATGTCTTCTTCTTGTGGGAATTTTTAACCTCCTATGATGCTATGCTTTAGGAGGAGGTGGTGAGTACCCTCATTTTATACTCAGTTTTCCAGGGAAAAAGAATATTGTCCAGAAGAAGCTACTAGAGGGGGAAAAAAGTTAAAATCCAATCAGTAAAATTTTGACTTAGCAACAGAACACAGCGTCCTAGATATCTGAACACCCACACATAGAGATCTCTCACACACTGAGGTCTGCTCAGAAACAAGGGCCACATACAGTCACGCAACAGATGGAGAAAGAGCTTGCACACGCCTGCAGAGCACAGTGATTGATTCACAAAGGTGTGTCCATATCTGGAAAAAAATAATAAAGCCAAAGCCAACTGAAGATGATTAAAAGTTCTGCCATCATTTGGATAATGTTTTATCCTTTTCAGAGCATTTTTGCTTGCATTATCTTCCTTGATCTTCTTCCTAGTCACCCACTAAGATAGGCAGAAGCATTATGACCATTACACAGCTGGGAATATTGGAGGCTCAGTCATGCTGAGTGACAGCTAAGAAGACCTGCTGGAAGTGAGCCATTGCTAGAATCCGGGCTTATGGTTCCCTAAGAGGAGGTTGGGATCTCCCTGTATTAATACTGAAAGAGAAGTCCTAAGAACAGCAGTGGTGGAAACAGCAAACTATGGCATCATGGCCAACAAGGCAAGTAAGTCTGGTTTTGATACCAATCAGGGTTCTTGGCCTTCCCCAATCAATAGAAATTGGTACGTGGCCAGACAAGAAATTCAGGCAAAGCGTTGCTGGGGCCCCTGCTTCAGTAGTGGGGAGCGAGAACAAGTAGGTTCCCTTGTTCCATCCCCAAGGAGGGGCAAGCTTGTTCCTTACATGGGGTGAGGGTAGGGGTGTGTCCAGGGGAACGGCCAGAGGGGTGGCTTAGGTGTTTTGCCCACCGCTTTGGTGGTGTTGAGTGCTGGGGGAATGCGCAGTGCCCTGCTTTGGCTCCCAACACCCTGTTTTTGCTCCCGGTTCTTCAGAAGTAGCAGCTGGGTTTTGGTCTTTTGTACCTTGTTCTCCATAATTTGCCCCAACTGCACATGCACAATTATTTTTAGTCCCTTATAGTTTCTTTGTATTTTCTTGCTTGAGGAGACACTGTCCAGGTGCAAGCACTGCAGCAAAGGGTCCCAGGTCCGAGGTCCCAGCCTGTCTCAGTTTCATGAAAAAAAAGTGGAACTTTGGAGCTACAAAGCTCTTCCATTCCTGTTTTGGACTCTTTCTATTTATGGCATCTTGGGCAAGTAACGGAAATTCTGTGGACCTCAGCTTTAGTAAATATTTATGAAATGAAGGGTCTTGTGAAGATGAAATGAGATAATGTATGTACAATAGGCAGTTACTGCCTGTTTGATTTGCATCTTTTCTTCTTTCCCTCTAGGATTTACCAAAGCTAAATAATCACATTTCTAGAAAGTGTTACTACTGATAAGCCAGCTGCTTCTCCTTTTTCATCCTAGGGACTGTACAAGATGCCCCACTTCTCCTAAGCTCTGCTATCTCATGTTTTCACTGACTGGGGGTACAGAACTGAGAAGATATAATCCATTCCTCAATGGGGCTCAGTGCTTACAGTGACTTCATTTCTTTCCTTTCTTCCTTTCTTCCTTCCTTCCTTCCTTCCTTCCCTCCTTTCTTTCTTTCTTTCTCTCTCTCTCCTTCCATCCTTCTTTCTTTTTCTTTCTTTCTTTTTTCTTTCTTTCTTCTTCCTCCCTCCCTCATCTTCTCTCTCTCTCTCTCTCTCTCTCTCTCTCTCTCTCTCTCTCTCTCTCTTTCTTTTTGATCTTCTATCATCTATATAGAGATGTGTAAATTGTAGCCATTGACAAAATTTGGTCCAATGCCTAATTTATATTCTATTCTAAGCCAAAAATGCTTTTTGAATTTTTTAAATAGCTGTCTATGGCTGCTTTCATGTTACAACTACAGAGTTGAATAGTTGATCTACAGATCCTAAAGCTTAAAAAGCCAAAGTTATTTACACTCTGGCCCTTTGAAGAAAAAGGGTCCTGATCTCTGATCTGTATTCCATCCTATATTGCATGACAGTGCCCTATGCCCAGTGTAGCTTGTGCATGTGCTCTGCCTTCTGCTTGCTTGAGGGTTAGTTTGTTTTTCTTTTTCTAGTTTCTTAAGCTGGAAGCTTGGGGTATTGATCTGAGACATTTTTCTCTCATATAGATGCTGAAGATGTAAATTTCCCTGTGAGCACTGCTTGAGCTACGTTCATAAATTTTGATATCTGTGTTTTCATTTTCATTCAATTTAGAATAGTTTAAAATTTCCCTTGTACGTTTTTTTCTTTAACCCACCTGTTATTTACAAGTGTGTTGTTTAAGTTCCAAATATTTGAGTTTTTCCCAGATTTCTTTCTGTTGTGCATTCCTTATTAAAATCAGTTGTGGTCAGAGAACATATTTTATATAATTTCCATCTTCTAAATGTATTAAGGTTGTTTTGTGGCCCAGGCTATGGAGAATCCTGGGGAATATTTCCTGTGTATTTGACAAAGAATATGTACTTCGTAGCCCATGAGTGGAGTGTTCTACGAATCTCTGTTAGGTAGACTCGGTGGAGAGCTTTGTCCAAATCTTTTAGTCTTGCTAAGTTTCTGACTATCTTTATCAATTATTGAGTGGGATTTATTGAAATGTCCAGCTATTGTTGATGAATTTCTCCTTTCCATTCTGTTAGTTTTGCTTCATGTATTTTTTGGCTCTGTTATTAAGTGCATATACATTTATAGTTGTTATATCTTCCTGATGTACTGACCCTTTTATCACTATGAAATATCTCTCTGTATCTCTAACAATATACCTTTCTTTTACAGTCTATTTTATCTGCTAATGGTATTCTACTCCATCTCTCTTATGGCTATTGTTCTAAATCTTTTCTTATCCTTTTGCTTTCAACCTATTTGTGTCTTTGAATCTAAAGTGCATTTTCTGTAGACAGCATGTAATTGTTTGCTTTTATATTGCCTGACAATCTGTACTTTTTGAATGGGATTTTGTTTCATTCACATTTAATGTAATTGCTGATATGGATGGATATATGGCTGTCAGTTTTTAAAATTTGCTTTCTACTTGTCTCAGGTATTTTTTTGTTGTTGTTCCTCTATTCCTTTTTTACTGCTTTTTTTCATGTTAGATAAATATTTTTAGTGCACTATTTTAATTTCTCTAATTTTTTTTACCATATTTTAAATTTTTATTTTCTTACTAGTTACACTAGGGATTACATTATGTATCTTATCACAATTCACTTCAGATAAACACTTTGCTCCAATACATCTCCTTTCCCTCACCCCTCCTTTGAGCTATTATTGATATATAGATCATGTCTCTATAGGTTATTAATTTAAGAATGCAGTTTTATAAAGTTTTGCTTTACACAACCTTATGTCTTTTAAAGAAGTTAAGAAAAGTAATAAGAAAAAAATAAAGTGTTTTATATTTATCCACATTTCCAGTCCTCTGTATTTCATCCTGTGGACCTCAGTTACCTTTTGGTGCTACTTCCTTTCAGCTGGAAAGATTTCTTTTCTTTTTTAATTATTTTATTTATTTTTATGTATTTTTGGCTGTATTGGGTCTTCGTTGCTGTGGGAGTGCTTTCTCTAGTTGCAGCGAGTGGGGGCTACTCATCGTTGTGGTCCACGGGCTTCTCATTGCGGTGGCTTCTCTTGCTTTGGAGCATGGGTTATAGGTGCATGGGCTTCAGTAGTTGTGGCTCATGGGCTTTAGAGCACAGGCTCAAGTAGTTGTGGTGCATGGGCTTAGTTGCTCTGTGGCATGTGGGGTCTTCCTGGATCCTGTGTCCCCTGGAACCTGGACTGGAACCTGTGGGATGGAACCTGTGTCCCCTGCATTGGCAGGCAGATTCTTAACCACTGTGCCACCAAGAAAGCCCAGAAAGACTTCTTTTAGTAGTTCTTGAAAGGCAGATCTGCTGCCAACACCCTTTCTCAGTCTTTTTTAGCTGGGAATATTTTTATTTCTCTTTCATTTTTGAGTACTTTTACTAAATATATAATTCTTAGTTGACAGTTTTCCTTTCAGCATTCTGAATATGTCCTTCCAGCCTTCCTAGCTTCTGATGAGAAGACAACATTAATTGTATTGTCTGTCTCTTGCCCATGACTCCTTTTTCTCGTGATGCTTTCAAGATTTTCCCTTCATTTTTGTCTTTTAAAAAAATTAACTAAGTTGTGTCTAAGTGTGCATCTCTTAGTGTTTATCCAACTTGGGTTTATTAAACTTCTTGGATTTGTAGACAAATAGTTTTTCATCAAATTTTGGAAGTTTTTAGCCATTAATTTTTTCAATTTTTTTTATGCTGCCCTCTCATTCTTCTAGGACTCTCATTACCCATAAATCAATACACTTGATATTATACCATAGGTCTCTTAGTCTTTGCTCATTTTTGTTCAATCTTTTCTCTTTGTTATTCATATTGAATAATTTCTATTACTCTATCCTGAAGGTTACTGAATCTTTTCTCTGCCATCTCAAATCTTCTGTTGCAGAAAGGAAAATTTTTATTTTTATTTAAGTTATTATTAACTTCTGATAATAATTCAGACCAAAATTTCTATTTGGTCCTTTAAAAAATAATTTATATCTCTTTACATATATTTCTATCACGATCTTTAAAGCCTTACTGAATTTTGTACCCAATTAAATTTGCACATTTACAAATTGGTTATATGTGTAAAGAGCAGATCTCACACAGTTGAAAATTAAATCAATACGTGAAGTGAAAACTGAGAGAAATTCTACCAGCTTTCTGAGGACAGAGGGAGAAAGATGAAGAAGATGGAAGAGAAGATGGGGATTATGAAGGACAGAGACAGAAAGCTGACTAAGTGTTGCTGGTGTTTTAGAAGGAGGAAATGAAGCAGTTAGAGTAGAAGGAACAAATAAAGTCAGAGCAGATTAAAATTCTACTGAACTAATAAAGGAGTGAACTGATATAAAAGCAAAATTAATACAATTAAATCTATCAGACTTACCCTGGCAATATTTTTGAACTACAAAGATAACAGCAAAAACACACATTCTTATAAATATCCAGCAAAAAAGGAAGAGATGGAGCACCCACAAATGTTTAATAAATATACTTAATCTCTTCACTTTCCTCTGTAACAGTATTATGAGGAAAAAAAGGCAGAAGCAGTGTCTACAGAATTTTTAGTGCACATGATATGATTCAAGAATGTGATGTGCCACCAAATTTTTATTAAGCTGTGAAGGCTATAAAAAGACCTTTCCAAATAGTCAAAGAAAATATACCATTTGTAAACCTTCTTTAAATAATAACATAAAGATTTGTTTCAGCCAACCAAAAAATAAACTGAAAGAAATCAAGAATGAGAATGTAAAGATATCAAAGGACTAAAGGTGAAAATTAAATTTAATTATTATAAAATTAGTTAAAAATTAAATCCAATGTTAATGCTATTTATGAAACATAAAATAAAATAATTCAATATGTCATCTAAGTGACAAACATTATTGCTGGGACAGCACACATTTTATCCTGTATATCAGTTCTGACCTGTTTCTATAACTGCCTAGAAAGCAATATTGTAAAAGATTCTAAAGCCACATCTTGACTCAAAGGGAAATAATTCTGTGATGAATTAGAGGTATTTTCTATAATCAATCTGTGGTATCTGCCTTGGATGCACAAGTGGGTGTAAAGGCTCATGTGCTATATTCATGGCACCTTGCATTTCCATAGCCTGGAAACAAAGTCAACATAATTCATAATCTTGACTAAACCTAATATCAAAAGTTTATAAAGAGTTAAAATGTAAGGCAATAGAATAAACGTGTCATATGTGTCTGTGTGTATATATATATAAAACATATTATAAATTTGCAAGGTGGGGATTTCTTTTGCTAATGGTTTAAACCAGGAATATAAATCACTTTAAGGATCTGGTGAAACATTTTCTGAATAGTGTCTATAGACTACAAGTTCAATGAGATATTAATCTTAATGGGTATGTTAAAAATAAATCTTTTCCAGACAAATAACCTTGGGAAAGCTACACATTAAATCAGCATCATAGATATTGATTAAGATTAGAATATTAATATCTTTAATAAATTCTACGTTGAAAACAATTCATAACAAGTAACCATAACCCTTAACCCAACTTACCAAATATAAAGCAGGCTTGGTTGCCAGCAATAACTAGTTAATATAATTAGGAATAAAGTTCTATTCATAAGAGCACAATACAAATAAATAATCTGTTAATAATACTAATAAATATGTGCAGAACATATAAAAGAAACATTATTGAGAGGTCTAACAGAAAAATTTAATAGTAAGTTATGCCATATTTCTGAGTGGAAAAACTGAAAATAGTAAACATATCAGTTTTTGAGAAATCTCAGCCCAAAGTGCTATAAAATTATTCTAGGAAGCTGAAATAATTATACTAAAGTTTATGTAACAGCACTAATAGGTAAAGCTGGTTATAAAATTAAAAAAAAAAAGAGCCAAGATTGTGTAAAGTAATACTATTAATTCTGGAAAAAACAGAATGAACTTTTTGGCTAACCCAATACAGTCAAGTATTAAAATGTATGGTAAAGGGATAAATTTCTTCAGATAATGGTCAATAGTTTATTATGAACAAACTTCCACCTATTAAAACTAGAAGTGCTGGACTAAAAAAAAAAAAAAGAAGGCATTGGAGACCTATCAGGAGAGTAGAGAGAGACTTAAAGCTTCAAATTTTTTAAAATAAGGGAATTGCAGATAGGTGGACTCTATATTAAGAGGTGAAGAAAAGCTTCCTCTAGTCTTATGGGGTAGAAGAGACCAAAATTACAGTTCAGAAACCATGAAAGAAGTCAGACCCTGCTAAGTCAAGGATTTTATTTGGGACTCTCAGGGGCAAAACCAGAAACAGATCAGCATCACAAAGATTGAAACAACTCTGTCCTTGGTGGGATTAAGTTGCCCTGCTGCTATATTAAGTGCCTGCCAGTAACAAAAATAAATCCTACCTAGAGGGATATAAAAGTATTTAGAGCCATAAATGGCCTGTAAGATTTTTCATATACAATGTCCAGCAGACAACACAAAATTACTAGTAATATCCATATAATTGGAGTCAAGACCAAATGACCAAAAATCAGTAGGGATAACATATAGTGAAATCAAAATCACAAGACATCCAGGAATTGGAGTTATCAGACACTGATTTTAATTTAATTGTAATTAATATGCTCAAGGAATTAAATAACAAGAAGGAGAATAACAGAGAACTAGGAAATGAGGTGTCAAGGAAAATCTTTAAAATGTAAAATATAATAATTGAAACTATTGAGATGCCTTTAATAGCAAATAGGCATAGATGGAGTGATGATGAGCTGGAAGAAGGTAGCCAGGTGGAAAAGGGATAGAAAATATAGACAAGAACCTCAGAGACATTTGGGACATGATGAAAATGTTACACATATATGTAATTAGATTTCCAGGAGAGGAGAAATAGTGGAGCAAAATCATTATTTAAAGAGATAAAAAAGGTAATGGCCAAGAATTTTCAAATGTGATAAAAGGCATCAGCCCCCAGATTCAAGGAGCTGAAAGAAGCCAAAATAGTATAAATAAATAAAAAAAAAAACCTGAGACCCAAATATTAAGAAAAATTTTAGGAGTATTCAGAGGGAAAACAAAACAACCTAATTTCAAAGCTGCCTGAAACCTCTGGGTGGGGGGAAGATGAGTGGGAACAAAGAAGCTTCTGGGGCTGGTCAAGGGTTGCTTGTGGCTGAATTAGAGGGGGGCAATAAGGAGGATCCCATGGACTGGAGAATACTTTCCCCCACCCTGAGGCATCAGGTAGCCTGGCTGGAGGGAACTCCCCTTGTGCCCTCTGGTAGCATTGGCAGGGATCAACAGAATTACCAACAGAACCAGATAAACCAGAGGAAATAATATTTCAAAGTCTCTGAAAATGACATTGTCATTGGAACTGTCATCCACAAATACAGGCCAGGACCCGTGTGCTAAACTATAAGTGAACAGAGCTGCAGAGGCTTGAGGAACAATAACAAATGATTCATCCCTCCCTGGAGTCCAAGAAGGAAAGGAGAAAGAGAGCAAATCTGAAAAAAAGAAGTGTTTCTGGAAACTTGGGATCTAAAGAAATTGGGAGCTGAAAACATCCAAATTTGGAGGGAGACTTAAGCCTGTAGATTCAAGAGCTCAAATGAATCACAAATAGGGTAAATTCCAAGAAATCCGTGCTAAGGCACATCATAGTTAAACTTGGGAAAACTGAAGACAAAATAAAAATCTTGAAAGCAGCAGAGAGAAACAACACATTCGCTGGAGGGGACATCAATTGGGAGGATAGTAGGTTTCTCACCTGGAGCCATGGAAGGCAGATGGGAGACCACATTTTCAGATGCTGAAAGAAATAACTGTTAACTATAAGTTTTATATTTAGGAAAATGATCTTTCAGGAATGAAGGGGAAATAAAGACATTCCCAAGTGAAGAAAAACTAAACAGAACTACTCACATAAAGACCGACCCTTACCAAATGTCTAAAGGAAGTTCTTCAAGCAGAAAAAAAATGAGAAAAGAAGAAATTTTGGAGCATTAGGAATGAAGGAGGAACAAGAAAAAACAGGAATACCAGTGCATACAAGAGACCATTCTCATTGAGTTTTATAATGACATTTGATAATGGAAACAAAAACTATAACAACACCTGATACTCAAGACGATGGTACTTAAAAGTGGGGACAGTAAAGGGACACAAGTGGGAGTGGGGTTTCCACACTTCAGTCAACATGGTAAAATGTGGCGGTGAGCAGACGGTATGTCCCACGTGTGTCTTGTCACACCCAGAGCCACCGCCAGTAAGAACACCATACAAAGAAATGCACTCAAAAACAGAAAAAATAAATCAGGATAACAAAATTAATAAAATGGAGAACAGATTAGTGTCACCAGGGGTTAGGAGTGGGTGGGGTGGGCAGCTGTATGGGGTGGGAGGTGTTACAAAAATACAGCATGAGGGAGGCTTGTAGGGCTGCTTGAGGCCATGGATGTCTTCTGTGTCCCGACTGCTGCCGGTAGACCCACACATGTGATAAAATTGATAGAACTACACACACACACACACACACACACACACACACACAAAGTATAAGTAAACCAGGGACTCTGAATAAGATCAGTGCACTGTATCAATGTTTGTACTGTAGTTGTTATACATAGTTTTGCAAGATGTTGCCACAAGGGAAACGAGGGTCAGGGTACACAGCCCCCTCTGTATTAGTTCTTGCACCTGCATATGAATCTATAATTACCTCAACATTTAAAAGTTTAGCTACCCCCCTCCCCCCAGCATGAAAACAATATGCCAAAAGGCAGGAAGGGAACTCTGACATTGCTTAGGAAGTGGTAAAATACTTATAAATACGCCAAGGAAGAGTGTTGTAATATCTAGGGCAACTGCTGAAGAACAAGAAAAGACTGTAAAACTATCAAATAAATAGAGAAAGAAGAGAAAGCATTTTTGAAAACAGTTGAATCAAGCCCACATGAAGAATGGAAGGAGAAAAATGAAGCAAAGAACAGGTGCTAGAAGTAGAAAATAAATTGTAAAATGTTTGATTCAAACCCACATATAAAAGTAGTTAGGAAAAGAAAAACGGAAAATGTTGCAAATAAAAAGACCACGATTGTCAGACTGAATTTAAAAATGAAATATATAAGATTTACACCTTGGATATAAGGAAACAGAGAGCTTGACAGTTATTTCTTTGAAAAAACCAATCAAATTGGTAAATCCCTGACAGACAGAGCATGTCTTACTAATATTAAGGATTCAAACGGGGACATTACTACAGAAACTATGCACAGAAAAGCTAATATAAAAATTTTATTAAAAACTTTATGTTAATAAATTTGCAAATTCAGACAAAAGGGTGAAATCCATAGAAAAATACAGCTTTTCAAAACTGCCACAATAGGAAATAAAATGTTTGAATAATCCTACATCTACTGAAGAATTTGAATCTGTTATGAAATCCTTCCAACAAAGGAAAACTCATCCAATTGTCTTCATTGGTGAATTTTTCCAGACAGTAGAAAACTAAAAACCTTTCAACTCATCTTTACAGTGCTAGAATAATCTTGATACAAAATCTCGAAAGAATATCACAATAAAGGAAAATGAGCAGCCAAACCTTTCTCATGAACACAGATGCAAAACTCCCATCAAAATATTAACTGAATTCAGCAATATAATAAAGAACAATTTATCACAACTAAATTGGCTTTAATTCAGAACGTCAAATTTTGTTTAGCGTTTGAACATAAACCAGTATCATTTACCACATTTACAGATGAAGGAAAAACATCTTATGATTACCTCCACAAATGAAGGAAAAGTGTGTGATAAAATTCAATACTCGTTCAGGATAAAAATTCTTAGGAAACTGGGAATAGAAGGATCCTTTCTTAATCTTATAAAGAAAACCCACAAATACAAAACAGAACACAACAAGGCAAATCAACCTATGGCAGCTTCCACTATGGCTGAGTAACCTCTGTACCAAACCTCCCAGAGGCCAACTAAAAACTCCAGACAAAACACAAAATACAAGCTGCAGGTTCTCTAGTGGAGTTGATACTTGGAAGAAGAAAAGAATACGGGGCAACCTTACTTTTTTGGCTTTTAGCTTGTGGTAAGGCCGCAGTTTGCACTATGTAGCCCAGCTAGGGGGTGTCTGAGCCCAGTTGGGATTAGAGAGGCATCAACACAGGGAAAGGCAATGATTGGAGTTGGGTTACTTCCGGGGAGATGAATCACATAAAAATAACAAGAGTGGGGGCTTCCCTGGTGGCGCAGTGGTTGAGAGTCCGCCTGCCGATGTAGGGGACACGGGTTCGTGCCCCGGTCCGGGAAGATCCCACATGCCGCGGATCGGCTGGGCCCGTGAACCATGGCCGCTGAGCCTGCGCGTCCGGAGCCTGTGCTCCGCAATGGGAGAGGCCACAACGGTGAGAGGCCCGCGTACCGCAAAAAAAAAAAAAAAAAAAAAAAGAACAGGAGTGGGGTTCTTAATGTGGGAGAAGGGTGTTACCTGTATGGAGGCTGCAAACTATGCTTCTGCATTGAATTCCGAATTATCCATGTGAATTCATGGTTTTATAGATAGATGTCGATCTACACATATATTATCTGGGATGTACACAGATACTCCACAGCTTGATCCACCGAGAAGTGTTGAAGCAGTGAGCACACGTAGGCCCAGTTCTTGATTTCCAATACCATTTTCCACCAAATGGAGCTGGGGCTCCTTGAAGGAATGGTTGATTCCAGGGCTGGAGCAGAGGAAATAAGACACGAGCCTGCAACAGTTTGTTGTGTCAGACCATGATGACATAGTTAATTTGAAGGGGAACCTATCAAAAGGACACAGATGCTGACGTGGAGAGGCTCTCACTGTCCAAGTCTGGAAGAACTTGAGACTCAAAATAAATAAGGATAGTAATGGATTACAGTTCATTGAATGAAATAGGAAGCCATGAGTTTATATAGATATACATAATAAATGCATTAATAAACTATAACTTTGTTGAGGCATGGGATATTTACATAGTTTCAAAGTAGATACCGTCAAGTGTTTGTTAATTTGAAGGGGGAAAACAATGATTTTGTAGTGGAGAAACTGGCAGATAGCAACTTAATCAAACAAAGTTAATATGACCAGTTATGGGACAAATAAAAATATGTTCCACATGATAGAATGTCCACAGGGCATGAGTCATGAGGAGATTCCTGGCAAACACATATTGGCAGAAATTCCTGAAACAATGGACCTATGCTCTTCAAACACATCAAGAACGTGAACGTCAAGGAAACGCTGAGTAACTCTTCCAGATTGAAAGAAACTAAAATGAAATTAGAACTAAAAGTAACACTCTTTAGGACCAACAGATCAAGTTCAGAATCATGTATTTGGGGGCCAGTTCATAAAATCTGCATAGCGTTTGTAGATTGAATGATCATGTATCAATGTTGATTTCCCATTTTGACTGTGTTACAGAAGGAAGAGTTATAGGGTAACTTCTTTGTCTGTAGAAAATATACTCTAAAACATTTGAAGGTTGATTGAACATCACGTCAGCAACCTAGTATCCAATGATGTTGCAGGGGAGAAGCTTTTTACTAGTGTACTGGAGACTTGTCTCTAAATTTGAGATTGTTTCCCCAAAACCAGGATTTTCGAAAAGAAAGGACATGGCCAATTTGGAAAACTGCATCTAGGTCAATATGTTTGGAATGTAAGATACATTTGAAGAATGGGAGCTGAAGCTAGAGCCATATCACAAAGGACCCAATGATTGTATTTTTGATGCTTTAGGATTTTAGGGAAAGAAGTGTCATGGTCTAGATTGCGTTTTAGGCAACATCCTTCCTGCAGCTTAGCAGAGGATCAGATGAAGAGGTTGCAGACACATAGTTAGTAAAGCAAGTTCAAGGTTGTCCGATCAGACCTCAGGGAGCCGTGCCCAATGAACAGGGCCGCTGGAGAGCGACAAGAGCTGCTGGGGGATGGTCGCCCGGAAACTGAAGGCTCACGGGATGAGGAGCGCATGGCAGATGAGGAGGGGGAAGCTTAGACAACTGGATATAATGACAAGAATCTTGGACCTTTCATGTTTTCATATTGGCTGGGCCATGTTCATCCCTACATCATTCAGGGAAGAAAATTCTGATGCACGAAGGTCCAGAGCCCTTGTACTGCCCCAGGCAAGCTTGTCCTGGGCAGGCAGAGTGATGCAGAGAGGCTGGGGTCGCGAGGCCACGAGCAAGAGAAGGTGGGGAAGGGCCTGCTTGGTGTCTGGCTGTGCTCGTGACATTGGTGGGAGGTTTGGGGACCACGTCAGCAAGGGTGAGGGTGACAGGTGTCTAATGGCATTCCACGGAGATCGGTGCCCAGGGGCAGAGATGTGCATACAAGTCCGGGGAGCAGCGGTGAGGTTGGTGACAAGTCAACCAGCTGGAGGGCCCAGAGGACAGGAAGGGAGAGGGAGTGAGGGCCAAATGCAGAGCCGCCAGCGGTAGGATGATGTGCTCCCTGCTCAGATGGGATGCTTCTCGCCCTGTTCTCTGGATGATGCCCCTTTGTTCTATGTGCTTATCAGGGCAGCGGGGACACATGGAGGGCTTCTCTGTTCCAAGAACTGGCTGGACATTTGAGAGACATTATGTGCTTAATCCCTGCAACAAGCCTGCTGGAAGGATATTATCTACACTTTCTAGATAATAGATAGAAAATAAATCTAAGGCTAAGAGAATTATTGTCACTAGCTTGAGAGGGAGACCCAGTGCTGTCTGACTCCAAAGCCCTAGAACTTGCACCACTAGTGCTTGACTCAGAGTTGCTTAAGCAGGAATGGACGTAGAACTGATGCCAGAGGGAAAATGGCAGAATATATCCCTTCTCTAATGTAGTTAGAATTGTAAAGTTCAGCAGGTAGCTGTGAAAACTTGCCATCTTACCACTAATCAATGGTGCTTCCTAGAATTTTATTTATTTTATGCACTTATTATTTATTTTGTTAGTTTATTGAAGTATAGTTGATTTGCAATATCGTATTAGTTTCAGGTGTACAGCACAGCAATTCAGTTATACATATCCCAGAATTTTAGAATTTCAGCACGGGCAGGACTTAGTTGCCAATTTATCACTCTTTTCTTTAACCAGTTGAGAAATTGCCACCCAGAGAAGTGAGGCAGATTTGCCAAGAGGACACTGGATATTAAAGCTCAGAAGGACCCATGGAATTTTGTTGAACAAAACCACAGAGCCTTGATTATCTTTATCAATGGTGCTTTCTTTTTATCTTGAACCCATTGCTTCATGGAAAATGTGTAAAAAAAAAACCCCAAAACCCAAAATAAAACAAACAAAAAACCTAAAAAAACCCTAGCATACATTTTTGCATAGTACCCATAATAATATTTTATAAACTTGTTTGTGATGTGCAGATCATAATAAAGCATTTGATAAGTACTGGCTTCTCTCTTATAATCATTAGTTTAGTGATTTTCCAAACAATTATATTAGGGACAATATGGTAATACTGCAAATAAATAAATATGGTAATACCATAAAATAAATTCTCCCCCTATGTCAGCAAAAAAGGGTGGCAGCTGGCTTGTGCATTTCTGTGATTTCGTGGTACTGTTAGTTGGTTTATTTTGGTCATTACGATTTCAGGTACTGAATAAACTTCAGGTCCACTGAATGAAGACATTGAAATTATAGTCAGTGTGACTGGTTTTGCTTAGAACCACTGGTCCCTTTACTCCATTGCTGGACTTGCCTCCACACACCCAGGTTCACCCGCTCTAACACAGGGTAGGTACACAGCTGCCCTCCTGCTTATCAGTCGTGGAAAATGCTGGAAATACCTCATTCCACAATGCTTGTTGACTCTTGATACTGTCAGGCTTCAAACTCTTTGCCAGTCTAGTGATAAAACTAACATTACTGTAGTTTTTGATCGGAATTCCCTTGCTTATTAATGAGACTGAACATGTTTTCATATATTTTTCTCTCATACAAAGTGCCCATTGAAATAATTTGCCCATTTCTCTACTAGATCATTTGTCATTTTTGTTATTTTTATATTGGGAGTATACTCACATGTTTTAGGAAAAAATATTTGTGATGTGTGCAGATATCTTATCTCAATATGTATTGTCTTTTCACATCTTAACTGTACCTTAATTTTAAGATGAATTGGCCAAACCTTTCCTTAATGGAATGTGCTTTTAACATCTTTATGAAGACTTCCTTTTTCTAGGTAATGGCCAGCTGCATTGTTTTCTTAAAGTTTAATAGTATTTCTTTTAAGGTATATGTCATAAGTTTGCCTTAAAATGACTTTAGTCTATTATGTGAGATAGGGATATTAGTTCATTTTCCTCCCCATATAAAAGCAGTTGTTTTCGGCACCATTTTCCCTCTGTCTCCACCACCAGCTCCATCATAATCAGGTTTCTAAGTTTGTGTAAGTCTGTCTCTGAGTCTCTTCTTCTGTACCATAAGTCTATTTGTTTATCTCTGCACCAATGAAATGTGTCTTAATCACATTGTTTAAAATGTGTCTTGATATGTGGTCAGGCACATCCCTCCACCTTGTTCTCTTCAACAGTGCTCTTTTTAACTGTTGGCAATATGTAACTTTTAGAGCCAGCTAGATGCAGAAAATAACCTGTTGGAAATTTGTGTGCATTTGTGTTGAACAGAAAAATCCAGCCAAGGAGAATTAACATCTTTCTTCTATTGTCTTCCTAGTCAAGTATCTCATTTTCTTTGTTCAGGTCTGCTAAATTTGTATGTCTTCTATTGTATTTATTCCTACAATTTTTGTTTCTATTTTAGATAGAACTTAACCTGTGGTATTATTTCGTTCACATTTATTTTCAACATAGTTGGATGTATTTCTACCATTCTATTTTGTGCTTTTAATATCTCCCCTTTCTTTTCCTTCTTTTCTTGTCTTCCTTCAGATTGATTAAATTTTTAAACTTCTCATTCCTTTTCTTTCTCCTCCAGTTCTTTCAGAACTTACATAGAGTTGTCTCTCGGTATCCATGGATGATTGGTGCCAGAATCCATGGAGGGTACCACAGTGTGGGGATGCTCATGCCCCATGGTTGGCCCTTTGTATCTGCAGGTTCTGCATCCAGGAAGTCAACCAACTACAGGTTGTGTGTTAAGTTTGTGATCCCCAGTTGTTTGAATCCATGGATGTGGAACCACGAATAGAGAGGGCTGTTTATTAGGAAAAAATATCCACGTATAAGTGGACCCACACAGTTCAAACCCCTGCTGTTCAAGGGTCACTATTTGTTAGCGATTATCTTAGATATTTTAAAAGGGATAATGAATAAAGTATGCAGTTCACCAATATATCTGTCTTCCTCGTAAACATCGCATAGATCTAAGATAAGTATGTTTTTGTTTTTTCGGTGCAATTATTTTAGATTAATCCTACTTTTACCTAAGCACTGATGTTAAATGTTGTTGTTGTTTTGCCATATAGTTAATGGTTATTTAGACTTACCTGTCACAGTAACAAATATATTTGCTTGTTATTCCTTCTTGCAGGTCAAATTATCCGAGTTTATATTCCTTCTTTTTAAAGTACATCCTTTAGAATTTTCTTTAATGAGTATTTATAGATCAGTTTTTATTTATCTGAGAAAACTTTCTATTTTTCCTCTTGTTCTTTAAGGGGAGTTTCATTATACGTACAATTCTAGGTTGGCAGTTCCCTCTTGCCAACACTCCAATGGGATCTTTTGGCTTCCATTGTTGCCAAGGCAGCTGTCAGTGTAATTGCCATTTATTTTTTAGGTTTTTGTATTTTTCTGCCTAATTTTTAGGTCTTTATCATTTGTGTTCTGAAACATCAACATTTTGAATCTAGGTATGAATTTTATTTTATTTTTTAGATTCTCTGGGCTACCTGAATCAAGAGAGAGTCCTATAATCAATTCTAGAATATTGTCAGCAATTGCTAATACTTTGCTCCATCTCTCTCTTATTAGACTCTAAATAAATCTGTGTTAAACCATCACAATCTACACTTCATGTCAATCCATTTCATATTTAACATCTCATTTTCTTTCTGTGTGGCAGCCTCGATAATTTCTTCAGATTTAATTTTCAGATAAATAATTCTGTCTTTAGCTGTATCTAATCTGCTGACTATTGTATTTCAATTTTCAGTAGTATAAAAATTTCAGAAATTTGATATGCTTCCTTCTTTTCCCAATATGCCTGGTCATATTTTATTGTCTACTAGTTTTTACTTATCGTACCCTATTTCCTTTTATATTTTATGATGTTCCTTTGAAATTTATTTGTAGGAATTCTTTGAGAACTGAATGAAAATTGGGTTTCCTGGAAAGGATTTCTTTCCTTCCAGGAAATTTTGAATATTACTAACCTGGGACCACTTGAATTTCTGGCTTTAGATTTTTCAAACCATAGAGACAGCTGGAATTTGAGTTGAAAATGCATGTGAAAGTCAGTAGAGATGATGAAATCTCAAAGGACAATTGGTTCCCTTTTATATGGTGCCAAAGCCAAGGTAGGCGACTTTCCCCTTTGTCTCTTTGTAGGTTTGTTTCTAAATTACCCTATCCTTCTGGCTTTTGACTTTAAGTAGGCATCTCTTTGTTTCCCCAGCTTGGGAGGGTACTTATTTATCTCTTGTCTTTGTGCTTCGTGAGTGGAAATCAAATCAGAAAGCCGATTTCAATAGTATTCCACTGATGCTTCTGGGAAAAAGAGCTTGAGTGCTTGCTTACATCTGTGGTTTCTTTTCTCAACTTCATTGTCTGCCTCTGAGCAATGCAAAAAATATATTCTTAAAAATGTTTTATACTAAATTTTTTGTGTGTGAAAAGATATCTCAGGTCATCCTGTCATACTGTGTACTTTGGAATAATTTTCTTGGACCTTGAAAATAGAAAATTAAATTAATCGTACTCCCAACTTTATGACACATTGTAATCATTCGTCCACCTCATTGCCATTGTTATTATCCTACAGACAATAATTCTGATGTGTTTAGTATCTATTTTGGGAGTGTTCTTTCAAAATGTGTATTGGTATCTTGTATGCATGTATTTTTAATTGATTCCCATGGTATCAAAATATAATCTCATGTTGTTTATTACTCTTTTTCTTTCACTAAGCACTATTTTTTTAAAGGTTTTTCTATGTCTTATTGTATACGTCTAATTTGTTTCTTCTAACTATTAAATAATTCTCCATGGAAGACATCTACCATACTTTTCCTACCCACTATTCTAGGACAGATTCCCAGTGACTCCCAACTCCCCACAACACAGGGATGCTGCAAGAAGCGTCATCATATGTGAGCCCTTGAGGACTGTTGGGTTGTCACCGAGGAACCGTTATATGTCCTTTGACTAATAGTACTAGATTGCTCTCTGTAGCAATTAAAATCAATCTATATTTCTACCAGTATTGTAGGAAGGGATTTATACCTCACATTTCTACTAATGCTTGACCCTATCTTGCTTTCAAATTTTGTTATCTATGAACTTTGTCCGTGGTTTTTGTTGTTAAACAGAAATAATTTTAATATGATCTAATAACAGGTTGTTGGTTTTCATTTTACTTAAGTTCTATGCTTCTGTCATTCTTCAGGATCACTAAGATATGGTCTTACATTTTTCATAATTAATTTTAAAGTTTTGTCTTTCACACTGGAATCTTTGATTCATGTAGAACTCTGATAGATTTGCTATTGTACACTTGAAAGGCGACCAGTGCATTGAGGAACTGAATTTTAACTTTATTTGGTTTTAATTAATTTAAATGTAAAATCTGAAACAGTGTTATTTTCCATCACACATATCTAATTGTTCTGATAGGCATGCATTTAACGATTACATTATATAAGATATTATTGTTTTATTGGGGTGTGTTTGTCGGGCACATGCATAATTTCTATTATTACACATAAACATATTACCAATCTAATTGGTGTCACCCAATTGGTTTAGTTAAAATGATTTTATTCTATACACTGATGTAACATCATAGTGTATTTATTGAACATATTATGAAAACAGGAAGAGTAAGAGTGATACTTGTGTACGTTGTAATTATTAAATATATTTTAAAATTATTATTATTTAGTCAATGTATTTAATATCTTTCTAGTCTAAAAATAAGTATTACCAAAATTTTGTGTTTAAAATAAAACCATCTACTGATGCAGAAACAAGTGGAGATGTAGATGTATATAACAAAAATCAATAAAAAATGGAGAGATGTACGTAACAAAGTTTATGATAAATGGCATTTGCTCTATCACAGAAAAAAAAATAGTAAAATTTAAACATAAGAAAGACGATAATATTAAGAGGCATTTACAGAAAATACAAAATTGCCAACAACAAATAATTGAGAAAATTTAATCACCTGAAATCAGAATCAAATGACCAACACAAAAATTTTATATGATTTTTTAATAGAAACTGGGCTTATAACTTTTGCCATCTATAGAATAGCTTAAATTCTTACACAGAAAAAAAAAAGAATTTTTAGATAGGAAGGCGGTAAAAGAAATTATTAAGTTATAGAAATTTTGTTAGAAAGTTACAAAAGAAAGACTAAAGAAGATATTTTACTATAAGTGAAAACCTGCAGTTCAGCCATCAAATCATTGCCCACAAAATACAATACTTTTCTAAGAATATTAAAGACCAATTGATTCAACATTTGAAAAGCTGTAAACACATTTTTTAGCTTTAGAGGTACCATGTTATGAAATGCCACTCGACTAATACTTTTGGTATATGCTTTATCCCAAAGAACTTCCAAATATATTTAGAAATACTGTCAATGCACAATCTAAAAAAGTTGAATTTGTGGCATAGATATTGTTGAATCTTTTACATGTTTTCAAAGAATAATTTCTGATAGATGTGGAGAAATTAGCTCCAATCACAACGGACAGTGTCCCAGCTATATTAAAAATCTGGATTCCTTACAATTTTAAAACAAGACACCGGTGTTTCTCTTATGGCTTCATTCTACAGTTTGATAGATATTGAAAATATCTTTTGCTCATTCTTCTGAAGCTTTTAATGAAAGGATCATGAATATATTTGCTAATATCTTTCAGTATATAAGTGCAAAGGATATGGGTCATCAATGGTTTATTAAAGTGTTGAAAGAAAATGAATTTAAGGATCTTGTGTTATTTATCAGTGCTAGTTGTTTGAGTGGTGGGAGTGGCTTACAACAATTTTCTTTACTGTTAACCTCAATGTAAGATTTCTTGAAATAAAAGTAATGCTTACCCTAAATTCAGTAACTAAAGAAAGAACTTGCCTTATGGAGAAAATGTGTGTGTTTATTCGATCAGCACTGTTCAGGCATAACTTGGCCATGTGTTCAGTGCTAATGAATCAACAATGTATATATTAAGTAAGGTGTCTTTAAACGGAAGGGCACAAAAAATCAGGTATGTATTGATCAGTTGATAAAATTGTTGTAACCAGAGGTTCATAGGGACTTAAAACTGTATTTCCTCTAGAAAGGATGGTTCTGCATTTGCCACCTCGGTCCTCATGCTGAATTTGTAGAAAACAACTGCTGTGAACAATGATAATTGACAATAGAGGTCATTGATTTTTGCTAGTGTTTGGAAATGCTATTGAATTTTGTAGATCAAGCTTGTGTACAGCAAAGTTGCTGAAAACTCTTATTAGTTTTAACAGTTTACCTGATGCTTCTTCTTCATTGGTAATCACGTCACATGCAAATAAGCGTAGTTTCATGTTTTCCTTCCCAATCCTACACCAACACTAGGTCAAATGGTAATGGTGATTATTACCTTTGGTTCTGGTTTAAATAGAATGCATCGACATTTTTTTTCATCAAGTAAATATTTACTATAAATTGTTGGTATATACGATGAAGTTCTGTCATGTATCTCAAGGTAACTATTTCTCCGTTTATTTATAAATTCATATTCTATACCAGAATAGCACAGAATTCTCAATGTGTGTCATCTCAGTTCAAAAGAATCGTGAAAAAAAAAGATTTATGCCATGAGTTTTGTCTTATAAATGTTTTTCAAAGGGAATTACTAATGAATAAAGGTTACTATTTCTCCATTTATTTAAATAGTCATAATGTACTTATCCTTAACATATTAACATGGCAGATTACATTATAGATTTTCTCATATTGAGCTATACTTATGTTCCTAGCATTTTATGACAATATTTTAAACATACTACTGGATTTAGTTACCCATATTTTATTTAAGATTTTTGCATCTAGATTCATAAGTGAAATGGAACTATAAATTTTTCTTTGCTTGTTTGCATGGACCTTAGTTCTTTTGGGAACCAAGAATACACTAACCTCACAAAATGAATGGGGCCATTTTTTTTTTTAAAGTCTGGAACAACTATTTCTTCAGGCTTGGTAGCTGTGACCCAAAATCAAATTTGTAAGCTACCCATATGAAATGATATTCAGAGAGAGTGTAGGACAAAGTCATCTTAGTGTTTTACTAATATCAGTGCTGTTGGTATTTATTTAGCTTGTTTCTAAACATTCTAAAATACTCCTCTTAGATTATAACAACTTGCCTTCCTGCAAAACACTTATAAAATATTTTCTTACTGGCTTTAAAAAATAAACTTGTTTAAAATATTTTTCATAGATGCATTTTATGGTTAATATACTTTAAATTGTTGACACTTTTCATAGATTTTTCTCTTTAGAACTTACTTTTAATTGAGAAAAATTTCTCCAGAGGTGCTGAGATTTCTGGTAGTTCAGAGTAAAAGCTGTTAAATGGGGAATATTCTAATATTTTTGTGTTAAAATGTGTGTAAGTCTAAATATTTTCATAGGTATCATCTTTTTGCCTTTAGGCATTAGGACCTCCCTTTGACAAACATTTATAAGACAAAGCTCATGACATAAATCATCTTGCTTTCATGATTCTTTAGAGCAGAGATGGCACACATTGAGACTTCTGTGCTATCCTGGTATAGAATATGAATTTATCCAAAATAAAGAAATAAAAGCTCTATTGAAATAGTGTTTCTACACATCTAGATAATCCAAGACGCAATTGTAGATATTCACCATTAAATCTAATATATCACTTGAGTTCTCATTTAATTTGTGCAGTCCCTTTTTTGCAACTTTGAGCTGGATACAGTAACTGGATAGGTCCTTAGGTGGCTTCAGTTTAATTTCCAAGAATTCCTTTTGTTAAAACAGAAATGCTGAAGAGTTTTAGCCCTCCACTTGTTGAATATTTTTATTAGAGATCTCCAGCTGATTTCGAACAAAATATACCCCAAATTTACAGAACTTGTTTACAAGCTGGTTTTCAACATGAATTATATATATAACACAGCAGCAGCCAATATCATACGTAAGAGGGATCCATTAGAAATGACCTAATTAACAAAGTAAGATAAATGTACCCATTATTTAACATTATACTAGAATTTGTAGCCAATAAAGCAAGGAATAAAGCAGAAATAATGGATTCAAATATTGGAGAGTAGACAAAATTTTCATTATTTGCAGATGATATAATGTATATCTAGAAAATATGAGAATATTAAGTGCAAAAACTATTACAACCAATAAGAGAGTTTGGTAAATGGGGCAGACACAAAGGGATTTCTTTAATTAATACTAGCAATAAATAACTGGAAAGATATCTGTAGAAGATCCCATTGACAGGGACAACATCAGCCAAAATTGTAAACTATGTTATAATAAGTACACAGAACAGAACAAGAAGATCCTAGAACATTCTTACTGGATGTAAGAGAAATGCTTATTCTCATATCTGGTCATATCTGATTAGGGCATCACAGGTGGCAGAGGCAGTATAACAGAGAAAAGAAATGGGGTGTGTCTTCCCAACCATCTGGTTTCTCTCTGAGGAGAGGTTTATTGTCTCTTCCTTGACCGCCCAGCCCCTCCTACACAGAGAATTATGGCCTGACCTCTGGAAGTTTTGACCTCAAGGCTGATCTCCAATCACCAAGATGCTTCGTCAACCACTCCCCTTCAGAGTTCATGCAAGAGGAACTAAGAAGCCCAGTTTAGGACTCATGCCTTGAGCCACGTTCTCTAACCTGGGGGGGTTATTACCTGAGTGTAGTGCTCCTGCCCTTCTGTTCAATAAAGTCAGCATTTGCTTCCCATGTAGAGAAGACGTGGGATTAACTTGTAGGTTCAAAAACCAATGACCACCCTCCCAAACCCATAACTGCACATTTTTTCCCCCTTGAGTTCATCTCTCTTTAAGAGGCACAATGAAGGTAAAGACCTGTAGGAAAATAGCTTATGTCTGATGTCACAAGGGGCAAAAAAGAATCTGTTGCTTATTTTTCACCCTTGAGCAGATTCTTTCTCTCTTTGTTTTTTACTTTGCTGTGTTTTAAATCTACCAAAGTATTCAATGATTAATTATTTTAACTGATATTTATATTAACCTACTATGTGCTAAGGACTGTGCTAAGCATTGGGTGTAAAATAGTGAATGTATATATAATGTGTGTACGTGTATATATAGAGATACACATGCATATATATATTGACACTTATGAATGCACACACATATGTCTTATTTATGAAAATACATGCACAAAGGAAAAAGATTGCAAGGGAATACAAAATATGACAATGTCTGAGAGGTGATATTACAGGTGATTTTAAAGATATTTTTTTCTCAAATGCTTATAAAGAGCATGGGTTATAATTTTTCATCTAGGAAAAATATCCTGAGGAGCTTTTTAAAAATAAAGAGATTTGAGGGACTTCCCTGGTGGCGAAGTGAATCCGCCTGCCAATGCAGGGGACACGGGTTCGAGCGCTGGTCTGGGAAGATCCCACATGCTGCGGACCAACTAAGCCCATGCCTCACAACTACTGAGCCTGCGCTCTAGAACCCACGAGCCACAACTACTGAGCTTGCATGCCACAACTACTGAAGCCCGTGCGCCTAGAGCCCATGCTCTGCAACAAGAGAAGCCACCGCAATGAGAAGACTGCACACTGCAACAAAGTGTAGCACCCACTCTCTGCAACTAGAGAAAGCCTGTGTGCAGCAATGAAGACCCAATGCAGCCAAAAATAAATAAATAAATAAATAAATAAATAAATAAATTTAAAAATAAAGAGATTTGAATTATTGAATCATGTTGCCTGTTGCTACACCCTAGGTATGTGCTCCACACTGATGGGGTATAGATTTCTGCTTAAGAACCACTGCCCGGTTGGTGGTAGGTCACTATAATTGCAGGCTTAGCTCTTTTCTGAGATGGCTATCTTCAAGGTAAATTTGGTTCCTGAATGTTTCTGTTCTTCTTTGTAATTGCTATCTTATTTCTTTAACAGAGGAGGGAGTGCTGTGTTTGGGATTGATGAGCAGCCTGACCTCTAAAATATCCAGTCAGCCACTTGCAATGAAGTTTCCCTAAAAGGATGCATTAAATAGAGTTTGGAGACAAGGAAACATATTAGGAAATGATCAGAACAATCCTGGCATATCTTAAGTATCTTATGGTCCCAGTAGATTATTTATGCATACACAAATAATTCATTGAATAGAGACTTGCCCAAATAAACCCAATAATTTTTCTTTTAGTTGCCTCTGATATCTCTCCAAAGCAAGGTAATTTGCTTCCTTCCATCCTGGGTCCTTTGTTGCTGGGGTCCAAGTAAAGCCCTCTCAGTTTTCAGTACAAATTACCTTTGCAACCAGGTGACTTCAGGATAATTGGATTTTTTTTCCCACAGTCACTTTATCAATCCTCTTTTATGTTGAAAAGATTTTCCCAGAGGTGACTTCTGACTCTTAAGCTTTATAAACAAACAAACAAACAAACAAAAACTACTCTGACGACTCTCACAGTGGACCCTGGATAGAACTGACATTCTTCCCAAATAGTCTTCTTAAATAAGTCACTCTTGTTCATCATTCTTACTTATCCTCAGGCTTCTCCCATTTATCAACTCCTGGGATGCCTGGTCAGTATTTCAGAAGTCTAATTTATATTTGAAATTTTCACCAACTGGAAAGCATAGAAGTTTTGCTGTTTAATCTATAACACAGACTGGGATGAGAGAAGGAGCAACACCAAATAAACAAGAGAAGAAAACGTGAAAACAGACATTAAATTTCTCAAAGCTAAGATGTGTGTTTTCTCATATGTTCACATTCCTCATGTTGGGGTATATTTCATGATGTATATGTGATTAATGTGTATATTTTGATCATACAATGCATTCTAAATTGGAAACATTAACATGTAGGAAATTAATATTTCCTCACCTTGAATGCTTACAGATGTGATTAAATCTATGGTAGGTTTATAATCAATGGCATCCTGGAATGAAGAAAATAGAAAGTAGAGTGCATTTCCCTCATGGTAAGCCCTGTCTTGACTATGAATATGAATGATTGAACATTTAACAGAGTCATTTGAGAACTTGAGTAATGCAGAATGGCCATTCTGTTCCTCTCCGTTTGCAAAATTCAGCCACAAGGCAAAGCCATGTCTGGAGCCAATGGGAGATCTATATTTACATTTTAGGACGAGACTTGCTTCCTTTAAACCCTAAAATACTGCTGAAGATCTAGAGAAAAGAGGAACACTTCACTGGAAAGGGTTTGTATTGCTTTTCTCATTTTAACAAGAAGAGCAATTTTAGTGGAAATTTAAAATGAACTATATTTAACAAGATAAGGATGAAATTCTCTTTAACTACAAATGCAGATTAAAGTACAATATGGGGTCCTCGCCGGAGACGAGATTGGATGAGGAGGAGGTAACACCTTAAAGGCGGCATTAGTGGGTGGCATTTTGTTATTTTCTTCTTTGATGTGAACAAATGGAAGAAGTTTCCAACAATTAGCCCTCGCCAAAGAGAACTGGTGGAATGCGTGCTGTCCTGCCTCTCATCCACTGAAGCAGGCACGTGATGGACAGCAGAGTTCCAGGCCCTCCAGGGAAGCTCGAGGTGTTTGGAAAGTGATCCCAGGACACCAGCGACATTCACAACAGCCTCACTCATTGTGGGGCAGGAGGGCAGGAGGGCAGGGACACAACGGGCTGTGCACCAAGGTGCTTACTCTTCTGTCTGTGAATTGTAATGAGATTATTTCAGACAAGCAGCAAGACAAGAAAGATACCTTGATTTTGATGCTAACGGTAACTACTCCACACTTACCCTCACTGCCCAGTTTACACACTCAAACACGTGAATTTGGGAATTCCCTGGTGGTCCAGTGGTTAGGTTCACTGCCGAGGGTGAGGGTTCAATCCCTGGTCGGGGACCTAAGATCCTGCAAGCTGAGTGGCCAAATAAATAAATACGTGAACTTTTCCTCCCCTCTCCCAATTTTTAAACCGAGTCAGTCAGGAAGTGTTACAATCTATAATAGAACGAAGAAAATGGGGAAGGTGACCTTTAGTTGAAAATAGGAAATTTAATTCTAAGAACTCTCAGCTTGAAACCCAAATCCTGGTTCCCTCCACTAGATAATGACGCAAAGGGTTCCTCTGTATTAATAGCAGCTCAGATGGGTTAGCTGTCCTGAAAGAGTCGCCCCCAGATGGGAAAGCTTAGCTCCAAACAGAAAATGTTTGGTACTTACCACCCATTTAAGAGAGGAAGGAGAATCCCAGCTTCACCCACCTGGTTACCAGGTAACCAGACCTCCCTCTTCCAAGGACTCCGGGATGGAGAACCTCAAGGCCAAGGGATTGCTTTGCTTTAGAGCTGAAGAGACATTTCTGGGAGTTTTTGCTTGCAAATATAGAAGGGGGTACGGTGTAGTGAAACGAGCCCTGAATTTGAAATTAAAGCCTCTGCTGGGAGTCTCGTCTCTATCATGTATGGACTGTCTTTAGACCAATCACTCACTTTCTGGAGGTGTGGTGAGTGGACCGATATTAACCATACAGCTCAAAAGATTATCATAAGAATCAAACTAAGACAGTGGTTTAAAAAAAAGTGCCTTGAGCATTATAACATTATTGTTATTAGGCAATTTAAGTGATTTATTTAGCATATTCAAAATTTTAAAGTGTGAATATTCTAGTTGTGTAAAATCAGGATGTTTTCTGGTACTTTCCCACGTCCAGCTGTCTGGCACATCTTCCATTATAGGTGAACCAGAGCTAACCTGTACTGTGAACCAACCCTAGTGAAATTATATGTTATCTAATCTCATCATCTTTAACACATATGCAAATCAGGTATTAGATTGAATTGTATTAAATTGTCAATTTTGGAGGTAAAAAAGGTCCAGTATTGACTTTTTTATATGTTTCAACCTAATACTACCATTCTCATCCTGTAGATGAACAGATGGAGCTGACGGAGAGAAAAAGATGAGTCCAGAGTGAAACAGGCAGAACAGGAATTTGATCCCGGGTCTGTCTGCATATTACTGAGTCAGCTCACTTGAAGTTCGCACCGTTGCCTGGGATGTAATTTTCTTGGCCTTGCACTGATTCAGCACAGCCCGTGGCTCTCATTTCCCCATTCCTCTTGGGCTTCATTTTCCTTTTGTCAGGAATTCCCCACACTTTCCACCACCAGCCCTGGCCACTCCTCCCTCACATCTCTTCCTCTGAGCAGAGCCTAAAGAGTGAGCTTTGCTGTGGTCAGTTTTCCAGAAGTCTCACTGCATTCTGACGACCAAGCATCAGCTCATACTTTGGGCCTGGATTGTGTGTTCTTTCCACCTTGTGCCTATTCTTTGAAAATTCCAACCCGAGCTGGATCCCTGAGTGTTTCTGAGCATTGCTCGGGTCTCCTTGAGCACACATCCTTTTGAGAGTCTTGGACCACGGAATGCAGCTTCTTTCTAATTCTTTTTTTTTTTTTTTCATGCTGATGACACTGTGCCTAGAAATCTGTTTTAGGGAGAAATTCTGTGTTTGTAAGTTTGTTGCATCAGAGGCTCAAACCATTATTTTTATCATGGTTTTCAACTCTTTTCTTAAAGCCATTTATTGACTAACATACACCAACACATGCATGGATTTTTGTAACAGCATATAGTTCCGAGAGATCTTTACCTGCCAGTCACTGTGCTGAGTGTTTTACACGTGCTGTGTATTTTAATTCTCATACTAATACTCTGGGTTAGGTATTGTCATTAAGCCATTAAACAGATAAAGAAAAGGGAGCCCAGTTTCAGGCAGAGGTTTAGGGCCTAAGGAAGACCCTGCCCTTGTGTCTTTTCTCTTTTATAAAATGACAATGATACTACTTCTTTGAATTCCAAAATGTTTGTCATGTGCAAACATCTTGTGAAGTTGAAAGCATGACACAATATTGGTTATAACACTTTTTAAAAATAGTAGCATATAAAAAATATTTTGCAACCATCACTACCCTTTAGTTCAGAAATTTTTGGTCACCCCAAATGGAAACCTGTACGCATTAAGAAGTCACTCCTATTCCCTGCTGTGTGGAGAGGCCACATTTTATTTATCTACTCAACCGTTGGTGGACATTTGGGTTATTTCCACTGTTTGGCTATCATGAATAGTGCTGCTATGAATATTCATGTATAGGCTTTGTTTTCCCACATGTTTTAAATTTTGGGGGGTATATACTTAGGAGTGGAATTACTGGGTCATATGATCATTCTATATTTAAGTTATTGAGGAGCAGCCAAACTGTTTTCCACAGCAATTATACCATTTTACATTCCCACCAACAGTGTGTGAGTTTCCAATTTTTCCATATCTTCACTGACGCTTGTTATTTTCCACTTTTTCTATTACGACCATCCCAGTGAGTGTGAAGTACTACCTCCTTGTGGTTTAGAATTCAGTTTCCCTGATGACTAATGACATTGAGCATCTTTTCATGTGCTTGTTGGCCCTTTGTATATCGTCTTTGGAGAAATGTCTATTCAAATCTTTGGTGCATTTTTATTTTATTTATTTATTTATTTATTTATTTATTTATTGCGGTACGCAGGCCTCTCACTGTTGTGGCCTCTCCCGTTGCGGAGCACAGGCTCTGGACGCACAGGCCCGGCGGCCATGGCTCACGGTCCCAGCTGCTCCATGGTCTGTGGGAACTTCCCGGACCGGGGCACAAACCCGTGTCCCCTGCATCGGCAGGCGGACTCTCAACCACTCCGCCACCAGGGAAGCCCCTTTGTGTATTTTTAAATTGGGGTGTTTGCCTTTTTGTTGTTACGTTGTAAGAGTTCTTTATGTAATTTAGGTAACAGACCCTCATCAGATATAAGATGTAACTATTTTTTCCCATTCTGTGAGTGCTTTTCCCCTCTTTTTTTCCTTCCATAATTCCCATTTAATTCTCTAAACTAACACATTTCCAACAAAATAAATATTTCTCACCATGAAGTAGTTCCAATGACGTAGCATGTTCCAAATTCTTAGAAAAATAGCCTAATGCTGCAGCAAGAGTAAACAGCCAATACAAAGTGAAATAATTTATTTCTTTAACTTACCTAGCATAAAAGTTGAAATCCCTGGTTAGGCTTAGTCAGAATATCTAAATATCTTTAGATATTTAAAAAGTAGAGAAGTTGGAAATGATAAGCAAACACTTCGTCTTTTGATAGTATCCTTTGATGCATGAAAGTTTTTAACTTTTTAATGAAACCCAATGTGTCTGTTTGTTGCTTGTGCTTTTGGTGTCATATCTAAGAAATCGGCCAAATCCTTGGCCATGAATATTTACTCCTATGTTTTCTACAAATAGTTGTAATATTTTAGTCCTTGTATTTAGGTCATTGATAAATTTGGAGTTAATATTTGTATATTTTGTGAGGTAAGGCTACAGTTTCATTCTTTTGCATATTGGATATCCAATTGTACCAGTACCACTTGTGAAAGACAGTTCTTTATTGATTGAAAGGTTTTAGCACCCTAATCAAAACTCAGTTAACCATAGATATATAGCTTGATTTCTGGACTCCCAATTCTATCCATTGATCTATACGTCTACCCTTATGCCAATACCACTGAAGTGGTAGATTTGCAGTAAGCTTTGAAGATTAGAAGTATGAATGCTCCAAATGTTATCAAGATTGTTTTGGCATTCAAGGTCTCTTGCAATTGTATATGGAATTTAGGAATGACTTTTCCATTTCTGTAAAAAAGACTGTTGGGATTTTGATAGGGATTGCATTTAATCTGTAGATCACTTTGGGAAGTGTTACCATGTCAATAATATTAAACTCTCCAATCCATTAACATGGTATGTCTTTCCATTTATGTATGTCTCCTTAATTTCTTTCAGCAGTGTTTTGTAGTTTTCAGTGTACAAGTGTTGCCTCTCCTTGGTTAAATTTATTCTTAAGTATGTTATTCTTTTGGATGCTATCATAAATGAAATTGTTCTTCTAATTTCATTTTTGCATTGTTCGTTGATAGCTTACGACTGATTTTTACATATTGATATTGTTCCCTGCAAACTTGCTGGACTCATTTCTTAACTCGAATACTTTTTTGTGGCTTCTTTAGGATATGCTATATACAAAATCATAACACCTGCAAATAAAGATAGTCTTACTTCTTCCTTTAGAATATGAATGTGTTTTATTTCCTTTTCTTACATGATTGCTGTAGCTAGAACCTCCAGTATGATGATGAATAAAAGCAGTAAAAGTGGAAACCCTTGTCCTGTTCCTGATATCAGGGAAAAAGCATTCAGTCTTTTCCTACTAAGATGTTAGTTGTGGGTTTCTCATAGATACATTTTATTAGGTACAAGGCATTCCCATTTGTTATGGACTGAATTGTGTCCATCCTAAATTCATAAGTTGAAGCCATAACAACCCTCAAGGAGACTACATTCGGAGATAGGGCCTTTAAGGAGATAATTAGGTTTAAATGAAGCCATAAGTGTGGGGTCCTAATTTTATAGGACTCATGTTCTTATAAGAAGAGGAGAGACACCATTATTCTCTCTCTCTCTCTCTCTCTCTCTATGCACACACAGAGGAAAGGTCATGTGAGGATGCAGCAAGAAGGCCACTATCTGCAAGCTAGAAGGAGAGGTCTCACCAGAAACCAACTCTGATGATAACTTTATCTTGGACTTCTCGTCTCAAGAACTGTGAACATACATTTCTATTGTTTGTCACCCAGTTCATGATATTTTGTTATGGCAGCCCTAGCAGATGATTGCACCATTTATTCTTAGTTTTTTTGAGTGTTTTTTAAGATCATGAAGGGGATTTTTCTGCAAATGATTTTTCTGCATCAATTTAGCTGATCATACATTTTTTTCTTTTTATTAATCGATATGTTGTATTACATTAATTGATTTTCAGATATTAAACCAACCTTGAATTCCCGGGGTAAATCTTACTTTGTGTTTACACACGTTTTATAATTCATTTAATGTGTTGCTAGATTTTGTTTGCTAGTATTTTGTTGACAGTTTTTGCATCTATATTTATTTTTTAAGATTTTTTTTTGATGTGGACCATTTTTAAAGTCTTTATTGAATTTGTTACAATATTGCTTCTGTTTTATGTTTTTTGGCTTTTTGGCCACAAGACATGTGGGATCTTAGCTCTCCCACCAGGGATCGAACGAGCACCCCCCACATTGGAAGGTGAAGTCTTAACCACTGGACCACAAGGGAAGTCCCAGCGTCTACATTTATAGAAGATATTGGTCTGTTTTCTTTTTCTCGTGACAATAGGGATTTTAGAATTTATGGAAGGTAAGGAGCAGGGGAAGATTACAAGTGTTCCAAAGATCCTAACCAACTAGGGAAATTTCTTCAAATGACAAGACAGTGCAGAATGTGCAAGAAAGGGTATATTGCATTTTATCTCTATCTTTGACACTTACATTAAGTCTTTCTTAATCCATTTTATCCCATTTACATAGTTAATTTTTGAATTGCGTAGAGAGAGTGGAACTAGGCTTTGTATCTGTGCAGGACCTGGTATCAAGCATATAATGTGCCTTTGAATGGACTCTTTCCAACCCCTTTGTTTCTTTATATTTGAGGTATTATCTATTAAAATCCTATTAAAAACAACATGAGCCTCTCTCATTGTGTTTGGCTGAAGTCAGATTCCAGTAATGTTAGGATTCCTTCTAATCACTACATTAATTGGAATTAGTGACTGGGAAGCAACATTCTAGTACTGCAAACATTTTCAAGGTTGTAACCACATGGCATTAGTC
The DNA here is from genome assembly GCF_964165515.1 of Mesoplodon bidens. Taxonomy (NCBI): domain Eukaryota; kingdom Metazoa; phylum Chordata; class Mammalia; order Artiodactyla; family Ziphiidae; genus Mesoplodon; species Mesoplodon bidens. The sequence continues at coordinate 1,958,398 of NC_138166.1, read as the reverse complement.
ACTTAATTTCTCCCTAACAAATTGTGTCCGTATATACACAGACATATATGTATTATATATACTTGTGTATATGTATCTCTGTGTATATATGATTAAATGTAATTCTACTTTTGAACATTTAGTGGGAATTATGAGATGGTTCACAGAGATGATCTGGTTGGCTTAAGTCTGTAGTTGAAATTGTTGCACTGGGTTAAAAAGTGAAACAGTGCGTGGAAATCAATTTCTCATCTTAGGTTGTTCTGCATTTACATAATAGTTCTGACATAGATTTGAGGTCTGAAATCTTAACCTCGGCTGTTTAATTTTCTTCTTATAAGCTACAAACAATTGTTCATTGCTGATACTTCAGCACAGAACTAGAAGTGTTCCTCCACTACTCCTCCCACTGAGGGAAGGGCCCCAAGCTCCCAGGGAGAGCCTCACCACTCCAGGCAGCCACACCCCTGCCTGCTTTCCATCCGGGTGCCTCCCCACAAACTAGTCTCCTTTCCATTTCCTGCTGAGCTTGGTGATTGCCTAGTCCCTGCCAGTGTTACCCCACTTCCTCTATTTGGAGGTACTCTTCTACCTCTTTCCTAATTCATCGTCATGACGTGTGTTAAACTTTTCTATGTGAATTTGTCACTAATTCACCTCCTTCACTCTGGTGGCTTCTTTGAGTACCTCTATCTTGAAATTAGGTGAATTTTATAGAAGGAACTCCATCTTCAGCCATGTAGGGAGGTACAGAGGTAGGTCTAGGTAGTGCTTAGTCTGCCAGCCAGGGCAAGCAAACAAGACTTAGAGGAACCCACGGGGCTGAGGATACTGTCTGGGGTAAGGGAAGGTGGACAAGAGTATCCAAGGGGCACATCTCAGTCAGGGGTCAAGAAACACTGTCAGCTCTAAGAATGGGATTGGGGTAGGTAGGACCCCAGTGGGAAATGGAGTGTAGACTTTCAGCATTTCAGGTACATGAAGCCACGTGGGGGGAAAGCATTTGGAAAATTGGTTTCCAAAGACTAGGTCCTAGCCACCTGGTGAGGTTTTCAGAGACCAGGCTTCAAACTCCAAAGGCATGGGCTGTGCCATGAACAAGGGCTTCAGAGGGCTGGATGGGACTGCAAAAGGGATCAAAGTCATTGTCCACAGCCTGGGGTGCGCACAGGGCAGGGACCAGCAACTGAGGACCTGAACAGGAGCTCCCCATTCAGCCCAGTGAGGACAGTGATGGTAGTAAATTCTACCTGTTTGAGTGAGGAGAAGGAGATGGCTGCAGAGCTTTAAGTACTGAGCATCTTCATCAAAACTGATTCAGGACCTAAGGATGGGATAGAGAGGGGACATTTGGGTACCGGTGACTATTCGAATAAGTGTTTTTAAAGTTGTGGGACAGATATGGGGCAGTGAGGTTACAGCATTGTGTCAGCACAGGAAGCCCACTGCCCAGGTCCAGGGTAAAGGCCTCAGATTTTTCAGGTTGGAGGGGATCAATTTTGTCAGCGCATCTTGAAGTGACCACAATCTCAGGAAAGAATTCATGATATTCATGAGTTCATGGCAGCTCACAAGATGCCAAACTACAGTTATTTTGTTAACTTCCAACATGAAGTACAGCTGACCCTTGAGCAACATGGGTTTGAACTGCACGGGTCCACTTACACACGAATGTTTCCTGATAAATACTACAGTGCCACGTGATCTGTGGTTGGCTGAATCCACAGGTGCAGGACTGTGGGTACAGAGGGTCAACTGTAAAGTTATATGGGGATTTTTGACTACACGGAAAATGTAGTCGAACCCCCTAACCCCCGTGTTGTTCAAGGGTCAACTGTATTCCTTTCTAATGATGCTCATACGTGCTACCTATGGCACCACTTCCAAATCAATAACCATCAGGATATGATTAAGGGCACAGGATAATGGATGACATTTGAGGACCCTGGGAAACCCCACAGGACCATTCCTGGTACTACTCAGGTCTCTTAAATGCTAATATCTGCCCAGTCCTTTTTCTCTGGGCACTGCTGGCAAGCACTCACTCACATCGCCCCCCGTCTCTCTTTTCTAAACCATCTGGTACCCTTTTCTCAGGCATGGTGCTACCATTGGTTGGACCACTGCCTCTTCATTTGATTTCTGCATGGTCTTGCTCTCTCTTTGATTTAAGAGATACCCCATCTCCTAAAGACTACTGCAGTGTGGTCATCTCCATTAGGTGAGAATTCTGATAATTTAAACTTGGAAGCTCAGCTTAAGTCTGAAGACATGCTACTTTAACTCCTCTGTATTGACCAAGTTAACGTCATGACATAACCTTATCCTCAATAATTGGGATGAATGGTCGGATGCAGAGATGGGCAAAGAGTTGTAAACTCAAAATCAATGACAGAGGCAACATCTACTGATCTTCCTGTCTTTCATGAACTCTCACTTTATCGTCACTTTCTGTCTGCATTTTATTATCACATTAGAACATTACTTTCTCACGGTGACTTTGCTTATTCTGCCTCATAGGACTCCTTCTCCAGAGATTCCACAGCCCCTTCCTGACCTGGGAACATGCCACCACCTGGCTTGGATGCTGAGACTTGACCCTAAAGGACTAGAGGACAAACCACAGGAAGGCAGATTCGTCACCTGAGAATCTCGATAGAATGCAGACTCTGATGCTAAGGTTTGAGGCCGGGCTCAAGGGTCTGCATTTCTAACAAGCATTCCAGTGATCCAGGTGCTGCTTGTCTGTGGACATTGAGTGATGAACCCCTAGTGGTAAAACCGTGGACCTTGAAGCCTCCCTCTCCTGAGTGGTTATCTCGGTTTCCTCCATTGTCAGCTTCATGACCTTGGGAAAATTCCTTCACCTTTCTGAGCCTAGTTTTATGTCTATAGAGTGAGAATTCTCCTTGCTTCCCAGGCTCCTCTGAGGATGGAGGGCATGAGTGCTCAGTGACTTGGAGAGTATCTGTCACCTTCAATCCTCCTCCTCCAACCTAACCCTTTCCTTTCAGGCCCATCTAAGTCCAGCCAATCTCTGGCCTCTCTACCTGGATGATCTCACAAGCAGGACATGGGACAGCTGTTTTGAGGGCTTTTTCAAAAGCATTCAGTCTTCTCAGGCTCCAGCTATGCCCTTGGTTTGGTCACAGCTCCCTTTCTCAGATGGTGCTCACCCTTCCTCTGGTCCCGGGATCACAGCTCCCAACACCTGGGCTCTTCCTGGGCCTGGGAGTTCTGAGCACACCTGGCTTCGACTCTCACCACCTATGGACACTGTGAAGAGATACCTCACCTTTGTGACATCATCCAGGGAGGGCAGGCAATACCTTTCTTTCACCCTAGCAAGGCTGCTGTTTGGATATAGTGAGAAAGTCTTGTTTCTAAACTGAATGAGGTTCCTGTTTATTTCAGGAGCACGTTCCCTCCTCCTGGTGGTCTGGCCCTCTGAGAAGTTGGTTGCTGGCCCACATTTTCCCAAAGGCTGGGTGACCCGGTGGCACCCTCAGAATGGCTCCTTTCTAGCCTTTAAAGACGACTCCAATTTCATCACCATGAGAGCTGTGCAATCTCAGATTTTTGATTAGAGCTTTGGTCACTGGTTTCCTGCCTGCAAATAAGAGAAGAGAGTCCGACATTTCTGCTCCAAAGAAGGGCAGGACACTCTTGTATAGAGAACATCAAGGTGTCCGCGATTACCAAAGTATATGTAAGAAATGTGTTGTCTAAAGTGGAAATTGCTACCCTTGGGCAACAGGAAAAGGCTGGTCATTACATTATAAGTAGGAAATGGGAGATAATGAAATAGATGCCAAGCACACAATGCAACCTCGATAAGGGAGTTTGCATCATAGCCCTCCCAATTCATCTTCACAGATGGTTCTTCTCTCGGGCATTTAAACATTGTCTCTAATATCAATTGGTGAAATGAGCAAAGAGATTTGCCCAGTTGTTGTTATCGTCACCAATAAAACGCTGGTCAGATATCCCCACAATGTTCTCTCAGATAGGAAAGCAACTTAACGGATCCAAGCTGACTTGTGCGTTTCTGCGCTTCTGAAATGCCGTGTGTTCTGATGGCCCGAGGAAGTCGCAGGGGATTCATTGCATTCAAGTCTTAATGGACTCGGGCTTCAAACAGGCAACACGAATAGAGAGAACTCTGTACAAATGTTTTCACTCAGTTCCCTGAAACGCTTGGGACCGTTTAACCATCATCTCTGGCTTGTTTTCCTGGATATCCCAGCCAGCTAACGGGTGGTAGGATTTCCGGTGAGAAATTCAGCACAGTGAGTGCTTTCCCCAGCACATCAGAGGGGCGGCATCACTGTAAGGCCAGATTCCCACGAGGTCTCCACCCTGAGTGACCATTATTATAGAATCCATGCCAGCTGGTGTCACAGACCACCGGAGACCACCTCTGACTTCTCAGCTTCAGAACACTCCAGGATGGAAAGTCCATGACTGTACAGTCAGGAGATACGTTGGGACAACTGTCCTGACCCATCCCATTGGGTGGGTGGTACCGTATGCACCCTGACCTTGCACATCCAGCTAGCCCCGCCTCTGCTCTCACGGCTGTTGTCAAGTGACGTGCACAGTGGGGACATGGAAGTGAGGCCACTAGGACACCCAGTGGAGCTACCATTCACAGAGGGGCCTATGAAATGGGTAACGTCTGGAATTTTGCAATGCACAGCCCAGGGGGCCGGGTGCATTACCCATGCTTGGAAAAAGCTGTGATCTGGTCCAAAATCAAAGGGCCCCAAAGCATGGTAAACATGGTTAGAGTGAAAACTCCAAGTGGCAACCAACCCCAAGAAATCAGAGCTCAGGCCTGGGCTCTTTAGTACAGAGCTGTGGGGACCTAAGGGCTGAATCGGGCCCGAGGTGTGATCCATGCCCAACCCTCATGTCAGAGAAGCGGAAGCTTGGGCCAAAGTGGGAAGTGGTTTGTTTACCCAGTGTCACTTGGAGCATCTTTGGCTGAGCCGGGGTGGGGACCCGCGGTTTCTGGATGTGAGGCCTGCACACTCTCCCATGATGCCTGAGATGGTAGTGAGAACACTGCTTGAGGGAGGGCTGTTGGGGGAATGTTAGGTGGACGGGCTGATGGCCAGAACCAAAGGTCGCCTCTGGGGAGCGGAGGTGACACAAGAAGGTTTATGACACGTACACAGACGCCTCTCTCTGATCCGATAGGAAGGTGTCTCAGCAGCCCCCCCCCCTCCCTCTCACACACGTGCACACACTGCTGCTTACCTGGGACTTCTCTTTCTCTTCACCTCAGGGACAGAATATTCTTAAATCCAGCCACCCCAAGACTCTGTTGACTCCACCTCCAAACTGATGCTGAGATCGGACGTGTGGGTTCCGAACTCTCACCTGTGGTTGAAGGGGGCTTGGCAGGGACACCTGGAAAGCGGGGAGGCAAGCAGTGGTCCCTGAGGACCCAGGACTCCTCCCGTGGGGCTTTGAAACGACCCCGAGCTGCTCCCTTCGGCTCCAGCTCCCTCTCCCGGATCCTTGCTCTGCCTTTGGGTCCAAATCGAACTTCGTCTTCCTTAGTTTGAACCCTGCTGAGCAAGGCTCCCCCAGGCGGAACCTTCAGGATCATGATGGAGCCTAAATCCTGAAACAGGACCATGAGCCCCAGGACACCCAGCTGCGTGCCCCCCCTCCTGCTGGCACCCCCGACCCTGCAGAGCTGGCACCCGGCACACCGTGTGTCTGGTCCTCCAACCCTGGACGCTGCAGCACCCAGACCCAGATGGACGTCTGACTTCGCCGCCCTGCTCTGGGACCTGAGTCTGCTGCTGAGTGCTGAAGGGATATCCATCTATCCATAACACCAGGTAGACCTCATCCAGATGAGCGAATTCTTGAGTTTTGGGTCACACAGAACTTGGTTGCAGTTTTGTAAATTAAATGATGCACATTCACATCCCTTCATTTTGACTGTTGATCTGAAGGCCCCAAGAGGTCCGGGCCGGTGTTGAGCCTCATGAGGTCATGGCAGGACAGAGGGGATGGGCTGACGGGTGTTGCTCGACCGGCTGCTCTGTGCCTGTCGCTGTGCTACATCTTCTACAGATTATCTCAGAGGGGCAGGTGGGAAAACTGGGGAAACACAGGGAAAGATAAGGGGAATTTTGTGACTTCTGACATCTAGGAAAGGACAGGCCTTAAGAGAAAAAGATAAGGGGGAGAGAGACACACATTCAGAAGAGCCGTGCCGGGCAAGGCCAGCCTGCAGCCAGCAGAGTCTCTCTTGTCCCGTCTTTGCTGCAGATGTGACTCTGCTGTGAGGACCTTCCCAGCTACAGCTACCAATCCACGCCCAGCGTGAGCTGAGTGCCTGGGAGATCTGGGGGACCTCTCCACGCTGCTCAGGGAACGGTGGGGTTCTCCAGCTTCCCAGGGGGCAGCAGAGGCCTGAGGAAGGAAGCCAGACGCCCCCAGACCAGGTCTGGGAGCAGGTCCACGGGTGATTCTCTGTTGCTCTGCACTGTCACCAAGAAGCTCCAGGACAGCAGGGGCTGCTGCTTTGCAGACACTGGGCAGCTGCCCCACTAGCACAGGAGCCTGGACGGTCCCTGCAGAAACGGCGTGATGAGCACTGGAGCGCCTGCCCACTCGACAGCATGTTCCTTCCAGACATAAGAGTTTTCCCTCTTGGACTCCACTTCCAAGCTGCTGGGCCTGGCCTGCCTGTGCTCTGTGGGCCTCCTTCCCCTGGGGAACCTTAGGCCTCGGTGGGATGGGCCTGACCTGCCTCCTGAAGAGCACAGGTGAGCAGCTGCGTCCCCTCCCCCAGCCCAGGCAGTGAAAGTGCTCCCTGCTTTACAGACGGGGAAACGGAGGCCTCACCCCCGCAGACCCTGGGGTCTGACCTCACGCTCCTGTCCTTTCTGGGCTCAGTGCCAGCAAAGCAAAGGCACCTCGTGCGAGGGATCCACAGAAGTGCGTGCTGGAAAGGGGGATGGACGGGAGCAAGGGTCAGTGGGAGGGGCCTGGGGAGTTGCCCCCATCCCCCCGCCCCGGCCCAGATGAAGCCAGCACCTCCCCGCCACCACCGGGGCTGGGGCCAAGGCCCGCTCTCAGGCATCATCCAGCCCCGAGCGCCACCATACGCTGTGTGACCAACGGGCAGGGACAGGCCCGGTGCTGTTGTGTGTGTGTGTGCCTGCGGAGGGGGGTGCTGAGCGTGCACGTGTGGAAAAGCCAAGAATAGCAGCCGGCCGCGCTCTCCAGCGGGGAGGAGACCCCATCCCAGCGGGCAGGGCAGCGGCTGTTGGGAGGAAGCAGAGGCAGCTGGCGGAGCCCAGGGGCTCTCCAGCACGGGGCAGTTCCTCTCGTGTAGAAGCCAAGGTACGGATGTGGTTTCCAACTCTCTGGAGGCCCCCTGAAGATACGCGTCCTGGCCGCGTGCGTGCCTGATTTAGAGATAAGTGCTGTTCTGGAGCCCAGGAGCGGGGGGGGGGAGGGAGGAGGGGCACGGACGAGGGGCGCCCGGGGCAGAGCTCGTCCTCCCCACCCGCCGGGTAGATCCTCCCGGTGTCCTCTGCCTGCCCGGCGCCCCCTCCCCTCCCCTGCCCTTGGGCCACCACCCTGTGCATCATGCTGCTGCTTCCAGTCTGGCCCAGAGTCGCTGCCCAGCCGAGCCCTGGTGGCCTGAGCCTGTCCAGTGGCCACACAGAGGCCCTCCTGCTCTCAGCGCCCAGGGAAGCAGCTGGACTGAGGCTGGAAGAACGTAGCAGGGGGTTCACCTGAGGCACTTGCCTACCTCGGTCCTATTTGCCGGGGGGCCTGGCATCATCACCCGGTGCCGTGCTCTGGCCCATATGCTCCCCTTGGAGGGGCACAGGGCTCCCTCTGCCTCGACCTCGCTCTGACTGGAGGGCCCCCGCCAAAGTCCCCACCCCGGCCTCACCGCCCAGCTCTTCAGCCCAGCGCCCCCGACGCCGGACGCCCCATCGGCACACTTCCTCGGTTTACTGGTACCATCTCCCGGTGCACCTGCATTCCTCACCCAATATATCGTGGCCTCAGGGACGGAGCCATGTCTTCCTGACCTGGTCAACTCTGCCCGCCTCTCCTCCCGCATCCCGAATGCATCCTAGCCAGGACCAAGGATGTGGAACTCCATCCAGTGTGAACTGTGGCCTAGAGTATCCTACGATGCAGGACCAAGGACAGGGCAGCAGGAGGGCAGGCCTGGGTGAGGAGGGGACACAGGAAGGCGGGCATAGGCTCTGTTGACTGCTGGGCCCTGGGCAAATGGCCTTGCTGGCCCGGCTCAACTTTCCACAGCCTGGGAGGCGACCCAGGCCCTGGGAGGGCAGGTGACGGGTCTCACAGTCCCTCGGAGCCCAGACGTGTGCATCAGTGGACGCCTCCTGGCACCAGTCAGCTTCTGTGCTCAGCTGCCGGGACCTCTGAACGGGGTCAGAACACACCTGGCTGACCTCACGTCTCTCCTTTCGTGTAGCTGCCTTGGGCCGCGTCTGCCCCAGAGGGAAGGCTCCTGCCAGCGAGGACCTTGGAAGAGGAAAGCAGGAAAAATGACCCGGCTCTGGTCTCAGTGGCTCCCCTGCCTCCGAGGGGCTGCCACGCGCATCCATGTGATTGCTGTGGCCGCGTAGAGGCCCCACGTTCCACGTCAGACAGGCTGTTAGTGCAGGACCTGTGCTGAGTCATTTACGAAAACCTTCAGTTTCAAGCACAGTGTTTGCCACTTGTCAGGTATTTAGTGATGGTTACCACACGAATGAATGAAAGAATGGACGGCATGGTGTTCGTCAGCCCACGGTACGTGTTTGACTGCACCAGCCAGCAGTGCTCAGGACTACGCAGGCAGACACGTGGGGCGTGGAGGAAACGAGCACATTCAAGTCCCCCCTGCAGCCCGGCAGAGAGCTCACCGCTCTCTCATCCCACATACCCGATGGGTACCCCTTACGTCACTCACAGAAGCTGCGCAATCGTAATTACTCATTGTGTTAATTCTACTCATCCTTAAGCAGACATCGCAGTTTATGTTTGCAATTTTCTTTGATAAATGTTAAAACAAGTCACGTTTTAGTACTGTGAGATAGAGATTTAATACTATGAAATAGAGACTTTTATATTAAAAACTATTAACCTGTGTCCGTTCCCCAAAACATGACTAGCACCTAACAAATAGCAAACAGATCAACTTTTAAAAACTTTTGTGGCTAAATACAATTCGTACAATTCATCAATGTGTCTGCTCCTTTACAATCTGTTTTTTTCTGATCTACAACGTTACTGGCTCTCCACCGCACCCTGTGATGTGGGTATTGTCATTTTCCTTTCACCAAAAAGCTGCTACCAATACTCAAAACCTAAGTCACAAGAGGTATTTATTATAATATGTGTGCATCCTTTCTAAGGACACAAGATATGAGATTACAAGGGGCCTCGGGGGGACAAAAGGGATGGATGGCGTGCAATGAAACTGAGAAGATGAAGAGGTGGGAGGTGACCCTGATGCCCGTGGGCAGCGGGTACCTGGCTCTGGCCCCCCAGGGTTGTGATGTCCCACATTTTGTAGTTGTGACCCAGAGAGACAGACAGACACGCTGGTATGAGTAAAATTCCATTCTTTTGCACCTGTTGAATAACCTCTGCTCATTTGATACTGCCTTATGAAGGAGGATAGGCAGGCATTTATCATGACACATTAAAGAGGAGAAACCGAGGCCCGGTGCTGACCACGCCCAGCCCACCCGTGACGGCAGCAGGAAGAGAGGGGGAACTTCTGTCTCCATCCGTTGCCTCCCATACCCAGGCTGAGGCCCCACGGCCTTCCAGCTCTCACACTCCGCCCTTGGCAGTGGTCTTGGGTAAGAGGGTTCTGGATGCAGCTGGTTGCACAAGGGCTGCTCAGCGAAGCCACCGATTGTCCTCCAGGCCTGTGCTGGGCACACGGTTATTGCACAGCCGAGACCGCCCAGATAAGGAGAGATTTGCGAAGTTCCCTGGTCGGTTTGCACACACTCCCATTAGACCCAGTGAAATCACTCGCTGGTGGGCGAGTCCGGCGAAAGCCACGGACGCCACCTGCTAACTCAGTGACCTAGTGGCTGGTGCAATGCCTAGCAGGCGTTCAGGGAACATTCCACGTGGATCAGCAGAAGGACATGGTTAGGAATATGTGGTCTGGAGGCCCAAAGCCCCTGACCCCACCTCCAGCGTGTTCTGTGTGACTTAGGGCAGACAACTTCTCTGGGTGTTTGTTTCCACCTGTGAAAGCATTACCCAGACAGTATTTATTTCACAGGGCGCCGTGGAAGAGAAATAAGGTAACTGCCCAGGGCAGGAGCCCTGTAAGTACGGACTGCGATGCTCCTCCCAGCAGAGCTGCTGGAATGCAGACAAGGTCTCTGGACCAACTCCTCTGCTATCTGGAGAACCATTTCATTTACCTGCTACTTCCATGTCCAGTGTGACAGATGGAGGTATTTTTGGTAGCATCTCCCGTTAACAAGAGGGCAGCGCCCAGGCCGCAACTCAGTTCACATCCCAGGCCTCACGTCCGAATCTGAAGAAGCACTAGTGGAGTCTCCTCCATCTCCGACCTCCTTCCAGAAAGGGAAAGAGTCTGTAGGGTCTGTAGGGGTGGCAGGGGGCCTAAGGTGTGGAATTGTCTGAGTTACGCTCAAAGGAACCACAGAGGAGAAAGTCCAGCCAGCAGACTCCGGGCAGGGACAAGGCAGGGAGGGACAGGAGATTCTGTGGCGTCCCCGGCGGGTCCAGTGACCTGCTAACCCCAGCCAGGCACACGGCGCTGGGGGTCCCGCACGTGGTCGTGACTTTCCCAGCAAAGAGATGCTTCTGTTTGAGTCCTGAGACTGCTGGCCTGTCCTGTGGTCTCACTGAAAAGACATAAAGTTACAGCCATCAGACTTTGCAGTAAAGATTTTCAAAATCTATGTCTTCTGAAGGAAAACATTCATTCCAGCAGGCGTTGTGAATGTGCCCATTGCCCTGTGGCTCTTCTGCCTGATTCGAGATTCCATGCTGGCTGTCACATGGGTCGGGTGGGAAATACCCCCTCCAGCCTGAAATCCACCCTTGGAAAGCCGTGTGCTCTTGGACAAACACTTCAGTTTTCTCATTTGAAAAATACCTGCCTATTAGTTTATAATACTCAAATTAGTGCTGACATCTAAAAAAGCAACAACCTATTATGCTTTGGGAAAAAATATTTTTGTGACGAAAACAAAGAGCTGGCTTTATGGATTTATGTTCTCCCCTTGGCAGGAAGCCTCCTTAGTTTTCTGTTTTAAAGCCTTTCTAAGGTTCTGTGAAAATGTTTGAAAATATTTTATTCCTGAAAAATAGATCCTCACACTTGAGGAGGACAGTTTCTTCAGAGAAACCTAAAATAAGCCCTGCCCGTTGTCCGTCGAGGTGGGACACCTCAGCCGTGGTACGGTGCCGCGATGAAAGTCTGGGGTCTCTTAACAGAAGTGGCTTCTGTCCTCCATGTCTTGTCTCTCTTCTTGAAGAAAGAAGAGAGAACAACTTCTGATCAGACAAGACCATTCTGTGATTTCAGTTATGGCCTCTTTCCATCTGCTCTTGTCAGAAAGCTCTCCGGACATGTGGACGCTCTTTGCAGCTAATAAAGAGGCGGGAGGCCTCGCTCTAATCAGTGCTAAGACCATAAAGAAACAAAAGAACACAGGCAAGCTGGAGAAAGGCGGCGGGCAGTGGGGAAAGCAGGGCTTCTTAGGGCAAATGAACTGGACCGAGAGGCCAGCCTGGGGAGGAGTGTGCGTCTGTGATGAGGACCAAGGGCAGGACCAATGGCGAGGCAGTGTGGGCCTGCCATGCGCACCAGCAGGAGAGGTGCCAGGTGGCCCCTAAGTGAGCATCTAAGTCCCCCCCCCGCTATTATTTGGTACCCAAGTGAGCATCCAACCTCCCATCCCTCATTTGGTACCTAAGTGAGAATCCATCATCGCATCCATTATTTGGTACCCAAGTGAGCATCCAACCTCCCCCCCCCCCATTATTTGGTACCCAAGTGAGCATCCAACCTCCCATCCCTCATTTGGTACCCAAGTGAGCATCCATCATCGCATCCATTATTTGGTACCCAAGTGAGCATCCAACCTCCCCCCCATTATTTGGTACCCAAGTGAGCATCGATACTCCCACTCAATCCTCCATCAACTGAAAGGTGGCTTTCGCCAGAAACCTCACGACGTCACACCACCGTCTCCAGCCGTGTGGCCTCAATGTCACACGGTCGAACTTTCAAGGGCATTTCATCCAGCTCCCTTTTCACTGTCCCCCCTTCTCTGCCCTGACACACCTGCTCCATCAGCAGGTTTTCACAGCTTCACCTTCACTTCTGACCACATCCTGCACCTACACGCTTCTCCTCACCCTGTCTGCAAACTCCTGCCCCATCTCCCTGGACCAGGGCTATGGTCTCACGTGCATGCTTGCCCTCTAATCTCTTTTCACACAGAGACCAGAGAGACAGCTGTACCCACCACTGGACTCTGTCGGCCCCCGCTACAAACCCCTTCCCCGTTCTCAGAGGAAGACCCACTTCCTTTCCTGGCCTGGACGTCCCCATGGAGGTGTCTGCCGGCTGCGCATCCTCCGCTTCCTCCCCAGCCCCGCTGCTCCCTTCGTGACTGGAATGGGGGCTCCAAGGCTCAGGTCTTATTCAAGTCTCTTCCTCAAGGAGGCTACACTGGCCACCGCCACCCCCCCAGCAGCTACCAGGGTCCACTGGGGGGGAAATAACTGCGTTGACTGTATCTCTCCCTGCTCCTCTGGCTGTAGGCTGAGATCCCCATGGGAGACGTGGTCCCTGGGCCCCCACCTGTACCCCAGCCCTCAGCCCAGGCAGTGCTGAGTGGATGAGCTTGAGGTGACAACCAACACACCACTTTTCCAACATCGGCTTCCCCGGAGCCCCCCGGGCTGGTGCCCAGGCCTCCCCCCTTAGCTCTGGACGTCCTCCCGACCATCGTGGGCAAAACCAGCCATGGGGCCGCGACCCAAGGTGTACAGGAGGGCTCCCGCTCTCCCCTCGTGCCTTGCGCCTCGGTGTAGCCGCCGGGAAGGCACCATCCCCCCTGCCTGCACTGGACAGCTCCGTCCCTCGCCTGCTGCTGCACCGTCTCCCGAGCACCCGCTGTGTGTGGACACTGAGACACATGGAGACACAAGCGCAGAAGCATCTTTCTAGCAGTTTCCAGAGCGCCCAGCGTCATCCAGGGGACAGACACACAAGTTATGTGGTGGTGCCAGTGACGCTGACGTGAGGGAAGAGAGATAACAGAGGACGCTGTGGGGTCCGCAGGGACCCCGGCTTAGACTTGGGGGTTGGGAGGCTGGGCGGACTCCCCCAGGCCCGCCCCCTCCTCTGTTGCCTCCCCACCTGAAGTCCTGGTCCAGCCGCTCATTCCAGGAGGGATTCCCAGCCCAGGTGACCCGTTACACAGATGGACTCTGCTGTCGTGCGGCCCCGCGAGGGAGGGACCCAGCTGCCCCCCCACCCCCCGCGTCTTATTAGACGTCCCCTCTCCCACCTGCACAACCTCAGGCTGCAGGCCCCCACCGCTTGGCTTCTGGAACAGGCCGCTCCTTCCCCTGGAATCACCTCCCCCTCAGCCTGGGGGAGGGCGGAGGGCAGCCCCTGCAGACCCCCGGCCTGGCCGACTGCAGGGCGGGTCCGGCTCCCCAGATGCGAGGCTGGGAGCTGAGGTGGCAGCGTGACAGCCCCTGCCCGAGAGAAGATGCTGAATTGTCCCCCAGCTGACTGGGGGACAGGGGCGTCACGCACAGAGTTGGCCTGTTTCTCACCCAGAGCTGGGAGCCCGTTCTGGTTGGTGGGTGCCAGGACCCATCACTACTGCCACCTGCTGGCCAGGTACCCCACCTGCAGGTTCAGCTACGAAAGGCATTTCTGATCTTTAGGTTGGTGCAATTCCCCATCCTTCCCCAGTCCTAGGGGAAGGAGGATTCCTCTAGGGGGAGAGAGAGAGAATTTCCTTCCTGTACTTTTTTCTCTCCCACTTCCCACCGTGACCCAGACATGCGCTTCTCACAAAGACAGCTCCCGTGGGAGGAGCAGCCTGGATTTCAAGGCGCCAGCAACACCTGTCGGGCTGTCTGTGCCTAGAGACCTGCAGGAGTGGCAGTGTGGTCTGCCCTGAGCTCAGCTCCAGGCCTTCAGCAGCACTGATTGCACTTAGGCCAAAACAGAGCCATTTTAAAATGTCTGTTAAGATGCCAGGCCCTTTGGTACATGACTCTTTTTGAATTCTGGTTTTCTCAGGGTATATGCCCAGTATTTACAATAGCCAGGACATGGAAGAAACCTAAGTGTTCATCAACAGATGATGTGGCACATATATACAATGGAATATCACTCAGCCATAAAAAGGAACGAAATTGAGTTATTTGTAGTGAGGTGGATGGACCTAGAGTCTGTCATACAGAGTGAAGTAAGTCAGAAAGAGAAAAATAAATACTGTATGCTAACACATATGTATGGAATCTAAGAAAAAAAAAAGTCATGAAGAACCTAGGGGCAGGATGGGAATAAAGATGCAGACCTACTAGAGAATGGACTTGAGGATACGGGGAGGGGGAAGGGTAAGCTGTGACAAAGTGAGAGAGTGGCTTGGACATATATACACTACCAAATGTAAAATAGATAGCTAGTGGGAAGCAGCCGCATAGCACAGGGAGATCAGCTCTGTGCTTTGTGACCACCTAGAGGGGTGGGATAGGAGGGGTGGGATAGGGAGGGTGGGAGGGAGGGAGATGCAAGAGGGAGGAGATATAGGGATATATGTATATGTATAACTGATTCACTTTGTTATAAAGCAGAAACTAACACACCATTGTAAAGCAATTATACTCCAATAAAGATGTTAAAAGAAAAAAAAAAGATGCCAGGCCTGACCAGCCACATTCTGGCTGGTTTAAGTTTCCTTGTGACTCTAATCGTTCATGAAACAAGGAAGATCTGACCACCGGCTGCTCCACTCTGGGGCTCTGTCAGCATCTCCTCACCGGGACCAGTGTCCCAGCGGATGGTAACTGTGTGTCCTGGTCCTCTGGTCCTCGCAACGATGACCTGGCCCCTAGAACATGGGATCAAGTTCCCCTAAGAGCCAGGCCCTGCTGGCAGCCTGGGCAGGCTGTCCAGATGAGCAGCCAGTGGGAAGCTGTGTCTGTGCGTCTGCCGGGCGGGGATGCCTCTTTACCAGGACACACTCCTGCCTCTGACACAGCTTTCCTGATGCTCTTGTGTCCTCACCAGCGCCTCGCAACCGGGTGGCCTTTGAAGATGCCCAAGAATCCCGACTTAGAATTGTGTGTTATGCTAAGCCTTTTCCGTCTTGTCTGTCTCTGAATTGTAACAAGGCGTGGATGGGGCCTGGGCCTGGGGTTTGAGTGGCCAGCAGAAGGCTCACAGGAGTATCTCCCAGTCTTTCTTGGAGAAATAACAGGAGGGACTCTCAGAACAGAGGTGAAGACACGAGGCTCCAGGTTGAGGACGTGAAAGAGGGGGAGATGAAGGTGGGCCCAGCCTCTTGGGAAGGACCCTGCTCCCAGGTGCGGGCTTGGCCTGGGACCCTGCTTGGTCACCTGCGGGCTCAGGGGTTATCTCTGAAGACCACCAAGGGAGGTTCATTCATTCATTCACTTATTCATCAGATAATACTTGAGAGTCCACTGCCAAAGACCATGCCAGGGGCAGGGGTAAGATACTGAGATGAAACGTCCACAGTTTCTGTTCTCAAAGACAGAGGTGAAGACTAACCAAAATATCCCATGATGAGTGTATGCTTACTCGGAGAACGCTACCTCACACATGACAGGGCAGAGCAAAGGAGCTCCCCTGGCCTGGGCTCCGCCAGGCTCCCCTGAGGAAGGGACCTCTGTCCAGAGAGCTGAAGGATGGAGGAGAGTCAGCGCGGTCACCAGGGAGAGAGGAACACCCCCCGACAGAAGGCAAAGAGGCTCAAAGTTTCCAGGCAGGAGGGAGAGGGGCCTCTTTGAGGATCTGAAATAAGCTGGAGCAGGGGGGTGCTAGGCTGGGGGTCCCCTGTCTGCTCCCTGGGGACCCTGGGGGAGAAGGCACAGTGAGCCCTGGGTGGTCTCTGTCCTGAGGGAGATGAGCAGACAACTGCATGCGTCACAAGGCAGGCTGTCCGATGCTCCTTGAGAGGACGGTAAAGCGGAGTTGGGGGGCTCCTCCCGGACGGGGGCGTCTGTACATAAAGCAGCACCCAGGCTGCCATAGGTGCTCCGAGTTTGTTAAATGAATGAATGAAGGAAAAGGTTCTCTGCCCCGTCCTTGGGAGGTGGCCCACAGCACAGGAATGCTCCCAGGTCCTCCTGAGTTTTCCATCCGCCTCCCTCATCCCCAGTGAGGGGAGGAGGATGTTTCTGGATGGCTCAAGTCCAGGGATAATGAATGGGTCGTTTTTTCTGTTGAGCATTAGGAAGCGAGACACAACAGAAACAGGCAATAAGACCCCTGCTCTCCTATCCTGTCGCTCTGGTTCTTGTATCTGGACTTGCTTCTCCTTGCTGGACATTTCCCCCCTTACCATAAAAGCGGCAGGACTGATGCTACAGGTTGAGGCTGAGGAAACGAAAGGTGGAAAGCAGTTCGTCACCTGCTCCCTTGGGTCTAGGCAGGTGGTGCCCCTGGAGCGATCCCGTGTGGTTCGGAGGGGGCTGCACACACGGGGCCCTGCTGAGGCTGAGGGGGACACTTGTGGGGACCTGGGCCCGAGGTTCAGGAAGCGTTTGTGGGCATCACCATTCCTATCTCTTCTGTTTTAATTTTTGAAGACCGAGTGTGACGATAGCATTCAAGGTGGAAGTACAAGGGTTGAAGAAAGTGGAGGCATGAAAAAAAATGCAGGTAAAGAAAGTAAACCTTAGAGGGGCTGAGTAACTGTCCTGAGGCCACACAGAGAACCCTTCCAAGTGGGGAAGCGAACTGAGGTCACCCAGACTCCAGAACTTGATTCTAATGGCTGCTCTGGGAACCCTGGGGGCAACGAGTCGTACAGATACAGATTCCTACACGTTCGTGGTAGCTTGCAGAATACGGGCAGAGATTCCTTCCAAAGTGCACGTGTGTCCCATGACAATGTGATTTTGTGGCTCTTCCATCCAGAAGTGGTGTGGATTTCCCACCCCTGCTATCTGGAGCTGTGACCTGTATTGGTATAGTTGATAATAAATGAATGGAAATGGGATTGTGCAAGTTCAGGGTCTAAACCTTGGGAGATCCACTGGTTTTGCTTTTGATCTCTTGAAACTCTGCCCTGAGACCACCGAGTAGGGACACCTGTATTGTCTTCTGGAGACGGAGCCGTCACACGAGAAGAACAGAGGCCAAGATCAACTGCCCAACGTGTGACCTCAGCCCCGCTGACCTTGAAGCTGAATGGAGCTGCGTGGGTGAGCTGAGGCCAGTCAGCCAGAGCTGCAGCCTATCCTCGCGGCCCTCAGGGATCTTACTCATCAGTGTTTGAAGCCACTGAGTTTTGGGGTGGTTGGTTATGCATCAGTAAATCGCAACACCACGTCCTTCACCCCGTAGACTCCCTGCATCATCTTGTTCCATCTTCATGATGACCCTGCAAGGTTCTTATTTGTCCATTTACAGATAAGGAAACTGAGCCTCCCAGAGATGGTGCAAAGCCATTAAGTGGCAGAACTAACGTTTGCATCATGTCTACGTGGCCCGCAGGCCACGCTCGCCCCGTTTCACTCACCTGTCAAAACCACAGAGATGGGGTCAGACAGCATGTCAGGTGCTGGAAACAGAGGCTCCCGTCTGGGTCTGTAGCACGAACTCAACTCATCTGGTCACAGGACAGAGGCCACTGGGGAGTCAAGGGAAGACACAGGAACCTCCAGGACACCAGAGAAAAAGGGATGGGCTTGGGTTTCTATGGGCTTTACTGAACGGGAACTAAGAACTGTTGTGAGTCAAAAACTCTCACGATGGAGACCCACACTGCTGCTCTTCTGCAAGAAGCTGCACAACCCGAGGTGTGAGGGCACACGACGCGGATGGTGTTGGTATTACTCATCTGCTGCTGGGTAAAACGTTGTCCCCAAATTTAGCAACTTAAAGACATCTGAGGGAGCCTTAAAAGTGCAGTGAATTTGTTGGCCAGGGATGCAGTCATTGGAAGAGGCTGAAGCATCCACGTCTAAGCACGAGGCTAGTGGCGGGAGGATTCCATCCATCACAGGGTCGGGGAGGAAGAGGGCAGAAAGAGTGAGGAGGAAGGGAAGTCCGAGCCTTTCCTACCTTAATCTCAGAAGCCCCATACCTTTACTTTATGCCGTGGATCACACAAGCACCCCTGCCTGCTGCAAGGGGGGAAAG
This sequence comes from Mesoplodon bidens, assembly GCF_964165515.1. Lineage (NCBI taxonomy): Eukaryota > Metazoa > Chordata > Mammalia > Artiodactyla > Ziphiidae > Mesoplodon > Mesoplodon bidens. The sequence goes on along the minus strand of NC_138166.1, from coordinate 1,939,992 downwards.
GATGACACGGGTGGGAATGCAGGAGGGGGTCGCTGGGGTTCACGCCGACCCCAGGGTTCTTACAGCATCAGTGACACTGACATGCCCACCGCTTCAGAGGAGGGAAATACTGGCAACCACGTTCCAAGGTACTTGCAGGAAGCTGGATCATCTCTGCCCTAGTAACAAATGGCATAGTGGCTTGTGACTCTGCAGAGTTACCACACAAAGGCTTCCTAAGAAGGTAGAAAATGAAAAGGCTCATGGAAGATGAACCGGAGTGGAGGAATTATCCGATAATTCAAAGAAAACATATGTCACTTGATTTCATCCCATTCCCCAAAGTGACATAACGAAACGTGTCCACCATTTTCTAAACGTCTATTACTCTCTGCCAGTCTCAGAAGGATTTAATGTTTTGCAAAGAGAAATGGAGTCATTGACTTAGGATCAGTGCTCTGACAAGTCTATAATCTCTAGTCTTTACTCAAAAGGCTGTTTCCTCTCCCGGGACAGCCCTTTCCTCCGCTGGCACCATGGCTACCCAGTCATCCTACGGCCTCCATCTTCACTAAACTTATTTGATAAAGATGGAGACATTCCCATCTGGCTCGTTGATCCTTGATCAAAGAGTTGCAGGAGGGAGAATCATTCATGTAAAGCCAAGAAGAGCAGAAAAAGAAAGAGAGAGAGAGTAGCACAGTACAGGAATATAGCTGAGGAAAAGGGAGGAGGCCAGCCTGTCCTGGCATCACCATCTGGGCTCCAGGCCTGAGTTTTCCTCACACCTGCATGTCCAGGTGTCCAGAGGCTGGAAGGACCATCGGGCACTGGACCACTACAGCTGAACACCTGCCAGGGAAGGTCCTCACCCTAAAGACAGAGCCAGAGCTTTCTATGTGCTGAAATCTGCCAAGTCAGTGGGCAGCACGTCCTGTGACCACCTGTACGGATGAGTGTGCTTTGCCTGGAATCTAAGCGTGAATTAGGACAGGATTTCTGATAAAGAAGAACCGTAATGACTAAACACGGTTCATGAAAAAAGGAGCTTCTCCGTTTAAAAATGTTGTGTTAACATACATATAACATGAAATTACTATTTAACATTTTTAAAACTTCTTTTATTTTTTTGAAGTATAGTTGATTTATAGTGTCATGTTTGTTTCAGGGTTATAGGCGAGTGATCCAGTTATACAGTTTTTTCAGATTCTTTTCCCTTATGGGTTATTACAAGATATTGAGTAGAGTTCCCTGTGCTGTACAGTAGGACCTTGTAGTTTATCTATTTTGTATATAGTGTGTGTATCTGTTCATCGCAACTCCTAATTTATCCTTCCCCCTTCCCCCTTTGTAACCATAAGTTTGTTTCCTATGTCTGTGAGTCTGTTTCTGTTTCATAAATAAGTTCATTTGTACTTTATTTTTAGATTCCACATACAACTGATATCATATGGTATTTGTCTTTCTCTTTCTGACCTACTTCACTTAGCATGATAATCTCCAGGTCCATCCATGTTGCTGCAAATGGCATTATTTCATTCTTTTTTATGGCTGAGTAATATTCCATTGTATATATGTACCACATCTTCTTTATCCATTCATCTGTTGATGGACATTTAGGTTGCTTCCATGTCTTGGCTATTGTGAATAGCGCTGCTATGAACATTGGGGTGCATGTATCTTTTTGAATTATAGTTTTCTCCAGATATATGCCAAGAAGTAGGATTGCAGGATCATATGGTAGCTCTATTTTTAGTTTTTTAAGGAACCTCCCTACTATGTACATTTCCATGACATTAAGTACACTCACATTGTTGTGCAACCATCACCATCGTTGTCTCCAGGACTTTCACCGAAACTGAAACCTTGTCCCCATTAAACACCGATGCCCCATCCCTTATCCTTCCCACAGCCCCTCGCACCCCCAATTCTCCTTTCTGTCTCTATGAATTTCACTAAGTGCTTCATATTATGTAACCTTACAGTATTTGTCTTTTTGCAACAGACACTTCACTGAGCATAATGTCCTCAAAGCCCAGCCATGCTGTAGCATGTGTCAGAATTTCCTTCCTTTTTAAGGCTGGATATATTTTGTTGTATATATATATGTATATATATACATACCACATTTGTTTATCTATTCATCCATCACTTGGGTTGTTTCTACCTTTTGGCTATTGTGAATAATGCTGCTATGAACATGGTATACAAATAAATTTTGAGATAGTCCTTCCAATTCTTTGGAGAATATATCCAGATGTGGTTAGTCCTGATTGTCCCTGATTATCTGTTCAAATTTCTGAGGAACTGCCGTACTGTTTCCCACAGTGGCTGCACCATTTTCCATCCCCACCAGCAATGAAACGTTTCCAGTCTCTCCACATCCCCCACCTCCTCTCTAACACTTTCTTTTTTAATAGTAGTCGTCCTAATGGATGTGGAGCTTCTTTGTTTTATAGAATAGGAAGCCCAGACAGCAAATTCAAACAGTTTGCTTAAGGTCACTCAGCGAATAAGTGACGAGGCTGGGAATGGCACTCAGGGGGTCTGAACCCAAAGGGCAGGGTTTTCTTTCACCCCCTTCCCAGGTTCACAGCACATGAGCTCCGGCTTAGAGGGGCTCCTGCCAGCTGCAGGGAACTGCTCATCGGGGAGAGATCCGTGCTTAGCGTGTGTCAATAATGAGGAAGATGTAAAAATATTTCCAGTAGCTAGAAGTGAATCTGCAATTGGTTTGGTCAAAAATGAGTCGATAATCTGGAACAGATAAAATCAGAATACCTCCTGATCTTTGGCATAAATGCCCAGGGATCTGAACGTGGATAATTTTGGAAGCCAACTGAAGAGTTGAGTTATGACTTGTCTCAAGGCTTCCTGCTTTCGGTTGGGACTGGAAATGGCCATGCGGGCCCTGCCAGGAGGTCTTCGCTCGTGGTTTTACTGGTTGGGGCTAATTTAGGAAGTGCTGGAAATCTTGTAGAAACCCCTTGGGAAATTTTTACCTTGTTTTCCTGCATCAAAAGTTACACTCAGTTAAAAAACCTCAAAAGTGACATCTGGTCACCCTATACTGGCTTATCTGGGCTAAACCTCACATTCTTTCTTCACTGCAATTCGGTATCAGGCAGCACAGCCTGGGGACGTAGGCCAGGCTGGGCAGAGAGATTTACTGGGCATCCTGTTGGTACTAGTCTGTGTCGTCCCATTTCACGCACATGTCACCCCGTGAAATGCGTGTTCCTACCTCCATCTCACCCCAGAAGACCCAGAAGACCTGAGGATGCAAATAAGGTAAGTGAATTTGTCCAACATCCCTCAGCTAATAAACAGTCAACAAACCTGAACACATGTAGTTCCACAAATGACACTTTTCTCATTACCCCTGTGTTTCAAAAGAAAGGTTGGACCTCTTACTCTAGGAGGTGAACACTGAAATTCCCCCATCCAGCAGAAAGCATCCATGTGGCTTTAGGTTCAAACTCCGGCCCCCCATGGGCTTCCCTCCTCTCCTCCTGTGGCCACACCTGCTGCTCTCCACACCTGGACAGGCCAGCCCCACCCCCACCCCTCTCCCTTGCCTCATGCTCTTCCCTCACAGGTCCACATCCCTCCAACCTTTTGAGGCCCTGCCCAAAGGGTCCATCAGAGATCCACAGGATCTCCCACTCTCTCTCCAATTCCCCCAGCACATGCCCCACAGCTTCCGCATGTACACCCCCGTGAGCTGCCCACATGTCTCATTTCACCTGAAAGAAATCACATGCACAAAATGCCCAGCACGATGATGACACGTTTGGGAGTTCAGTGGAGGATGACATGAGTTACAGCCCAAACAAGGAAAGGAAAATGTCTATGCAAATCTCAGGGGAAAGAAAATGTGAACTTGAAGCAGAAAATGAGTAACCTTTAGAGATTAAGGTTCGAATGGTTGAGATTCAGGGCTGGGGGAACAGGGGAGGCAAAGGATGGAAGAGAGAAGTGGGCCATACAGAGTGAGGAGGGGCTCCCTCTGGCTAAGGTGGGGGTTCCTACAGCACACTTGCAGTGGACCAGACTGAAGACCTTATGGCCCTTGAGAAATCGAGCTTGACATTCCTTCGTAAAACAGATGCAGGAAAGTGCACATCACCCAGTGTAAAATCAGCCACTACTCATTCATTTGCATAATCAACCCTTGTGCATGTTTACCATGTTCAGCGAATCACAGGTGGGTTCCTGCCCGTTTAGAACAGACAGTTGAGCAAAGAAGGATCAGGACCCAGACTACTGTCTTTCCACTTGATGTCCATTGTGAAGAGATGCCTGGCAATTAACAGACTTGAACAGGGCATTCATCATTTTATCCTGGAAAACGATGTCCTACAGACATAGCTTTACCGGTGGCAAACTTGTAGTTACATTTGCTCACGGCTGCTCATTAAGAGTGGAAGATCGGGAGAGAAAATTCCAGCTCATTTTTTCTTCCTTAAAATCAATTTTAATAATTATGAACTGTGTTCCATGGCAGAGTCATCCAATTCTCTTCCTTTGAAAAAGGAAATAGGGAAAACGTTATGTTTTTTTTAATTGGAATATATTTGATTTACAATGTTGTGTTAGTTTTGGGTGTATAGCAAAGTGAGTCAGTTATACATATGCATATATCTAATCTTTTTTAGATTCTTTTCCCATATAGGTCAGTACAGAGTACTGAGTAGAGTTCCCTGTGCTACACAGTAAGTCCTTATTATCTATTTTGTATACAACAGTGTGTATATGCCAATCCCAGTGTCCCAGTTTATCCGTCCCCCACCTCCCCCCGCAACCATAGGTTTGTTTTCTGTGTCTGTGAGTCCAGATACTCGTTATTATAAAGACACAAGAGACACTTGCCGTCTTGCTTTCTTAATCTGTGATTCAAATATGTTCTCAGCAACTTGGAAATTACGTGTAAGGTTTTCAAACTGCATTTACATATCCAGCAACATTTTGAGGTCGAAAAGAAATTAGAATCAGAACATCACTTATCTCTGGAAAACTCGGCACTCAGGCTGGTGGCAGCCCCCCATTAGTCATGGCCCATTTCCATACGCCCACCCAGCAGGGCAGGAGGAGCCCTGTGTCCACAGGGGGTGGCGGTGAGTCAGAGCAACTCGGCTCCGTCACCTACCTGGCTCTGGCTTGATGTGTGACTCACGGAGGCCAGGCCCCTGGGAGCCTCCCTACCTCCTGCCCTGGCTACGAGCTTCCTGCAGCCTGGTTCCCAGGTCCTAGCTTCTCCTGCGTTTGCAGAGCACAGCCCAGAGGCCTTGTCATCTGACCGGGTCAGAGACAAATAAGCTATTTTCACGTGGGGATCAGTCTCTGGGGTCTGAATCAGTCTGGGGGGGTGGGGTGAGGTTCGTCCTCTGTTCTTGGGTGCAGAGTAATTTGATGCTCTTTTCTGTTGTATAGTTGCTTCTGAAGAAGACAATCCACATGTAGTGAGAGGCATCTATTTCCCTGGAGGCAGAGGGCTTTTCTGCCCAGGTGACGGGCTGATGATCAGAAGACATCTGTTCCCCCCACCTTGTTCTGTGAGTGTGGATGGGGGCGAAGGTGGAGCTGGAGTTTGGGGGGCGTCCTGAGGAAGACGGGGGAGGCCGAGTGACATGGCAGCTGCACTGGAACCAGGAGGGGCGGCAGGTTGATGAGGCTGAGCGATGCCAGGAGCAGGACCAGCTGACACGGCTTCAAGTTCTCCTTTCTACACCATAATCCCGTATGTTGGCCTCGAACCAGCTGTGATTTGAGGCTAAACGGGCTAAGCTCTGACAGTGACCTCATCGTAAGCAGGCTGGAGGTTTCCAGAAACCTGGAGGGGGGACAGGAGCTGACAGCCCCCATCAGGATGGATCTGGGGAAGTGAGGGCTCCCCAGGGGGCTGCTTGAAGGGTGGGGCTGCCTTGGCCCTGGCTGGGAGGATGATGGGAAAGGCAGGGGTGGTCACGTGACACTTACATTCTCTCATTTTGATGCAGTTCTAGAGGAAATTTATTGTAGATTGAAAGTCAAGGTGTCCTAAGTCTAAGGTATATTCACATATAATGCTGGTGAATAAGCAAGCTTAAGAGCACGTCCTGTGAAGATCAATGTGAACCAGAAACACAGAGATCCCCCTGAGGCCCAAGGGGAGCCCTGAGAGCAGAGAGGTGGAGGTTTGCAGCTGAAGACCCCAGGGAAAGGGGAAGGGCCAGCCAGGGCCCTGGAGATTGTCTGGGGTTGGAATCTACCTTGTATTAAATATTAGCAGCATGGCTCAGCCGACTGACAGGTCCACCCCTGTTAATCACTCGGAGTGAGTTTCTACATCTTCACGTGGTGTGATGGTTAATTTTATGTGTCAACTTGGTCAGGCTCCTTAGGCAGCTTTTGGCCAAACAACCACTGTGGATGTTGCTGTGAAGGGTATTTGTTTGTTTGTTTGTTTGTTTAGGTGAGATAAACGTTTAAATCAGCAGATATTGAGTAAAGCAGATTGTACTCCATATGCGGGTGGGTCTTGTCTAATTAGTTGAAGGTCTTCAGAGCAAAGACGGAGATCCCCTGAGGAAGAAAGAAGAAATCCTGCCCCAAGACTGCCCTTCTGTTAAATCATGGACATGCACATACATGCATGTTTTAGGATCTCACATCTTAAAAGAAGAAGAAAAAAAAGTCCCACTCTTGGTCTCCTATCCCCCTCCAGCCCCTGGACCCTTTTCCTCTCAGTTGTCCAGGAATGCTCCCTGCAGGGAGGTTCCCAGTCACCCAGCACTGCTGTGCTTTGCACTCTCTGTTCCAGCCCTCCACCCGCTATGGCTCTTGCCGGGCACCGAGGAACTCCAGGCCCAACCCAAAGGGCACATTTAGATCCTGGCTAATTCGACCTCTTGACGGTATTCAGCACCGTTTCCTTCTTACATCTGCTTCTCCTGCAGGCCTCTGGGGACCCTCAGCCCATGCTCTCCCTCTTATCTCAGCCTCCTTTCCAGTCTCTCTGCTTGGTGTTGAAACATTGCTGGGCCCAATGGCTCTGATCCAGACCACTCTCTTCTTCACCTGCCCTCACCTGAACCTCTTCCAGTTCTGTGGATTCAAACACCATGCTTGTGCTTATTACCCCAATTCTGTTTCTGCTGGTCAGGCCTCTCCCTGAAAATCCAGACTCTCACCTCCAACCATACGCTTGGAGCGTCTGTGCAAGTGTGTTTCTCCATCTTGTCAGGGTCATGGCCGAGCTCTTAGCTCTCACTGCCATTAAATGGGTCTTCCTGTCTCAATAAACAGAACTGTCCTGTTGCTCAGGCCATAAATATGTATCATGCTTCTCTCTTTCTTTTCTTCTGTACTTCAATTTGTAGCAGTTCTATTCAGATACCATCCCATACCTGAGAATTCACCTGTTGAAATTGTACAGGTTGGTGGTTTTTTTAGTATATTCACAGAAATGTGAAACTATCACCAGGATCAAAGTTAAAAATATTTCATCACCCCCAAAAGAAACTTTGTACCATAGTAATGACCATACCCTCTCACCCCAGCTCTCCTCCTTGAGCCCCTGGCAACCAATAATCTACTTTATGTCTCTATAGATTTGCCTATTCTGCATGTTTCATAAAAATAGAATCATATAGGGCTTCCCTGGTGGTGCAGTGGTTGAAAGTCCACCTGCCGATGCAGGGGACATGGGTTCGCGCCCCGGTCTGGGAAGATCCCACGTGCCACGGAGCGGCTGGGCCCGTGAGCCATGGCCGCTAAGCCTGCGTGTCCAGAGCCTGTGCTCCGCCACGGGAGAGGCCGCAACAGTGAGAGGCCCGCGTACCGCAAAAAAAATATATATATATAGAATCATATAATATGTGGACTTTTGTGTCTGGCTTCTTTCGCTTAGCATCACGTTTCTGAGGTTCTTCCACGTCGTGCCTGCATCGCCATTTCATCTCTTTTATTGCCAAACAATATCCTGTTGTATTGATTTCCCATCGTTTGTTTATCCAGTCCTCAGGTGATGGACGTGTGAGTGGTTTACACTTTTGGGCTATTGTGAATAGTGCTGCTCTGAATGTCCGTGTACCAGCCTTGGCGGGACACACATTTTCATTTCTCTTGGCTCAGTGCCTGGGTGCAGAGTTTCTGGGTCACATCACAGCTCTGTGCTGAACCACTTGAGGAGCCGCCGGACTGTTTTCCAAAGTGGCTGCACCGCTCTGTCTTCCCACCAGTGGTGAACGGTGGTTCCAGCTCCCCTCCATCCTCGCCAACACTTGTCATTGTCTCTTTTGGCTCTAGCTGTGCTATCTGTGTGACTCATTTGGTGTGTGTTATGGGCTGAGTGTTCATGCCCAGCCCCTTCCAGAATTCATATATTGAAATCCTAACCTCATGACGTAGCAGTGTTAGGAGGTGGGGCCTTTGGGAGGTAATTAGGTCACGAGGGTGGAGCCCCCGTAATGGGATTAGCACCCTTACAAAGAGACCCCAGGGAGCTCTCTAGCTCTCGTCCTGCCACATGAGGGCACAGCAAGAAGACAGCCATCCATGAACGAGGAAGCAGCTCCCCAGCAAACATGAAATCTTCTGGCCACCCTGACCTTGGACGTCCAGCATCCAGAACCAGGAGAAATGAGTGCATGTTGTTTAGGCCCCAGTCTTCGCTGTCTGTTATGCATCCCGAGATGATGGAGTGCGAGATGCCTCGCTGTCCCAGTAACGACGGCCCAAGTTGTGGAAATCGGTGGAAGCTTTTTCTGGGACTTGGCATTTGAACAGGTGTTAGAAGAATGGAGAGGATTTCGGTAGCTGTGGGGAAAAGGGGAGGGTGTTCCAGGGCAGTGTGAGAAACTGTTCCCCTTCACAGGATTTGTCTCTGACCCTTTGGCTAAAGCGTGGGCTACCCTGTGATGTCCTGTTGCCTGAGGCTGGAGGCTGCTCTCTGAGCGGTTCAGGAATTTTGACAGCCTAGACACTGGGGAAGGACAGTCATGACCAGGCTGCGGTCCCATCCCCGCCCCCTGCCCCTGCTCTGTGCCTTTCCTCCTTCCCTGATGAGCCCGACGCTGCAGCCTGGCTTACATGTGACGCACTGAACAAATGAAGAGTCATATTTAGGGTTTCTCTCCGCAAGACCACGAGCAGTGACGGGTGGTCAGGGAAGCAGGGCGAGTGCCCCTCCATGCAGGTGAAGTTCACGGGACTCCATCTAGGGTGACGTCAGGAACGTTACAGCAAGAGTGTGGGATGACAACAGAGCTGGCTAGAGTTGGAGAGGCCTGGGGGAGCCAGTAAGAGACTCAACAAAGCCAACCTTTCTCTTACACATCAGAGGTACTAGTGTGTAAACAATGAATACCCGGTTTTTAAACTTTATTTACGCAAGTAGTTCAACCACAGCTTTGTGTGGCAGAAGCAGAAATCCACCTTGGAAAGGATGTCTGTTAAACAGGAGGCATTGGAGCAAAATCTCTCAGAGGCAGAAGAGAGAGTGAATTTTTATTTGACTTGAGACACCATCCCCTCCATAGGGGTTCAGAGCCCCGGGGAAAGGGGGTGGACCATTGTAGGTGAAGAGCCCAAAGCCTTCGAAAGGGAAGGGATGAGGACCCCAGGCCCCTCCGACTGGGGTTTTAACTCAGCTCCTCCTCCAGCAAAGGACCCAGCTCAGCAGGAGGTCAGGGGCCGAGGTGGGACTGGGCACAGCCAGGCCAGCTGCTTGGATGGCTGCCCTGTGACTGGGGGTGAAGGCGAGCCATCCTGGATGGGGCGGATGCACACGGGGGGTGACCCCGGGCTCCAGCCAGGGCAGCCCAGGCAGCAGCGCAGAGCGGACGGTGGCCGTCAGACCGGCAGAACGGGTGCCCAGCAGGAAGTGGTGACAGGTGAGCAGACCTGGCCAGTGTCCCCTGCTCCGTCCCTCTGCCTGGAAGTGGACTCACAGCTGTTTCCTTGGACCACCTCAGCCTCAGAAGGGAAATACAGACATTTTTGCTAATAAGGGCAGGTGGAGGCTCAAGCAACTGATAAGAAAAAAATGTGATTGAATTTGTACCCCACGCTGATGAGTCAGGTCACCTACAGATAGCAAGAAGGAAAAGTGTTTTCTACTCCGGGAGGTAAACATAGCTTGGCTTCTTCAGACACACCTAACGGATCATTGTCACTCACAACCTATAGGAAGAGTGATGTTAAGTCAGTAGCCTTACATTTTCTATATATTATGTGAAGGAATTATCTGTGGGTGTCCTAAAATTTTAAGCGAGGATTTAAAAAAAATTTTTTTTGCAGTACACGGGCCTCTCCCCGTTGCAGAGCACAGGCTCCAGATGCGCAGGCTCAGTGGCCATGGCTCACGGGCCCAGCCGCTCCGCAGCATGTGGGATCCTCCCGGACCGGGGCACGAACCCGCGCCCCCTGCATCGGCAGGCGGACTCTCAACCACTGCGCCACCAGGGAAGCCCCTTAAGCAAGGATTAAATATTCTCGTTACATAGATTCTACGTATGTGGAGTCTTAAAAAAAATGGTACAAATGAACTTATTTACAAAACAGAAATAGAATCACATATGTAGAAAACAAACTTATGGTTACCAGGGGGTAAGGGGGGAGGGATAAATTGGGAGATTGGGGTTGACATAGACACACTACTATATATAAAATAGATAACTAATAAGAACCTGATGTATAGCACAGGGAACTCTACTCAGTACCCTGTAATGGCCTATATGGGAAAAGAATCTAAAAAAGAGTGGATATATGTCTATGTATAACTGATTCACTTTGCTGTAGACCTCAAACTAACACAACCTTGTAAATCAACTACACTCCAATAAAAATTATTTAAACTGTATGCCTACATCTCTTTCCCCTGATGACACCCCCTCCCCCATTCAGCTGGTGGCCTGATAATGAGAAACCAAGTCCCCATTCATCTCTGGGTGCAAACGACATTGTATGCAGACGTGGGTTGCCGGGTTCTTTGTCCTGGGCCTGCAGCATCCTTCTCATAATGGCCGTGACTTTTCTAGCAGCAGAGAGAAGTGGCAGGTCTGAAAGTCGGTGCCCAGGTTGAGGATCAGTTTTTATGGTCTGAAGTCTAAGCAAAATCATATCATTTCCCTGGGGTCTGCCGTGTGTGTTGAAAGGACGTGTGAGGCTCAATGAGACGAGAAGCGACTGTGGCCTCCCTTCTCATGTTACCGGCTGCTTGGAAATAGTTTGTCAAGTTGTATTTATGGTTAGACAGGTTCACGCAGTAGCTTTAGAGTTACCCGCCTGGAACTATATTGGAAATGGAAAACGAAACGAGCAAGAGAGTAATAAAGGGTCAATTAAGGCTCGGGGGAAGAGAGGAGAAGAGACAAATTCAGCAAGAATGTTTTGGGGTCAGAAGTTTTTATTACTGCCTTAAAATATCAAGGGAAAAGGAGTACCTAGAGAGAGAGTCTCTCCTTCCTTATGTGGAGAACGCAGACTCAGAAAGCGCCAGGCAGCACATTGATGCCCATCACCACCATCAGAGTCACCAATCTTCAGGTGACACCCCATCATCTAGTGTAACTGTCACCGGGTGTGTAGTGAGGTGGGGTTATTACCCCAACTTCAAAGGTGGGGACAGTGAGGCTGAGGGAGCTTTAAGTGTCCTGCCCAGATTCACCCAGAAGTCACTGATGGAGCTGGTTTCCCAGCCTCACTTTCTAACTCCTAAACTGTGTTCTTTCCGCCAGACCACAGCCTCCACCGTGGGGACAAGGATGGAAAAGCTTCGGCCAAATTCTGGTCCTTTCTGAGCCTGGGTACTCAGCGAGTCATTTGGAAGCTCCGTCAAACCCTGGCCCTATTAAGCTCATGGGGACCCAGCGGCACCATGAAAAGGGGGGAGGGCTGCCAGATCATCTTTGGGGGCAGCCCACTGGCTAAGAGGTGAAGCCTGGGTTCCTGGAAGAAAGGACAAGGAAGCAAGGGCTGGTGTGCAGGAGGTGGTCCCTAGGATGAGGGGTGGGGATAAGGAGAGGAGATAAAGGCCCTGTTGGGGCGCTGGACCCCACCCGGCCAGGGCCCTTCGGGGGCCGTGGGACGCACCCCAGAATTGCCCCTGGAGTCACAGAGGAGGGGCGTCTGTCCTCTGGCTCCACTCCCGGGGAGCAGTGGGCGCCTCTGGTGCACTCACTCCTCACAGCACTAGTTGGGCCGGATTGCAGCATCTGCATCTGAGGAGGACAGGGCTGGAAGACACAGGTCCTCTGTACAGCTGCGGCAGAGCCGTCAGCAACCCCCGGGGACAGCCGGCTTCAGGGCAGTGGCGGGAGGAAAAGACAGGCGGCCGAGGGATGGGAGCCTGGACCCACCACGTGTGGACACAGCCCGGCTTACAGGCGGGAGTCAGAGCCTGTGCGTACCCGTCAGGGGCGCGGGCACACAATCAGGACCCTCTGTTCTACAGGAGGGAAGCTTCCGCAACATCGTCAATCAACTAGGTATAAAATTTACAAAAGAAGGTAGCTTCCTCCTGGCTGTAGGACGGCTAAGGGCAACTAGCCCAGGAAATCTCCAACGGCCTTTTCCTGGTTGGACCAGTAACACTGTCATATTTGCACAGGGCTTTACAGTTTACAAAGTACCTCTGCACACGCCATCTCACCTGATCCTTCTGGAGTTCCATGAGCTAGTCCTTGCTGAGAGTGCCATTTACCAAGGAAGAAACGGAGGCCCTGAAGGGCTACACAGCTGTTAAGTGGGGGAGGACAATTCCAGAGTTCTTCGCTTTTATTTTTTTTTTAACATCTTTATTGGAGTATAATTGCTTTACAATGGTGTGTTAGTTTCTGCTTTATAACAAAGTGAATCAGCTATACGTATACATATATCCCCATATCTCCTCCCTCTTGCATCTCCCTCCCTCCTACCCTCCCTATCCCACCCCTCTAGGTGGTCACAAAGCACTGAGTTGATCTCCCTGTGCTCTGCGGCTGCTTCCCACTAGCTATCTAGTTTACGTTTGGTAGTGTCTATATGTCCACGCGGCTTTTACTAACTGCTTCAGCTTTCCACAAGTTCACGTGATGATACAATGTGGATGCATATGCATGTGCTTTCCTGGACATTACTGAGCCTTCTCTGCAAATAAAATTCATCCGGGTTCCCCAGCATGAGGTCCATTAAGCCACCCTTGAGCTTTGCAGTGGCAGGGGTGGGGGGCTGGGAAGAGGGATAGTAGGGGCTTAGGTCTCTCCCGCCAAGAGGGGGCACTTATAGTTCTTCTTTCTTTCCATTTTGCTTCTGGACCAGAGGTCTTATATTTATGTCATCACAGAACAAATAGAGCCATGAAGACGTTTCCCAGGTTTCATGACTGATTTTGTGGGCACTCCCAGTTGGTGTATCATGTCTCTTTCCTGAGCATCTGCTTCGTGCCACACACGTGTGCCAGAGAGTGTGTTAGCTCCACAGCAGCCCTGACTGTGACGGAATCACTGACCCTACTTTATAAACAAACCTGGGCCCCCGGAGGTGGAGTCTTACCCAGACGCATGCAGCTAACAGCCAACCTGATAAGACCCAATTCCACCTCGCCTTTGGAGAGAGAGGGGGATGGAAGACATTCGAGGGACATTACCCCTCATTTGGGGGAAGAAGTTATTTGTTCAGGTCGTATAACCGGTAACTGTGTGGGCACAGGGTTCTCTGGTTCTAACCCATCATCCAGGTATGGCTGCCTCTGGGCTATAGCTACCATGGCCATGGGACTGACGCAACCATCATTGTCATAAAATATTCACTTACATTTATTGAGGACTTCTATTTTCCTGGATCATCTTATTTTCCAGATGGGTATAATGACTGCACCCGTTTTACAGACAAAGTAAACAAGCCTTTCAAAGATTAAAAACAGAAAGAGAGTCACAGACATAGAAAACAAACATAGTTACCAAAGGGGAAGGGAGAGGGACACCTTATGAGTATGGGATTAAGAGGTACAAACTACTATGTATAAAATAGATAAGCAACAAGGATGTATTGTACAACACAGGGAAATGTAGCCATTGTTTTGTAATGACTTTAAATGGAGTATAGTCTATAAAAATATTGAATCACTATGTTGTATACCTGAAACTACTATAATATTGTAAGTCAGCTATACTTCAGTTTAAAAACATGCTCAAGGACAAACCAGGGCATGTTAGAGCTGAGAGTCCAGCCTGGCACCCAGGTTCCCAAGAGAGACGAGAGGTCCAGGGAGAAAGGCAGCACCTGTCTTAAAGCAAGACTCAGTCCTGTCCTGAAAACTAAGTTGCTTAGGACTGTTTAATCTTCCATAGCTCATTTGAGAAGCAAAGGACTTGTGGAGGTGCAAATGTCAGACAGTTTTACAAAAGTATAAACAGTTTTACAACATGGAGGCAAAGTGTGCTCCATGGTCACCTCCCAGCACCTTCCAGGGAAGAAAACACGACAGCTTAGATGGAGCACCCTTCCCTAACGGTGGCTTCGGAGGTCTGAGACTCTGGGAGCCACATGTAAAAATGTGTGTATGGATAAAAAAGGTGTGGTGCATGTATGCAATGGAATATTACTCAGCCATAAAAAAGAATGAAGTAATGCCATTTGCAGCAACATGGATGGACCTGGAGATTATCAGACGAAGTAAGTCAGACAGAGAAAGACAAATATCACAGGATATCACTTACATGTGAAATTTAAAAATATGATACAAATGAGCTTATTTACAAAAGAGAAATAGACTCACAGACATGGAAAAAAAGCTTACTAAAGGGGGAGGGAGGGATAAAGTAGGAGTTTGGGATTAGCAGATACACACGACTGTATATAAGATAGAGAACCAACAAGGACCTCCTGTAGAGCACAGGGAGTTCTACTCCATGTTCTGTAATAACCTACAAGGGAAAAGGATCTGAAAAAGAATAGATATATATATATTCAAATAACTGAACCACTCTGCTGTACACCTGAAACATTGTAAATCAACTATACTTTAATTTAAAAAAAATTTCAGGAAACAGAACCAGCTCCTGTCAGACGGGACATGGTCATTCAGTGCCTTATGCGGTAATACTTCAACCATGACACTCTGGCTTGTTAATCTCTAATAAAAACCTTGTAGTCAACATTCTCGAAAAACAAAATGTGTGTATGTGTGTGTGTATGTGTGTGTGTGTGTAGAAGGGGGCAGGACACGTGGACCAAGGGAGCAGAATGGCACGTCTGTCCTCAAACACTGCTGGTCACCCAGGGCTCTGGGCCCACAGAGAGGAATTTAGTGTCACCCTCAGCAGGGTGGCCAGCCTGGTGACTGAGGGCTGCAGGAGGGTGATATGATGATGTCACCAGCAGGACACCCTGGGCTCAGCACGTGGCCAGGACACGTGGGCGCCTCTGCGTACGGCTGTGTTGGTCCCGCTGCCCAGCTATGCTCTGGGTCAGATGAGCTGTGCCGAGGGCAGCAACAAAGAAGACAAGGAAGGGCATTGCCCCCCTCCTCCAGGTGCTCAGGCACCAGAAGGAGAAGCTGGGTTCCCGACCGCAGGAGCCCGTGGGCACCACACCCCTGCAGCACGCAGGGGGCAAGGGCTGGCATTTCTTGAGCATTTTCTCTTTGGGACCCTGTGACCCAGGGCCAGCCCCGCCCTACGCCTGGTCCCATGATGGTCGGGCGGCAGCCCCGGGTGTTCGCTGCATCTTGCCCAAGTCCACCTCTGGCCTTGAATGCAGAGGGGGAAGGTCTACTCCGAACTCTGGCAGAGAAATAGTTTGGGAGTTTCGTCAAGAGGCAGACAGCAAACGTGTGTGCACATCAGTGAGCTGGTCCACTGTCTAAAAGGATGGGTGTCTGTTTACCTGGGCATGTCTTGTTAGCACGCGTCTGCCAGGTAAAGGGAGATGGGGGGGCTGGAGAGATGAGCAGAGTCCGGCCGATGCCTTCCGTGGCGCCTACGCTCAGATAGGAGGCAAGTGTGTGCGTCGTCAGAGGGGAAGCTGCAGGAGAGCCAGATGGGAACTGAGAAGAGGAATATCCTTCTAGATTCTGGGCCACGGCCCTGCTATGTGGTGGCTGGGGTGGAGGACCCACTGGAGGTTGGAGCCAAGCCATCTGTGAGAGTCTGTGGCATCACAGGACCCGTTAAATATCTGGACCACCTTCTTCCCAGCTTTTAAGACGTCTCTCCAGCGGCAGCAGCGTGGAGGGACCTCGCTCCTCTGTGCTTCTTTTCCCCCTTGGGAAATCACCGTTCTTATAATTGCTACTCACCCCTCATCAGCTGGGATGATTTACCAGCTGCTGGTCCCTGTTCCTCTCCTCTCTTAAGAGATCATAGACACGGATATGATGATTATTAGTATGAATCTTTAGAAGAGAATAAAAATCTTTTTAAAAACCTCTTAGTCAAAATCATGGCATTTGAATCATTTTTGAGCTACCAAACGGAATTTATTTGGGCTAGTTTAAAGGCTAATTGATACAATTTCAATTTCAAATGGAAACACTACTTATAATGCATTGTCATTCATCTTAATGGGTGTTAATGCTGAAACATAATTGAGACTCTTTGCCTAAGAGCATCATTAACCCCGTTATTGCTGATCAATGTACAGAGATGTTCAAATACAGATGCACGTCTGCTCTGATTGGTTGCACCGTCTAGGGTCTCCATCCTGAGAATTTCTGGAAGAAGAAGGAGCCTTGCAAATACTTTGGTGTGTAACCCTCGGATGTTGAGGAAATGAGACAAAACATGAGGTGCCTAGCATCCTGCCTGGAACAGAATAAGGACTCAATACATAGCTCCTGTTTCTCACATAGATTATAATCTTTGCAGCTCTTCTCCAGAAGTTATATTTCTTTTCTTTCCCCAAGCTGCTTGGAGATCCCCATTGGATCTAGAATATATATCAAGCTACAGAAAGTGCCTTAGGATGCATAATCATCGCAATCATCATTTGCACTTTCTGTATAGGACAGGAATGCCACAAAATCTTTCTCATGCAGTCTTTCTCATCAATCTTCCCAGCAGCCCCATGGCGTACGTATGACTGTTCCACTTTATGTTATGAGGACACGGAGGTTTGAAGATGTTAAAAAGTCCCCAAATTCACAGGTGAGGTACCTATTAAGGGATGGAGCTGAAATTTCATCTGACGCTTTGGCCCAAACTGCTAATGATCACACTGGCCCAAACTCTGATGTAGGACGCGCCACACATTTCCAGAAGAAAAAAAGTGATTTCAGCTGGCTCTGTTCTGTCACAAACCTCTGCCCTTTTCAGTTCCCTTTGCCTCAGGCACCCTTCACCCCAGGGCCCAAAGCCCACCACCGTGACCGTTTCCCTGAACGGACTCCCCGGTGTTTCCTCAGTCATCGGGGATGTGGTGGGTCCCACCTCTGCCCTCAACTCTCAAGGGCAAATCTTCCAAAGCATTACTGAGAACTAAAATGTCTGGGCTTGTCTTCCATTGACGGTGTTTTCGCAGGTCTCTACTGACAGCAAAGACCATGATAAGTGGGTGCCTCACACTCTCCCCATGAGGGGCTTCTTTTTCTGGTTTATCAAGGTGAGAAGTGCATTCAAAACCTCTCGGCATCAGCCAAGCCTTGCTGCAGCTAGGCATCGAACCAACACATTTATCCAGAGCATGTTACGTGCCAGGGCTCTGAACACTGTGTACACGTACAGGAAAGACCTTGCCTCTGATAGGAAGGGGTTGTCCACAGTTTAGTGCAGAAATGCAGGTGTAAACAATACAGTGGTACAAGGCGCTGACTGTGGCGACAATATTTAGCTTTCCTGAGCCTCTGTGCCCGGTGTCAACGTGCTCAACCTGGACCAATCCCCACAGTGAACCCTATGAAAGAGGGTTTTACATGTGGGGAAACTGAGGTCTAGAGAGGTAAAAATGACTTTCTTGAGGTGATGTGGCCATCAGGTGACAGGATCGGGATGCACGTCTCTTTAGCCTGGCCACAGAGCATGAGCTTTCGACCACCCCACAAGTCTCCACCGTGAGGGTAGGACAGACAGAATCTCCCAGCTTGAGCGAGAACTTGCCAAGTGAACAAGAAGAGAGGACGCTTCCCAGCTGAAGAAACAGTACGCGCCGAAGCCCAGAGGCCAAGATCATCTCATGTTCTGGGAAACCCATGCAGTGTTACTGAAGCAAACTTCCTGCTGACGGGTGGGGCAGGGACACAGGGAGAGAAGAGGAAGTGGCGAACAGGAGGTAGCGTCAGGTCACAGAGGGCCTTGTGGCTCTGCACAGCCAGGGGGTCCGTCCAGCTGTTGATGGGGGGCCCTTGAAGGAGGCAGGGGCCCCCGAGGTAGGGCCATCCAGTGTCCGGGTTAGGACGACCACGTGGCTGTGTGTGGGATGAGGGGGGTGGGCTGCAGGCCATGCACCTGGACGTGGGGACCAGGGCTGTGCTCTGAGCGCGGGGCTGCTGCGAGGGTCCAGGTGGGGCAGGAGGGGACTCTGAGGCTGTTTCACGGGTAGAAGCATCAGTACTTGGTCAGAAAGTGGGCGAGCGCCTGGGAGGGCTGTGGTAACTGGGTGTCATGGTCTGTGTGGCAAGCAGCAGAAAGGGACCCACTCAGGCAAGAAAGGGACTTTGTCTGAAGAAGGTTAGTTAGCATAGCTCAGAGTTGAGAAGAGTTGAAATCCCCGCCTCGGAGCTGAAGGGCCACAGGAGCACGAGGTGTGAAGCTCTATTTCTTCTGGTCCCTTTGACTCCAAATGTGACCGTGTGCTACTGTAGATCAGAGTCCACGGGAGGCGCGGGAGGGGATGGGGGTCCCTCGTAAAACTGGGCTTCGTAGAGAATGTGGTGGAGTTTGGCCAAGTCCCCCCAAGATTGCAATCCAGTTCCCTCTAGAAAAGGGCAAATGAGCCCAAAGGAAGACAAACCGTCTATTTTTTAATGAGTGGAAAAGATTATGATTTATAGCGCTTGGATAGTATCTCTGACTGTGAAATGCAAACCAATTTTAAGAATTAACACACCCCCTCCCCCAACTGAAAAGGAAGTTCCTCTGTGACAGAAGTTTTCGGTTTGTTGAGGTATGTGTCAACCTGGGGCCAGCTCGCCGTGGACAGTGCCCACTGACGGTACTGCACCAGGACCTGTCGGAGTCTGAGGACTGAGGGGATGCGTGGAGTCGGGTGTGCGAGGATGTACAGGCAGCAAACCTGGGATAGCAGACCAGCCCTGGCAGTTACTAGCTGGGTGCTTGGGGTCAAAATCTGTGAGTATCAGTTTCCTCAGAAGTTCCAGCAAATACATCTGTTCCAGACCACACCTTCTTAGCTTCTGATTAAGTTAAGTCCTTAAAAAGTTCCACAGGTTCAAAACCACAATGAGGTACCACCTGACACTGGTCAGAATGGCCGTCATCAAAAAGTGTACAAATAACAAATGCTGGAGAGTGTGTGGAGAAAAGGGAACCCTCCTACACTGCTGGTGGAAATGTAAGTTGGTGCAGCCACTATGGAGAACAATATGGAGGTTCCTCAAAAAACTAAAAATAGAGTTGCCATATGATCCAGTGATTCCATTCCCGGGCATATATTCAGACAAAACTCTAATTTGAAAAGATACTTGCACCCCTATGCTCATAGCAGCATTATTTACAATAGCCAGGACATGGAAGCAACCTAAGTGTCCATCAACATATGAATGGATAAATATGATGTGGTATTCATATACGATGGAATACTACTCAGCCGTTAAAAATGAAATAATGTCATTTGCAGAAACATGGATGGACCTAGAGATGATCATATTAAGTGAAGTAAGTCAGACAGAGAAAGACAAATACAATATGATACCGCTTACATGTGGAATCTAAAATATGACACAAATGAATTTATTTCCAAAATGAAAAGAGACTCACAGGCATAGAGAACAGACATGAGATTGCCAAAGGGGAAAGGTTGGGGGAGGGATAAATTAGGAGTATAGGATTAATAGATACACACTACTGTCTATAAAATAGATAACCAAATAGGACCTACTGTGTAGCACAGGGAATTCTGCTCAATACTCTGTAATAACCTACATGGGAAGATAATCTGAAACAGAATAGATATATGTATATGTGTCACTGAATCACTCTGCTGTACACCTGAAATTAACACAATATTGTAAATCAACTATAGTTCAATAAAAGGAAAAAGTTCCACGGGTCATAGGATGAGCAACAAGGGTGGAAACCTGATCAACAGGAAGACCCCCAAACAATAGTGTTTCCACAGTCACTTGGCTCCACCACGTGCCAGGGTCTGTGCCGGGCGCCAGGACCAGAGTGACGGACGAGACAGGACCCTCCGCCTCCTGGAACTTAATGTCATGGACGTGGTCATCCGTGACTGAGCTCGAGAAGAGAAGGAAGTGTTCTCGTGTCAGTCCGGGTGGGCCCTGGTTATCGCATGCTGGAAGCTTCCTGGAGCCTTGTTAGCTCCTAAATTCCTAAAAACTTCTCACTGGCGATTCTGGACTTAGAGATGGCTTCCATTGGCTGCCCACCAAGTCCCACGATGGAACATTTCGGAAGCCACAGGTGTTGGGGGGTGGAGTGGGGTGGGCAAACTTAGGCCCTAAATGAAGCCCTTTCTCCAGCCCTCCCTTTCTCCTGATGTACCTGTTACATCACGGGGATGGCTTTTGCGCTGCCCTGCGACATTTTTTTGAGCATGAGTGCAAGTCTCTTGTGTCTGGTCCCTGCCTGGTGCATCCCTGAGGCCCCCTCCATGGGCTCAGCCCCTCCTTCAGGGTGGATCCTAAGCAGAGGAGACACGCAGACATCAGCAGACACGCCTCCACACAGCTGGGAAGCCAGACCAGCTGCTAGAGATCCAGGTCAGGAACGGCAGCCTGCCCTCTCTGGATGCTATGGTGACTCAGAGGGCAGAACAGAGCTTTCCAGACAACTAGGGAATTCAAGGGCGGCGTACCAGCCTCCAGACTGAATCCAGCCACGAACTGGTGAACCTGCACTGCCTGGCGATGTGCATTTCCACGAGGCAGAAGTCAGGAGCCTGCACTCTGGGAAGAGCGGCCCCGGGGGAAAGAGGAAGCGTGTGCGGTCGGGGCGGGGGAGGGCGAGGCGGGGAGCTGGATGAGGAGTCGCCTGGCCTTGGGGGCCTCAGTCACATCCTCCACGACAAACACAGTCATCTGAGAGGCTAAATGTTTCACTGTGGGTTCATGTGATACACATGTCTCTGTGCAGATGCAGAGGGGTGAGCGTTTTCCTCTGGCATCCTCCCTGCCTGGCCGTCCAGCAGGGAACAGGTGTCAGTGAACGACTGGGAAGAAATGCTGGCTGATGGGGGGAGTGAAGAAATGGTAGAACTCTGATTATAATAGTGATGCCGATGGCTGACATGGCTTTTGGTGCCATGGAGATGGATCTAGGCTTTCCCCTGAGCGTAGCCTCATGGTTAAGATCATGGACTCCAATTCATAATCTTGGGTTCAAATCCCAGCTTGGCCACTTGTTAACTGATGTCATGAATGTGTTCCTTAACTCTCTGCATGCAGGTTTCCCCAACTGTAAAAGGGAGTAATGATAGTACCGTGTGTGTGTGTGTGTGTGTGTGTGTGTAAAGGCTGTCACTATAAGTGAGATGCTTAGAACCAGGCTTGGCACAGACTGAGGTGTCTGAAATTATTAACTAGTATTATTAGTTGTAATGGCAGCTGTATATGTTTGGACACATGTAACCTAAGTCCCAATTTTCTCATATTTTCTGACTATATGTATAAGCTATATATAGATATACTTCTTGGAATGGTTGTAAAAGATGAATGGGATAATGTGGCTGATGGACCCCAGACCTCCCTTACCACTTGACTATTTCAGACAGAGACCACCGTGTTACAGTTTTGTATTGCCTGCATTTTTGCTTCCCTTTTTGTCTCTTATAGCTTAAAAATACAGACACAGAGTGCAAATATGTTGTTAAAGTGATATTTAAGGTCTCAAATGATGGAGCAATGAGCAGGGAGAGGTAAGGACAGGACGCACCCTTCTCATATCTGATGAATATGGTTTTAAACCTTGGCACTCATTTTCCCGGCTTATGGAATGGCCCTCCATCTCGGGGGCCCTGATAGTCCTGGTGAAACATCATTTCCAGGAATCGACGTATCTGGAACCTACACATCCACCCGGAAACCCGGGAGGGATGCCGCCGAGACAGCTGGGGCCGCAAGTGTGCATCCCAGAAGCTGCTACGGCAGGACCATCGCAGAGGCCAGCCAGGTTCCTCAGCCCAGGGGCAGGGGGACTTTTCGGTTGGGACCCTTGGGCAATCCCCTGCTGTTACCCAAACGGTCACAGGGTCTGTCTGGGACACAGCGCAGGACAGGCTTCTCTGAAAGTTTCTCCTGAGAGGAAATGTGAGCAGGCAGAGATGCTGGATAAAGGGAACTTCTGGGCTGGCTTCGTCCAGAAATTTCCTGTCAAGTGTTTCACTTCACGTTTAGGAAAGGATTGAGGAACTCTTGGGAATCTAGTTAAAAAAGGTTTAGACTCAGTGACAAGAAAGTCTCTACCCAGGCCTCTCTTCAGGGCCTGGGACACTGCTTCTCACCGGCTTATGCCAAGGAGGTTATTTTACATCCTGCCTTTGTGTCTTGACTTTCTGGTGGTCCTGAGCTTGCACTTGGGATTATTGTTGTTGTTTTCTTCAGGTCTCAAAAAAAGAAAAACAGGAAATACTGTAAATGGTTCATGTCTGCAGTACACGCTTGCTCTGCAAAGTGCGTGCATAACCATGGCCACTCCATCCCCAAATGCTTTTCTGTTTCTTCCAACCCTTTACGCTAATACCCTTGCCCCAGGCCAGACCTGTTACTGTAATACTTCTATTAAAGTATGCATTAAAACTTCATGCAGAAAAGAATATATATTTTTCAAAGAAAGCATATTCTCAGCCCTCCTCCGTGGGGGTTAAAGAGGAGAGTTTGGAAGACTGGAGAGAAAGAAAAGAGGTCGGGATTTTCTTTGCATTTCATGGATCCTTATCCCGTATTTAATGCAGCCTCTGGATTTGAGACACAGCAAGTGAGCTCGTAATTATTTCAAACAGTTAAAAAAGCTAGTTAATGATGTTCAACATAAGTAATCATGTTAATAGTAAAATTTAATTTCTTAAAAACTTAAGTCCTCATATCTTGTGGAATGCATTGTGCTGTAGGGTGTCTGAGTGAATTAAATTCTCTCCCGCACACTAAAGCATCAATTTCCTTATGGTAATTATCTGCTAGATTGGATCTGTCAGAGGCAGGGAAGCAAGCCTGACACTATACCCTCTTTACAAAAAATGATTACAAAAAATTAAGACGAATGAATAAAATTAAGGCCGCGGCCGGTAAGCCTCTCAAAAGCTCTCACGGACCACTCTACATAAGATACCATTGTGCCGGGCACTAAGCCTTTAATGACTTAGCCGTATGATCAAGGCAAGTCCATTAAAGGACACCAGAAGTTACCGATCACAGAGATAACAGCGAGAAATGATTTTTCGCCAAGGAGAAGCAATTTATTATACACAAAAATGCATTTCTGATGGAAGTGTCTGGAGAGAGGAGGAACTTGGTAAAGTTGACAGGATTCCTTTCCTGGAAAGTCTGACAAACGCCGCACTGCTGGGCCCCGTGTGTGCTTTGCCTTTGACCCCGGCATCCCTGGGGTCCAAGTGGCTGTTCTGAGCTGGAACCCACAGGGTCTGCAGTGGCCGGCGGGTGCCTCTGGGGCTCACGCTGCCTCCAGACCCGAGCTCTCTGGTCTGGATCCCTCAGAAGCTGACTCGGACAGAGACAGCCTTTGGTTCAGGGCTGAACTCTCTGGTGGCGTCGTGGCAACCAGGTTGTTAATCTGCTGGTGCAAAGCCCAGCCATGTGTGAAGGCGCTCAAGGTATATAACTGCATGGCTATTGCATCACATAAGTCTAAAGCAAAAGCAGAATCCCCATGGAATCCCAAGGAAAGCTGCCCGATCTCCAGGCATCATGAAAACCACATGGCTTGGAGTTCAAGGCCCTGGACAAGTTAGCTCCCATCTCCAAGGTACTGTCCCTGCCACCAGCCCCAGACGTGTCTTGGTCTGGGCTTGTCCTTTTGCCCGTTCATTTCAAAGGACGTCCTGGCCCCTCTGTGATGACAGACTGCTGGTCCCACCGCCGCTCTGCTCTGGGCTTCGCACCATTTCTCCCGAATGACTGAACTTCTCCAGGTCTCGGTTTTCTGATCTGTAAAATGGGATTTCTCACGGCAGCGCAACCTCTCTGGTTTATGGGGGCATCCCGGCAGCGCTGGGCTGGCGTGTGCTGGGCATGTACCAACCCGACTGTGACTTCTGACAACAACCACGCTTCTCCTGGCTTCGTGGAAAACTGCGTGTCCATCTTCCTGTTCTCTCCCGCCCTCTGTGAGGGCAGGGAACATGTTTTGGTTTTCATTGTATTCCCAGGACCTAATGCAAACGCTGACAGATAGTAGGTGCTTTAAAACGATGGCTGAATGACAGGTGTGGGGAATTGGAATTGGCCAGTCTTGAGTGAAAACTAGGGGTAATGAATTCTCACTGTGAAACCTCAGTTTTCCACCATTTCGACGCCCTTGAGAATCTGGGTTATGCCCAAATGCATCGCATTTGTCAGGGACGTGCATGGCACCTCCTGAGGGGAGCGCGGAGGACAGGGCAGCCTTTCTTGGGCGGCCGGTGGGGTCAGGCAGGGAGGCCGGGCCTGTCCAGCTCCGAAGGTCACTGCCGCCAGCCTTTCCTGTCCTGTAGCCTCTGTCCTAATCACCTGCCAAGGCTCCTGGGTTTCCAGAGCCTGCTCCAGCCACGTGGAGTAGGCTATTGTGCTCTCGCCTGGACCCTGCACACGGTCAGCTCCTTCCTTAATCCGGAAGACCCCTGCTCCTCCTGAAGGCCACGTCTCCTCTGATGGCTTCTCTGATATGCTCAGGGAAAAGGAGCTGCTTTTATGACACTTTCTTTATATTTCCTTAAGAGCACCAATGAAATTATAGCGCCGGCTCATTGGATACGAGTCTGTCTCCCCCGGTAGTTAGCTACCGAAAGGCACAGGGCATATGTTTATTCTCTGTTTATGCCCACGGTGGTCTGCAAGCCTGTCCTGGTATAAACCAACACCCAAGAATATCACCTTACTCTCAGGTGACCAAGCATACACAAGGTATCCATGGGATGGTGCAAAATATTTATGCACCAGTTGGATTGAGCGAGCTGCTTTCCCTCCAGACTGGGCTTCTTGGGGCACCTGCTGATTCCTCTCTCTTAGTCTTCGCCCGTCTTTCTTCCTGTTGGCAATATTGGTCATTTCTCACAGCATAAGGTTGTTTTTTTTTTTATTGTGTTAGAATACAGATAACAAAATGTATCATCGTAACTGTTTTTAAGCGTGCCGTTCGGGTTAAGTACATTCCCATTGTTGGGCAATCACCGGAATTTGTCACCTTGCACAAGTGACACTCTGTTCCCATTAAACAATCCCCTTCTCTTCCCTGCCCCACCCAGCTCCTGGCAACCACCATTCGACTTTCTGTATCTCTGAATTTTTCTTCTCTACACAGCTCATATAATGGAATCACAGAGTATTTGTTGTGTGTGTGTGTCTCTGTGTGTCTCGGGGGGCTGGCTTATTTCACTGCACACAGTGTCCTCAAGGCCCATTCGTGTTGTAGCATGTGTCAGAATTTGCTTCCTTTTTAAGGCTGGATAATATTTTATTCTATGTACAGACCTCGTTCTGTTCTCCATTCATCCTTGGGTAGACACTTGGGTTGTTTCCACTTTTTGGTCATTGTGAACAGTCTTGACACAAACATGGGCATGCAAGTATCTCTCTGAGACCCATTTTCAATTCTTCTGGATTTATACCAGAAGCAGAATTGCTGAATCATATTTTTAATTTTTTGGGGAACCTCCATACTGTTTTCCATAGTGACTGCACCAATTTGCATTCTTACTAACAGTGCACAAGAGTCCTAATTTCCCAACACCCTCACCAACCCTTGGCATTTTCTTTTTCTTTTCCTTTTTTTTTGACATTAGTCATCCAAGTGGGTGTGTGGTAACATCTCACTGTGGTTTTGATTTGTATTTCCCTAAGGGTTAGTGACATTGAGCATGTTTTCACGTGCTTGTTGACAATTTGTGCATCTAATTTGGAGAAATGTCTATTCAAGTCCTTTGTTCACTTTCTAATTGAGTTATTTATTTTTTTGTTGTTAAGCTGTAAGAGTTACTTTTATAATCTGGATATTAACCTCTCGTCAGATTTATAATTTGCAAATATCTTTTCTTATTCTATAGGTTGCCTTTTCGCTCTGTTGATCATGTCTTTTGATGTACAGGAGTTTTTAGTGTTGTCATAGTCCAGCTTACCCAGTTTTATTTTTGTTGACTATGATTCTGGTGTTAAATCCAAGAAGTCATTGCCAAATCCAACATCATGAAGCATTTCTTCTGTGTTTTCTTCTAAAAGTTTTCTAGTTTTAGATCTTATATTTAGGTGTTTGATCCATTTTGAGGAAATTTTTAATATGATGTAAGGCAAGGATCCAGCTTCTCTCATAGCATAACTTTTATGCTAACAAGTTTTTTATTTTGTTAACAAGTTAACAAAAAGGGAAGGGAAGGTTAAAGCTGAGAAGGACATCCTGAAAGACAAAGACAATCTCATCCTGCCATATTTCAGTCCACCAACACCTAACAACACCTAACAAATGTTTCTCAACTGAGTACAAATCTCTACAGGGATAATGCACGTTGAGTTTGTACCTCAGTCTAATTGAGTGAATGCCTTGCCCTTAGACCAGAATTTTGCTCCTTCATTGGCGTCTCTGCTGGTTGAACACTCCCACCACCATTGACCAGTTTGGGACACGAGGGACAGTCCCCTCTCCCAGGAGGTCTGCAATGGGTGATGAGACCCAGTAAATCCAAGCCAAGGTTCTGGAAACTGGAGAGAATTAATACATATTGCTCAAAGTGTTGGAGCGGGACCTAAACAGGAAGAAGACTGAGAGTTGGGAACTGAAAAGAAGTAGGAGCACGTTAGGACAGGTGATGTGGTCATATCATGACTGCTATGAACCCCATGGACCCTGTGCCATCGATGACAAGTCCTTGGACCAGCCTTGGTCCCCAGGAAAGATGGCGCAGGCAGACTGGATCAGAGGTCTGGTCTGCACCAAGGGCAGATGGGCCTGGAGTAACAGGGGCTCTGAAGTCCACCAAACACCACACTCTGACTGGACGGCCTTGACCAAGCTGGGCTCCAGGCCTGGTCAGGGATCTTGAGAACAAGTTGAGTTATCCTAACAGAAGATAATGGAATGCTCTTTGGTCCCTCTTCTCTCTGCCATCCCACCCCCTCCAACTCCCCGCCTAGGGATGGTATTGGGTGAGGCTTAGGCACCCAAGACCCTTAAGATTGTGACCTACACCCCAAGAACATGGGAACTGAAGTCCCAGGTTAGCACAACTGCGTGGACCAGCTTTGTAATCAATGCACTTTGTGTGAACCCCACCTCTGTGATTCTGTTTGGGAAGTAAATGAAAAATCAAAAGAGGACCCAGAGGTCTAAGTGGCCATATAAACCCAACAAGCACCTGAAGTAGCCCATACAATCCTCATAGGTACTTCATAGTTAGCCTATATTGTCAGAAGGTTCTAGCTACTCATGACATCCTGAAGAGTGAGGTGGGCAAGAACTTAGAAATCCTTGAAATCTACCCTTAAATTTACAGGGGAACACCTGGGACCCAAGGTTGCCACATGACCTGCCTGATGACATCATGCAGCTGATCAGAAGCAGAGGCCACTGTCTCCAGCATCTTTTCTATGTCATTTCTGCTCCTGCAACTCCTTACAGACCAAATGACAAGATTTAAGAATTTCCAAGGCCTTCGTAAAAAAAAAAAGTATGATTATTATATCAAATACTTTTGCCTAAATAATTATGGGCTATTTACCTTCGTTTTAATACTTTAATTGTCTGTAAAAAACATTTTGACAGGATGGCCATTCACACAAAGTACCCAACTGTTCTGTAAGTAAAATTAATGGCAGAAAAGCACAAACCGGGCTTCAAAATGAACTCAGGAACAATCGGGATGTTAGGAAGAGATCTTGCCCAGGACATGAAATCAAGGGAGTAGGTTTCCAGCTAATGAACAGATGGGAACATTTTATTTGAGTTAAAATAGCAGAAAATCAGCTTCATAGGGAAGGGATATGAGAAGGTTTCGTGGCAAATTCTCCCACCTGAACCAGCCAATGACCTGGATGTGAGAAAAGGACACTTGTGGTAGTAGAAATTGAGGAATACAGATGGATCAAGTCATCCAGTCAAATTTCACCATCAGTGGATGGCATCAGAGCCAAATGCTTTATACCTTGATTGCTTCCTCTCCTACCTGACCAGCTCTCTCTGACAGACTCAAAAGTAAACTTCCTCTATTTTATTCTGAATAAGCTTCAGCAGAAACCCACTGCCTGAGGGATTTCACAACCACCCTGCAAGATGCCTCTCTACTAGCAGGCTTCGCAGGTAACTCAGTCCACAGTTGTCTTCCACTCCAGGAAAAGTCTTCTCCACACACCTGCGCGTGTGGTCCTAGGGCAGAACTCTTTTTAGCCACAGTATATGCCAAGTCTCATGTGTATCTGCATGCAGAATACAGGATACTTTTTTTCCTGGGCTATGGTAGGTTTTTAGTAAGTGCTTCCTAAAATAGTGAGAAATCAAAGTGAATGAGTTTGCAATTTTCCCCTCTTATCCTCAACATCTTAGGAGTCATGTTAGATAAGACGGTGGAGGTGTAAATGGATACGTGGTCTTTCACAGACATGAACCTCGGTTTACCTCTTCCAACATCTGTTGAGTTCTCAGTATACTCTAGGCAATGTTTCTACCCTTACAAGACATAGTTGCTGGCATTATAGGACAAACAGTCATATAGATAAACAATTATGAAACAGTTTACAAGTAAATAGATATATGTACAAAGTACAATAAAATGATGAAGGAGTAATTAATCTCCCCAGGGGGTTAGTAATTAACTCCCACTGGAATATTACTATCTAATGTTTACATTTGGGGTGAGGAAGTTGGTGGGAAACGCAGACCTTCCAGGCAAAGGCAAGAGAGTTTGTAAGAAGGTGTAAAACAAAACTGGCCACCTCGTGGTGGCCACGTGGGATGGGTGGAGGCAAGCAGAAGATGGTCTTGGAAAGAAAGGTAGGGTCCATGCTTTGTAAGACCTGGACAGCCCTGCTAAGGGCTGAGGATTCTTTCTGGGGTTTGTTGGGATTTGTTCTGAAGGCAGAAGGACTCTTGGCAAAAAGTTGAAATAAACAGATGTGTGTTTCCGAGCTGTCCTAGGACGATCCTGAGGAAGATGGATTTAAAAGGATAGAATGAGGGAGGGAGGGTGAGACAAGACGCTGGAGGCTGTTACAGAAATATCAAACATGGGATGATGAAGGCCTCGTGAATGAGAAATGTTGCTGCCATGTCAGTAGACAAATGATTCTGCAGCCATCAAGCCATCACATGACAGCTGCCCCAACAGTGACCCCTGAGGGGACTCAGGATGGAGAAAACAGGCTGCCAACTGCCCACTGCCAAGCTCTTAGCCACTACAGCGGCCCCAAACTCCGTACCCTGAGGGGATCCAGGATGCAGAAAAGCAGCGTGCTGGCCCCAGGTAGCTGAGGTGCACATCAAAGGGATGACTTCAGTAAGCCCAGACTCTGGCATCTTCCCATACATAGAAAAGCCCTAAATTCCTTAACTTGAGATGTCTGGTCTTCTTTAATTAACAATAATCTTTTGATGTTCCTACTACCTGGTTTTTGTTGCAAATCTCCTGAATATCCTGGGTTCCCCTTACCGGTTTGGAGCAGTCCCTCAGAGCCATCTGAGAGGCTACGTCCCAGGCTTAAGTCCTCAGTTTTGTCTGCCAAATAATACATAATCCTCAACTTTTAGGTTGTTTATTTTATTTTTTTAGTTCACAAATCAGAAAAGCAGAACCAGTGGCACATAAGTATATGCGTGGGTGTATGTGTTTGTATATATACTGGTGTTGATATACAGATGTATATGTACACACACACACACACACACACAACATTTTCAATGAACTCAGTACAGAAAGGGGCTGGCTGAGCAGCCTGCACCAGGCTCTCCTCCATCTGAGGCTGGAGCCCCAAGCCTGCCAGCAGGTCATCAGAAAGAATGGTTGTGAGCAGGCTGGAACCCACAGGTGGGGCTGGAGCCTTATGAGGACACAGGGGGGACTGTGTCTGTTCTTGCTGCCTCTGCTCTTAGTGGTGAGGGGTCCTGGGGAAGCCAGGGCCCTTCTCCAGTAACCACACACACACACACCTGGCCCAGAAGGCAGGGAGGCTGGTGGAATGAGCTTCCACTCTTCGTATTTGATGGACCAGTCTTTGAACAGCTGGAAGGCAGTGTTGCAGAACCCCATTGCCTCCCTTCCCACCCTAACTCTAGGGGGAAGCTCCCCATTGTCCATCCTTACCGTAAACATACTGGAACAGAAATTCTGGGGAGTGGACCTCAGCCACAAACCACGAACATCATTCAATTTCCATATTGCAACTAAACTTGAAGAAACTATCTCTTGTTGATTTTTAATATAGAATCAAAGCAGAATAGCTCCAATTGTCTAAAAAGTCTGTTAAGACATGCCTGTCCTTATCAATGATCTATGTGAGGCTTCACTTTTTTATATATACTTCAAAAACACCTGTTGCCACAGACTGCAGCACAGAAGCAGACACAAGAGTCCAGCTGTCTTCCAGTAAGCCAGACACCAAGGAGATTTGCAAAAATTAAAACGATGAGGCTCATTTAATTTTTTGTTGTTTTGCAAAATATAGTTATTTTTCATAAAAAGTAGTTTGCGTTAACATGTAATGGCTTTGTTATTATGGTTTTAAAATGAATTAATAAAAATTTTAAAATTGATCAGTTTTCATTTCGAATACAGTAAATACGAATGACATAATCCAGATGAGCAAATGCCCTTGGTGACTTTCATCACTTTTAAGAGTGTCAAGGAGCCCTGAGATCAAATGTTTGAGACCCGCCAGTCCACAGGATGGAGGACGTCCGCTCAGATCTCTCCAGAGTGCCATGTACTTTCCTCCTCTGTTCTGGCTCCCCTGTTGCCTAGAAGGGTCTCCCCTCCCCTTCCTTTAATGAGGTCCTAGGGTCATGGACCCCAGGAAGAATCAGCTGTTTTCCATTCCTCTCTAAGAGCTCCCTAGCTACACCTACTGCACCTGGGACCTTGCCTCACCTCACGCTGTTTATCCCTGCAGCTGGACCACATTCCATAACCCCCAGAACCTAGCATGCTGGAGGGAGACCCCTACTCTGAGGTTCCTTAACTGAGGAAACGGAGCAGTTGGCACAGCACACTCAGATCCCTGCTAAAGGCTGAGAGGTACATGGAGCTTGATACAAAAACGATTGTGGATGTGTCTACATCCAGGCAGATGGATCTCATGCCCAGAGAAGCAGGCTGAGGACAGTCACTTTTTCTGGAGCGGAACATACACGTAGAGTAAGATGTTCCTTTTTTGAAGGAATTTGGCCGTGCCATCTGGCAGGTAAAACCTGAATTACAGGTATTTTCAAACAAATAGTTTCTTCTCCTTCCATAGCAGTTAGAATGAGTGGTCCTTGATTAAATATAATTCGTGATAAGCTGCAATCAGAATATCAGTGGTCTGAGGGGTTTGGAAGGAGCAGACCTAGAGAGGCCAAGCGTTTCGAGGAAGGCAGACACCAGCGAAATCCCTCCTTCTGCCATGAAGCCGGGCATAGCTTTTGGTACGAGTCTGAATTCAATTCCTCATCTGTAACATGCAAGAAATAGTACCCCCCCCCGTAGCGTATTTGGGGTGATTAAATGGAATCTCACTCTGACCCGGCTCAGGAGGGCTGGCAGTGCTTTCACTCTTCCGCTACCTTCTCTTCTGTCTGCTCCTCCCCTCTTACTGAAATTGAGGTGAGGTGGGGTCTCCAATCCACATTCAGCATTCCTTTTATGGTGTCCTTTACATCTTCACTTGCCAAATTCAGGGAAAGCATAATAAGATTATTTAAGAATCCTGATGATTGGGTCCAAATTCGTGAGATTGTACTGGATTTTAAAAAATCTTTAAAAATTGACTTTCGAGATCCCTTTCTATTTTCATTCAACTTTTCAGTCCAGTTCCACATCTTAAAGGTCAGTGCCAATTTCCCTGACCTGAAAGTTTCTTTCTTTGCTCTGAGGCTCTAACATGTGTATAGTCAGCACCATGTAATTTAGCCCTTAGTGTTATATGGTCTTATTGTTAATGAAGATTCTTAAGCTAAAGTAGAAGAACTTAACATGTTCTGTGTCCCAGATGCTCTCCCAGTAAAAGTGTGCACAGATTTGCACACACACACACACACACACACACACAAGTTAGCATGTGATTTCCTAAGCTCAGGTTCCCCCAGCTGGGAAGGGAGAAATGCAGATACTTCTTCTCAGCACTAAGCAGAGATTAGATGCTTCTCCGTGCGCTGGCCAATGGGAATGCAGACAGAACTGTAGGTTCAAACTGTGAGCAATGAGGTGGGGACTGGGAGAGCAGAGGGAAGAGGAAGACGAGAAGAGGAGGGATGTTGACCTTAGCACAAGATGAAGGGAAGTGGTCTGAGGGAGGAAACACAGGGAACAAAGTGAGGGAGGGAGTGGGAGTACAGCTGGGGAAGAAAAAGTACAGGGAATTCCTGACACTCAGGTTTATGAGTTGTAGGTTCAAACTCATTTTCTGCTGAGGAGACTGCTCAGAGTCCGGGGTGAAGAATTACCCATCCATCCATTCGTGTGCCTGGCCATACATCCATGTGTCCATGCATCCATGTGCTCATGCATCCATCCATGTATCCATCCATCCAACTGTCCATCATTCATCCACCCATCCGTCATCCATCCATCCATTCTGCATCCATCCATGTATCCATCCACCCAACTGTCCATCATTCATCCATCCATCCATCCAACCATCCTATATCCATCCATGCTTCCATCCATGCTTCCATCCATCCATCCATCCATCCATCCATTCTGCATCCACCCACCCACCCATCCATCCATCCATCTGTCCATCCATTCAGCATCCACCCACCCATCCTTCCCTCCTGCATCCATCCATGCTTCCATCCATGCTTCCGTCCATGCTTCCATCCATCCATCCATCCATCCATCCTACATCCATCCATGCTTCCATCCATCCATCCACCCATCTATCCATCCACTATTACACAGATATTTTAAAGTATCTAATAAGCGCCTGGCTAGGTATAGGACCTGGTTGATACCTAGATAAATAAAACACAGTTCCAGACTTCAAGGAATGGAAAAGGAAAATACATAAACAGATCCTATCAAGACAATGAGATAATTGCTATAATATATTACAATACATACAAAACCTAAGTAAGGCAATATGAGCAGACAGAAATAAGAGAGCTTATTTGACAGCTGTAGCCAAAGAGAGAGGAAGTAGAATCCAGACTGGATGTCGGGTGACTCTCAGCTTCCGGCTTCAGCAGGTGGTGAGTCGTGGAATCACCAGCTCGCTGGGATTGCAGAGACCGAGCAGGGTCAGAGAACAGAGGACATGGTTAGTGGTGGGAGAAGGGCTGGTTATTACGTGAACAGTGCATCCACTCCAAGATGGGAAGCCACGGTCTGTTTCTATTATTTTTAATAATAATAATAATAGTTAATATTATTTAATGTCTTTAATGCACCAGTTCCTTACGTATGTTCTCTCCTTTAACACCCTCAACCAGCCTGCATTTTCCTATGAGGACATAAATTTCTTACGACAAATCAAGGCAGGTGCTGTGCAGTCTTACCGCTCCCCCGCCACCCGCCCTGCCTGCTCTGGGGAAATGCAGACTTTGACCTGGGCCAGTGAGTCAGCTGTAAGGGAGGGGCTCATGGAGCCCACTGCCCCCCCCCAAGGGGATAGGTCTTCACGGGATACCCATGTCAACTTAAAAAGTTAGAAAAATCAGCATTCAGATTTAGGAGAAAACTTTGACCTAGAGGAAACAAATGCCCTGCTCTCACATTCAGGGGCCCCAGGAGGAGCTGAGTTGGAAACCTGGGGTCCCCACCCCTGTACCCAGGATGGAGTCTCTGCTCTGGACCCCAGGGAAGCTCTGTCCTCCTGCTTCTCCTGGACCCCTTCCAGTTCAGACCCGCTGCTTTCTTCTCAGACAGGAAGTGAAAAGTCGCTCACAAGAGGTGCTTCTGATGCGTAGTGTTACCTCTTGGTGGGGCCTGTGGGGAAGGAAAGGGTGCGGTCACTGTGATCGAAGGGGGTTGAGGCTTCCTGAAGAAAAGCACCTTCTCTCAGGCGCCCACTCCAGGCACCCAGAGGGCAAACAATGAAGAATTCAAAGGAACGGTGAACAAAGTGCAGCCAACACAAACCCTGTACCCCGCCTTCACTAACCTCACCTTTTCAGCAGAATAGGGTACAGGTTCTGCAAAGGTCCCTGGGCTTTGCAGAAATATCAGACGCTGCCACCTCCCCGGCCTGGTGGCCTCCACCCCTGAGCCCCAGGGGGCCCTCTTGAGGGGCAGCCTGGCACCCGGCTGTGCCACCCGCAGGCCAGGCAGAGCCTCCCTCATTGGCCTCTGAAGATCCCTGCCTCCAGCTACAGAGGCCAGAGGGCACCTCCAATGTTCTGTGCCCCAAACAGGCAGTGGCCAGACCTCCTCGGGTGACCAGGAGCCCCATCTGAGTCTGCTGAAAGGCATCACACGTAGAGGGGTGTTTTCCACCAGAAGGCCCCTCAGGAACATCCCAACAGCCACCATCCCGCCGTGCACCCTGCAGGGCCTTCCTCTGCACACAGACACACAGACACAGAGACACACACGTCCCTCTGGGGACCTGGTTTCCTCTGTCCCCACAGTGTCTTGGGTCAGATCCCGACCATTCAGGGCGTGTAGACCTACTTCCTTGTCCTCCTGCTGTTTTCGAAAGGCCTCTTTGAAAGCCCCTTGTGAATTTCCCTGCTGACTCCAGAGGGACCCTTTTATTTTTCAGCTGGTAAGTTCATCATCAAATAATTCTTAGAGAGACACAGGCCACTGATTTTCTGCAATTTGCATCACCCCAATTTAACATGTGTTGAAAGCTGAGCTTTTTGGTCCCCTGGTTTTAGAAGTACATTAAGATTTCTGTGACCTTTATGAGATGGCAGTTGAGACATATTTTTTTAAATAGCAAAAACAAGAACACCGATAACCTAAAGTGCATATTACTGACCTTAGTTTGATAAACAAATTAGGAGAGAGAACTCTTTTCCCAAAGGGAAAAGAAACTCAAAGGGACTTGAAAAGTTCAAATAGAATAATTATAGACAGATGTTATCAGACAGATAGATAGATCGAGAGATAGATAGATAGATAGATGATAGATAGATATAGATAGATGATAGATAGATAGATAGATAGATAGATAGATTCCACTATTTTGCAGGCATGATTCAGATCCATCCATCTTTTGATGTGCTGCAGGGCTTTATACACCAGTTCCATGTTACATCTTAGGGAACTTGCTTGAGTTTTTAAAGGATTACACATTTGGTCAGTACCTGGATGACAGAATGTGTGGGAGAGAAGACGCGGGTCAGAATGCACTGGCAGCTGTGCCCCCAGGGCGCAGCCACAAGCCCCTCCTTCTGCATCAGTGTTGGTCACGGCCGTTGGCACCTCCTAGGGCTGAACCTGCCCTTGAGACCTGGATTTAGTTTGCGTGAACCCCCTTACTGTTGGGTCCAGGCGGTTGAGCCACTGTGTCCATGCCACCAGCAGAGCTCAGCTGAGGGGGACGTGAGCCCCTGTAAGTGGAACCCAAGTCACAGGAGTGGAGGGGACCCAACGGCCACAATGTCTCTAGAATCCAGAGTCCTCCACTGCAGTGTCCAAGATGACGGTGACCTCGGGGTCTTGGTCTAGCTTCCGTGTTGGACTAGGGTCTGCAGTGGGCTTGCAGACATCTCAGTAAGGACCCCCCCGCAGGACACCCTGCTCAAAACACTGTGACTTTCAGTGACCTTCTCAGGGAAGACTTGCTGCTGCATTTGTCCTCTTAGGAAACTAGTTGAGGATAGAGAGGGGGTCCCTAAACCGTCAGATGCTGCTGAGATGGGTTTGAAATATCAGATCTACCGAAATTAGACCACGGGGTTGCTGTTCAGGTCTCCCCATCCAGCTATCTGAGTGGGTCTCTCCTAGACTCCGCTTCGATAGTGCACATCAACCCTGCCACCCACCGCCCCCCAGACCTGCCCTGACACTCACAATCCTGCCTGGGAGCCCAGGGCTGTGCTTGGCACAGATCCCCAGGGGTCTCCCCGCCAACACCCAACAGCCCCCTGGGACCCGCACCTGCCTGCCCTCCTCCCCCCCAACCCCCCCCCAACCCAAACCAGGGCACATTGCCAAGTCTGCTCTGTTGGTCACCTCCTGGCCCTGCCCACAGAAGACACATAAAAGCGGTCAGCCAGCACTGGAAAAATCGATTTATGCAACACGTTAGCACTTTATTTCCAAAGTGGGAATGCAAGGTGTAAAGCTGTTTGCATTGCAGTTTACAAGCTTGCAGCAGTGGGGTTTGCCTGGAAACCCACGCTGGGTGAGTGCCCTGTGAGGGCGGTGCTCTTCCTGTGCACCTGCCATCAGCATGAATGCTGTGCAGGAGTGGCCTTTCATGTCAATTTGCACCGGGGTGTGAGGAACCTACATTGTAGGGGGGTGAGATGGGAACTGCCTTGATGACAGTAATTGTGAGTGTATTCAAAACCAACCATAATAAGAAAATACCAGCGCATCTGATAAAACCACAGTGCAGTGTATGAACCATTTGGATAGAACACAGAAGGACTGATTGTGACTCAGAGTCAGAAAAAAACACCAAAAATCAGGGCGTCCAGATATCGCCTTTTCACGAAAGTTTATAAAAAAGATATTGTGCGCCTACTGGATGCCCAGTACTCTTACGGATTCGCAGTTGTTACCACCCTTCCCCAAAGCCAATATAATTTATTCCCATTTTCCAGAACAGCATTAATTTGGGTAAACCAAGGTCTTTTATGGCAAAGATATATAATTAGTTCCACTGGATGACCCATTAAGTGTATTTGTGTGTATGCGTATATACAAGTACACCTATCTTACGATAGGAAATATTTTTACTTTGAAAAATGCAGCGTAGTTTTTTGAAGAAAGATTGCTCAATTTACGGCACGAAGGATTTATGTTTATTTTATTTTTTTAACGTCTTTATTGGAGGATAATTGCTTTATACTGTGTGTGTTAGTTTCTGCTGTATAACAAAGTGAATCAGCTGTACATATACATCTATCCCCATATAATCTGTGTACATGTGTGAGCTGAGAGATGAGCACATCGCTATTGTCTGTAGCCTCCTTGGCACAATCAACGTGTTTTTACATTTTCTACGGCTCCTGTTTGTTCACCAGCGTGAACGCTGGACGAGGACCCACAACTCCTGAACCCCAGGCATCTCACACATTGTTTCTTCTTGGGATATTTGCTGAACGACGAATGTGCACCAGACAAGGGTAGCCACCTTCCACGCTATCTCAGGAAACGAGGTTTTCAGGAGTGCTGTGGTTACTGTCATACCCATGTTTGTGATTGTAATCATAGCACTATTTCTATATTCCTATGACTATGGAAATATATTATGTTCTTTCCCTCTGCGAAGTGTGGCTCAGAGCCGTGAAGCAGCTCACCAGGACAGTGCGGGGCTTAGATCCCATTCAGGCTGATCCTGAAACCCACGCTTGTAGCCAGGATGCCTCCTTGCCTCCCAGGCTTTAAATGAGAATAGTGATAGAAAACTCTGTCTTCAAAGCAGATGTTTAAAAAAATCAATCCCGAAAATGTATTTTGCAGAGAAACATACCTGCTCCTCAGTTCATTGTAGTTATTTTGTATTTTCTTCTTTGCCTTTTATATTTTAGCAGTTTATAGATCACAGAGCAGAACTCTTTGATTCCCGGAGATTAAAACAATCCAGTCTACCCTAGACTAAGGGGAGCAAATGGGCCTACCGTAGAATATTCTCATTTATTAGAAAATAGTCCTGGGTCATCAGGTTATTCCTGCTGCTGGGTGATTTGACCCTCTCCCGCTGCCAACCTGATTCAGGCAGGACCAGCAGGGCTGGAGGTTGCCCCCAACAAAAGACGATTGGGACAGTTTTTACCACTCAGTCCTGGCTTGGGTTTTT
Organism: Mesoplodon bidens; assembly: GCF_964165515.1. Lineage (NCBI taxonomy): Eukaryota > Metazoa > Chordata > Mammalia > Artiodactyla > Ziphiidae > Mesoplodon > Mesoplodon bidens. Next base: position 1,901,612 of record NC_138166.1, on the reverse strand, counting down.
CCTTCCTGAGCCGGTGCTCCATTATTTTGCATGAGACACTAATGGGGAAACATTAAAATTTTAATGTAACCTGTATCTTATCAGTTTCCCCAAGGGTGAAGGCATCTCCTAAGAGTACAAGGCTCTTACAGTAGAAACAGAAAAATCTGAAACCATGTGAAAGGAGGGGAAAGCAAGTACACTGCCCCGCAGAATCAGTGGTCCCCGACTTGGGCATGTGCCAGAGGCCTCCAGAGGCCTGTGGAGCACCCATGTTGAACCGGGCGCCTGCTTCAGGTCTGTTCGGGTTTCTAAGCTAATTTCTTTACTTAATACACTTTGAGCTTCCTGGCAGGCATGGGGAAATGGAAGCACTTCCTATTTTAGCATTTTCCATTTACAGGAAGTGTAATTTCACTCCTGTATATATTACAAATCATCAAATTTTAGAAAAGATTGAGGCGGATGGCTTACATAATCCTCATTCTCAGACACCAGTTTTTCAAGAGGGACAAACGTTTTCCTGGTACTCAATTTATAAAAGAAATTTTGGGGGTTGTTTCCTTTATAAGGGGTTTTGAAGTTTTAAGGATATTGTCTTTATATGACTTTTCACATTTTCCAACTTTAAAGAAATACATGTCTACTCTAGTAGCAGTATAAAATACAGAATTAAAACTATTAACTTCTTTTTTACATTTTCCCACATTATTCTATATGTTCATATATAAAATTAAGATAATTAAATATACTGTTGTAAATTCTGCTTTTTCCACTTACCAATAATTGCATATATATCTTTCCATGATAATAAATACATAGAGAGCCCCATCATCTTTTAATGCATGTATTATACTTTGGTATGTTCATGGACAGCAGTTTATTAAATTCTCTCTTGATGAGCATTGAGTTATTTCTAATTTCTCAGTTACGAAATGCTGGACCTTCAACTCCTTTGTAAAATATATTTGCTCACTGGTGAACTTATTTGCTTGACAAAATCCTAAAAGTGAAATTGCTAAGTCTGAACTTATGCCACTTGGAAAAGCTCTTGAAACATTTTGCCAAGTGCCCTCTGGAAAGGCGTTAGCAATGTCAAGACCGACTAGTGGAAGGTAAAGATACGGATCTCTTCCCACGAGCGCCGACCACGGGTGAAAAGAGAAATACTACCGTTATTTCTCTAATACTCCAACATTTATTTATTGGCCACTTATATTTCTTGTTTTGAATGTATTTTTTAATATCCCTTGTCTTATTTCTATTGGTATAATTTTTTTTTTATCCTTGGCTGTTTTTAGAATGAGGATATGAATCTTCTGACATATTTTCCCAACAGGTTTGTCTTAAAATTTTTTGGCTGTATTTTTTAATATTAAAAGTAGTTATGTTTTTCTTCATGATTTCTGGCTTCAGCGGCCTCTTTGGAAAAATTTTCCATTATCCACATGTTATAAACCAGTTCTCCTGTATTTCGAGGTCACCTGTCGAAGGCTGTAAATTATCCATTTAAAGCTGTATTCCAGGAGCAGTTTTCTTTTTGTTCTATGCGTGAGACCTGGATCTTCCTTTCTGTTTTGTTTCCAAATAGTTGTCACTATATCATCTATTGAAAAAAATCTGTCTTGGGCTCAGGGGTTTAAAACGATTTCTTTATATGTCCATTTCTAGATTCTCTCTTCTGTTCTCCCATGAGTGTCTTATTTTTCATAGTGTTACACTTGTGTAATGTTTTTACAATATTCCGTTGCAATATATTTATTTGCTAGAATAAGTTCATTCGTGTGCATTTTCTCTTCCAGGTGAACTCTTTAATAATTTCCGACACTCTCTTCCACCTATGTTTTACAAAAGCTGCAGAGGTTCTCTGTGTCTGTGTCATCCCTGGTGATAAGTGAAAGCTGAGGCAGTGACACTGTAGGGAAGACTGGGCTTGGCGACAGGACGGAGGGCAGGCATCAGAGTAATCCAAGACCAGAATTCAGAACTTGCAGAGCAGATGCAAAGCCCTGAAGCTATCTTCCTTGATTTTTATGGTTTTCAGTTGAACTGCTGACCATGGAAACCCAAGTCATACAACTTGCACTTGGAGGTTAAGGGCCAGGGACACTGGTGTTGCTATGTTGGCCTTGGACTCTGGATCTCTGGTGAGCAGGGTTTGCATTTGAGCTTCACAGGTGAAAAGTCTGAGCCAGTTGTTGTGAAAATGAAGGGCTGCCATGTCTTTTCTGGATGTGGTCCAGGGATGCTGCGGACAAGGTCAGCATCCTTCTAGAAGCAGCCTTGGAGGTGCTCAGTGCTCTGATGGGTACCCAGGGATCTGCACCGTGGAGGAAGGAAACAGTTATCACAGGCTGCAGGGTGTTAGGATCGGGTGCCGCTGGTGCCCTGCCATAGAAAGGCCCAGAATGATAAACAGGTGCCTCGGATTTGGAGCAACAGCTCCTCCTGACAAAGTGACCTGCCGGGGATGTTTACCGCAAAATGTGATTTCAGGTCCCTGAATTCATCTACTCCGTGGACAGGGCTCATCCTTCCCATCTGTGTTTGGGTGACAACCTTGCAGAGATGAAGATTTTTGTTTTAGTCCGATTTTTTGACAGAATTGCTCTTTCTGAAAATAATTACACTGCACGATCGGGTTCAGGTGAAGCCATTCCTTTTCTGTGAAGGCAAGTCAGCTCTGCAGGATAGATGGAGGGTGGACGCCTGCCTTCCTGTGCATCCTGGCAGAAAGGCAGTGTGCAGGGTGGGTCTGCAGTCAGCGTCTTGGTCTGTAGAGGTGTCAGCTCAGGCAACAGATGATTCCCAAGGCACAACAGCTGATTTTGCCCTTCCGATGGGAAAGCAGGGCCAAACTACCCCAGATGATTTACATGTCTCTTTGGAGTTCTGTGGGATCCCTATCTCATTCTGATTCTCTTGGAAGAAGGAGAAGTCATTCTGTCTCTGTTTGTTTGTTTTTTTATAACTCAGGGAAGGTTATTTGGTATGCCGGGAAATAGAGTGGCCAAGGTTCTAAATCCGGAAAGCCTGGGTTCTAGTTCTAATTCTGCTAATTATGAGTGTGTGACCTTCAATCAGTATTTCCCCTATCCTAGTCTCAGTCTGCTTATTCATAAAATAGCAAGAGATTTGAAAAATGCCTGCTGTGGGGTTGTGGATCAAATGTGCTAAGGTTTATGCAAGCTAACGGGATCTACAGACGTGTGGATACAAATATAACCACATGTGGGAGGACGGAGGGATCCCACACAGCCCGCATCCATGCCTGAGAGATTCTGGAGCTGGAGACGTCCACTTGGTGACGGCGTAGCCAGGCCACACGCTGACCCTAATGCGGTTATGTGTGGTCACTCCTGCCTCAGACCCTCATGGAGCCTGGGGTGCTCTTGTCTCTCAGAAAGAGAAACATTGGAGCCAGGCAAAGGCCGGCTTTTGTCTTCTGTATCACAGGCGCTGTCCCCATGCGATACACTCTGTGTGAAAAGAATGCCCCTTTCTCTCTTCATATTCAGTTTTCTCATCGACAGCATACGGGCCTTGGACTGGATAATCTGTGATCATAGAATCTGTGATCTAGGCTCCACAGTTATAATTCCCCAGATGAACCCCAGACCTCTAGGTAGCCTGGCATTCCAACTCTAAAGAGGAATATTCTAAAATAACACCTCTGCTGCTGGGGGCTTCCAGAAGACCTTGGCTGCCATCCTGGAATGGTGGCACCACCAAACCTTGTCCAACTTGTACAGACACACTGGGAACATGCTTTACTTGATTTCTTTTATTTCCCCATTGTACTGTGCATGGCTCCTCCCCAAGGCTCAGGTGTCACTCAGGGCAGGTCCCTTTCAGTAGCCTACAGTTTCCTTTTCCTTCTTATTGAAGGGGTTGGAGGGTTTCACAGTTGTGACCATTCTAGACAGTGGCCCCTGGTGACGGAACAGGTCAACTGCCATTTCTCTCCGTAAGATGCTGTAACAGAATGGAGGGGGAAAAAGACACATAAAATAAAATAAAAGCATATCACCTCATCTATCCTCCAACTAATGATACACATGTCGGGGCGGGGTGTGGGGGGCGGGGAGAGAGAGAGAGGAGAAGCACAGAACAGAAAGAAAATGGTTAGTCCTTGTGTGTATTGTTTCCTTTATTTCATTTATTTGCATTCAGTTCATTGACTGCATTCTATGCATTCTATTGCCATCAGTTTCATTGACTGAAAATCTACTTTGTGCCTAGAGTTACAGTAGGTGCTAAGAACACAGAAAATACAGACAAAAGGAGGTGAGGCTGCAGAGAGGCAGCTGAATAACCCAGGGCGACCACACGAAGCCTCCGTGGGGGTGGGCGCAGGGTGCGAGGGCACCCAGAGCAGAGTCACCTTTCTGGGTCGGGGAAGGACATCTACCCAGTGTCTATGTCAGGGAGGAATCAGGAGGGTCACGGTAAAGGCCAGCTGGTGCAAAGGCCAGAGTTCAGGGAGACAGGAAGGTGGGAGGGCATGGAGCATGCGGGCAGGGCTGGGAGGGGCCCCGTGCAGGGCTGAGAGCCGGCTTCGCCCTGCAGGTGGGGTAACCTGGTGGCTCCCTCACGCTGCTCTCAACCCACACCTTAGTCTGCTCATCTCTCCAATGGAAGCGATGCCCTACCAAGTTTCTGGTGAGAATTAAAAGAAAGGAAATAACCGTGAAAATGTAGAATACTATGTATGTAAATGACGCTTTCCAAACACCTTTTGTGCCCAGAGGCGTCCACCTCAGCATGGACCTGGGTCATGCCATCTCTCTTGAACAACTGCACACAGCCTGTAGCAATTCTTCCATGAATTTGCTGCTACTTGAATCACACACACACACACCGCGATGCTCGTATGTGGCAGAAGTTCCAGAGGCCACGGCAAATGAATCTCAAGGGCCCTGTTTTTACGCTGTGATTATCATGAAGTAACAATATTTTTTTCTTACGTTATGAAGAAAGGCTGTTGAAATGAGAACTCCTGCTTCTGTGAAGGTTGAATTCTGGTGTGAGGGATGCACAGGAAACACTGAGCTGTGATGGAGACAGGAGTGGACACCCTACCTTCAGGCCTGGAGACTCACAGCATCTCTCTGACCCATGTCCTGCACCCCCGTCTCGCCACCTTGAACCCCTGTCCCATAATCCCTTCCTTGCTCCTTTGCATCTCCTCTCAGTAATACCCACCCTGGGGCACTGCTGGTGTCCTGCACACCACCCTCAGCGTGTGTTATGGGGACCGCACGGCCCTCCCTCCCTTGGCATTGACATTCAAGGCCTAAGCCACTCAACCCCAAACCACCACCGCGGCCCATCGGCCACACACACTCCCCCGCAAGCGCGCCGTTCTTGCCCTGGGCGGGAAGAGGGGCCCTCGGTCCCTCCCTCGGTTGTCCTGTGGGAGCTCTTCACGTGACTGCGAGAGGAGAGCCGTGAGCCGGAGGAGGGTGAGGGCTGGGAGGGCGTGGAGCAGTGAGTGGGGGCAGGGGCGCTGCTCGAGGGGAAGGTCTGATGCTCCGGGAGGGAGGCCCTGGCCCTGGCCAGCCGGCAGCGAGGGAACAGGGTTGACGGGGAGCTGGAGCACACAGGGAAGGAAGAACCTCTGAGGCAAGTGGGAGCTCGTTTTTCCGGGAGGAAAGGAAACGGAAGTAGTGGTGGGCGTAGTGATTCTGAAGTGGGGAGAAGACACGGGGGTGGTGGTCCGCCGGAGCAGGTAGGCGGGGAGCCTGGGGAGCAGCAGGACGGCCCTCTGGGGGGGAAGGTGGAGCGCTGCTGACACCGTGGGGTGGAGCCAGCTTTCCATGGAAGGAGAGCCGCGAGGGGGGCACCCAGGGCAGGCCCTGGGCAGGCGGCTTCTCGGGAACAGCAGGAGAAACAAAGAGGACCAGGAGGCAGTCGGCTCACTAAGTCCTCACGATATTCATCAGACAGAGACTTAGACTCTCACGGCCGCTGGAAAATGTTAGCGAAGAGAAAACAACGACCACAACAAAAACACATTAAGTGTAGGGTCACAGAAAATCAGAAGCACTAGTTCACCATGGAGAACCTCAGAGACCCGACTTTTTCTGATCACGGGGGCCAGGACAGGTGCAGACCACTGGCCGCCCTGCTGCAGGCCACTAGCCTGTGTCAGCAGAGTGCTTTCCGAAATCTACGTGCCCCCTGTGCTTTCTCACCGCAGAGCCTCGCTGCCACGTCAGGAGCCCTTGTCTGGGGGGACACAGGGGTGATCTGGGCTGCCAGCCCAACACGAGTCTGTCATTTCGTGTCACCCACTATGTGGCTGTATTGCTGCCACTGTCTGTGTTTCCAGAGCCGGTGTGCACCCTGAGAATGAGAACTCCAGAGAAGACAGCTCCACGGGTCCTTGGTCCCCACTCTGGGACGGCAGGTGACAGTTGTGTGTGCAGTATGTGTGGGGTGAGTGCGGGGCTGCCAGGGGTCAGCAACCAGCCTGAATCTGCTGCTGTGGCCATTACCACAAAGGGCCTAAAGACTCAGGCTCTTTTCTCAAGTAGCCACAGTGATCACAGTAGGAACAGGAGTAGTAACGGTGGAGGCTAGTTTCCCACGTAGGAATAAAGGTTCCTCTGAAATACATTAGGGACTTTGGACAGCTAGCTCACGTGGCTGCAGAAACACGCCAGACCACGAGGCTGTTGGGGACGAGGTCTGAGAGATTTGGGGTGAGAAGATGGGCTGTGGACAAAAACGGCGACGGGTGAGAACCGGCTGCATTTGCCAGAAAAAGTATCCTCGAGTTTGGTCTCTCCTCGATCGTGAATTGCCCAGACGCAGGGCGTTACCCTAGCTTTTCTGGGCAATAAGTCTAAACGACAGATATAAGGATGCATTTAATTTTCACGTTGTTTCTCTAGGTCCTTCAGAGGAAGTAAAACACTGTGTCTAAATTTCTACCAGTCCTTCCTTTGGAATTTGTGTGACGTTTGACAATGTGTCTTGAGAGAAAACGGACTGAATGCAAAACACCAGCCTAGAAAGCCAATGACCTTCTTGAAAATGTTTCCCACTGGGTGGCCCAGAGATGCCGGCCAGTTGTCAAACTGTCCGAGCTAAGCTCAGTTGACGACGTGCCCCGTCGCCCTGCGGTCACTGCCCTTACCACGCGGCTCTCTCCACACAGTTCACACGGCGGCGGGCGGTGGCCTGAGAGCTGCCTCCCTAAGACCCCACGGCTGCGCGATGAGGGCTGCCTGGGGCAGGCAGAGGCCTGCCCTCGAGTGTCTGTGAGACGAAGCCCACTGCCCCGAGAATCACGGCGTGGACCACCTCCTCCCTCCGTGAAGTCTTCGCTGCACCCACACAGATGCCCTGCTGGCCTGGAGCCTCGGTTTCCTTACCTGTCAAATGGGAAGACAAGAGACCTTCCTCACAGGGTCACAGGGTTGATGGGACCAGTCAGTCCTTACAGGGCAGCGACCCAGAAGCCCTCAGCTGTTAAGTGACTGTCACTATGAAGACCCTGGGCATCCTGCAGGGTAACTGTTTATCCCTCACTCACCGCTAGACTGGGAGCCCCTTGCAAACTGGGTCTAACTCTTGTGAATTCCTGGCACTGTAAACATTTGTTGACACAAAGAAAGAACATATGAATGAACCACACGCATACGAGTGTATGACTAGTGAACTGATGTATGAACCGTGGGCCGAGGTCCACGAGGCCCCGCCATATCCTGCCTCTCGGGATGATCAGGAAGCCCATCAAGGCAGGAGCTCGGGCTCTGCCTGAAGGTCAGCACCCATCAGCCCCCCTGACCGCCCAGCTTCCTGGGTCCCTGCCCAGGCTCCCTCTCCGACGTCACCCTGCCTTTTCTTCTGCACAGCATGTGTCTCTGTCCAAAATCGTTTTAATTCATTTCTTCAGATACTTGTATGCCTCTTTGCTTCTGTCTTTCACACCAGAACGTAGGTTCCTGAGAGCCTGGAGCTTTCCTGCTCAAGCTGGTGAGCACAGAGCCTTCAGCAGTGCCTGGCCCAGGGTGGGTGCTCAAAGAATGTTTCAGGAATGAGTGGATTCTCCACCAAAAAGGAGAAAAGGCACCAATGGAGGCAGGGGGCTGCGTCGGTCCCCCTCCCAGATGCACACCCACCGACCCACCACTAGAGCTTATTTACGGGCACGGGGCCGGCCTCTGGACCCCGCATTTGCATCTTCAGAGCTGTGTCCTCTTATGTGCAAGGCCAGGACGTCCATAAGATGCTTTCAAATTTGAGGTATAATGAGCAAGAATGGGCTGCTTCTCACTGGCAGCTTCAACACACAGGGTCTGCGCTCAACTCCCACCAGATGTCTCCTGCTTTCAATTGGCAAAACAGTGTTTAAAAATATATATGGCTTTCAACCGAATGGTGTCTTTCGTGAAAAGTAAGGTGGCTATTCACAAGAAGCGAATACGTGTCTCGTGCAGTGTGTTCCGTGCATGTTCTGAGGATAATGCAGAAGGGTGATGTGTATGCAGAGCTGAGCCCAAGAGGCGAAGATGCTGTCCACCTAAGATGCATTAAATACCTTCATATGCTCCTTTGAGCAACAACAGTGGGGAATGAACTGTGCTGTCTTTTTGGACTCGACACCCTATTTTTTAAACAACGTAAATTTACTACTCTTAGTACTGAATTGCTCTTTAATGGGCTAATCATCATTAGGCCACCTCCCCACCGCGTATCTGAGCGCACTGAGTAATAGGACTCATGCTTACTGGTGCACTCCTGAATCTGGCGAGGGGGTTGTTGATGGATGATCAGAATTTGCTGGGTGGGTGGCTGTGAAATGAACCTTACCAGTGTATCCTGGAATATTTGCAGAGCTAAAGGAAAGAGGGCAAGAAAGGAAAGGCAAAGAACAATCTGTGAAATAGTCATGGTCACCAGCACCGAACTATGAAAACACAAAGGGGGATGCAGTCTAAAGGTTTTGTCCCACGTCAGGTCTGGAAATCTGGCTGCCAGACAGGAAAGCGTGCAGGCAGGGGGCAGAGATGTGCAGATGACAGCCCTGCTCTAGGACTAAAGAAACTTACTTCGGGTCCATGTTTTTCTACTGTTTCAATTTGCATGTGTTTTACATACATGATTCACAGTTGAGCTCTGTTTTCTAATGAAGGCGGACGGGTTTTCCTTACCAAAGAGTGGACCTGGGTCCCACACGGAGCTCTGTGACACCACCTCCAATATCAGTCACAGCTGTGATTTTTAAATAATATTTATTTCTTGCCACCGTTAAAGTACTGATTTCATATAATTTCCTGAAATCGCACAAATTTAACCCAATTCCACTTACCCCTCTGCTTACCTGGTCCTTTTCCCCTCCAGAGAGCGAGAGAGTAAAAGAAAAGCACAAGAAGGTCTGGCAGGGTTTTTCAGTGTGGGTATAAAATCCCTCTCTAGAAAGGCAAGCAAACATCCCAAAGAAATATTTTAATGGGTGATTCAGAGAAGTGTGACTAATAAGTACTGTTTTTGCCATTTTTACAGCATATAAAAACCTTTCCATGGATTATTTCCTGAGGAAGAGGTGGGCCCAGTCCGAGTGCTGCTTAAGCCATGCAGCCTCGCCCTCAGGTGCGAGGAAGAATGGGAGGTTGAGAGTATTTTCAAAGATCAAGAACACGCTCTCTGCAAATCACAAGGCTCCCTCAAGTAACACCCATCTCGGTGAAGTTCAGCTCTCAGGGTCCTCTTGGTGCCATGGCAAGGAGAGGGCCAGGGCTCAGCTCACCCCGGCCACTCCACGGCCCCTCCTCGGGAGCGTGACATCCCTCTGGTGAGGGTCCTTATCCTCGATGGAGGCCCAGATGCAAGGCAAAGAGCAGCAGGGGCCGAGCCCCCGTGGAAGGCGGAGGGACGGCTCCTCTGAGGGCCTCCTGGTTTCGTCCCACGCTTTCCACACATCCGATAAGCCAAGGAAACCTCCAAGCAGCACTGACCGCAGGAGGAATTTTCAAAATACGGAGCTTCAGGGAGGGTGCTCCATCCAGAGCCAGGGACGGGCAGACAGTGGGGGGCGGGGCAATGAACGGGGTGGGCTCAGGGGCAGGGGCTCACATCTGGGCCTCAGCTACGAGAGGGGTGACGGTACCAAGCTCAAGGGCATGGGCAGGAGGGAGGCCAGATTCTACTTGTGTCTGTGGGCAGGCAGGTCCTCTGGTGTCCTTCTGGGCACAGATGATGTGCCCCTGGCATCAGCACGTTACGGGAGATGACGTATCAGGTAGGAGTTGCACCAATAAAGTCCTGTGTCTCTTCCAAGCGCCTCAGTCTATGACTAGCTGGCTTGCAGGCAATAAAACAGGGGACCCCGATGCAGACAAAATGAAGGGTGAGCCCATCAAGGGCAACAGCAGAGCAAGCAGCGCAAGTTAATGGACCCTGTGAGGCCAGGAAAATCAGGGAGCCAGGCCTGCCTTGTCCTCGTCTCGGTCAGCTGCAGCCTGAGAGTGCAGGTGGCCTCCCAGGGCCCTGCGGGTCAAAGGGATTCAGTGAAGGTGAAAGCAACTGGCAAGTCTTTAGCACTTAGTAGGTGCTCAGTTAATTGAGCATATAAGATTTTAAAGAAATAAGAACCGTACAAAATAGGAGCCTGGCGGGCGAAGAATGCAGTTCGTCCAGGACAGGCAGCTTGAGAGAGGGGAAGACAGACAGTGGTTTCCAAACGCTGCTGCGCCCTGACAACTCATGGGGATTTTTCAAAGGTACTGATGCCTTACTCCTACCCCCAGACATTCTGATTTAATTGGCAAGCGGTGTAACCTGGGAATTGGGGTTTTTAATCTCTCCAGATAACTCCCGTGGGCAGCCAGGTTTGGAAGTCTCTGTTTCAGGCTTGCTGCAGGGACCTGGGTGAGTAAACCACTGTTGTCCAATTCTGGGCAGGGCCCTTCAGGGTTTCTTGGAATTTTCTTAAAGAATTGCAGCTGTATGTCACAGAGGTAACAAAAAATGGGCCCAAACCATTCATGTGTCGTGTCTCTCCCCAAACATTCATTAAAGCTTCCATGCATGTTACCAAGGAAATCCCCTTCCTCTGCGTGAGAGGCTTTTTCCACGGCCCCTAAAACACCTGCAGAATGAAAACGCCTCTGAAGTCATAACCTTCCATCAGAGCAGTTAAGAAGTCAAAGGTGGAAGCCAGTGATGTGTCAATCACAAGAAGGGCTTGATATCAAACATCACCCCACTCTATGTGCCTTGTGGCATACAGGTTATTGATGTTAAATGGTATTATACATTACGTTATAATAATGATATTATATTACGTCATATCTAAAAATAACACCCATGTACTAGTGGACTGAATTAAAGATAAGCTGCTTAGGCCTGAGAAATGAATTCAGTTGCATAATAAACTGCCACATATTTGAAAACGAAAGTCCTCACCCACGCTGCTTCTAAAATCTATTCCATTTAACCCTTTGGCAGGGACATCACAGGGGGACTTTTTTCCATCTTAAGTGCAACATGTTGACCTTATATCAAGAGGAGAATAGTCTCTGGGGGACACTCTGCAGACCTGCGGCTGATGGGTGACACGGTTTTTCAGATGGAAGAAACAAAGATATTAAAGACGCTGCAATGTCCAGGCTCTAAGAGACTTTCCAGAGCAGTTGTACGTTCAGACCCACTCCCCCATTTAAGGAAAGCGAGAGAAACAGGAAACCATTTAAAGATAAGCGAAGTCTTCATGTTTGCCTTTGCTCCATAGCTGCTAGTCTTTTGAACACCTTCTTTGGTGCCCAATTCCCACAATAAGCCTCGAGTTGGTTCACTAATGGGTAAATTTGAATAAATTGTCGCCTAAGTTCACAGCTAATTGGTTTTGCTCAGCAAAGCATAATAAAATAGCAATTAAATAACTTGAGAAATATAAGGAACTTCAGTTAGAAGGAGGGAGCCCAGATGGTGTGTAATGAAAAGCTAAATAGAAAATAAAGAAAACATGGAGAAAATCATGTTATGTGTAGACTGTAGGTCATGCATACGTGGATGAGAATTCCAGTGTGCACACGTTCTTTCTCTGTACCACAGGCCTGACGAATCCTCACTGAGTGTGCGCCCTTTATGGCACTTAACATGAGTTGACTCATGTTATGATGATTTAATCTCCCAACACTCTGGGTCGCTGGTCCTGGTATCATGCCCATTTCATAGATGTGGGCACTGGGGCCTCAGAAAAAGTCTAAGTCCTGTGCCCAGAGACAACCGAGCTGGCAGGTGGTGGGACTGACCCGACCCAGAAGGCCCTGACACCCAGACTGCCAGCCGCGCCGGGAGAGCTGTTCTGGGTCAGGGTGGTCGGCGTCGTTCAGGGTGTGGGTGTAGTGCACGTTCAAGTCACCTGGGCCCTCGTTCATCCAGAGCTATTCTATGCCAGGTACAGATCGAGCAGGACTCAAACAGGCCTGACGCCTGACAGCTTTCCCGTTAAGGAGTAAAGTTGTTAAACGCACGGCTAGAGGTTTACAGAACCCAAGTGGGGCAAAGATCGCTGACGCACAGTGAGAGGCGGAGGGTGTGAGAGGGACATAGAGGGAGGCGTGGGCTCAGAGTGTGCCAGGGCTGGCATCGGCCTTCAGGGCTGCCCCCGCCAGCCCTGTGGTCCTGGACGCAGGATGGGAGCTTTCTGAGCCACCTCTGCCCAAGTCAGGGGTGGGGGGATGTGCAGCTCCCTTGCAGGGGGCGGGGGGTCGGGTTAGTTGGGCCAAGCGCTGGCCTAGTGCACGTGTGGACAGAGAAGGAGGCAGGCCTGGGAAGGCTGAGGGGAAGGAGGGCCTGGGAACTGTGGTTGGTTTTGCTGATCGTTCTGTGAGAAATCTAAATAAGACCGGAGTCATTTTGGCCACTGGGCTGTGCCTCCCTGAATGTGGTAAGATGTGGTGCGATCCCCAGGACCTGCTCAGGAATTAGTTTCACTCCTAGCATCATCAGGCTCTAGAGGATGTTTTTCTCCCTCTGCTCTCAGGGAGCCTTCACCTCTTGCATCTGGGAGGGGACACAGAAAGGAGCCGGCAGCCCCATCAGAGCAGGGCTGACGTCCAGGAAGCACTCACTGGCCAGAGGCTGCCCCGAGGACTGAGGGGCTGGTCTCCTAACCGCTCATGGAATGAGTACCTGGGGCTCTTACATAATTTAGTCTGCCTCAGCCTCCTCATCTGTAAAGTGGGCAGAGAACCTATTCCCGCACCTCTGGCTTCATCACACTGCTTTGAAAAACAAATGAGAGAGTCGATGTGGAAGTTCTCAGAAAAGGCAGAAGTGTGGGCTAGTGTAAGGAACTGCTATTCATAGCCCGTCTTGAACCTGCCTTGTGGTCAGAGTTTGTTAAAGGTGCAGCACACCCGGGGACGGGCAGGGCGGCCCCTCTTCCATCTCAGGCCTTGGCCCAGGGGTGCCTGGAGGTCACTTTGGACAATTACTCATTATTTGCAGATGCTTCATCAGAGAGACGACAGAGGTAAAGGCACAGTGAATACGAAACTGGGTGAAGTCCTGAAATAAAATATTGTGATTTAGTGGAAGACAGCACGGTGGAGGCGCCAGGCTGGTTTGGGAAACCAAACGGCAAACAGTGTCTGGAAAGCACCGGGTATGGGGTCGGAGGGTACAGCCTCTGCTCCGTCACCTGGACGTGCCTCTTTCCTGCTCAAGCCCCAGCGTCCTCGTTGGTAAAGGGAGGGGCTGGACCAGCTGAGATGCACATACGTGAGAGCCCACGTGGTCCATGGCAAAAGAAAAACACTCTCCCTTTTCTTAGGAAAGGGCAAGGTTCCATGCTTTTGGATCCCGAGTCTGCACAGATCTGCTGTTACACATCATTCCATAGTCAGGCACTTCGCACTGATGACTCCTGAATGTCAGGCATTTTGAAACAAGGTGGGCCACAAAATAATTACTAACTGAAAACAAACTTATCTTTCATCTCATTGTATAATAAGCTCTTGCAAAGAATGTGGCTCTAGTATTTAAGAGTAGGATGCAAAAACAGATTGGGAAAAAGATGGGGGGGGAATCCCTACGTTAACCTTACCTTGTTTGCTTGACACAGATTATAAGTGAGGATTGACTTTTTACCTTTTTTTTTTTTTTTTTTTTTTTTTTTGTAATTCCTACTCAATGACTGAGCTTCAAGAACTGTTGAAGCCAATGGATCTTGTGGATTCTAGTTCCTAAACTAGGTCCAAGTTAGAAGTTAGGAACCTCAGTGGAAACTGAATTAATGTCTTGAGTTCCTTAACTAAATATCTTTTAATAACTGGCCCATCACTACCAAATCAGAAAACATTTTATTAATTTTAATGAGAAAACTCATGCAACAATTCTGCTTTTAAGGATTTGGTCTACAGAAATGGATGCATAAAACTGTGCAAAGATATATGTGGAGGATGTTTATTTCTGTATTTTTTTAACAATAGGAAAGATTTTAGTAACTACTTGGCCTATGTAAACTATGATATAGCTTGTAGTGGAATATCACGCAGCCATTAAAAAAGACTTTCATAGCCCTGCATAGAGCCTGGGAAAATGTCCATTGCACCTGTCAATACAACACCGCCCCACACTCGCATGCACACACAGCAACATGCAGCTACCTACAGGCAGGAAGTCATGCACATTTGGCGGGAAAGTCTAAAACATATATCACTTTTCAATACTGGCCCTGAAAATGAAAGAGGTATTCCACTTTTGACAAACATATTTGAATTGCCTTTATAATAAACACATTTGGAAGGAAAAGAATATGCTATCTGGTGAGCTTTAAGGCTAGCATTGAAGGTGTGTGTGCATACACATTGGACATAAGCTCTGGTTCCACTGTAAATTTTATAATACTTCCAGGAAAGGATTTTGCAACATGCTTAGGGATGTTTATATATTTTGACCTCATAATCCATTTCAAGGAGTCTCCCTTAAGTAAATAACTCCAAATTAGAAGAAGATTCACTTAAAGAGTGTTTGACAGCATTATTTATCATAGCACAAAGTGGAAAGAATTTACATATGTAGCCTAAGTGAACTAGTCAATGACAGCACATCTACACAAATAAAAAGTCATGATGAGTTCATAATCACAGGTACCCATGATGATGTTGCAATGTTAAGGTAGTAAAAATTATATATGTAGTATGCTCATAGCTATATAAATATACAGATACAAGATTCAGGATGACAGATGGAAATATGTCAAAATATGAATAATGCCTATGTTTCTGTGTAAATGTTTGTTTATATTTTTATTGTTATTAATTTTTCCTGTACTTTTTTCTATAATGATCAGATTCAGTCCTACAATTTTGAAAGTTATTTTTAAAACTATTAGTAAAATCACCACCAATACATTGGGCATGTCAAACGAGATGGTGGCCAGAATACAAAATCAACGAATGAGGAAAATTTGAAAACATTTACCCTTTGGGGAAATTGGTGATTCCAACCACCTGAACCCAAGGGGCAGTAGCCTTGACTGTGTTTGAAATGCGGCTTCCACTGAAGGAGTGGGGGCAGGTACAGCTCCTGTGCTAATTGTCATGGGTTATAAGAGCCTTAAAGATGATCTCATAAATATATTTCCCTTTAAGAAAGTTAAAGATGAGGAAACAAAGGAAGAGTCATATTTGCTTTTGAATAGGATGGTACTCTACTGGGCACAAAGTAAGTTTACGTGTTTCTGGGTTTTGGACCTTATGTAAATGATGTCATGTTGTATGCATTCTTCTATACTTTGCTCATTGTGGTACTGTGGAAAGGACATAACATTTTGTTTAGAGATTCAAGTATATGTAGCCAAACTATCAAGCAAAGCAAGCAAAGGATAAGCACGAAGTCTGATGTGATGACTTCTGGGTTGGGGAAGGAGACCGAGGAGATGAGGTTGGGAGGAATAAACAGGTGGCTTAAAAGATACAATACTATGTCCTTAGCTAGGCCCGGGATGCACAGGCATTTCCTTGTTACTTTGCTTTATATGTTACATATGACACTATACATTTTGTATCAATACCTCATAATAAAAATGGAAAACCTTTCTTTGTGTTAAAAGGTTAGGATTCTGTTAAATAATGAAGCCTCATCCAAAGAAGAAACTTTGCAACCTTGGAGGCCCTCTAGTGGCCAATTTGGGGAAGTACAGTTAATGTCCAATTCTTTTACATAATCTATTCAATTTCCTTTCCTTAAAAACACTAATTAACAGCAAGATGAGGTAGAATGGCATGCTCCCAAATTTACTCAAGTTAAATGGTATGTTCTACATCAAATTTCTAAAATGCTGCCAGACTGCTCTTTACTATCCTTGAAGAATGACCCAGAAGAATACATTTTATTCTTTAGCAGGAATGTTTCATAAAACATTCCAAAATTCATATGTACATTTCAAAGGAGAAATAAAATTTTATGCCAGTAGGATATTTTCAGTTGGGTTTATCCTCATATTCTTTCTTGAAAATGTTTTAGAATTGCCACGTTTAATAGCAATAATTTCCTTGCAGAAATTATGGAAGAATCATAACCAACGAACCCTTCCTCAGGACTCAGCTAAAACATCACAGCCTTCAAGTCTTGTGGGTGAAAGTGACCCCTCTGTACAACTGAGATCAAAAGCACTGGGCTTCCCTGGTGGCGCAGTGGTTGAGAGTCCGCCTGCCGATGCAGGGGACACGGGTTCGTGCCCCGGTCCGGGAGGATCCCACATGCCGCGGAGCGGCTGGGCCCGTGACCCATGGCCGCTGAGCCTGCGCGTCCGGAGCCTGAAGCACTAAGCTCACTGCTCAGGAGACTCACTCCATGCTGCTCTATATTATCATTGTTGGTGTGCAGAGCTCACCGGCCCTGAAGGTTTGCAAGCTACATGAGGGCTAAGTCTTTGTCACAGTACATGGAATATTTTACGTATTCTCTCCTCTTTTTTCTTTCTTTTTTGTTTTTGGTTGAAATAGATCAACTCATTTAATTCTTCAATGCAATAAGTTACAGAACTATATTTTAAAACCAAAGTTAGTTTTGAAACATATTTTAGTTTGGCCAAGTAGTCAAAGGAATTAGAGTCAGAATATATAACACAGGAAAATTCAAAATTATTATAGGGTGTAGAATAGGTCTGAAGGACAGCCAATGTGAAATTTAGCTATTTCGTCTCATGGGCACAACTGATGTTTAAAAAAAATAGAAAGCAGCTAACATTTAAAATACTGTCGTGATTCACACTATAGGCTTGCAGGACACCTCCTGCAAGGTTTTCAGTCACCACAGAAACTGATGGGGTAACAGCCATGATGTGTAGCAGCTCAGTGGCGTAATGAAGAAGATGTGGTGCGTATATACCACAGAATATTACTCGGCCACAAAAAGGAATGAAATCATGCCCTTTGCAGCAGCATGGATGGACCTAGAGATGATCATGCTAAGTGAAGTAAGTCAGACAGACAAAGACATATCATATGATATCACTTATATGTGGAACCAAAAAAAAAGGTACAAATGAACTTATTTACAAAACAGAAATAGAGTCACAGAGGTAGAAAACAAACTTATGGTTACCAGGGGGTAAGGGGGGAGGGATAAATTGGGAGATCGGGATTGACATATACACACTACTATGTATAAAATAGATAACTAATAAGAGCCTGATGTATAGCACAGGGAACTCTACTCAATACTCTATAATGACCTATATGGGAAAAGAATCTAAAAAAGAGTGAATATATGTGTATGTATAACCGATTCACTTTGCTGTACACCTGAAACTAACAACATTGCAAATCAATTATACTCCAGTGAAAATTAAAAAAAAAAAAAAAAAAAAGACACAGAACGTCAGCTTCCTGTAGTGTATCCTGTGAATCCTAGGGAAGTAATTTCTGAGGCTCAGTATTTCCACTGGTGAAAGTGAATATATACATACTTTTTGTATATGTAATATATATAATATATTCATAAAACATAGCATGTAAAGATATATTACATATATATGTAGGCGCCCAGGTTAGTCAGTGCTCAAAACTATAATCTCCTTTGTGAGAAACTACAGTCCTTTCAAGAAACAGGTATCTTTCCTCTTAAGCTGTGAGCAGCACCAGGCTGTTTTTTTAATTGTATTGAAGTATAGTTGATTTACAATGTTGTGTTAATTTCTGCTGTACAGCAAAGTGACTCAGTTATACACATATACATTCTTTTTCAGATTCTTTTCCTTTATGGTTTTTCCTGGGAGATTGAATATAGTTCCCTGTGCTGTACAGTAGGACCTTGTTGTTTATCCAGGGCCGTTTTTTAATTGCTCCATTCATTGCAAAGCCCATGACCATGTTTCCTCCTGAATAATAAAGTGAGGGGAATAATCATAAGTGGCACTCACCAACTTGAGCTCGTATAAAGAATTTCAGAGCTGCGAGGCTTGGCGAGAGATGTGATGTCTCCACGGGGGTTGTCCATGTCATCAGCATTTGTAGAATGCACGCAACCACTGTTAGGATGAAAAGAAACATAGAAAAAATAGATGGACATATCCTAACTTGCAAAGGAAATCTTGCCAGAATAGATCAAAATTCAAAATGCAAAAAATTAACCACGGTGATGGAACAATTTGCCTTAAAAAAAAATAAAGTAAGGAGACTTTCTCTCTTTTAGAGTAAGAGTTGATCTTCAATTTGGGCCAGAGTGAAAGCAACAGCTGGTTTGTGTTCTTGAGCAAAGAAGCAGCTGCTTCTGCAGCCCTGAGCCAACTCCTCCCTGGAGCTTGGGGGCAGCCGGGGCAAGGCAGAGATGGGTGTGTCGCCATAGCTGAGGGGCCTCCTGTGGGGACAGAAACGGGGCAGGTGCCTGGGATTGTGGACACCTGGCGAAGTGCCTTCGGGGCCTGCGAGGAGGTCCAATTAGTCCACAGCAGTGAGAAGGTGTCCCGCAGGCACTTCTGGGGCCACTGGTAGGAAGGTGAGTCAATTCTACTGTGGGACAGGAGAGGCTGGAGTAATGAGGGGGGAGGGTAGAGATGAAAGGACCAGATTCCTGTGTTTTCTTGGATTTACTTTGTTCCAAGGTACTGTGATCTGAATGTTTACGTCCCCCCAAAATTCATACGTTGAATTCCTAACATCCAAAGGTGATGGCATCAGGAGGTGGGAGGTACTTGGGTCATTAGTGTTCTTATAAAAGGGACACCACGAGCTCCTTGCCCCTGAACCATGCGTGGACACAAGTCTGTGACCCCTTGGCCGTCCCTAACTTCCAGCCTCCAGCACTGTGGGAAATAAACGTCTGTTGTTGACAAGCCACCAGTCTGTGCTATGTTGTGACAGTAACCCAAGCTGACTAAAGCACAAGATTTTTCTCCATATAAAGCAGAGAAGACCCCAAAGGGCCATGACGCGCATCTGTGCCACCCACGGAGAGCCACATTTAAATAGAAAAGCAAGAGATCGCATTTCCTGCCCTTAGCTTTGGTGAGCACATTGCGGCTTCCACATCAAGTGTAAAAGCCTTTCTTGCTGACAACACCCAATATTACTAGCATCCAAGGTATTTTATTTCATAAAATAACCAATTGGGTAAGCTGTGACAAAGCGAAAGAGAGGCATGGACATATATACACTCCCAAACGTAAGGTAGATAGCTAGTGGGAAGCAGCCGCAGAGCACAGGGAGATCAGCTCGGTGCTTTGTGACCGCCTGGAGGGGTGGGATGGGGAGGGTGGGAGGGAGGGAGATGCATGAGGGAAGGGATGTGGGAACAGATGTATATGTATGACTGATTCACTTTGTTATAAAGCAGAAACTAATAATAAAAAAAAAAAGAATGACACGAAAAAAAAATAACCAATTTGGGAAAACCGAAGATACTGCTCCCCCTTTCTTTCTATTATTAAAATCTTTAACACACTTTGGGTGAAACTTCTGACAGGCATCATGCTAGGCAAACATTAGAAATGTGTTAGAAAGCGTAAGCTGTTTTAAAAAGTGAATTACAAACATGAGTGGGCTGAAAGCAACTACAATTTAGATGTAAATCTGGTAAATATTTAAAACATTAAGAAACATTACTTACGTAGAGAGAGGAATGTATTTGCTTCTGGAACTTGGACTTACACTTAGAAAAAGAGAAAACATGGGCAACTGAGTTATTGACATTAATAAACATCAAACGATTAGAGTATTTCTCTTATTAAAAAAGTCTTCAGAGATATCCCATAGGAATGGGCTTCCAAAAGTTTGTGATTTTAAGCAGAAAAGATTTGAAGATGGAGTTTTTAAGTGATGAAAATCAAGCACAGAACAAATTGACTCCAAACAGCCAAGGACACATAAGTCCTTGTTGACGCCTATGATTTAGCTCCAAAGCCTCTTCTCCCGGGTTTTTCTTTGCTGTTTTTGTCCTCAATGGTTAGACATGTCATATTTGGCAAAGCTGACCTCTCATTTTCTTAGACACACAGAAGGTCCACATTTGACTGGCTCTTACTGACCATCTAGTGTAACTCTCCATGGTGGAGAGGAAGCGACTGTGGCCCAAAGGAGTTCAGTGACGTACACAAGATTGCAGTTATTTAGGGCGCTTAGAGGAGCTTGGGTTTATTGTGTACTTTCCCTGCTCCAACCCTAGAATCAGACATTTTTCCAAGGATCTCACAATGTCTTTTATTGGAGAGTGGCATTTTAAACCAACATTTTGGAGCTAGACATGCTTCTGGCTGCTTGTGTGTCCCTGCTTCTAGGCCCTCCCAGTGGACAGAGCTAGGAATATCCGGGTGTATTTGAACCCGTGTGTATCCATATATCTACATATATTTCTGTATTTGCTTTCTGCATGCATATATATATAAATAAAGGGATACCTCAGAGATATTATGGGTTCGGTTCCAGATCACGGCAATAAAAGTGAATACCACAGTAAAGCGAGTAACACAAATTTTTTGATTTCCCAGTGCATATAAAAATTATGTTTATACTAAACTATAGTCTATTAAGTGTACAATGGCATTATGTCTAAAAATGTCCATACCTTTATTTAAAAATACTTTACTGCTAAAAAATGCTAACCATCATCTAAGTCTTCAGCAAGCTGAAATCTTGTTGCACTAGTAACATTAAAGATCACTGATCACAGACCACCATTACAAATATAATAATAATGAAAAAGATTGAAATATTGTGAGAATTACCAAAATGTGACACAGAGATGCAAAGTGAGCAAATGCTGTTGGAAAAATGGCCCCGATAAACTTGCTTGAGGCAGAGTTGCCACAAACCTGCCATTTGTAAAAAACACAGAATCTGTGAAGCACAGCAAAACGAAGTGTTCCTGTAAACCTGAGTTCGTGGGATGTCCCCAAGTCTAATCAGCACCACAGGGCTCATTCTCAGCCTTTTCTCCCTTATTTACTGTTTCCTTCTTTGACAGTGTGAGACCTGCCTCTCACCATCTACCAAAGATTTACTTTTTGTCACGTGTAACAAACTGTGACAAAAAGGCACAAGTCACACTACATTTTCTTACATGGAGTATACATGTAAGAAGTTTAGAATTGCCAACCTGTTTCTTGGTGAGAAACACGTTTACCAAGTAGAGTATAGATAATACTTATATACAGTTCTTTTTGTCATTAGCCTTACAGTTCTGTGTCAAAATACTATTTCCAAGTTTATGAAGGTCCAAATTTAGGATCACTCCTGTTTTCCCCCATCCACTTAAATGTAGTTATGTCATTTGTTTGTAATACAGATTCACTTGTTACCTTCTGAATTCCATCCTGGATTTTCCCACCATCCTGGTATATATTTCTCTCTCTTTCTCTAGTTTTTACTTTGCATTCAGTACAGTTTGTCCTCCAGGGTGTCCATACAGTTCTATGGGTTTGACAAATACAGTCATGTGGCCAGCACCACAGAACCATATAGAATTGTTCCATCACCCTAATGTTTGTTTACAGGCTCTTTGTCTTCAACTCTGTCCCCCTCCCCCAAATCCTGGTAGCCACGGATCTACTCGCACCCTTGTAGTTTTGCCTTTTCTAGAATGTCATATAAAAGGAATAATGCAATATGAGATCCTTTGGATCTGGCTGCTTTCATTGAGCAAAATGCTTTTAAGATTCGTCCATATTGTTGCGTGTTGCGTTTGTTCTTTTTCATTGCTGAACAGTAGTCCATTGTGTAGCTCTATTCTAGTATCTTTATCCAACACATGCTTTTCCATTCACCTGCTGAAAGCAATCTTGGTTGATTCTAGGTTTTGAAGATTATGATTAGAGCTGTTATGAGCATTCACTTATAGGTTTTTCTTGCTAATGGGAGCAGCATTTACTAGAGGAAGGCTCCAAGGTGAGCGGATCCCTCAGGAGTTCTGAGATGTGGCAGAACTGACTAGGACTTACAGCTTTTAGTTCAGTTGATGATTCATCATTAAAACAATAAATGCAATGGATGCATAGAAACTGGGTGAGCTAGTTGCTATTTTACCACATGACATGTAAATAGAAAGATACTAATAAAGTTTTTCTTTTCTTTTTTTTGTTTTTGGCTGTGACACGTGGCTCATGGAATCTTAGTTCCTCAACCAGAGATTGAACCTGGGCCCATGGCAGTGAAATGGCCTAACCTAACCACTATGGCAGTGGTTAGGTCGAGTCCTAACCACTGGACTGCCAGGGAATTCTCACTAATAAAGTTTTTTTTATTAGCACTCACGTAATAGTAAGAGTTAGCACCAGCAGTTTACATCTTTATTCATTTATAAGATATTTGAATTGGATTATCAACTATTTCAGCTTGCTGTGTTTATAAGGAACTTATATTTTGAATGTTTCAATCTTTGATTTAAATTATGACCATCCAGTTTATACATTAGAATCCATTATTTTCATTGGGGTGTTTTATACCTTTGGTTAAATCATCTCTTAAATAATCTTTATCAAAACTTTACATACTGTTTTTAGAATATGGCTCAATAAAATCAGTTTGCTGACACGACTCAATATTTCTCTCAATACTGTCATTACTTGCAATTCCAGATTCAGCATTTAAACTTGATTATGATTTTGCATATTTCTACTTCCCTATACTTTTTTATTCTAATAATTTAAAAAATCCTTCTTTTTTAACATCTTTATTGGAGTATAAATGCTTTACAATGTTGTGTTAGTTTCTGCTTTATAACAAAGTGAATCAGCTATACATATACATATATCCCCATATCCCCTCCCTCTTGCCTCTCCCTCCCACCCTCCCTATCCCACCCCTCTAGGTGGTCACAAAGCACCGAGCTGATCTCCCTGTGCTATGCGGCTGCTTCCCACTAGTTATCTGTTTTACAGTTGGTAGTGTATATATGTCCATGCCACTCTCTCACTTCGTCCCAGCTTACCCTTCCCCCTCCCCGTGTCCTCAAGTCCCTTCTCTACGTCTGCTGCCCCTAGGTTCCTTAGAACCATTTTTTTTTAAGATTCCATATATATGTGTTAGCATACGGTATTTGTTTTTCTCTTTCTGACTTACTTCACTCTGTATGAGAGATTCTAGGTCCATCCACCTCACAACAAATAACTCAATTTCGTTTCTTTTTATGGCTGAGTAATATTCCATTGTATATATGTGCCACATCTTCTTTATCCAGTCATCTGTTAATGGACACTTAGGTTGCTTCCATGGTCCTGTCTATTGTAAATAGTGCTGCAATGAACATTGTGGTACAGGTCTCTTTTTGAATTATGGTTTTCTCAGAGTATATGCCCAGTAGTGGGATTGCTGGGTAGTATGGTAGTTGTATTTGTAGTTTTTAAAGGAACTTCCATACTGTTCTCCAGAGTGGCTGTGTCAATTTACATTCCCACCAACAGTGCAAGAGGGTTCCTTTTACTCCACACCATCTCCAGCATTTATTGTTTGCAGATTTTTTTGATGATGGCCATTCTGACTGGTATGAGGTGATACACCATTGTAGTTTTGATTTGCATTTCTCTAATGATTAGTGATGAGCATCCTTTCATGTGTTTGTTGGCAATCTGTATATCTTCTTTGTAGAAATGTCTATTGAGGTTTTCTGCCCATTTTTGGATTGAGTTCTTTGTTCTTTTGTTATTGAGCTTCATGAGCTGCTTGTATATTTTGGAGATTAATCCTTTGTCAGTTGCTTCACTTCCAAATATTTTCTCCAATTCTGAGGGTTGTCATTTCGTCTTCTTTATGGTTTCTTTTGCTGTGCAAAAGCTTTGAAGTTTCATTCGGTCCCATTTGTTTGTTTCAATTTCCCATACCCTAGGAGGTGAGTCAAAAAGGATATTGCTGTGATTTATGTCATAGAGTGTTCTGCCTATGTTTTCTTCTAAGGGTTTTATAGTGTCTGGCCTTACATTAATGTCGTTAATCCATTTTGAATTCATTTTTCTTTATGGTGTTAGGGAGTGTTCTGATTTAATTCTTTTACATGTAGCTGTCCAGTATTGCCAGCACCACTTATGGAAGAGGCTGTCTTTTCTCCATTGTATATTCTTGCCTCCTTTATCAAAGATAAGGTGATCATATGTGCATGGGTTTATCTCTGGGCTTTCTATCCTGTTCCATTGATCTATCTTTCTGTTTTTGTGCCAGTATCACACTGTCTTGATTACTGTAGCTTTGTAGTATAGTCTGAAGTCAGGGAGCCTGATTCCTCCAGTTCCGTTTTTCTTTCTCAAGATTGCTTTGGCTATTCAGGGTCTTTCGTGTTTCCATACAAATTGTGAACTTTTTTGTTCTAGTTCTGTGAAAAATGCCATTGGTAGTTTGATAAGGATTACATTGAATCTGTAAATTGTTTTGGGTAGTATAGTCATTTTCACAATGTTGATTCTTCCAATCCAAGAACATGCTATATCTTTCCATCTGTTTGTATCATCTTTAATTTCTTTCATTAGTGTCTTATAGTTTTCTGCATAGAGGTCTTTTTTCTCCTTAGGTAGGTTTATTCCTAGGTATTTTTGTTGCAATGGTAAATGGGAGTGTTTCCTTAATTTCTCTTTCAGATTTTTCATCATTAATGTATAGGAATGCAAGATATTTCTATGCATTAATTTTGTATCCTACTACTTTACCAAATTCATTGATTAGCTCTAGTAGTTTTCTGGTAGCATCTTTAGGATTCTGTACGTATAGTAACACGTCATCTGCAAACAGTGACAATTTTCTTCTAGTTTCCCAACTTGGATTCCATTTATTTCTTTTTCTTCTCTGATTGCTGTGGCTAAAACTTCCAAAACTAAGTTGAATAATAGCAGTGAGAATGTACAACCTTGTCTTTTTCCTGATCTTCGTGGAAATGGTTTCAGTTGTTCACCACTGAGAGCAATGTTGGCTGTGGGTTCGTCATATATGGCCTTTATTATGTTGAGGTAAGTTCCCTCTGTGCCTACTTTCTGGAGGGTTTTATCATTAATGGGTGTTGAATTTTGTCAAAAGCTTTTTCTGCATCTGTTGAGATGATCATATGGTTTTTCTCCTTCAATTTGTTAATATGGTGTATCATATTAATTGATTTGTGTATATTGAAGAATCCTTGCATTCCTGGGATAAACTCCACTTGATCATGGTGTATGATCCTTTTAATGTGCTGTTGGATTCTGTTTGCTAGTATTTTGTTGAGGACATTTGCATTTATGTTCATCAGTATTACTGGCCTGTAGTTTTCTTTTTTTGTGACATCTTTTTCTAGTTTTGGTATCAGGGTGATGGTGGCCTCGTAGAATGAGCTTGGGAGCGTTCCTCCCTCTGCTATATTTTGGAAGAGTTTGAGAAGGATAGGTGTTAGCTCTTCTCTAAATGTTTGATAGAATTCGCCTGTGAAGCCATCTGGTCTTGGGCTTTTGTTTGTTGGAAGATTTTAAATCACAGCCTCAATTACAGTGCTTGTGATTCGTCAGTTCATATTTTCTATTTCTTCCTGGTTCAGTCTTAGAAGGTTGTGTTTCTCTAAGAATTTGCTCGTTTCTTCCAGGTTGTCCATTTTATTGGCAGAGTCGCTTGTAGTAATCTCTCATGATCCCTGTACTTCTGCAGTGTCAGTTGTTTTGTTACTTCTCCTTTTTCATTTCTAATTCTATTGATTTGAGTCTTCTCTCTTTTTTTCTTGATAAGTCTGGCTAATGGTTTATCAATTTTGTTTATCTTCTCAAAGAACCACTTTTAGTTTTATTGATCTTTACTATTGTTTCACTCATTTGTTTTTCATATCTTTCTGATCTGATATTTATGATTTCTTTCCTACTGTTAACTTTGGGGTTTTGTTTTTGTTTTTGTTTTTTCTTTCTCTAGTTGCTTTAGGTGTAAGGTTAGGTTGTTTATGTGAGATGTGTCTTGTTTCTTGAGGGAGGATTTTATTGCTATAAACTTCCCTCTTAGAGCTGCTTTTTGCTGCATCCCATAGGTTTTGGGTTGCTGTGTTCTGATTGTCAGTTGTTTCTATGTAGTTTTTTATTTCCTCTTTGATTTCCTTAGTGATCTCTTGGTTATTCAGTAGCGTATTGTTTAGCTCCCCATGTGTTTGTATTTTTTAGCTTTTTTCTGTAATTGATATCTAGTCTCATAGTGTTGTGGTAAGAAAAGATACCTGATAAATATTCATTTTCTTAAATTTACCAAGGCTTGATTTGTGACCCAAGATATGATCTATCCTTCAGAATGCTCCATGAGCATTTGAGAATAAAGTGTATTCTGTTGATTTTGGATGGAATGTCCTATAAATATTACTTAAGTCCATCTTGTTTAATGTGTCATTTAAAGCTTATGTTTCCTTATTTATTTTCATTTTGGACGATCTGTCCAGTGGTGAAAGTAGGGTGTTAAAGTCCCCTACTATTATTGTGTTACTGTTGATTTCCCCTTTTACAGCTGTTAGCATTTGGCTTATGTATTGAGGTTCTCCTATGTTGGGTGCATAAATATTTACAATTGTTATATCTTCTTCTTGGATTGATCGCTTGATCATTATGTAGTGTCCTTCTTTGTCTCTTCTAATAGTCTTTATTTTAAAGTCTATTTTGTCTGATATAAGTATTGCTACTCCAGATTTCTTTTGATTTCCATGTGCATGGAATATTTATTTCCATCCCCTCACTTTCGGTCTGTATGCATCCCTAGGTCTGAAGTGGGTCTCTTGTAGACAGCATATATATGGGTCTTGTTTTTGTATCCATTCAGCCAGTCTTTGTCTTTTATTTGGAGCATTTAATCCATTTACATTTAAGGTAATTATTGATATGTATGTTCCTTTTACCATTTTTTTTATTGTTTTGGGTTTGTTTTTGTAGGACTTTTCCTTCTCTTGTGTTTCCTGCCTAGAGAAGTTCCCTTAGCATTTGTTGTAAATCTGGTTTGGTGGTGCTGAATTCTCTTTACTGTAAAGAGAACTGTCTTTAAAGGTTTTAATTTCTCTGTCAAATCTGAATGAGATCCTTGCTGGGTAATCTTGGTTGTAGGTTTTCCCCTTTCATCACTTTAAATATGTCCTGCCACTCCCTTCTGGCTTGCAGAGTTTCTGCTGAAAGATCAGCTGTTAACCTTATGGTGATTCCCTTGTATGTTATTTGCTGTTTTTCCCTTGCTGCTTTTAATGTTTTTTCGGTGTATTTACTTTTTGATAGTTTGATTAATATGTGTTTTGGCATGTTTCTCTTTGGATTTATCCTGTATGGGACTCTCTGTGCTTACTGGACTTGATAGACTATTTCTTTTCCCATATTAGGGAAGCTTTCAACTACAATTCCTTCAAATATTTTCTCAGTGTATTTCTTTTTCTCTTGTTCTTCTGGGACCCTATAATTGGAATGTTGGTGTGTTTAATGTTGTCCCAGAGGTCTCTGACACTGTCCTCAATTATTTTCATTCTTTTTTCTTTATTCTGCTCTGAGGTAGTTATTTCCACCATTTTATTTTCCAGGTCACTTATCAGTTCTTCTACCTCAGTTATTTTGCTATTGATTCCTTCTAGAGAATTTTTAATTTCATTTATTGTGTTGTTCATAATTATTTGTTTGATCTTTGGTTCTTCTAGGTCCTTGTTAAACGTTTCTTTTATTTTCTCCATTCTATTTCCAGGATTTTGGAACATCTTTACTATCATCACTCTGAATTCTTTTTCAGGTAGACTACCTATTTCCTCTTCATTTGTTTGGTCTGGTGGGTTTTTACTTGGCTCCTTTATCTGCTGTGTATTTCTCTGCCTTCTCATTTGGCTTAACTTACTGTGGTTGGGGTCTCCTTTTTGCAGGCTGCAGGTTCGTAGTTCCCGTTGTTTTTGGTGTCCACCCCCAGTGGGTGAGGTTGGTTCAGTGGGTTGTGTAGGCTTCGTGGTGGAGGGGACTGGTGCCTGTGTTCTTGTGGATGAGGCTGGATCTTGTCTTTCTGGTGGGCAGAACTGTGTCCGGTAGTGTGTTTTGGGGTGTCTGTGAATTTATTATGATATTAGGCAGCCTCTATGCTAATGGGTGGGGTTGTGTTCCTATCTTGCTACTTGTTTGGCATGGGGTGTCCAGCACTGGAGCTTGCTGGTGATTGAGTGGAACTGGTTCTTAGCATTGAGATGAAGGTCTCTGGGAGAGCTCTCACTGATTGATATTACATGGGGCTGGGAGGGCTCTGGTTGTCCAATGTCCTGAACTTGGCTCTCCCACCTCAGAGGCTCAGGTCTGATAGCCAGCCAGATCACCAAGACCCTGTCAGCCACACGGCTCAGAAGAAAAGGGAGAAAAAAAAGAGAGAAAGAAAAAATAATAAAATAATTAAAATAAAATATTAAAAAGTATTAAAGAAATAATAAAAAAATTGAAAAGTAATTAAATAAATGAAGAGAGCAACCAAACCAATAAAAAAATCCACGAATGATAACAAGCGCTAAGAACTATACTGACATAAACATAAAAGTCAGAAACAAAAGAGTCGCAGACAGCAAACCCCAAGTCTACATTTGCTCCCAAAGTCGACCACCTCAATTTTGGGATGATTCGTTGTCTATTCAGGTATTCCACAGATGCAGCATAACTTAAGTTGATAGTGGAGATTTAATCTGACGCTCCTGAGGCTGCTGGGAGAGATTTCCCTTTCCCTTCTTTGTTCGCACAGCTCTTGGGGTTCAGCTTTGGATTTGGCCCCTCCTCTGCATGTAGGTTGCCCTCTGGCATCTTTTCTTTGCCCAGACAGGAGGGGGTTAAAGGAGCGGCTGATTAGGAGGCTCTGGCTCACTCAGGCCAGGGAGAGGGAGAGGTGTGGATGTGGGGCGAGCCTGCGGTGGCAGAGGCTGGCGTGATGTTGCAACAGCCTGAGGCATGCCATGTGTTCTTCTGGGAAAGTCGTCCCTGGATTACAGGACCCGGCAGTGGTGGGCTGCACAGGCTCCCAGGAGGGGAGGTGTGGACAGTGACCTGTGGTGTCACACAGGCTTCTTGGTGGCTGCAGCAGCGGCCTTAGCATTTCATGTCCGTCTCTGGTGTCTGCACTGATAGCCGTGGCTTGTGCCTGTCTCTGGAGCTTGTTTAGGCAGTGCTCTGAATCCCCTCTCCTCATGCACCCTGAAAAAATGGTCTCTTGACTCTTAGGCAGTTCCAGACTTTTCCCCAGACTCCCTCCCGGCCAACTGTGGTGCACTAGCCCCTTTCAGGCTGTGTTCACTCAGCCAAGCCCAGTCCTCTCCCCGGGGTCTGACTTCTGAAGTCCGAGCTTCAGCTCCCAGCCCCGCCCACCCCAGCGGTCGAGCAGACAAGCCTCTCGGGCTGGTGAGTGTGGGTCGGCACCGATCCTCTGTGCAGGAATCTCTCCACTTTGCCCTCTGCACCCCTGTTGCTGCGCTCTCCTCCGTGGCTCCAAAGCTTCTCCCTGCCACCCACCCTCTGTCTCTACCAATGAAGGATCTTCCTACTGTGTGGAAGCTTTTCCTCCTTCACAGCTCCCTCCCAGTGGTGCAGGTCCCGTCCCATCCCTATTCTTTTGTCTCTGTTTTTTCTTTTTTCTTTTGTCCTATCCAGGTACGTGGGTAGGGCAAAAGAAAAAGGGTACGTGGGGAGTTTCTTGACTTTTGGGAGGTCTGAGGTCTTCTGCCAGCGTTCAGTAGGTGTTCTGTATGAGTTGTTCCATGTGTAGATGTATTTTTGATGTATTTGTGGGGAGGAAGTCTTACTCCTCATCTTGAAGGTCCTCCAAAAAATCCTTCTTTAAAGGGCAATTTATGCTGGTTTTATTGAAGTGCTACATAGAGTTGTTAAAGATTTGAAAAATGTCACCTTTGATATTATTTTTCCATAACTTAAATTTATTAATAACTTACTAATTTTGCTGACTAAGGCCTAAAATCTCCCATATTTTGCTTTGCAATTAATGATGGATTAGGTAAATATAAAATTAAATGTACAAGATTAAAAACCCTCCCATTGAAGTGATGATCAAATTGACCATCATCAAACCAGAACATCATATGAAACTCCAGGGAACAAAAGATGGGATTATCTCACTGTGGACACATGCATTCTTCTTATGCATTATCTGTCTGTCTCACACTATTCTTCATAACTGGCCACAGTATTTGTTGCAAAATACACATATCTGTTTAAAGTTCCATGTGATTCATTCTTATGTTTTCTGTTCTATTTAATTTTCACAAAATGCTGGTTGTGACTCTCCACTAATGGGTTGCAGGCTACAAATCACTCATTAGTCTGCTCAGCAGTCTACTCACTAAACTGGGACAGAAAAAACTGCCGAGTCATGCTGAGAAATGAGTCCCTGGCTCAGATCATAAGTGAGAATTGACTTCAAATGTTTTAAAGAGATAAATATGAAAAGCAAAACTTTAATTATTTTTAGGAAAAAAAAGTAAATGAAGGATAATATCCTTTTTACTTCTGGATAGGGAAAGATCTATTAAAAATTCCACAAATATAACAAGGTATGGAGGTAAATATTGATGAATTCAGTTATATTAAAATTCTGAACTTCAGTTCAGCAAAGGGCACTATAGAATAGAAAAGTCACAGCCTAGAAGGAGGTATGCATATTACCAATAAAGGATTTTAATCCAGAATAATAGACTTAAAAATTTCTATAATCGATCAGTAAAAGACAAAATATATGAACAAGTAAGTTATACATGTGAACATGCAGTAAGTTACAAATTACAAAAAAAATTGTTATTAGTAATCAGGTAAATGTTAAAATTATAATGAAGTACAATTTCATGCTTCTAAAATTAGAATTTTTCTAATTTGAAAATTCCAAACGCTGGCCACAAAGTGCAGTAGTGGGAATTCAAGCATTGCTGATGGTTGGTCCATTGGTAAAACTCATTTGGAGAATTACGTAGCAATATTTAGAACACAAAGAAGTTTACACCTCTTGATGTAGCAATTGTAGATGTAAGGATGTCTATATAAAACCCAGAAATAGCTTTATACTTTATAAAGATATGGGGACACTGTTTCCAACTCCAACAGAAATCAGACAAAAAATTAAGTTATGAGAACGGATGAATAAATTGTGGTATAACGATTCAATGGAAGACTATGCGTCAGAGAAAATGAACACCTAGAGATGTCAGCATGAGTATCACAAACACAGTACTGAACAAAAATGTTAAGTTGTATGTATATACGTTTGATACCACTTATAAACATGGAACACTTATTTACCACTTGTAAACATGGAGCACAATTCCACATCTTGGTTAAGAATAACACATATGCTTTAAGGGTGCATGAAAATGTGAAACCTCACAGCCGGAATAATGGTGATCCCTTAGGAAGACACATGTGCTTAGAGAGAAGTACGTAGGGGCTTCTGTGGTGTTAGTAATGGTTTGTTTTTATAGTTGGGAAGTAGACACGCAGATTATATCATATTTTTATTTTACATTTTTATATAGGAATTATTCAAAGATAAATTAAAGAAATAAAAACAGAGATGATGGCTGCATTGTGGGTCAAAAGAAGAAAAAAGAGACAAAATAGTGACATTTTCAAAGACAGAAACACCAAGTTTTTTAGACTAAATGCACAAAATTACCTACGTGGAAAAATTAGTAATAAATCATTGTTTCTAGCATTAATAGAACTCAAAATAACTATATGATACAAAAGTTGATAGAAAATAATTCATAATCCCTTGAAGTCCATGCATTTTACAACATTATAATTCTTCATATCAAGTGACATATAAAACACTCTTTATTTTTAAATGGTTGTGGTATATTTGATAGTCTAAGTTTTAAGAAGGGTTAAGAGAAAACAAGAGAAAGCTGGCAACAGTGAGTGACTGAACTGGGATTTGTGCTCTCTTTCCAGCCACAGGGATGAAGTCCTAGGGCCTCTGGGATGCTTTCCGGAGGACATGCCCCTCACCCATGGGCTAGAGCCTCTGATTCTTATGATACATATGTGACAGCAAAAGGTCTACTGATGAGAACATTAGGAGATAAAACTTACAAGTTGACTGGTTTGACTGGTGCCAAGAAAGATCTTGTCTGAAATCTGTCCCATAGTCCACCAACCATCTAAAATCACCATCAAAATGAATGACAAGCATTTAACCAAGTTACTGTAATTTCTAGTATTTAAGTTCCAATTACTGTAATCTCTAGTATATATGTTCTAAGTTACTGTAATTTCTAGTATACAAGCTTCAGTCCTCTCGTATCACAGGCAAGAGCCCCAGTCACCCAATGGAAAGCACTCCCCGAGCACCCTTATTCACTCCGGGGGTTGCTCCAGAGCCACTCCTGGTCTCTGCTCTGCTCGCAGACCCTCAGGGTCAGTTTGTTTTCTCACAGCTGGAATCTGCCTCGTTAGCCACCTCCTTTGGGCTGAAGCCCTTGTGAAAGGTCTGGTTTGGATTTTCATCCCAAGACTGTGCTTTCTTGGCTCCCCCTTAGCCCATGCTCCACAGCCCCAGGCTAGTCTCCCCCACCCAGAGCCATCATCTTAGACCATCACCTCACCAGGAAGGACTTTGGATACAAGTATAATTCAACACTAAACAATATGTAATAAAAGACCAATTTTCACAAGGTATAAAAATATTTTAAAGGAGTTGAGAGATCCTTAAACATAGTTATAGGAATCCAGGCACATTTTTGGTCCTTTAATTGGTTTTAATTTCTGTGCACAAATCCTGTGCTGAGATTTTATATTAAAGCTATACTTTTCCTCCTAATTATCCTTCTTCTCTGTAAAAGCTGAAGTTTTTCAAGATACTTTGGGCTTCTTAACCTGTAGTTCACAAACCTCTTAAGAGTCCATGTTTAGAGCTGTATTTCAATATAATTGATTTCCTTTTTAGTTTTGTGTACTTTCATGTATTAAAAAACTTCATTATGAGAGATGATCACTGACCTGAGTTATTGCTGGCAATCCTTCATATCTTTTCAGTGTAAAACACTGTGAGATAGGGTCAGCAGCTTTTTCCACTGTTGTTTCTTCTGGATCAAGTTTTGGTGGTAGCATCTCGTCCCAAGGAACTATTTCATAAGCCCTATGAAATTATTAAATAATGACATTTTATGAAAAATACATATTCAGTTGGCACAGTTCTTAACAATATCATATTCTATTGTAGGAAGAATTCTCAACTGCCCCCCAACATTCCTGCCCCTGGTGTACATACTCTATGTAGTCACCTCCCCTCAAGTGTGGGCAGAGCAAATGTATATGGTAGGGTATCACGCCTATGATAGTTTATATGGCAACTTTATATGGTAAAAAGAGATTGTGCACAGATAATTAAGGTCCCTAATCAGTTGAATTTGAGTTAATAATAAAAAAAAGGCAGATTATCCTAAGTGGTTCTGACCTAAACAGGTGACCCCTAAAAAGAAGCAAGAAAACAGCAGCAGACACACTTCAGTTATCCTTAAACACATCCTGTGAGTCCTAGAGCTGCGCTGAGCTGAATTCTGCCAACAATCCGAATGATCCTGGGAGACTGGGACTCAGCCGCTGCTGACATCTTGATTTCAGCCTGAGAAACCCTGAGCATTGAACTCAGCGGGGACTTGTCAGCACGTCTGTCTTATGCAAACGTGAGATACTAAATGGGCATGAGGTACAGCCGCCATATTGTGGTAATCTGTTACACAGCAATAGAAAACTAATGCATACACTTATATGCATCTTACACTTTACCAAAAAAAATTTCATTTGAGCTTTGCAGCAGGGCAAGAAGAACATTAATTTACAAATAAATAAGCTATGGCTTAGAAAACTGAATTTGTTTGCTTAAGGTCACTCAGCCACTGATGGTTGAAGTTAGACCTCTGATATTGATTACCTGCCACTGAGGGGTCAGTAACATTCACATGATGTTCACCCCCCTGCCCCTAAAGCACTTTCTTAGTTTGCCACCCGAGCACTAGGTCTCTGCATTTCCTCCCTCCATCACCCCATTGGTTCCCTCCTCTCAGTCCCTTTTGCTGGCACCCCCCCACCATTTTTCTCCTCTTTCTTGATGTACAGATGCCAGGACTCAAGCTCTGTTCTTCTCCTCTGGCTCATCCAGTGTTGGGGCTTGACATCCCTGCCCATAAGCCATGACACCCAGACTTGTTCCTCCAGCCCAGACCTCTCCCCCAGACTGCAGACCCACAGACCCCGTTGCCTACTTGACACATCCACTTGGATGTCTAATGAGCATCTTTATATTCAGCACATTTAAAACTGACCTCTGATCTTTCCCTCCAAACCTGCTCCACCTGCCTTCCTCTTGATAAGTGATGGCTTCAGTCTATCCAGCTGCAGAGCCCTAAACCTTGGAATCATTCTCCATGCCTCTTTCTTTCAGACTCACAATCTCCAGTCTGGAAACTGTGTTGACTCTGCTCTCAAAATGTATCCACAGGCCAGCAACTGCTACAACTTCCTACCACGCTCCTCCCAAACGCCGTTATCTCTGACCTAGCTGACAGCAGCAACCTTCTGCCTGGTCTCCCAGCTTCTCCCCTCACCCAGCCCACCTTGAACCCAGCAGCCACCATGACTACTTTGATACACAAGTCTGATCTGGCCACTTCACTGCTAACACCCTACTGTTTACAATCTCTTCAAGTGCCCAGCAAGATCTGGTTCCTGGGCACACCCTGACCTCTTCTTTTGCTACCCCTCTCTTACTGCACTGTAGACCCCTGGCCTTTGATCTTCCTTGACACCTCAATCACACCTCTGACACAGGGCTTTTGCTCTATGGTCCCTTTGACTGGGAAGTAGTCAATCCAGATATCTGCACATCACCCACTTCCAAGTTCCTGCTCAAATCTCATCGCTCAGGGAGGCCTACCCAGACCTCCTAGTTATTATGGAAGCCTTTTACTCCACACAGGACACTCTTGATATTCTTATCCTGTTCTGTTTTTTCTCTCCGATTTTTTCATTGACTCATCACCTTCTAAGATATGATCTATTTACTTATTATGTTTGTGGCTTATTGTCCGTCTCCCTTTAGAGTGAGTGAGGGCATGGACACATAACAGATACTCTATATGATTTTTGACTGAGTAAAAAAGTTCTCCTTCAAACTTCTCTGCTCTCATTTTCTATGATGCTGGACATCTTTATCTCGTCCTCTCTCTCTGAGCCTTTCCTTTCTGCTTTGGTTTTATTTTTCTATTAAATATAGGTTTTCTTCCTTTAACTGTTTATTTTAGCAATCACTGTAAGTAAGTAAAGAATCGTGTCTGAGAGTCTTTGAATTCCTCACAGGATCCAGGATATTGTGGACACAAAGGAGTTGTGTTATTAAAGAAAAAAGAAATACATTTTTAAATCAAATTCTATTGGGGAAAAATGCTTACTTTTGTGTAGAGGACTTGTAAAATGAGTCTTTTGCATTATATTTCTTGTTTGATTGTAAAAGTGGTTCTCCATCATCCTAGAAGGGGTGAATAATAAGTTTAAAAAGATTAGATGTAAATGAAAATTGCTAATGTTTTATATTCACCATGCTTTCTTTTTCTCTCTTTCTGCATTTTTCTTCTTTCAAAGCACGTCTTGGATCCACCAGATTTAATGCTTTCCTACTTTCCTCTATTGTCTTGGAAATTTACATTGTGTGTGTGTGTGTGTGTGTGTGTGTATACTCCTACTAATTAAATTAAAATTTACAAATATATGTTATTCTACTCATTTCTGATTTTTGGCTTAATAATTTTTTTAAGATTGAAATGTATGTAATTAATTTTAGACCTTTCTTGCTTTCTAATATATACACAAAAGACTATTTTTTTCTTCTTAGCAGAGTTGTAACTCCTTTATACAAAATTTGATATGTTTCATTTTCAAATTTATCATTCAGTTTAAAACATTTTCTAATTTCTCCTGTGATTTCTTCTTTGATCCATGGATTATTTAGAATTGTGGTGTTTAACTTAAAAATATTTGATGCTTTCCTAGACATCTTATAGTTATTTATTTTTAATTTAACTCTGTGGTGGTTTGAGAACATATATAGTAAATTACAGTCACTGATTTTTGAATGCTAAACAAATCTTGCAATCCTGGAATAATCCCCACTTACTTGTGATGTATCATCCTTTTTATATATTACCAAATTCAATATAGTAAAATTTTGCTAAGGATTTTTTTGTCTGTTCATATCAGACTAATTTTTGTTGTAATATCTTTTTCATATTTTGGTGACAGGCTTCTTTTGTCCTCAAATATATTATTTGGGTAAAATTATATTATTTCTTCCTTAAATATCTGATCTTGCCCATCAGTAAAACTATCTAGCCCTGGAGTTTTTTCTGTAGAAAGTGTTTTGATAATCAATTAAACTATTTAATAGATATAGGGCTACTCAGACTTTCTTATTATGTCAGTTTTGTTGTGTTTTCAAGGAATTTTCTCAGCTTAGCTAAGTTGTCAGATTGACTGGCATAAAGTTGTTTATCATATCCTTTATTAAAAAAATAAACTGTATTGAGGTATAATATACTGCAATGAACTAAATTCGATAAATGCACACAATTTGATGAGATATTATAGCTGTGTATACCCATGAAAACACAACAGACAAAATTCAGAGCATTTATATTTTGCAGAAGTATTTCTCATGCTCCTTTGCATCCATATCTCCGCCTGTTCCCAGGCCAGGGCAAAAAATGATCTGCTTTTTGTCACTCTATATTGGTTTGCATTTTTAGAGCTTTATGTAAGTAGAATCAGTTGGTATGTAATAGTTTGTTTCTGGCTACTTTCATTCAGTATAATGATTTTGAGATTCATTCATGTGGTTGCATGTATCAGTAGATTTTTATTGCTGAATACTATTCCATTGTATGACTATGCCACAATTTGTTCATACTTTCCCATGCATGTGAACATTTGTTTCCACATTTTGGCAATTATGAATAAAGCTGCTTTGAATATTTATGTTCAAGTCATTGTGTGGACATACATTTAAATTTGTCTTGGGTAAATATCTAGGAGTAGAATGGCTGGGACACTTGATAGGTGTGTGTTTAACTTCTAAACAAAGTGTTGAAGAGCTTCCAAAGTATCTGTAATGTTTCACAATCCCACCAGCAGTGTGTGAGAGTTCCAGTGTTCTGGATCCTTGTCAACACCTGGAATTTTCAGTCTTTTAAGTTTTAGCCATTGTGGTTATATACAGTTTTTCACTAATGACTCAGCACGTTGAACATCTTTTCATGTATTTTTAGCCATTCTTACTTTTATTGTGAAGTGTCTGTTCAGATGTTTTGTTCACTTTTCACTTGGGTTGTTTGTCTTGTTATTGATTGATTTTAAGAGGTTTTTATACATTATAGATACAAATCCTTTGTCATATATGTGATTGTGAATATTTTCCCATTGTGTGGCTTGCTGTTTCATTTTCATAACAATGCATTTTGAAAATCTAAATATTTAAAAAAATTTACAATCTTAATTTTATATTGAGGCCTATTATCCATTTTAAGGTTAATTTTTTGTATATGTTAATATAGTAAAACTTGATTTTTTTCCCCATAGGATATCCAGTTGTTTTAGTAATATATTAAGACTTCCCTTTCTTCACTAAAATGCTTTGGCACATTAAAAAAATCAAATGGCAATATATTAGGTGGCTCCACTTCTGGACTCTCTTTTATGTTCCGTTAATCTGTATCTATGATTTTCCCTTTGGTACTGATTATTGTAATTTTATAGTAAGACTTGAAATGAGGTGGCATAAATCCTCCAAGTTTATTCTTCTTATTCAAAATTGTTTTAGCTATCTTAGGTTTCTGTTTTATATTGATTTTATAATCAGCTTGCCAATTTCTTCAAAAGTGCCTCTTAAGATTTTGATGGAGTTTGCACTGAAACTATCTATAGATCAACTGGGGAAGCATTAACATATTAACAATAATAAGTCTTTCAGTCCATAAATCTGGTTTGCTTTCCATTTATTTAGGTCTTCTTTAATTGATTTCATTCAGCAATGTACTCTAGTTGTCAGTGAAGAAAATGTGCATGTGCATGTGTTTCACTAAATTCTGTGTTGATTTTGGCCCTATTGTAAACAGAATCTTTTGAAATTTCATTTTCCAATTGTTGCCTTCTGATATGCACAAATACAACTGGTTTTTGTATATTAGCAATAAACCTATACCTTTAATAAATTCAGCTATTACCTTTAGTAGTTGTTTTGAAGATTCCTGAGGATTTTCTATAAATATTATGTCATCTCTATGTAAAGATAGATTTGTTTCTTCCTTTCCAATATTTATGACTTCTATCTCTCTTCCTTACCCTGATGCAATAGCCATTACCTCCATTGGATGGAAAATAAAAGTGGTAAGAGCAGGCATTTTTGTATTGTTCCTGATTTTAGAGAAAGAAAATTGTCTTTCATCATTACTTTAGCCTTAGTTTATCACAGATGCCTTAAATGTCAGGTTGAGGAAGTCCCCTAATAAATCTAATTTGTTGAGAGTTTTTATTACAAATGAATATTGATTTTTCCCTTATTCCTAAGAATAGTCTTGGTTATTTCTGATTCTTTGGTTTCTGTATCCATTTTATAAAGAAATTTTCATTTTCCACAAATACACAGATAGTATATTGATTGAAATTGCATTGAAACTATAAATCAACTTAGAAAGGTCTAAAAAAATTTTAAATGTTGAGTCTTCCAATCCAGATAATAGTATATTTCTCTATATATTTGAGTATTTTTAAATGTCTCTCAATACACTTACTAGTTTTGCCACAGGTTTCTTGAATATATTTTGTTAGATTTATTACTCAATAGTTAATAATTTTGATGCAATTTTAAATGATAGCTTAAAATTTTTAAAAATGTTCTGCTTCTCACTGATATTTAGAATACAATTAATGATTTTATAATAATATTTATTTCTAGAAACCTCATTACACTCATTTTTTAATTTTAGTAAGTTAACTGCAGATTTAATTGGATTTTTAACATGCATAATCATATTATCAAGAATAATAGATTTGTTTAACACTTTTTAAGTTTTATACTATTTTTATGTTTCTTTGATTTGGCTGGCTAGGAACTCCAATGTGTAGAGTTCAAATATTGTTTGATTTACCTTTTCATAGATATCTATTGTTAATTTGAGGATAATTTTCAGTTCTTTTCATCAAACTTTTTTCTTTTTTTGCCTATGTTTAGATGAGTATGTGACTTTTCTACTGTGATACCGTTAGTTATGTTCACCGGTTTCCTAAAGTTAAGCAAATCTTACATTGCTGGGGTAGACTTAACTTTACCATGATGTAGTAACCACGTGCTATATTGCTAGACCCTAAACATGTGTGTGCATCTTCAGTCTTTACCTGATACCTTTCATTACTGATTTCTACCCTAATTCATTTGCAATCAGAGCATATTCTGTGTATAATTTCAATTCTTTTAATTTATTGATTTGTTTTATGTCCCAGAATACAATTTACCTTGGTGAACCGTCTGTGTGAATTGAAAAGAATTCCTATTCTGCTGTTGTTGTGTGGACTATACCAAGTAGGTCAAGTCAGTCAATAATGTTTTTTTATATCTTCTTTTTTTTTTGCGGTACGCGGGCCTCTCACTGTTGTGGCCTCTCCCATTGCGGAGCACAGGCTCTGGATGTGCAGGCTCAGCGGCCATGGCTCACGGGCCCAGCTGCTCCGTGGCATGTGGGATCCTCCCGGACCAGGGAACGAACCCGTGTCCCCTGCAACGGCAGGTGGACTCTCAACCACTGCGCCACCAGGGAAGCCCCCATATCTTCTTTTTATATCTTCTTTATCTTCACTTTTATCTTCACTTTTTTTTCTGTCTACCTTTTCTATCAGTTACTAAGAATGGAGTGTTTAAATCTCTGATAGTGATTGTGGATCTGCTTTTCAGTTCCATCAGTTTTTGCTTCATGTATTTGAGTTGCGTTATTAGGTCATTTTATAACTTGACTTTTATTATCATGGAATATCTATCTGGTAAAATTTCTTGTTCTGAAATCTACTTCATTTGATTTTATTACAGATATTTCTGTCTTCTTTAACTCTTTTTTGTTCAGTATATATTTTCCCATCTTAAACTTTTATCTATTTCTATTTAACATGGTTTTCTTGTAGCCAGAATATAGCTGGGTATTAATTTTTTTATCCAACATAAATATTGCTGACTTTAAATTTAATTATATATAGTTAGAGTCAATATAGCAATTGACATAATTTGGTTTAAATCTAGCTTTAAAATCTAGCTTTATTTACTATTTGTTTCACCTGCTCCTTTTCCTTTTGCATTACTTTGTTTTGGATTAGTTAAGGTAATATTTTCCCTCTTTACAGTTTAATTTTATCTCTGCCTATTAGCTTTCTTTCTCTCTTTCCTTCCTTGCTTCCTTTCTCTCTCTCTCTCTCTTTCTTTCCTTTATCATGGTCACTCTAGGATTTACAATACACATCTTTAATTCTAGGGTTTACAGTATATTACACCATTTCACAAATGGTGTAAAAATTACAACAGCATATCCCCATTTTCATCCTGACATTCCCTGGATTACTGTTATACAGTTTACTCCTACATATGCTATAACTTCTAACTACTTGTAATGGTTGTTTCTTTAACAGTCAGTACACTTTAACTAAATTAAAAACAAAACATAGTATTTTATTTTTACCCACATATTTACCATTTCTGCTGATCTCAAATCCATTTCATTGTGGAAACTCAAATTTCCATATACTTTAGTTTTTTCTATCTGAAGAACTTCCTTTACGTCTGCTAGCAATGAATTTTCTCAGCTTGGTTTTTCTGAAAATGTCCTTGTGTGTGTTTTGACTTTATTTTTGGAATGTGTTATTTCTGGTTAAAGTATTCACAGTTGATTTTTTAAAAATTTCAAATGTGTCTTCATTTTATTCTGGCTTGCACAGATTCTGACAAGAAACCTACTGTCATTCTTACATGTGTTCCTCTGTACATATTTTTTTTCTCTAACTATTTTAGGATTTTCTCTTTATCACTGTTTTTCCACAATGTGATTGATGTGCATGGTTTTATTTATCTTTACTCAGCTTGGCATTTGCTGAATTTTTGGGATCTGAAGATTTATAATTTTCTTCAGTTAGGAAAAATTTGGGCCATTATTTCCCCAAATATTTTTTTCCCACCTTCCTTTTTACCCTGGAATTCCAAATACATGTATGTTAGACTGCTTGACACTGTCCCACAGCTGACTGATGCTTTATTTGTTAATTTTCTCTCTGTATTTCATGTTCGAGTTTCTACTGCTATGTCTTTAATTTCACTGACCTTTTATTCTGCAGTGTCTACTCTGTTCTTGAAGCTATCCATTTATCTTTCATTTTAGACATGGTGTTTTTCTCTAGAAGTCCTTCTGAGTCTTGTTTGTATGGGCCATTTTCCATCTCATCATAGTTGTGGTCTCCTCTACATCCTGAATGTAGGGAACACATTTGTAATAGCTGCTTGAACATATCCCTGTCTGCTTGTTTCTTCATGTCTGTCACTTCTGTGTCTGGCATTACTGACTTACTTCTGCTCCTGACTATGGGTAATATTTTTCTTCTCCTTTGCATAAAAATAATTTTTAATTGAGTTTTGCTTATTTTGAATGTTAGTTTATTGGTTGCTAGAACTTATTTTAATACTTAAATAGTGTTAGATTCTGTTCCAGCACAAAGTTCTGTACTTGCAATCAGTTGGGTGCTTTTGAGGGTTGCTTTTAAGCTTTGTTCATTAAAGTCCAGAGGAAACTTTAGAGTAGGGCTAACTAAGCCTGACTACAGAGGTGACATCCTTCTAAAGTGTCCACCTGACATCTCATGAACTAAAAAGTTTCTTCCTTCTACTTTGTGGGGACATGGACATTCCCTGTTTGAGCTTCAGAAAATGATCATGCCAGTTCTTTACAATAGGTGTTTCCTCAGCTTTGGTAGTTTCCCTTTAAGGAGGCACAGATCAGTGCTCAAAGATCTGCTCATTCTCTCTCCCAGATCTCCAGAGCCCCCTCTCTGTAGCTCCCTCCTCCCTGGTATCCTACTCTGCAAATTCTGCTTGGCTTGCCCCTCACCCGCAGAACACCAACCTCTGTCTCCTCAACTGCATGAAAGTGTGAAGCTTTGTATGGATTTCCCTTCCCTGGACTGTGGTTTAGAAACTGTCTCCGGGTAGTAAGCCAGTATGATTGTGGAGTTCACAATGTTCTTCTTCCTTCCTCAGAGAGCTCAGTACTTCACTGCCTCTTGTCTAGTGTCTGGAAGCCATTATTTCTCAAAAATTGTCCAGTTTTCTACATTATTAAGGCAGAATAGTTGAGTGCATGTTACTCCATCTCCTGTACTTCATTAATTTCTTCTGTTATCTTTTTTCTCGCTTTGTACTATTGTTGGTTTCCTTTGCTGTCCATTTTCTAGCATTTTGAGAAGGGAATTTCATTCATCAAGAAAGGTGCTACTGGTGTTTAGTGGGGAGAAGCCAGGAATGCTGCTAATCATCCTACACTGCACAAAATCTCCCCCACAACAAAGAATTATCCAGCCCAAAATGTCATTGCGCCAAAGCTGAGAAAACCTGGTTTAACATATTATTTCTATTCTATCATTTAGTTTTTCTTCAGGGACTCCAATTATACATATATTCTTTCTTCTTTGCTTATCTTCCTTTTCAACCATTTTCACTCAGATATTTTAAACTAATTCTTCATTCTTCTTCTCTTGGAGGTCTTCCTGCCTTTCTTCAAAGTCTCCCATTAAATTTTTATTTTAACTAAATCTTATTTAATTTTAGTTTCCTTGGCCATCATGTAATTAGAAATTAGGTCTGAATTTTGAAATGAATTTTCTTTCATTTATTTCACCTAAAATTTTATTTGTAAATCTTTGAATTTCTTTATGCAGGCAATTTTCATATTCTCAAATGCTTGCCTGAAAATATATAATAAACTTCAGAGTGTTATATTACAATTTTTTTTATAGTTGATTTGGGGAGGAATTTTCTTCACTAAAGTATTTTGATTCTTGTTTTCTGTTTTATTACAGTTTTCTTTAATTCATTCTGTGAATTTTGTGTGGTTTAATATTTGTAGTTCAATGGTACCCTCTTCTGTCAGTGTAGCTAAGTACAGTTTCTTTAATAAAGTTTTTTCCTTATCTTAGTTGACTGTTACCAGAGGGGGTGTATAATCTCCAATTAAATAATTATTTTTGCCTTTCAGGATCTTAAATTTTCCTCTTTTCCTTCTTTTTTTTTCTTTTAAACTTCTTCTCCTATACAATCGATTCCTTTCAGAAACTGCCATCTCAGATCACATGTTCTTTTAACTCCTTCTCTGTAGACTTAGACTTTAGACTTAGACATTATCTATATTTTTAGTCTTAGACTTTGTCTATTTATCCATGGTTTTGACCAATTTTAAGCTGGCTTCTGTCTACCATGTAATTTTTCCAAAGCTGTCCTCATTTACCAAAAAAGGGTTTCTGTTGAGATGTTGAGACATGACTTGTTAGGATTTTCTGTTTTCTTTTCTTTTGAACTTGCAGTAATTTGAAATTTAGAATTTCTCTGTCTTCTAGTTATGGTGATGGTAAGGTTTTTGTATACTGTCATTTGTCTTGTTCTGCACTGTTTTTGAGGCTATGTGGGGATGCACAGTTTTATGAGGTCAGCATTATATTTGGCTTCCCCAAAGTTATATATTTTTGTTCTTCTTGATTGACATTGGCAGATATTTATCAATTGTTTATCAGTGAACCAACTTGTGGCCTTGGTGTTCTTTTAAAATATATGTTTGTTTTCTCTTTTCTTATTTCTCATTTTATCTCTATTATATCCTCCATTCAACTTAAAAAACTGACTATTTTTTTTTCTCATTTTGAGATGGATGCTGGCTTAGTTCTTAAATTTTCAGGTTTTCTTCTGTTATAACATATTCATTTAAGATTATATATTTTCCTCCAGGCACTGTTATAGTTGCATTCCCACACGTTGCTATAATAATTCTATTTTATTTTATTATTTTATTATTTTTAGTGATAATTTTTGTTTTTATCCCTTAGAAGTTTGTATACAAGAAAACTAAAAGTAAATGAACACCAACATTTACAATTCCAGATCCCTTCATTTTTTAGAATTAGCAGTAGTCAAATTAATATGAAGAACCTGGAGGAGGCCAGGTAGCAGAAAAATATATAAACTATTGACCTAAATATCTTGACAGGCTATGTAACTATTAGAAAATCACTTATTTCTCTCTGGGTTTGTTTCTTCATCTGTTAAATGAAAC
Source organism: Mesoplodon bidens (assembly GCF_964165515.1). NCBI lineage: Eukaryota > Metazoa > Chordata > Mammalia > Artiodactyla > Ziphiidae > Mesoplodon > Mesoplodon bidens. Next base: position 1,856,870 of record NC_138166.1, on the reverse strand, counting down.
TTCAGAATTGTATGATTCTTACTGAAGTAGTTACAGATGAAATTATATGATGCCTGGAATTTTCTTTAAAATAACTGAGTGAGTTTAAGATGGGAGTATAGATTATATAAAACTGGCCAAATAATAACTGCTGAAACTGTATGATGGGTACATAGGAGCTCTTTACATTATTGCCTCTACCTTTGTATATGTTTGAAATTTCCCATAAGTTTTAAAATTAATAAGATTTTAAGAAGAAACAGATGATTCTTTGTCTCTCATTTTCACAAATTTTACTGCAAGAGGCAAGTACTCTTGCCTCTTTGTGTGGGATCAACACACAAAACCAAGATCACAGGCAACATCTTCAAAATGTTAAAAAGAATAAACTATGTTTAATCTGAACAGAGTCGATAATCTTCATATTGGATGTGTACTATTTTTAAAAACTGATGGTCTTGATTTCTTTTTCACAGATCCTGAGAACCAGTCCATCCTGACCACATAAGTGATTTTTTCCTTCTTCTCTGGTTTGTGGTGATTGTCTTAGATATTGACAATGTAAGCTGTAGTTCTGATCTATTCTTTGGTTTCTGTTTGGCAGTGGAGAATCTGGGGCAGGAAAGACTGTGAACACAGAGAAGCGTGTCACCCAGTACTTTGCAACAATTGCAGTTACTGGAGAGAAGACGGATGAAACTGGCAAAGTGCAGGTGGGTCTGATTGGTGTGTCAGAATCAAGACTGTCAGAGCGCTCCGGAAGCCCAGATGTGAGGACTGCTCTTGTCTTTGCAGGGAACTCTGGAAGATCAAGTCATCAATGCCAATCCCCTGCTGGAGGCCTTTGGCAATGCCAAGACTGTGAGGAATGACAACTCCTCTCGCTTTGTGAGTCTCTGGGTCACAGAGGGTTTTCTAAGGGCTTAAATGCCCAAAAAGGCATGTATGAGTTATTATTCAATCTCTTCTTACTCGTGCACTTCCAGTTTTGTATGCAACGTCACCTTTTTCACTTGCAAGGGTAAATTCATCAGGATCCACTTCGGTACCACAGGGAAATTGGCTTCTGACCGGATCCAAGTCCCTTCTGCCATGTCTGTATCTCCTGTAGTCTGGGGATGATTTGTAACTTGCCCTCTCTCCAGGTTTTCTGCAAAGCTGGCCTGCTGGGTCTTCAGTCAGGGACCCTAACTGACTCCAGGCTGGTCCCAACCATGGCGGAATCACTTCTGGCCTTTCCTTCCCTGGAGGCTCACTCCTCCCATGATCAATTTTATTTTTTAAATTGAAGTACAGTTGATGTACAACATTATATAATCTACAGGTGTACAATACAGTGATTCACAATTTTTAAAGGTTATAGTCCATTTATAGTTATTGTAAGATATTGGCTATTCCTTGTGTTGTACAACATTTTATTATTCAGTTCAAGATATTTTCTAGTTTCCTTTATGATTTCTTCTTTGGCCCATCACTCATTCATAAATACATTTTTATATTTCCAAATGCATGATTTTCTAGGGTGTTTTGACCTGTCATAATAGTCTTGTGGGCAAAGAATATACTTTGTATGACTTAAAACATTTGATAGATTTTTAGACCTGTTTTATGGCATAGTATGTGGTAATTTTTGTAAATGGTCCTTGCAAAAAGATTTATTTATGTATGTCTATTAGGTTGAGTTATTAATTGTGCTGTTTTATTCTACTATATCTAGTTCCAGTATATCTATATGTACTATATTCCCCGGTATCCCATTGTCCTGTTAATTGGCACACAGTTTATGATGATTCCTATCAGCCTGAGTCATTAGCAAATATTTCAGTGCCTTTGCGGATAAAAATCCATGTTTCGCATAGAGGTCACCCAAATAAACCTAACATTCTTAGTGTTATGCACTACTAACAAATATGAAATCTTTGACAAGTCAACTGCTGCTACATCAATATAATTTCTACATCTTTTCTGAAGATTACACATAAACATGGGTAAGAATAAGAGCTGTGTGAGAGATGGAGCAAACAAGCAAATAAAACCAATGGCTCTACTGCCAAAAATGAGGCATGTAGAAAGGCAAAATCACATCAATTTTTTATTTCTAAAAAGTATTCTAAATTACAATTGACTACAATTCATTTAAAATATTTTAGATTGTGAGCTTTTCAGCAATTTACAAGATTTGTCACAACTACCTGTTTCCTGTGGGTAATGTATTGATAAAGTTGGTGAGTGATGTGTGGATAAGATTGGTCCTCCTCTAGTTTTAGGGGCAAAGATTCTGAAATCTGTCATTTCCTATTGTTCTTCTTCAAGAAGGTAACTAAATCTTTCCTAGCAGGGTCTGAATTTATGTCTCCCCATTTTCTGGTGGTTCATATTATTGTTCATCATCATCTTGGTTCATCATGTCATTGGTATCATGGCACAGTCTTCCATTGGAATCTGGATTTTTCTCAAATACACAATCTCTTCCACTTCCTGATTAGTCTTGTAAGCTGCCATTTCTATGATATGTAGCTTCAATTTCTTTATGAAATGTTTTAGTTTCCAGGTCCTCAAATTTATCATCTACATAATTTCCTAATAAATATTCATTTTCTAGTAGCTATTCTTCTGCTGGTGCATCTTCTATCTCTGTTCTCTGAATGTTTTGTGTGTACTATTTCATAAAGAAGTGATTAAACTTGATCTTTGACTTCATCTCTAGTGCTCTTGGAATCTGATTCAATGGGAACCTCTACTAATAAATCTAGATATTTCCTAGATTCTTCTGACAAGACTAATAACATTGAATGAGATCTCTCTTTATGTCCTGATACTTTAGCATCATTCACATTAAGATCCTCCATCACCAACAATATCATGTTTCAATTTCCTAGAATTTCTTCATGCTCAACAAGACCTAACAAAAGATAACAACTGATGCCCAGATTCTAAACAATGCAATTACCATAAACAATGTGAAGAAATAACTTTCAAAAATTTCCTTCTTTCCACTTTTGTGTCTTCTGTGCTTTGTCTGTCTTTTGAGACTCTTGCTGCCATTTTTGTTGGTGCTGGGGCTGACACCAACAGCTGCTGCTGCTGCTGTCATGATTGGCTTACTAATAATTAATCCTTAATGTACAGAATATGTGAGGGGATGCTGCAGGGAACTCCATAAATAAACAGCAGTGGATATGATAATTGTCTTCACATGTTGCTTCTATCCTATTCTCTTACACATCTAGAATTCCAAATAAACATATATTTTTCTTTTTCACTGTATCCTCTATGATTTTTACTTTCCCTTTGGTATTTTCCATCTTTTTGTAAATTTGTGCATCATCAAGAGTATTTTCCTCTCTTTTATCTACAGTTCTCCAATTCTGTCTTTAACTGTGTCTAATCTGCTACAGCACCCATCTACCTTATTCTTTACTTACTGTATTTTTCAGTTCTGGTACTACATTTTTCTCATTTTGCACTTTCTAATTTCTAACTTATTTACAAAAATTTCGAGCTTATCTTTTTTTTCTTCTTTTTGAACATTTTATGCATATTTCCAATGTCTAGAATCAATTTTTGTCTCTCTTTGTTTTCTCTCATTTCTGCTGATTCTCATTCACAGTGTCCTTTCTCTTTATGTGTTTGGTTACTGTTGATTGTGTGTTAAACATTATATTTTAAAAGTTATTGACAGAAATAATTTGGGGCTTAGTAATTAATATACTATCATCCTTCAAAGAAGTTTTATTTGTATGTGTCTGGATTCTGGGAATGATAGCAATCTAGGGTCGCCTTAATACCAGTTCAAGACTTGGTTTTCTCTTTTATTGTGAAGCAGCTGTAGTCTGTTCAAGGCTTTTTACTATTGATCTACCCTTACTTCTAAGGTGAAAGCCTTCAGGTGTAGTGGGTGGTTTTCAAAGATCAATTCTAATTTTTGATGTTTTACCCATGAGGCTAGGAAATGTTCAGTTAAAGTTTAGTTTCCCTTTCCAGAATAGCAAATTCCTGTAAGGCCAAAGTGACCCTAAGTGATAGCTTAAATTTTAGAGTTTCTACCCTCTCATTGGCCCAGTAATTTCTCTCCACCTTATTAGATTTTGATATTAAAAAATGTTAATCCAGTTGTTTTTCCATTGGAAGTACTGTCCCATGTTACTTAGCTCCCATTACTGGTAGTAAAATATCAAGATTTTGTCATAAAAGTCTAAGCTTATTTTAAATTTAAATAAGTATGCTCTATAAGCATTTGCAGGACAAGCACAAACTTCAGAATTCTAATTCTACAATAGATAGCTAAGTAAAGCATATAGCCTTGCCATAAATTTGTAGACTTAGATGGAGAAAAAAGGCATTAATGCCTTCAATTTCTTATAATGTTCCCTTTCATTTGCTTTCACGGACTTACCAGAAGGAGCAATAGACTCTTTGAAGAGTCTGGAGATGGAATAAGTGAAACTAACAAATTTTCTTTACCCTTGTAACCAAACTCTGCCTTTTACCTGAATTTAGAATAGCTCAAAACAGGTCAAATCTCCCTTATTTCTAATGCTATAATTTTCTTATAGAGAAAAATGCATAGACAAGGAAAGACATGAAGCTCTGGCATGGGTGAATGGCATCTTGAGTAAAGGAGGCATTGGTGACATTTATTTTGAATGACCTTTTTATTCCATGGCCATATACCCTAGTACATGATTTGTGGGAGGTATGCTCCATTCCTCTTTGTGGTAAAATTAGAAAAGGCAAAGGGAGAGGTGGGGAAAGAGGGAAAAGAAGAAATCAATCTGAATCTCTAAGTACAGATAATTTATCAGGCATATCAACTTTAGGAAGGAGTACATACAAGAGTAACAGAAATGGAAATTGACTCCTTGAAAGCATCCATATCTTTACTGCTAATAGGCATGGGTTTCTTTTTGGAGTGATGAAAGGGTTCTAAAATTAGATTGTGGCAATGGTTGTACAATTCAGTGAACATCCTAAAAAAAAGAAGAAAACCCCCCCACTGAATTGAACACTTCAAATGGGCAAACTTTATGGTGTGTAAAACATACCTCAGTAAAACTGGTTTTTGTTTTTTGCTTTGTTTTATTTATTTATTTATTTATCGGTACGCGGGACTCTCACTGTTGTGGCCTCTCCCGTTGCGGAGCACAGGCTCCAGACGCGCAGGCTCAGCGGCCATGGCTCACGGGCCCAGCTGCTCCGCGGCACGTGGGATCTTCCCGGAACGGGGCACGAACCCGTGTCCCCTGCATTGGCAGGCGGACTCTCAACCACTGCGCCACCAGGGAAGCCCTGTTTTTTTTTTTTTTTTTTAATCACTTGTCATATCTATGTATTCCTTGGGGAGTCTTCAAGTAATTTAAATATCATGGGTTTAGAATCTATTAATCCACATAGGATGATTCAGACATATATCTAGGTTTAAAGTTTGTGGTCAAAAGTCAGTTGCTTAACATCACAGGACTTCAGATTTCTCAAATAATATGGGGATAACAACACTGTCTTGTCCAGAAGCAGGGACTCAAACACAACTGTTGTTCAATTAATACATGGTGGGAGTGCTCTAGGTGAAGTGTAGGATACGACAAGGAAAAGACACTAGTGGGAATGTGGTTTCAGCTGAAGTCTAGCTTTATTCTGTTTCTTCAAGGAAGTCAGTCATTGGCCAAAGCCTGAGTGGTCAGTGTGGGAGGGTGCAGTGTCCAGCTGGCAGCTGGCAGACATGTAGTGGCCATTGCCCACTGCCACTGGGGAGGGTGCACTTGCCAGTAGAGGGGCCTGTGTTGGGCACTACCATCATCTACTACTCATTCCTCTTCCATAGCACTGTTCTGTTGTAGGGATGCACAGACATGCATAATATACAATGACTGTGAACTTCTACATAGTGCCTGGCACATAAGGAGTACTTTATAAATGGTAGCTATTTTTTTTTAAAACTTTTTACTTTATATTTGGAGTATAGTTGATTAGCAATGTTGTGTTAGCTTCAGATGTACAGCAAAGTGATTCAGTTATACATATACATGTATCTATTCTTTATCAAATTCTTTTCCCATTTAGGTTGTAACATAATACTGAGCAGAGTTCCCTGTGCTATACAGTAGGTCCTTATTGGTTATCTATTTTAAATATAGCAGTGTGTACACGCCAATCCCAAACTTCCTAACTATTCTTCCCACCCCCCACCCTTCCCCTCTGGTAACCATAAGTTTGTTCTCTAAGTCTGTGAGTCCGTTTCTGTTTTGTAAATAAGTTCATTTGTATCATTTTTTTATTCTGTATATAAGCAATATCATATGATATTTCTCTTTCTCTATCTGACTTACTTCACTCAGCATGCGTAGCTATTTTTACAGGGCATAAAATATCAAATACAGACAAGGAAATAAATTGATTACAAATACTACATAATGCTATGCAGTAAGAAAACCTTATGGTACATGTTGCTTCCTCATCAAATGTATATAGGTGATTTACTGAGTATTCTTCACGATGAGGTTGTAAGGCAGTAACTCTCAGTGGGCTTGTCCAACCTGAAAACAAAAATGTATGTGCTTTGGGTACATACGTACGAAATACAAATGTACACAATGCAATAGGAATTTCTTCTTCCACCAGAAATACTTCCTACTAGAAAGCTAAACTGTGTGGTATTGATTTTTCCATGAATTATCTAACAACTTTTCTCAGCAGTGAGAACAGAAGCTCTCTGGAATTTATGTGTTAGATTAATTAAATAGTGTACAATTATTCGTTATTTGTTATTTATTATTGGAAGAGATCTCTTGGGCACTATTAATCTGTGCATGTGCACGCAGACAGGTTGGGGATGGTGGTGACACAAAGGAGTTTACAATGTAGATAATTCAACCTAATGATAAGAGACGGGCATATATAAAAGCTGCCTTCAACAAATATTTACCTCACCACAAATGAAAGCAGATGAATATATAAAGATGGAAAACAGGTTTCCTGGTTTTGAGGTGCTCATGAACAAACGGAAAAGACAGACATGTAAGTAGATAATTTCAGTATAATGTGGTGACTGTGATCATTGTTGAGCTCTGAGTGCTGTGGGAGTGCAGAGGAGGGACATCTAATCCAGCCAGATTGTAGGGAGTTAGGAACATCTTCCTGAAGATAAGACCTGACCTCATCTTGACAATTGAGTATGACTTGGATAGCAAAGGGGAAGTGGAGGAAGAAAAGTCATTCCAGATGGGGGAACAGTATGTACAATGGTAGGCTTGCCTTGTGAGAGCAACATCACAACTCTTACTGAAGGTTGGGTATAGCTACATCTTGAAATGGCAGCCAGGGAATGGTGGAAGGTGAACAAAAGAGGTAGGCCAGTGTCAGGACATGAAAGCCTTGGACCTATCCTCCTTGGTATGTCTTAATAAGAGAGACTGATAACTTTGGCAAATAATTCTGGTTTGGACAGTGGACTAGTGTAGGTGAAGACAATGGTTGTACCATAGAGATCCCTTTCCTACCGCATGGGGTCTTCTAACTTGGTCCTCCACTTTTTAGCTTTGCCCCATGAATTAATCTAACTTAGCAAAAGATGAACTAAAATGTTAAAACTGGGAGCGAGCTGGACAGTACAGAGATATCTAAGCATAGGTGAGAGGAATTGTGAGAGGGATTTGGGATAACACAGGAGCACCCTGGTCACCATGGATAGCAATCTGGTGAAGCTCCGTAACAGACTACAGCAATACTTGGGGCTTAATCATGTATATACTTCCTGGCTAAGGTGCCACTGTGACCTCGTGAATTATTTGACCCCCCCTGAGTCTTATTTTTCTTACCTTTAATGATTGCTGTCAGAGTTGTAAAAACTACCATTAATGTATTTAAAGGAGTTGGCAAATTTCTGGCATGCAGTTTCTAACATTATCAGTTAGTCGTTGTAACATTATTAGTACCTACAGTAGAAATGTAGTAATGTCATCTTCATAATGATGATGTTGATTCAGTCAGTATTTGACCAAGCAGGACAGAACGTGCAAACTCAGAAGTGGCAATGAAGGGCTGGAGAACGGGGGACCCTCCGTGGATTCTGAAGGTAGGTGAGAGAGAGTAGCAAGGGAGAAGGCCTTGACAGAGCACTGCTGACTGTGAAGATGGAGCAGGCCATGTGAGGAGACTCCAGGAGCGGAGTGCATCCCCTCCTGCCAGAGAGCAAGGAAACGGGCGCCTCAGATGTCAGGGACTGTTTTCTGCCCAGTTGGAATGAGCCCCAAAGTAGATTTCTCCCCAGACCCTCCAGATAGGAACAAAGAGCACACCTTGACTTTGGCAGTTGGATCTCAAATAGAGGACACAGTTAAGCCTGCTCAGGTTTTTGACCCGCAAACTTGTCGGTAATAAATGGCCTTTGTTTAAAGGTGCTAAGTTTGTGGCAGTTTGTTATAGCAGCAAGAGAAAACGAATACAGAAGCAGGGGCAAGAGGCCAAGGCAGAGTGAGAGAGGCAGTGCTGAATTCCACGATCATTTCAGTTTCGAGAAGGAGGATACTTCCGTCTGTGACTCAGCTGGCCAAAGAAAACCCTCCAGTGGATTCTCATGCCATCAGCAGCAATATGGTGCTTCTTGATATCCTCTGATTTGAAGCCATTCTAGCAGCTACTTAGAAAAAAAAAAAAAAGGAAAGTAGAAAAACAAGAAAACTAACATTTTGACTTTAAGCCAGAGTAGAAGTAAATAGGGCAATGAATTACAACTATATACCTCAGGGGCACTACGCTTACATCTAAGTATGATGACCTCCTTTCTTCTACCTTGTTTCAGTATCTGGTGCTGCAAAATAACCTCAAACCTAGTAGCTTAACACAACCATTCATCATCTACTGGGGCTCTGAATTGTTCTGTCATAAGGCATAGCTCCGATAGCTGAAAATGTTCAAAATGACCTCACTCACATGGCTGGCAAGTTGGTATTGACTGTTAGCTGGGAGCTCAGCTGGGCCTGATGACCAATGCCTTATTTTTCTTCCCCTCTGGATCTAGGTTGGGTCCCTCACAAAATAGTGACTGAAACTCCAGGGGAAGAATCCCTAAATGACCAATCTCCATGTGCAAGTACTTACCAGGCCTCCACTTGCATCATGCTTGCTAATATCTTATTGGCTAAAGCCACTCCTATGTCCAAGCCCAGAGTCAATGTGAGAAGGAAACAGACCTCATTTTATGGTAGGAGAAGTGACAGGCACACACAGGAAGGGGTGAGCTGCCAAAAGCCACTTTGGGGAACAGCTATTACACACCTCTCCTTCATAACCCACAGTCTCACTTCATTGCTTTCATGCCACCCAACAAATATCAAGTCTTTTGTCAAGGAAAGCACTGTATTATTTCCTTGACAAAAGTATTTCCTCATTTATTAGAGAGTTAACATGTTTAAAACTGTGATCGTATTTTTACAGTGAACGGGTTTTGTGTGTAACCCATGAAACTGTATGAATTTGGAGGAGTCTACCATGAACACTATTTTCCCATAGGCCTTATTATTTTTATTATAAAACATTTCCATAACAAGGTGCTTTTAAGGAAGCCAAAACCTTAGAAAAAAGATTCAAGGACTATTCTATGTATTTTTTTTTTTTTTTTTTTTTTTTTTTTTTTGCTGTACGCGGGCCTCTCACTGCTGTGGCCTCTCCCGTTGCGGAGCACAGGCTCCGGACACACAGGCTCCGCGGCCATGGCTCGCGGGCCCAGCCGCTGCGCGGCATGTGGGATCTTCCGGGATAGGGGCACGAACCCGTGTCCCCTGCATCGGCAGGCGGACTCTCAACCACTGCGCCACCAGGGAAGCCCTGTATTTTTTTTTTTATTCATAGGTTATCTCTCCTCTAATGGTTACAGACAGGTTTGCTTTTTTTTTTTTTAAACATCTAAAATATCCTTTGTGAGTGGTCTTCCCTTAGTTTTCTTTCTCAATATAGCAAAAGGTAGGTTAATTATGTTGATATTTTCAAAGAACCAACTTTAGGTTTAGGTTATTTTTTCTGCTGTTTTTCTAGTCTCTATTTTATTTATAGGAACCAAACATCCAACCTTCAAAATATATGATGCAAATATTGACAGACTTGAAGAGAGAAACGGCCCTGCAATAACAGTTGAAGACTTTAGGACCCTACTTTCAATAGTGACTAGAACAACCAGACAAAGATGAGCAAGGAAGCAGGGGACTTAAACAACAATTTGACCTCACATTTACAGGACACTCAAACCAACAGAATACCCAGGCGGAATACACAGTTTTCTCAGGTGCACATAGAACATTCTCTAGGCTACATTGTAGGTGACAAAGCAAGTCTTAGTAAATTTAAAAGGACTGAAAGCATGTAAAATATATTAATACTTTCTGAACACAGTGGAATGAAACTAGAAATCAGTAGACTGGAATAAAATTAAAAACTGATATATGAAAATTAAACATCACACCCCTAAATAACCATTGGGTTAAAGAAGAAATAACATGGGAAATTAGAAATTATCTTGAGACAAATGAAAACAAAAACATAAGTAATGGGGTTCAGCAAAAGGAGTGCTAAGAGGAAAACTCATAGGTATAAATGCTTGTATTAAAGAAGAATGATCTCAAGTCAACCACCTAAATTTACACCTTAAAAAAACTAGAAAAAGAACAAACTAAACCCAAAGCTAGCAGAAAAAAGAAAATAATAAAGATTAGGTCAGAAATACACAAAATAGAGAATAGAAAAACAACAGGGAAAGTCAATGAAAGCAAGAGTTGGTTCTTGAAAAGATCAACAAAATTGACAAACATTTAGCTAGATTGACTCAGAGAAAAAGAAAGAAGGCTCAAATAACTAAAATCACAAATGAAAGAAGGGACATTACAACTGATTTTTGCTGGAGGAGGTCATTGAGAGGACGTGACCACCCACTGACCCATGAGCTGAACTCAGGCAATCAGAGGCTCCTCACCCCCTCCTCTGTTCTTGAAATGAATGTATGTTCTGCCCACTGGTCCCACAGGAGGAGCTGTTTCAGGAACACAGCCTTGAGAGAGTAACGTTTCGTTGAGACCATCTGGGCAGTATACGTGACTGAACCCTATTAAGTCCTCTACATAAACTTGAAGATTCTGGAGGGTGGGTGCGGAGATCTACTGAACTTAAGGCACCTAAGACAAGCATAAGTAAGTTTCCTCGGTAATTAAACCTGCCACCTACCCGTCTGGAGAGTCTGCCTCTTTCTCCTTGCCCTGTGAGTACAGGGGCCAGTTTTGGATTTCACCTGGGGAACTCCTGAGGTTCTGAACCAACAATTTTACAGAAATAAAAAGGATTATAAGAAAGTACTATGAACAGTTGTACACCAAACGATTATATAACCTACATGAAATGGACAAACTCCTAAAAACACATAACCTACCAAGACTGAATCATGAAGAAACAGAAAATATGAACAGACCTATAACTAATAAGGAGATTGAATCAGTAATCAAAACTCCCAACAAAGAAAAGCTCCAGATCAGATGGCTTCACTGGTAAATTCTACAAAATATTTAAAAAAGAATTAACACTAATCCCTTTCAAGCTCTTCCAAAAAAATTGAAGAGAACACTTCCAAATTCATTCCATAAGGCCAACTGATACCAAAGCCAGACAAAGACACTCCAAGAAGAAATGGACCAATATCCTGATGAATACTGATGCAAAAGTCCTCAAATACTAGAAAACAGAATTTAACACACATTTGAAAGGATTATACACCATGATCAAGTGGGGTTTATTCCTTGAATGTAAGGAATTGTAATTGTGCATTAATACATTGTGTGGCAATGTAAAATGGATTAGCCACTATGGAAAACAATAGCTGGCTCCTCAAAACATTAAACACAGAATTACTATTGAGCAATTCCACCTTTCGGTATATACTCCAAAGAACAGAAAGTGGGATCTTGAAGAGATATCTGTACACCCACGTTCATAGCAGCATTATTCACGATAGCCAAAAGGTGAAGCAACCGAAGTGTCCATTGATGGATGAAAGTATAAACAAAACGTGGTATATACATAAAATGGAAGATTATTCAGCCTTAAAAAGGAAGGAATTCTGACATATGCTACAGCAAGAACACTGTTGTCCATGAGGACACTATGCTAAGTGAAATGAGCCAGTCACAAAATGACAAATACTGTATGATTTTGCTCATATGAGGTAGCTAAAGTAGTCAAATTCATAGAGAAAGAAAGTAAAATGATTGCTAGGGGTTGAGAGGAGGGAGGGAAAGGTAGTTAGTATCTGATGGATATAGAATTTCAGTTTGGTAAGATGGAAGGAGTTATGGAGATGGACAGTGGTGATGGCTGCACACCAATGTGCTTAACACCAATGAACTACACACTTAAAAATGGTTAAGATGGTTGTTACTGAGGGTGTGTACACTAAAATTCATATGTTGTAGCCCCTACCCCAATATGATGGTATTTGGAGGTGGAGCCTTTGGGTAATTAGGTTCAGATGAGTCTCCCATGACAGGATGAAACTAGGAACAAAAAACAACTGACCACAGTTAAATGTCTAGATAAGGTTGAAATAGGACAAAAAATCAGCAATATAATCTTTCAGGATCTTGTTTTGATATTTATGAAAGTCCACTGAAAAGCATAATGGTGTGTGATATAATTAATTCTGAGAAGATATCCTTCTTTATCAGAATTTATGAGAAATTATGTGTATTTAGGTTTGCTAAAAACTGAAAGTATTTATTATTTATAATTAATGATTATTTCCAGAATCACTGAAAGCATAGGCCAAATTATACTGAAATCAATCCCTGAACTGCAAGTATTGTTCTTTAAAACTGTTAATAGCTCATAACAGCTACTACTAATTAAATGCTTTACCAGGTTCCACGAATTTTGCTAAGTATTTTACCCATCTTAATTCATTCAATTTCTACAATTTTATAAGAGAATTTATGTATGAAGGAACTGAAAATTCTGGACTTTAACTTTATGACTTTGTTTAACTTTACAACATCTAACAGATGTTATTGGTTCATCCCTTTGTCAGATATTTTTACATAAATAACAGTAAATAGCCCTCGCTATTATAAATTATAACTAGTATCTGAATTTTACAAATAAGGATACACAGGCATAGAGATTAGCAATGAGTCCTGGGTCACGGTGCAAGTAAATTTCCTGCCAGGAATAGAGTACAGACAGTCTCACTCTAGAACCTATTTTCTCCATTCTGCTGTACTGATCTAGGCAGTGAAATAGAGGCTAGATGAGCTCTATATTTGGTTCTGAACTGTTGGTGCAATGTCTGTTATCCCTATTTCAGTCGTAAGTTAGCTTCTTCACCTCTAATTTGTTGGAATGCTTTGACAGTTCACTCTTAGGAAAACTTACGAAAACAAATCAATATTGTTCTTAAAAATTACACTAGGTTTGGATTTTCTGCTTACAAGCAAAGTGTCATACTTGTCTAATATAGGACTACAATGAAAAATGATTTCGATTCCTTTAAAGAAGAGTTCTTGATAATGACTATTAGTGTACATTGAAACATTAACAAAAGATTGAGCTCAAGCTCCTTTCTGGACAGATCAGAAAATTGGTCACTAGTTCAGAATCAGTGAAAACTGTACTATGGCTGTAAGACTGGCCTGAACTCATCAATGGTTCCTTCAGTGTGAATTGCATTTGCTTCTCAGTAATACCTTATTTCCCTAGATGGTATTTCAAATGGATTATAAAATAATTATTTCTTAAAATAGGTTATTGAACCTCGTTTATATATTTACATGAACATTCCAAACTAAGGAATTTCCCTAAGCCTACCCACTGAGGCCACAACTAGAGTGCACATTAAAAGCATAGTTCTTATCCCATGCTTATCTCTCATCAAATTGCTCTTTTCTTGTTCAAGACTGGGTATCTGGAGAGTGTGGCTTGGGACCACTATTTTGTGGGGCTTTGCATTTCTGCTACCTTTGCCCTGATTCGTACTCCCTTCCTGGTCCCAAGTGCCTATGGCCTCTCTTCATGGAGGAGTGGCAGGAACCATGAGCTTCCACTGCTCCAAAAAACAATGATGTCACTGTTCCTCCACACAGCCTCCCTAGGCCTCTGGTCCGTGGCTGGGCACTGCAGAGGAGTGGTGAAGAGGGCGCAGCCTCTTAAGGCTAGAGCAAGCTCAGCATCTCTTGCTACAGCACTTGGTCTTTGCCTTTCCCATGTGCTCAAACATGTTAATCTCTTTTCACTCCCTGCCTACCAGGCACATTCCATACAGGAACACTGCCCGTGGCTTTCTTCTGGAAGTTTCTCACCACTTCTGTGCCAGGCTTGTGACACGCTCTGGGAGTTCTTACAGAGAAACCAAAAGGTGCAGCAGTCAGTGAGTGTTCATCAAATTCTGCCTCTAGGAATGTGGTGGAGTTATTTATGCAGGGGTTGCCTCTCTTCAGCTCCTGTTCTTACAAGACCCCAAAATTTATTTTCAACTACTTTCGCATTGCATTTCAGCTCCTGTAACCTAACTCTTTGATAATCATGAGCAAATTAATTTTTTCAAAGGACAGAGACAGATAAGGAGGCATGATACACAATTATCAAAGTTAAATATGAATTCCTTTGTGGCAAAATTAGGTTATCTGTGTGTTTAGAATAAATTATCTGATATATACTTTGTGTTGGCCACATACTGATGAATGTATTTTTTTGAAAACCAACTATTTTTTTACAAACAGGGTTATAAAAGGCTTATCATTCTTATTACTTTTTCCTTACAATCCATAATTTAAAAATAAGAATTCCTTATTTGGTCTTTTACAATTTTATGTCAAATGAACTGCTAAATACTGAATCTTAGATCCATGCTCTTCTCTCTCATTTGAGAGTTTAAAAATTACAAAGCCCATGTCACTTCATTTACCTCCAAGTCTTGCTCGGATGGAAATGTCTGGTACTGCCCTGGAATTCCATCTCCTGTCTTGTTTTAGTTCTAGTAACACTTTTTTCCTTTTTAATGTCGTCTGAAGTCCTGTGTCTGGCCTGGGAACTCGATGTTGAGGTTTCACATCACTGAAATCTACCAAGCTTGGTATGGTTCTGCCAATGCCAGGCTTTAAGTCAGCATCACCACCAGGACTCACAAACCCTGAACAGGTGTCACCTAAGGGTACATCATCCCGAAGTGGAAATAATGGATAATCTGGCCCATACGGTGGGGGATAAGGATAGTGTAAATGACAGTCTGGTAGGACTGAAGGGGGATAAGGGTGAAATTTAAGAAAAGTCGGGTTGCATTTCTTTTCAATTCTGCCACAGTCATATCTGTCCTCAACTCCTTTCACAAAAGGCATGTTCAGTTTTCGTGAGAGTGCATGATAGAGTGGGTAATCTATATTCTCAACAGCCTTTGTTCTTGAAAGGAAGGATCCTTCAGAGATACTTATCTTTCCAGGTGTGTGCTGTGAACCCATATCTACGGCCTTTCTCTTTAAAATTGTGGGTGACTGTACATTAATTGCTTCTGAAGTCTCCTTTCTCTTTAACTATAAAACTCTTATATTTCTAACCACTGAGGATTGGTTAAC
This sequence comes from Mesoplodon bidens, assembly GCF_964165515.1. Classification (NCBI taxonomy): domain Eukaryota; kingdom Metazoa; phylum Chordata; class Mammalia; order Artiodactyla; family Ziphiidae; genus Mesoplodon; species Mesoplodon bidens. The sequence goes on along the minus strand of NC_138166.1, from coordinate 1,841,298 downwards.
CTAACATAGTTATTGATTTGGCTTTCTCAATGTCAATAGGGTGGAGTTTATTCTTTTAAAAAATTTTTAAGGTAAATATTTTTTCACCATCAAAGGAAGTAAGGGACCAGAACAGAAAGAAACAAAACGAAACAGAGCCCATGTTGCTTGGCAACAGCTAGAACTCTAACACATTGGACCATTTATTATATACATCATAATTTAATTCTTAGGAAAAACAAAAACAGACTTGTCAGTAAAATCTCCATGACAGTTTCCTCAGCAATGCTCAGGAAAACTGTGCTCATTTGTAATTTTTTAATTTTTCCATAAGTTGTTACTTTATGGGTAAATGAGATTCAGTAAAGGGTATAAATAAAACAGTTAATGAAGAGGCAATATATTTTTAAAGCATATCTCTGATATACTTGAAGTATTTACCTGATAGATATAAAAAAGTACAAAACACACTGCCTATATAAATTGTAAATTTAAATGCAGTGCAAAAAATGAACATGTATCACATTACAGTTAAATCAATGTATCTAATTTTTAAGGATAGTAACTTGCAATTTATAGTCAAAGTACAGGTTCATCTTTTACGTGCCCTACATTATCCTTACTTACCTTTTTGCTACCATGATGGCAGAGTAAGAGCAATGAAGTTCTTAAACTCATTTTGGAAACTACAGTAAGTAGTAGATATCAGCTCAATGCAAAAAAAAAAAATCATCAATATACTGTTCATTTAAAGCTCATGTCAAGTAGGTAACTTGGTCTTGCACGAAAACTGCTATCAAAGGAATTCCAGACAGTAGAATTTGGGCACAAAAGCTAACACCATCCCTACTGGAGTAAAAAGTGCAAATACTAATGACAGACCCACTTTCTTTTTGGTTTTCAGCAATCAGCTTTCCATCTTTAGAATCACACCATACATTAACTAAGATCTCCAATATTACTTCTTATTCTCAGGTTGAATATTAGGAATTTACACAGCAGACCAAGGCAGGAGGGACTGCTGAATTACAGAAAGCAGAGATTTCCAGATTTAGCATGGTCTGAACAGTCCTCTCTGCCCTTTATTCTCTACAAGTCCACAGTCCAAAGTTCATGTTGTGCAGGTTGACTTGTTTATAAAAATTCAAAGGAATTTTAGCAGAATATATATCCAGACAAATATAGTGATTTATTGGGCACTATTCAGTAAAATTTGTTTACTAGGTGTGCTCAAAGGAAGTGCAAGACCTTGACCAAAATGCTGGCTGGATCTAAATCATGCAGGTCTCTTTACTAAGACATGCCTGAACAGGCTGTACTCAATTCAGGACTTTATACAGATTAGAAAGGATTTCTAAAGAAGTAAATCTACTCAGTATAATAAACTGTACTGGACACATTTTACCAATTAGCACATGCATAAAGATAGCCAGAAAACTCAAGAAATAAGCAGAAATTTCAATTTCCTTTGTTAATAAGAACCAAGGACTTCTTTGGATATTTACATAATCCTGGACATTTGGATATGTCCAGGAAGACATTTGGATATGTCTTCATCCTGGTCCTGGTCCAAAATAAACTCTCCTTCCTTTCTGCTAGATGTTTTCTGTTCTTTTCTTTTTTTTTTTTTTTTAAATAACTTATGGTTATTTGAATGCTTACTTTATACCAGGAACTATCCCAGGAGTTGAGGTTAACATGGTGGCAAAACAGACACGATTCTAGCTGTGAAGACATAGTTGGTAAAGCAGGCCAGCTGAAAGACAGCAAGGGGCGATGCTCTCTGTGGCACAAACAAGCTACATCTGAAGGCATCGATGTTCGAGATACGCCACCGAACAAGCGGGGCGGTGGACTCAGGTGGGTGCTCAGGCTGTCCGTTCGAAAACCCTCGTGTGGAGAGAAGGACACCCAGAGATGGCTTTCAGACCACCTGGACCACTCATTTCTTCCGATTACACAGGGTTATTAGGCATTCTGTCTTCTGTTGCTTAAACTTCATTCTCCTATGTACTTGTACCAACTGGATAAGATTTACTTGTATCGTAGCTCCCTTCACGTGAAGTGAATCCTTCCCACCGCAGAAACGCAGAGGATTCTAACACGTTCTGGCTATAAACGCCCACGTAGGCGGATGGGTGGTTTAATGCATCTTCCTGAACTCAGGTGATAAAAGACCATCTTTCGGGCTGAGCGCTGCATGCGGTCCATTCCATCGAAGGCTGTTGCCTCGTTCTTCCGGCCCAGCCTCTTCCTGGGGCTCAGGGCCCACTTCCATTCCCGGTGGCTGGACCTTGCATCCATCGCCCAGGTGCGTCCCATAAATCCGTAGGTAGTCAGCAGCCGACGTCGGGAGAGGCAGGCAGCCCTCTCGGGCTGGACCAGCCCTCACTCCCGTGACCCTCGCCCTGTGGTCCAGAGTCGGCCTCAACGCTCAGACTCGGCCAGCCCGTCCCTCGGCCCGCGACTCTTCTGCGGCTCCACAACTTTCCACAGGTCGCCTATGCTTTCCGGGCTGCCTGAGCGACGGCGGGGTCCTGATGGCGGGCGAGTTCGCGCCCCCAGGCCTCCACGACCCGTCCAGCCCCGCCCCCGCCCTGCCGGAAGTGGTGGCCCTTTTCCGGCCCCCCTTCCGGTCCGCTGGCGGGCGGGTGGGCGCGAGCTGCCTAACGACCTTCTACGCTGAGTGTCTGCCGGCGGCGGCGGCGGCGGCGGCGGCGGGTGGATGGAGGCCTCGGCCCCCGGCCGGGCGCGGCGGGGCTGGCTGCGGTCCCGGGCCGCGGGCTCCCCGCTCTCCCGGGCCGCGGTGGTCCTGGTGTTCTCCGCGCTGGTGCTGCGGGCGCCCGCGTCAGGTGAGGCGGCGGAGGGCGGCTCCGGACCGCGGCTCCCGGAGGTTTTTGTGTGTCACGGGCGTCCGCTGCTGGGAAAGCCTCTATCACTGGTCCCGCTCTTGAATTTAATAGGAGGACTGGGCACACTGATGTCGTCTAGACGGGCGAGGTCATTCAGACACCCACAGCTCAAGGCTTGAGATTAAATTGGCTGTTAACAAGCCCCTTATCAGCCCCCGGGTCCTTTGCCAGCTTTCCACGACGTACGGGGCTCAGGATTTCAGTGTATTTTGAAATGAGTAGACATCCCGCCGCGTTCTCATTTCCCGTGGTCCTGGAGCTCCATCTATTGGTTTTAGCTATAAAGTACAGGAACGACTGGGAACTTAAAGTTTTGATCCTCTGCTGCCGCCTTTTGTTTCCTCCTTTTGATTCAGAGATCCGAAATACTTTCTCATGCTTTCAAAATAGAGTTGAGATACCGAAGGGAGTGCTTAATTAAAGGGGTGTCATTTAACTAGAAGGGTTTTGGCTGCGTTATGTTGCGTTCAAGTTTTAGACTTTTTAGAAATAAAGTATCTCCCAGAATTGAATCATAGAAAGCACAAACGAGGCTTGTTTAAAATACAATTTGTGCAGAAAAGGGGCAATGAAAAAAGAAGCCCTCCAAGAATATGAATGAGGAAGGGCTGCGGAGGTAGACAGGGGATAGGAGGAGAATGGAAAGAAATGGGGTGAAGAGACATTACAAAATGTGCCAAAGTCCAAAGGTCATTCTAGTTTAAGTAGAGACTTGCCGATAGCCGTTAATTGCCCCATAGGAGAAGGATGCTTCTTGACCACGGCCCGTGATCTTATGCTAGGTACGACTGTGTGTGTGTGTGTGTGTGTGTGTGTGTTGTCTTTTGATCCAAGAACAAGATCAGGCCTGAGGATATAAGAAGTAGACGAAGAACGCAGTATCTTAATATGTAGGGTATGAATAGTGAAGCAACATTTATGTAGCGTTTTATAGTTTATACAATAGTCCCTTCAGTTCCTACAAAAACTCTAAATCTGGAGCTTAGTCTCATTTGGCGGATGAGAAAACTGAAGCTCCTGGAGTTTTAAGTGACTTTCCTAAGACTAGTTAGTGGAGTTGGGATTTAAATCCAGGTTATCTGACTTTGTTTTTTTTGTTTGTTATTTTTTTGCGGTACGCGGGCCTCTCACTGTCGTGGCCCCTCCCGTTGCGGAGCACAGGCTCCGGACGCGCAGGGCCAGCGGCCATGGCTCACGGGCCCAGCCGCTCCGCGGCATGTGGGATCCTCCCGGACCGGGGCACGAACCCGCGTCCCCTGCATCGGCAGGCGGACTCTCCACCACTGCGCCCCCAGGGAAGCCCCAGGTCATCTGATTTTGAATAGCATGCTCTTCTTTGTTCTCTGCCTCCCCTCTTTTAACACCACAGAGGATTTGGGTCTAAGCTTTATTGCGTCTTTTCTGCTGCTCCTGCCCCTTGTCTGTGCACACTCCTGTGTCCATCAACATTGACTTGTTCAGCGAGAACTGAACAACATCAGAATATATCCTATTTAACAATTATTATTTAATATTTGCTATGTGCAAGGTATAGTGCTTGACGGATGATTTTTTTCTTGATTAAATCTTTTATTTGCTTGCTGGTTTTTGCAGAGTCAAAGCATGGCTTACAGAGACCTCCCCAGTCTGGCCCTGGCTTCCCATCCCTGTGTCCTCCAGGTTTAAGGAACATACTTTTTTCTTCCAGTTTTGTTGAAGTATAAGTGACATACAGCACTGTATAATTTTAAGGTGTACAGCATAAGGATTTGATTTACATACATCATGAAGTGATTATCACAATAAGTTGAGGGAATGTCCATCATCGTATATGGGTACAAAATTAAAGAAATAGAAAAAATTATTGTTTCCTGTGTTGAGAACTCTTAGGATTAACTCTTAACAATTCATATGTAACATACAGCAGTGTTAATTGTATTAATCATATGTTTATCATAATAATTTATATTATCATATGGTTTATTACATGCCAAGTATGTACTTATCTTAATACTAGAAGTTTGTACATTTTGACTGCCACCTACTGAAGGGGAGAAGATATTTGCAAAGAATATATCCTGTAAGGGTTAATATCCAAAATATACAAAAAACTCATACAACTCAACATCAAAAAACAACAGTCTAGTTAAAAAATGGGCACAGGGAGATCAGCTCGGTGCTTTGTGACCGCCTGGAGGGGTGGGATGGGGAGAGTGGGAGGGAGGGAGATGCATGAGGGAAGGGATGTGGGAACAGATGTATATGTATGACTGATTCACTTTGTTATAAAGCAGAAACTAATAAAAAAAATGGGCAGAGGATCTGAATAGACCTTTTACCAAGGGAAGACGTACAGATGGCCAATAGGCACGTGAAAAAGATGCTCAACATCACTAATCATCAGGGAAATGCAAGTCTGAACCACAATGAGATACCATTCTCACACCTGTTAGAATAGCTATTATCAAAAAGGCAACAAATAACAAGTGCTGGAGAGGCTGTGGAGAAAAGGAAACCCTCCTGCACTGTTGGTGGGAATGTAAATTGATGAAGCCACCATGGAGAACAGTATGGAGGGTCCTCAAAAAATTAAAAATAGAGCTACCATATGATCCAACAATATCACTCCTAGGATTTATCTGAAGAAAACAAAAACACTAATTAGAAAAGATATATGCATCCCTGTGTTCATTGTAGCATTATTTACAGTAGCCAAGATACGGGAGCAACCTAAGTGCCCATCAATAGAAGAATGGATAATAAAGATAATAGGTACATACAGTGGACTCCTACTCAGCCATAAAAAAATAATGAAATCTTGCCATTTGTGACAACATGGATGGACCTAGAGGGTATTATGCTAAGTGAAATAAGAGAAGGACAAATGCCGCATGATTTCACTTATATATGGAATCTAAAAAAACAAACATATCAAAACATAAACAGAGTTATAGATAGAGAACAAGCAGGTGTTTGCCAAACGGGACGGAAGAAGTAGCTGAGGGAGATTAAGCGGCACAAACTTCCAGTTGCAAAATAAATGAGTCACAAGTATGAAATGTACAGTGTGGGGAATATAGTCAATAGCAATGTAATGTCTTTGTACGATGACTTATCATAACTAGACTAACCGTGGTCATCATTTCGAAATGTATAGAAACATCAAAGCACTATGTTGTATAACAGGAACTAACAAAGTGTTGTGGGACAATTATATTTCAAAAACCAACAAACTTATGGAAAAAGAGATCAGACTTGTGGTTAGCAGAGGCGGGATTGAGGGGAATTGGATGAAGGCAGTCAAAAGATATCGATTCTCCATAAGTTGACATAAACACTGATCCTACTATTGAGCTTATAGTCAAATAAGGAAAATTATATCTGTGCATGAAGAACTGTAATACAATGTAGAGTGAGTGTAGCTGATGATGTACTAAAAAGGTAAGAAATGAGGACAAACAGAAGGTTTGAGGGAGGAGGGACTTGTGATTTGGGTCTTGAAGGGTGGGGATTTGGACTTATTGAGAGTATTCTAAGTGGATGTAGAAAAAGCTGAAGGTGAGACATAATAGGGAAAGCGGTGGATATGTTAATTTCATTGGAGTGTATGAAGGGAATAGAGCTGGAACAGAGATACCAGATATCAGAGGTTATTGAATTATGGCTCCCCTTCAACAAACGTCAAATAGACTGCGATACTATCCTATTCGAATGTCTTGAAATTTGTAATGAGCCAAATTGTTGATTAATTCTGTTCTTTTTGTTTTTGATAGTGGGATATTTGGCTCGATTACCAAGAGGTATTCACTTGACCCAAGATTCAATGAAAATAGTGGGATCACCAAATTTTCCAGGTATTAATAAATAGATTTTCAGTAATTGTAAGAAAGTAATTGGCATTTGTTTAAATTTGATCAGTCTTTTGCAAAAGGCTAGTGTTCCCCAGTTATCCTAGTTTCCTATGGCCCTTTTCCTCTATGGAAATGGATTAAAGGTGTTTCCACAGAGTTAGATTCATATGGTTTAATTCTGTTTGATGTAACTTCTTAAGTGTGCAAAAAATAATTATTTCTAAAAGCTATCTAATTAAAGTTGTCTACAGTGTTTTTGCTTGTTATTGTATAATAATTAAACCTAATATTAAATGTATGCAGTTCTTTTTTTTAAAAAACACTTTTTAAAAACATTAATTAATTAATTAATTAAATTTTGGCTTCGTTGGGTCTTCATTGCTGCACGTGGGCTTTCTCTAGTTGGGGCGAGAAGGGGCTACTCTTTGTTGTGGTGCATGGGCTTCTCACTGTGGTAGCTTCCCTTGGGGAGCATGGACTCTAGGCACACAGGCTTCAGTAGTTGTGGCACGCAGGCTCAGTAGTTGTGGCACACAGGCTTAGTTGCTCCGCGGCACGTGGGATCTTCCTGGACCAGGGATCGAACCTGTGTCCCCTGCGCTGGCAGGCGGACTCCCAACCACTACGCCACCAGGGAAGTCCCCATATGCAGTTCTTATGCTAAAACTTTTTAAAAATGGGATCTGTATATCATAAAGATTTTGGGTTAATAAGATTTTGTAGTAGTAACATGAGGCATAGCATCTACAACTTTTTTTGTATATATATATTTTTAATTGAGGTAAATTCACATGCTTTAAAATTCCTCCTGTAAAGTATACAGTCGAGTAGTTTTTAGTATATTGACCAGGTACTGAAACCATCAGCACTATGTAATTCCATAACATTTTCATCACTCTAAAAAGAAACACCCTACCCATTAAGCAATCACACTCCAGCCCCTGGAAACCACTAATCTACTTTCTGTCTCCATAAATTTGTCCATTCCGGACATTTCATATAGGTGGAATCATACACTATGTGGTGTTTTGTGTGTGGCTTCTTTCACTTTGTCTGATGTTTTCAAGGTTCATTTATGTTACAGAATGTATGATTCATTTTTATGGCTGAATAATATTCCACTGAATGGATATACTACAATTGTGTATCCATCAATTGATGGATATTTAGGAAGTTTCCACTTTTTAGCTATTTTGAATAGTGCTGTTATGAACATTTCTGGACAAGTTTCTGTGTGAAGATATGTTTTCATTATACCCAGGAGTAAAATTTCTGGGATATACGGTAACTCTATGTTTAACATATTGAGGAACTGCCAAACAATTTTTCAAAGAACCTGAAATATTGTACTTTGCCACCAGAAATTTATGAGGATTCAAATGTCCCAACATCCATATTAACATTTATTATTGTCCATCTTTTAAAATTTTAGCCATCCTAGTGTATGTGAAGTGGATTCTCATTGTGCTTTTTATTTGCATTTCCCTAATGACTAGTGATGTGGAACCTCTTTTCATGTGTTTATTGACCATTTGGATGTCTTCTTTACAGAAATGCCTGTTCAAGTCCTTTACCCAATTTTTAGTTTGGCTGTCTTTTATATTACTGAGATGGAAGAGTTTTTTTTTTTTTTTTTAATATGTTCTGGATACTAGACCCTTATCAGATGTTGGATTTGCAAATATTTTCTAATATTCTATGGATTGTGTTTTTATTTCTTGATAGTGTTCTTTAAAGCACACATTTTAAACTTTGATAAAGTCTGATTTCTATTTTTTCTTTTGTACTGGTGCTTTAGGAGTCATGTATCAGAAGTGATTGCTTAATCAGCAGCTACAAAGTGTTACTCCTACATTTTCTTGAAAGAATTTCCTAGTTTTAGTGCTTATATTTAGATCTTTGATCCATTTTGAATTAATTTTTGCATATGGTATGCAGTAGGGATCAAAATTCATTCTTTTGCATGTGGATATCCACTTGCTCCAGCATCATTTGTTTAAGAAACTTTTCCATCGCTATTGAATGTCTTGGTGCTCTTGTTGAAGAGCAGTTTGCCATAGATGTATGAGTTTTTTTTTTTTATGGACTCTAAATTCTATTCCTTTGATATATATGTCTTTCCTTACTCTAGTACCACACTGTCTTGATTGCTGTTGCTTTATAATAAGTTTTGAAATTATCAAGTGTGAGTACTTCAAATTTGCTCTTTTTCAAGATTGTTTTGGCTATTCTGGGTCTTTTGAAATTTCGTGTTATTCTAGAATCAGCTTTGGCAATTTTTGGAATAAAAGCCCATTGGGATTTTTATAGGGATTGCATTGAATCTGTTGATCAATCTTGGGAGTATTACCACCTTAACACTCTACAGTCTTGCAATTCATAAACATGGAGTGTCTTTCCATTTATTTAGGTGTTCTTTATTTTCCTTCAGTGATGTTTTACAGTTTTCAGTGTATGAGTCTTCTTGTACTACTTTTGTTAAATGTATCCCTAAATATTTTATTCTTTTTGATGCTACTGTAAATAGAATGTTTTTATCAGTTTAGTGTTTGGATTGCTCATTGCTAGTGTATAGAAATACAGTTGAGATTTGCAAATGGATATTGTATCCTGTCATCTTGCTGAATCACTTACAGCTCTAATTTTTTAAATGGGGGATGGGGGAATTATTCCTTAAAATTTCCTGTATATAATATCATGTCATCTGCAAATGGAGGTAGTTTTATTTCTTCTTTTACAATCTGCCTATTTTTCCTTGCTAGTTGCTCCAGGTAGAACCTCCAGTTCAATATTGATGTTAACAGATATCTTTGTTTTGTTCCTGACCTTGGGGGCCTGGAAAGATTTCAGTTTTTGCTATTAAGTATTATGTTAGCTGTGAATTTTTGTAGATGCCCTTTATCAGATTAAGAGAGTTCCTTCTGTTCCGAATTTGTTGAGTGATTTTATTGTGAAAGAGTATTGGATTTTATCAAATGATTTTTCTGCGTATATTGAGAGGATCAATGGGTTTTGTCTATTATTCTATTGATATGATAAGGTATTACATTGATTGATTTTTGTATTTTGAACTAGCCCTGCATTTCTGGAATGAATCTGAGTTGATTATGATGTATAATCCTTTTTCATGTTGCTGGATTTGATTGCTAGTATTTTGAAGATTATCATGTACATATTCATAAGGAAAAGTGGTCTGTAGATTTCTCATGTTGTCTTTGATTTTGGTTTTAGGGCAATAGTGGCTTCATAAAATGAGTTGGAGTGTGTTCCCTCCTCTTACATTTTTTTGGAAGTTTGTGAAGTATTGTTAATTCTACTGGTGCTGGGCTTTTCCTTGTGGAAGTTTTTTTTTTTATTATTCAATCACTTTACTTGTTTTAGGTCTATTCAAACTTTCTATTTCATTATGGTTTCTGATGAGAAGTAAGCTAATTTTATTGAGGACCATATCATGTATTGAGTTGCTTCTGTCTTGCTGCTTTCAAGATTCTTTGTTTCTGGGTTTTCACAGTTGATTATGATGTACCTAAGGTGTGGATCTCTTTGAATGTATCCTAGTTTGAGTTCATTGGGCTTGCTCGATGTGTGGATTCATGTTTTTCATCAATTTTGGGAAGTTTTTGCTATTATTCCTTCAAATATTCTTTCTGGCTCTTTCTCTCCACTCTTCCATGGGACTTTTATGCATATACTGGCATGCCTGATGGTTTCCCAAAGGTCTCTGAGTACTATTGATTTATCTTCACTTATCTTTCTATTTTTCTTTTTCTCAGATTGGATAAATCCCACATTGATGTAACGTAAAGTTTGCTGATTCTTTCTTCTGTCTGTTGAGATCTGCTATTGATTCTTTACTGTGAATTTTCATTTGTTATTGTACTTTTTAGTCCGGAATTTCTCTTTGGATCTTTTTTTATAATTTCTATCCCTTTATTGATAGTTTCTATTTGGAGAGACATCATTTTCATACTCTTTTAGTACTTTAGGCATGATGTTCTTTGATCATATTTAAAATAACTGATTTAAAGTCTTTGTCCAGTAACTCCAAAATTTGGCTTTCCTCAGGGACAGTTTCTATTGGTTGCTTTTTTTGCTGCCTATGACTATACTTTCTTGGTTTTTTGCATGACTCATATTTTTGGTTGAAAACTGGACTTCGTAGGGAATATTATGTAGTACTCTGGAAATCAGATTCTTCCCCCTTTCTAGGTATTTATGTAGTTGCTTTTTGTTGTACAGGCATACTCAGAGATATTGCAAGTTCAGTTACAGGCCATCACAATAAAGCAAGTATCACAATAAAGTAAGGCACATGAATTTTTTTGGTTTCCCAGTGCCTATAAAAGTTATGTTTACATTGTACTGCAGTCTATTAAGTGTGCAATAGCATTTGGTTAAAAACCAATGTATGTACCTTAATTAAAAAATACTTTATTGCTAAAAAGTGCTAACCATCATCTGAAACTCAGGATTGCTACAAACCATTGATGGTAAAAAATGCAAAATCTGTGAGGTACAGTAAAGTGAAGTACAGTAAAATGAGGTATTCCTATAGCATTTGTTTAGTGACTTTTCTGAACTAATTCTCTTTAAATTCTGTATTCTTTGTCATGTGTGGCCACTGAAGTCTTTGCTTAGTTAGCTTAGTTAGGCTAATGGTTCAACAGAGATTTCATTAAACACCTGGACCAGTTAGTCTCCTAATATTTTCTGAGAATCCTTGTGAGCTTGTCATGGCTTACCTTAAACATTTAGCCAGGCAGTTGACAACTCCAGCATATCCTTCACTTTCTGCTGTACAGAGGCTCAATTTCAGCCAGAGGTGAGAACTTTAAGGCCTCTCATTCTTTACTGAGCATGTCCAATCTTGGCCACGTGGCCTACTCTGTGCATGCACATGCCCTTCTATTTTCCTAGGAACGTGTCTGAAGTTTTCAAAGCTCCCATTGACATGTCATTACACAGCTTTTCCTCTTAAGCTTTTGGTTAAGCTGATGTTTACTCCCACTGCTTCAGGCATTTACAAAGTTAAGTGGCAAGCTCTAGTTGTTTTTGACAAAGACTCTTGGGGAAAAGGCTTTTTACAGTGGGTGTGCTCCAAGTTAGGTCATGTAAAGATAGCTTTGTGCATGGTGTCTTCCAGGACACTGCCAGAAAGGTGAAATAATGACAATTCTCTGGGAAGGAGGCACTGAAGTCCATCTAACCCCATCTGCCCCTCTAGTGGCTACCAGGCTGCTGGTTCTAATGGGAATACAGCAATTTAAAGCACTACAAGCTCACTGTTTTTACCAGGTGTATTTGCTAGGGCTACGGTGAAAAATTACCATGGACCTGACAGATTAAACAACAGAAATGTGTTGTCTCACAGTCTTGGAGGATAGAAGTCCAATCATGGAGGCTTGGGTGGGTCCTTCTGAGGGCAGTAGGGCAAGGACCTGTTCCAGTTCTTCTTCCTTGGCTTGGAGATGGCCATCTTCTCCCTATATCTCTTCACATTGTTTTCCTCTGTGTTTGTCTATGTGTCCAAATTTCCCCTTTTTATAAGGACACCAGTCATATTGGATTTGGGCCTACCCTGATGACCTCATTTTAACTTGTTTACTTCTATAAAAACTCTATCTCCAAATAAGTTCACTTTCTGGGGAACTGGGAATTAGGACTTAAACATATGATTTTAGGGAGAAGCATAATTCAGGCCATGACACCGAGATTCAGTTGTTTTTCCTGAGTACATTTTTCCTGGGTGCTGTAAGTCTTTGATTAATTTCCAGAGTTCTGAAAATGTTGATTCTAACAATATGTGCCATTTTCTTATTACCTTTATGAAGGGGATGAGTTTTGGAGTTCTTTACTCTGCCATTTTCACTGATATCACAACTTTTATCACAGCTTTTGTTTTAAAACTACAGCTTTTAAACCTAAATTATAAAACAGTCGTATATAACTAACTTTTTATTGGATGTGCTTAAATTTATCCTTAAAATGAATTAACATTTCAGTTAAGAAAAACAACTGAATCTCAGTGTGATGGACTGAATCATCCTTCTCCCTAAAATCATGTTTGAGTCCTAATCCTTAGTTCCCCAGAAAGTGAACTTATTTGGAGACAGCGTCTTTATAGAAGTAATCAAGTTAAAATGAAGTCATTAAGGTAGACCCAAATCCAATATGACTGGTGTCCTTATAAAAGAGCCAGTAAGTCATGCTGAGGAATGACACGTTAATACAATAAGCATTCATTAAAAGTAAAAAAAAGAAGAAACATTTAAACTGAGGTGAGTAGGAAATAAAATAAGAGGAGAAATTAATGAAGGAGACCAGAGAATAATAATAGATTGAATGGAACCAAAAGCTGTCTTTGGAGCAATTAGTAGACAGAGTTTTGGTAATTGTTTCACAAGAGAATAATGAAAGTACAAAAATACTATGAATAAATTAAGATATTGTGGGATTTAAAAATCAGAACTTAGTATTCTGAATAATTTTATATAATAAACTTACAGTGGATAACTCTACTAAAATATGTTTCTAAAACAGACTTAATTAAATTCCTTAGTAAACTAATAATTAAATTCTCCAGATTGTTAATCAGAAATTTGTTTTGCTACTTCCTCCCTTGCCAAAAAATAAGTACCAGGCTATATAGTTTCCAAGGACAAAAACACTTTACATATTCTTTCAGAGAAAATTTATAGAAGGAAATCTGCCTAATTCATTTTATGTGGCTATTATAATCTTAGATGCCTAACTTAATAGTGCTAAACACTAAATAACAAATTTGTACTGAAATTGGAAAAAGACGAAGGATAATGTAAGAAAATTATATACAGTTACATTTATGAATATAGGTGCAAGTGTGCCAGGAAAACAAATTACCAAGAATTGAGGGGAACTTTCTTAACCTAAGTAAGAGTAGCTATCTAAAAGCTACATTCAATAAACATGATGTTGTATGGCTAAAGTTTAGAGACAGTTTCTTTAAAGTTAAGGAGAATTTTGATTCTCATAGAAACAATTTTTATTTTACTGGAACACAAAAATCTTAGTATATGGTTGATTAGTGAGGTGTTGCCATGGGATTACTGAGGAGTTTCTAGAAGCTTTTCTAAAAGCTTTCTTATGAGTAAATGCAAAACAATTAAATCTTTACTGTGTTCCTTTTGTATCTCCTAGAGAATACTATTTTTGCTTGTTTAATGAGCAGTGCTCTAAATTTTAAAGGAAAGTGGGAAGAACGCTTAATAATTAAAATTAAAGCACATATTTGTGAATTTTTCAATCACATTACAATTTTAAAATTCAGTACACTGTGTTACATCATTGTGATTAAGGTATTGTTCCGTAATCTAAGCAAATTTATCTTGTCAGTTTCTTTCAGGTTTGGTGTCTTTGCAAAACAGATGAAGTATAGATATAGAGTTATCTTAATACTTTGTAATTAAAATAATTCTATGACAACAAAGTAAGTTGGTATATGAACTCTGAATAAAAAGACTAATGCATAATGCTGAGATAAAGATACACTCGCACACGCAAATAAGTGTATGTTTTTGAAAGTTAGTTATATGGAATGCAATGAAATTTAGTTCTTACCAAGCAATAGCAATAATCCAAAGAAAACTTCTGAAAACATGTAACCCAGACTACAAAAATGTAAGCCATTATAGATCATGAACGAACATAAAATATTATTGGAACATTTTAATATTTATTTTCAGTGAAAGTATATGTTATGCTCCATCAAAAGAGTCCACACGTGTTATGTGTAACCCAACGACTGCGGAATTCTGAACTCATAGATCCATCATTCCAGTGGCATGGACCGAAAGGAAAAATCATTTCAGGTGGGCTTCTGTTTCAGTTGTTATAATTAAAAATGATATGTATGAAATGTACTCAGAGCAAAAAGAATATTTGTATCTCATATACATTTATGTATTAGCTCACTTCTTTTTCTTGTAATTTCTTTTTGGAGTTAGAATGTAACAATGTAGATGGCATGACCATTTTTTCCAGATCTTAATTTGAGATAGAGACACACTGGATGATTAAACTGGAGAATTCTCTAAGCATCCATATTTCAAAAATTTTTCCTTTTTTATTGTAAAATTCATAAAATCATTTTGGTTACCTCAGTTAGACTTTTGTTAGCAAAGTATGTATGAAGAAGAAAATATGATTCTGGCTTTTGTTAAAAACACAAATGAGCACTTTGAGCTCTAGGTTTAAAACTCTGGTTTTGTTTGTTTTATACAGCCCCACATAGGAACAACTTGAGACTTTATTCGTAGTTATGATTTTATATTTTTTATCTTATATTTCACTCTGATTAAAATCCTGACCAGACAGTATGGATTATATTTGAATTTAACCTAAATACTAATATCCATTTTGAAAAAACTGACTAAATTTAACATTCAGTATTTTAGTATGAAAAACATGCTCTTAAATATACTGCATGGTTTGGCGGTAGCTGTGTAATAATATGTTACTGATGCTGTGCTTACAAAAGAGGAAGTTTAGTACTCGGGCACTCATCCAGAGGAGAAGATGGACTTGAGATACATCTGAATAGTAGCCTTACAGTTTTCAGATTTTTGAGAAAACAAGGTCTTATTCTCATTAAGGTACGTTTTTCCATATAGAGATTACTATTCGTATGATTGATTTGATCAACATTTTCTCCATTCAACTTCTTATTTTGTTATTTTGAAATGCCCATCTTACTTGTATTCTGATATCTCATTTGCTAAAAGCTGATTTGTTTTTGCAGTGTAGTTTAAAAAAATATCAATTAGCTTAGCTGTTTTTGTTTTCAGCCTTGCTGAAAATTCAGATAATGAATTTTCATCCTAAATATCTGTTCAAGGAAGTACCTTTTGCATACCTTCTGTGGAAGTTTTTTCTTTATTGCTCTATTCACCATGTTTTCTTTCTCTCTCTTTTCCTTCCCTCCCTCCCTTCCTCTCTCCTTCCCTCCGTTCCTTCCTTCCTTCCTTCTCCTTTTTCTCCCTTATTGGTGTTTTGAGATAGTGCTTGTGGATGAAAACCTACAGGTTTATTTTGTAGACCTGGATGGGGGAAAGCAGTATATTCATACAAAGACTTGCTGAAGAAACATTCATAAGAAATATTTATTTTTTAATATGTTTTAATTCATATTTTATATAGTTGAACAATCTAAGTTGTACATTGCTATAGTATTTATGTTGATTCTGAAATAGCTCAAGGTTTAAAGAGTTACTTCACTCTTTAGGTTAGGTGGTGTGTTTCCAAAGTGAATTACTCGGCTCTAGGTGAGTGACTACCTGGTGGCTGCCATTGTGCCCAGCTTTGCGGGAGGTACACAGAGCAGCGTGACCTCTGCCTGGCTGCAGTACTAGAGTGTAGGAGGGGGTGAGCAGAGGTCAGGGACAGAGTCCTGAGAGGCTAGGCAGTTAATATAAATCAGAAAAGGGGGCCAGGAGTAAAGGTATCCAATATTGAAAATAAAATCAAATGTATTTGTTATTAAAACTCTGTGAGTTCAAAAATAGAAGCATTGAAGTATTGATTTGTTGTGTTGTAATTTGTTACTCCTTTGATTTGAAAATTAAGATGTGAAACATGCTCTTCTCTGAGATGCCAGGCCAGGTCTTGCAGCTTGTATTGCAAAGTATAATATGTAAGTGAATTTTGAATCCTTTAACTAGAAGTGACATTTTATATTACTCACTTTCATAATGGAAAACAGATGTTCAAAAACGTAATTGTTTCCAGGTAAGGATAAAATCATATAGATGCAATGGTTTTGTGTTTATAAAGACTATTCTCAGAAAATCCTGGTATTCTGACATCATGATTACAGTTGTGTTTTCAGTGCAGTGTTACATCATAGTTCACTGTCTGTCAGCTTTAAAGCTCAGTACTGTCACTGTACTTGCAGAGAGATGTGGAAAATGTCTAATTTTATTAAAGCTTGAAAAACAGAGAAGCTTTTTGGACTCTAGGTTAAACTACACTGTACTTTTGTTATTTTTTATGGATATTCCAAAGATAGTTCCCCTACAGTTGAACCAAAGAAACATGTAGTTACGTACTTGTGCCTCCCTTTGGAGAGAAGCATCCAGGTTGTTTAGATGGTTGTACAGTGTGGAGGCCAAGTCTTAGACTTGCTAGAAGTCTTAGACTTGCTAGGCTCTCTTCCTCTCACCCCCACTGCCGCCCTCTTCTTTCCGTCTCTCTTCCAACATTTTTGGTTTACAAAGGTAAAGCATTTATTGCAGCAAGCCCTGTACCTCTTACTTCAACCCGAATACCATTCTGATGAATTAACTCTTTTTGGTGTGTGGACTTTCCCACTTTTTTAAATGTTCACACAAACCTGTATAAGTGCACACATACACACACACACACACGTTGAGCTTTACCCTGTAACTGCATCCTTATTATGTTTTTTAAAAAAAATGAGATCATAGATTACATCTTACTCTACCTTAATATTTTTATTATGAAGCATCTGATAAATACAAATCTGTATAACAGATATGTAAGTTATGAAGCGTAATAAAACAGACATCCTTGAGCTTGCTACAGAAGCCAAGACATACCATTATCATGACTGTTGAACCTTCTAATGTTGAAAAATCCCATTCTTCTGTTCCCAACCCCGCTTAGGTAAATATTATCCTGAACTTTTACAATATTATTCCTTAGCTTTTCTTTATGCATTTACAATGTGTATGAATACACACGCACAAATACATACATATATCTATGTACGTGTGTATTCATACATGTAGTAAATGCACATATTTAAGTATATATAAATATAGATATACGTGTATGGATATATTCTGCAAGCATATTTTTACTTTAGTGTTTTTATTCTGAATTTTATAAAACTAATCAACACGTATACCTTTATCAAGTAGCAGATTCTGTTCTAAGCAATTTACATATACTAATCATTTAAGTTTCACAACAGCTCTTTGCAGTAAATACATTTTCTCCCTTTTACATGTGGAAGACAGAGGCATTGAGAGAACAAGGTACTTTCCTGAAGTCAAGTGCCTTTGAAGTCTGGCTTCAGAGTTCACAGATAATAATCTAAATGAGGTAGGACTAGGATTTTCCCTTCTCACCATTTTGTGACTTTTTGTAATTTGTGTCTTTCAAGGAATTTGTCCAACTTAGATTTTTTTCAACTTGTGATATTTTCTTGCTATCTTTTTGATATACCAGGATCTCTATGATATGGTATTGGATGTGTCTTTTCTCTTTCATTTTGGTCTCTCTGGCTACAGGGTTAACAATTTTATCAGTCATTTCAAGGGACCAGCTTTTGAGTTATTTTTCTCTGGTATTTTTCTGTTTTCAGTTTCATTGATTTCTGACTTTATTATTTCCTTTCTGTTTGCTTTGGGTAAAGTTTGCTTATCTTTTTCTTTTGCTGGTTGTAGAATTCTGGGTTGGCAGTTTTTTTCTTTCAACATTCCAAAGATGGCATTCTGTATTCTTTTTGCTTGTATAGTTTCTCTTGAGAAGGCTGCTATAAAATAGTCCTTATCCTTCTGTAGGCAGTGTGCCATATTTTTCTGATTAATCTCAAGATTTTTTATTTCCGTTTCACTTTCAGTGATTTGAATACTAAATGCATTTTTTTTTGGTTATTTGTATTATTCTGCTTGGTGTTCTATAAGCTTCTTGGATCTGTAGTTTTGGTTTGTCATTAATTTTTGAAAATTGTCAGCCATTATATCTTCCAATATTTCTTCTGCTTCATCCTGTCTCTCTGCTCCTTCTGAGATTTCTATCACCCTTATGTAACTGAAATTGTTCCATAGCTCTTGGATTCATTCTTCTTGGTGTTGTTTTGCTTTTGTTGTTTTTGTTGCTTTTTCTCTTTGGGTAAATTTCTTTTGATTTATCTTCAAGTCATTGATTCTTTTCTTAGCTGTGTCAAGCGTCTTTATGAGCTCATTGAAGGAAGACTTCATCTCTGTTACTGTGTTCTTTTTTTACTTTTTTGGTTTGGTTTTAGTTGTAACATTTCCATTTGATTTTTTTCTTATGGTTTCAGACTCTGCTGAAATCACCTATCTGGTCTTGTATGCTTTCTACATTTTCCATTAAATTATTTAATACATTATTCATAGTTATTTTAAACTAACTGTCTGATACTTCTGACATCTGTGTCATTGCTTGGTATTTTGGAAATGTGCCATTTCTTACCCTTCTGTATGCTTCTTAATTTTTTAAGAACATCTTGAATAAGATAGTAAATATTGAGATAATTATTTTTATATTTGAGATGAACACTTTTTAAAATATTATTAAGCCTTTAATATTGGGAGTTTGTGTTAAACTAGTCAGGAATTGTCTGGCTTTGATATTGGTTATTGCTGTGGTTACTGAAAACTTATTTTTCTCCATTGTCTCGTCTTTGGCTTTGGTTTCTCCTTTTTTGCTTTCTCTAGAGAGAATCTTTCTTGCAGCTCTCCTAGCTTGATTTCACTGCATTTTTGCTAGACTCTTAGTAGTGATGGGCAGTTGGGAGAGAGGGGCAGTCTCTAGTGTTCTGATTCAGCATTAGTCTCTGGCAGGTGTGGTGTCACTGGATCTTGTGGGTGTGGCCTTTAGAAGTTCTTCAGCCTGTCTGCCGGCTTTAGTGTTGGCCTAGTACTTCTTGCCGACTTCCTCAAGAATGGATTTTTTTTCTTCCTGTTTCCTTCCCTAGTGGTAACATGTTTCCACAGTGCCCTCGGTGACCATTTTTGTTTCTTCTCCCTTGTAGGTTAAAGCGTTGCTCCTCACCAGGAGGTAGGGGAAATGGGCAAGGGTGGAGTTTTGGCAGGGCTGCCGGCCCCCTCCTCTAGCCAGTACCCTGTGGGAATCTTGTTCAGGGTTCCCCTGATCTTCCTTTGAACACCTAAAGGTTTTCATGAAGATAAAGCCTGTAAGAGGGTGCAACTGCCTCTGCACTCCCCCTGCCCCCATCTGTGGTCCTCGGAGGCTTCACATGCTCACCCTGGACAACACTTGGCTTTTAGCAATTTACTGAAAACTTTTAGCCAGATGTTCTCAGACCATTGAAGCAAATGCTTAGGTCTAGGTTCTAGCTGCAGGCCCTGTTCATTCCTGGTTTTCAGGGTTCCTGGTTGCCCTACCTGCCTCATTTGTTTGATGGGTTCAAGAAAATTTGTTGGTTGACAGTTTGTCTGTCTTTTTCCTTATTGTTGTATGATGTTGTTGCTCTTATAGTCACTCTCCATATCTGAGCAGAAACCAAAAGTATAAACCTGTTTTTAAAAATAAGTTGTAATGAAATGGTGCTTAAATTTTGCCATATAATTTTAGAGCTCTAAGGCACGTGCGTCTAGAAATCTAATCCAGCTCTGAATTTTTAGATGATCAAGCTGAGTTCTAGAGAAAGAAGTCCTGACTTCAGTTTAATTATTTATTGACTGTCTGCTGTTGTATGAGTTCTTATAGTGATATAGTATATAGGGATATGCCTTGGCATCCTGAAATTCCCATTTAAACTTAGTTTTGTAAAAGTCTGTTTGTTAAGTGGTATTTGTTAAGTGGGTTCTCCTCTTGGCTATGCAGTCATCTGGGTATCTTTTCAAAGTGTGCTACTTTAAAATTTTTTTAAATAAGAAGGTAGCCAGAGAGTGTTTTCTTACAAACTGTATGATACTCGATTTTCTGGCTGTCATGATATTCTAAAATTTCTTTACAATTTGTGGGCACCTTTTATCATATTACTATGATGTATCTGTTTGTGTCTGCTGAAATATATGTATAGCAAACACTTGAAAACCTCTTAATCTGTTCTAAAAAAAGAGACATGTTATGATAAATATATACTCTTACATCAAAAGATATTCATGAAGAAATAGGCAGTACAATAGAAATGTATTCTAAATTTATATCACATTTTTCAGCTTCATCCAGGATATAGAAATGGGAGTTCTCAAGGCATAATGCTCTATGTAAATCCCTTGAGGGTGGGTATATCCATCTATTCATTTCTCCTTCAGTATCCGAAACAGGGCTTTGCATGGGCTAGAAACTCAACAAATTGTTAGTGAAAAAATTAATAATGAAAATTTCTTCACTAAGAACATTCATCTTTTGTCTTATTTTGAAGCAATGAATTTCTTCAAAATAAATTTCAACTTGACAGTTATAGGCAATAAATTATTTTCTTAAAATAGAAAAAGATGAGTATTTATTAAGATAATATTTTCAATTCTAATGAATAGTTTATTAAATTGTTGAGTGAGTTTTAGTATCTAATAATTTTTTCTAGTGCAAACCCGTGGTTATGAACGTTGAGAGTAACCATTTTTAATTGCTTAATGATTTATAGCTTTTTCAAGTACTTTAATATTCCTTGTATTTGTTATTCAAAAACAATTCTATGAGATATATTATCATATATTATGATTCTTTGTTGTGCAAATGAAGGAGCTAGACTTCAGAAAGATTAAGTGATTATCCCCAGTTACACAGTTTATGAGAAAGAAAGGCACACCTCAAAGCCAAGTTCTAACCCTCTAAATCAGACTTCTTTCCCATTACACAACATGGCTCTCTCCCAGTGTGGTACTTAAGTGATGCTGAAGTGACAAGGGACCTTACCTCCAAGTTCTGACTCCCAGCACTGCAGGTCTGATTGTGCGACTTCGGGTGTCAAGTGATCCAGTCTCCTGTTTTCTTTCTCCTGCAACCCTCATGGTTGTAATCCAAATTTTGCCAAGTGCCTTGTGTAATGACAACAGATCCCTAGGTGTTTGTGATTATACTGAGTTAGCCTTTGTTCTGGACACACTGTTTATCCCTTTCATATACATTTTTTTATGCTTAATGAGAGCATAACTCATCAGTAAAGTATTTATATGCATATATACAAATATAATTACTTGGTAGTATGTATAAGTATGTACTATATTATATGTATATGAGTACTGATGATGCCACCTCAGAGCGACAAGCAGATCAGGAGCACATCATGTATGTGTGATTGTTAGTCTCTTACCACTTAGGCAGCCGCACGCTTGATGAACTCTGGTTAGTGAACTTCTGACACTAAGTTCATGCTGGCACCCACTGTCAAGAACCACCAGACACAATGACTTTGTCCCCGACTCCTTCAATGATTCTGTAGGTAAATTTGGATGGTTTTTCTCTGTTAAGAAAATATTTCGTTATTTTATCTCAATCTCATGTAATTTAAGCTACTGATCACTGTATCTTATTCCTCTATCAGGAAACAGCAGTGCCCAAGTGACCTCCACAGGAAGCCTTGTATTCCAGAACTTCGAGGAGAGCATGAGTGGGGTTTACACGTGTTTTCTGGAGTATAAACCTACTGTGGAAGAAGTCGTTAAAAATCTCCAACTGAAATATGTTGTATATGGTAAGAAGGGATTTTGGTTGTATTTTAACATTTCTTAATGTTTTCAAATATTTACATATTTTAACAGGTTCGTTTTAAAGGGATTTTGTTATGTTTAGTCTCTCTTAATTAAAGAAAAATTTCTGCCTGCCTGTATTTTGTGAAGTGCTTTGTAAGGGGTAAGGGGTTAGGGGTAAGGGAAGATCATTTTTCTTCAGGGGAATGTTGACATGTACAGATCAACTTAAGACAGTGCATAAAAACGGGGTGGTATGGAAATCGTGTTTTCAGAGAATAAACATGATATTGTACTCCGTACTGCTTTTAAATTCCGAGTATCCTCTTGATGGTGCACTGCCATCCCCATGAACAGGAGCATGAATTGCCACTGTATTACAACCCCTTTCCAAAAGTAGCTTGATCTGTTGAGGTCTGAGACTGGAGAGGTGAGTTGGTCATGGGGTGGCCAGGAGAACAGCCTGAGTGAAAATTCCATCTCACGGCTGGGACCCACGCATGGAGACAGTCAGGGTCCTCAAGGCTGTCCGTGTCTCACCTCCAGAGCTTCTGAATATGTTACCCTACAGTAGCAGGTTTTGCAGGTGTAATTAAGATCTTGAGAAGGGGAGACTCTCCTGAATTACTAGCGTGGGCCCAGTGCAGTCACAGGGGTCCTTAAAGAGGAAGGCAGGACAGCCAAAGGCAGATAAAGGAGACGTGGCAGCGAAAGGAGAGGGTGGGGTAGGCGCCACAAGCCAAGGAGGTGGCAGGTCTCTGGAGCCTGGCACTTCCAGAGCGAACGTACCTGGATTCCAGCTTTGCAACACTCACTTTGGACGTCTGATCTCCACAACTGTGAGATAATACATTTGTGTTATTTTAAGCCACGAGGTTTGTGGCTTAAGAAGTTAATATACCACTGGAAGCAATAGGAAGCTCATGCAGCATTGTTTTCACAGCTGGGATGCAGAACAAATGGCAGAATTATTAATGGTTTACTGATCATTTTTATAACACTAAAAAACGGTGCTCCATATACCCAAAGAAAGACATAATTTTCATGAGAAATTATATTAACTTTGTTAGGCAAATAATTTGTTTAAACTTTGTAATCAGTCACACTTCATTTTTGTTACGTAGTTTTTCCTGTAATATATGATATGTGTTATTTAGTATAGTTTATATAGTTTATAACAAATATACTTTGAAATCTCTCATAGGGGTATATTCACATAAGCTATCAAGTGTAACGGTGCCTAAAATGAATGCTGGTTTATAGTAATGAAAATGACAGCTAATATTCACCAAGCATTTATGCTGTGTTTTTATGTGTAGTTATAATAATAACAGCAAAACACATATATTGCTTATTTTTGCAAGGCTTTTTTTTGAAGTGCTTTATTTATATTCAACTTATTTAATTCTCACAACAAACCCGTACAGTAGGTACTGCAATTTTCGTTAGAATGTGGTTTGAATCTAGGGATTTGAATCTAGGGACTCTCATTCTAGAGTTAGTATTTTTATCTCTCTTGATATCCTACTGTGCCTCACTGTTATACCAGTGGCAGCAGGATGACACATCATTTAATAAACTGATTTTGGAGACCTGCTATTTTTGTGCTTAGAAAAGTCATGCAAGTCATTCTGTTTCACTCTAAGGATCCACTTTCGTCTTTCCAGTGCCACATGGTATTCCAGATTTTGCTTGCGCATTCCTCAGTTGATGATCGTTTCGCGTGTTTCGGATTTTCCCTGCCGCAAACAGCAGTGCGTGGAGCCTTGAAATAAGTCCTCCAGTCTCTTCCTCCCTGAGTCCCTCTGTGCGTGTCTCTGTGTGTGAGTCCCTCGCTCATCGATCTGTGTGTAAACACACACACACACTAGTATTCTTGTATTATAGATGTTAAATTGTTAGTATTCTGCTGAGGTGATTCTGTAAGGTACTATCTTCTACAGGGTTTTCACAGTGTTACTTTGATAATGCTGCTAGTTGCCTTGCAAAGAGTGTACAGTTTGTTTCCCCGCCACAGTACACGAGAACCTCATTACCTAAAATGCCCTTAGTATACTGTATCTTGAATTATTGCCAATGTAATAGGTTAATAATGGTATTTCATGGCTTTAGTGTTTATTTTTTGGTCATTGATGAGGTTTTTTGAGTTTTGCTATTTGTGTGGGCTGTGAACAAAAGTTTTGCTTTTGTTGCTTTTACTTTTGGTGTTGGATTAAAAAATTTATCTCTAAGACAGTAAGTCAAAGAGCTTACTGCCTGTATTTTCTGCTAGAAGTTTTATGGTTTCGGGTCTTACATTCAAGTCTTTAATCAATGTTGAGTTGATTTTTGTGCATGATGTAAGACAGTAGTTACATTCTTTTGAATGTGGCTGGCCAGTTTTCCCAACACCATTTACTGAAGAGACTGTCTATTCCCCATTGTATATTTTTGGCTCCTTTGTTGTAAATTAATTGACCATATATGTATGGGTTTATTTCTGGGCTCTCTGTATGTTACGTTGATCTGTGTGTCTGGTTGTATGCCAATACCACATTGTTAATTACTGTAGCTTTGTAATATAGCTTGAAATCAGGGAGCATGATGCCTCCAGCTTTGTTCTTTTTTCTCAAGATTGCTTTGGCTGTTTGTGGTCTTTTGTGGTTCCATACAAATTTCTGAGTTTTATTTCTGTGAAAAATGCCATTGGAATTTTGTGATTGCATTGGAGCTGTAGATTGCTTTGTGTAGTATTTAACATTTTAACAATATTAATTCTTCCAATCCATGAGCACAGAATATCTTTCCATTTATTTGTTTCTTCTTCAATTTCTTTTCTTAATGTCTTATAGTTTCCAGTACTTTTACAGAGCCAGAGTTTTTAATTCAGTGAAGTCTGATTTATCAAATTTGCTTATTAGTCATGCTTTTGTTGTCAAGTCAAAGAATTCTTTGCCTCCGCATGCCGCGGAGTGGCTGGGCCCGTGAGCCATGGCCGCTGAGCCTGCGCGTCCGGAGCCTGTGCTCTGCAACGGGAGAGGCCACAGCAGTGAGAGGCCCACGTACTGCAAAAAAAAAAAAAAAAAAAAAAAAAAAAGAAGAAGAAGAATTCTTTGCCTAGCCATAGGCAAAGATTTTCTCCGTTTTTTGTGATAGTTTTGCTTAACATGATGCAATATCAGTTAATTTTTGTGTAAGGTGTGAGGTTTAATAATTTTCATTAGGATTTCCAATTACTCCAGCATGATTTCTTGAAGTGTTTTTGTACCTTTGTCAACAGTAAGTTGAGAATATTTGTGTGGGTCTATTTCTGGGTTTTCTAATTTCTTCCATTGATCTATGGGGTTTGTTCCCCTGCCAGTGCCACTGTGTGGATCACTGTAACTATGTAGAAACCCTCAGTACCAGGTAGAGTGATTCCTTCCACTATTCTTTATCAAAATGTTTTTCTTTTTTAGGGCACACCCCTTTCCTTATATATTTTAGAATAATCCTATATGTATCTACAGTGTATGCTGCTGGAATTTTGATGGGAATTGCATTCAATCTATAGATAAATTTGGGGGATGTTTGCGATCTCTCTCTGTCTTTTTTTTGGCCATGCCGTGAGGCATGTGAGATCTTAGTTCCCTGACCAGGGATCGAACCTGTGCCCCCTGCAGTGGAAGCGCTAACCACTGGACTGCCAGGGAATTCCCTCTTTCATCTCTGTATACATGCTTTCTTAAGTGTATACCTAAGTATGTTATTTTGGGCTTTTTTTGCACAACTGTAAATGATGTTAGATTTCAAATTTTGGATTCCACAGGTTTATTGCTAATATATAGAAAAACGATTTATAAAAAATAAGAAAAAACACTTTATTTGCTCATCCATAAGAAGCAACTCCTCATTTATTCAAGTTTTATCATGAGATTGCAGCAATTCAGTCACATATTCAAGTTCAACTTATAATTCTGTGAAAATACCGAAATATGATACAAAGACACAAAGTGAGCAAATGCTGAAGAAAAAAATGGCACTGACAGACTTGCTTAACGCAGTGTTGCCACAAACCTTCAATTTGTAAGAAATTCAATATCTGCTAAGCACAATAATGTGGAGCACAACAAAACGATGCATACTGTAAAAAAAAGTGGTTTATTATTTATGTCTTGATCTAGAATTTTTAAAAAATGTTTGTAGATTCTTTGTGAGACTGTCATGTCATATGCACATAGGGACAGTTTTGTTTCTTTTCAATCATATGCCTCTTATTTTTCTTTTTTTATTGGGGACACTAGGGCTTCTGGTACTGTGTTGAATAAGAATGGTGAGAGCAGATATCCTTGCCTTCTTTGTAATATTAGGGGGACTCATCCAGTCTTTTACTATTAAATGTGGTGTTAGATTGGTTTTTACATAGATGCCTTTTATTAGGTTGAGGAAGTTTCCTTCCATTCCAAGTTTGTTGATTTTTAATTTTTTAATGTTAAAGGATGTTGGATTTTGTCAAGTGTTTCTTCTGCATTAATTGAGATAATCATGTATTTTTTATTTCGTGTTTCATTGATATGGTATATTGCATTCATTGATTTTCAAGTGTTGAACCAAGCTTGGTTCCTGGGATAAAATCCCACTAGGTCATGATGTATAATGCTTTCTGTATACTGATAGATTCATTTTGCTGGAATGTTGTTGAGAATTTTTGCATCTATATTTATATGAGGTATTGGTCTGTAGTTCTGTTTTCTTGTGATATCATTTTTATCTGGTTTTGCTTTCATGATAATACTGAGTATGACTTGGGAATTTTTTCTTTCTCTTCTGACTTTGGAAGAGTTCATTAAGAATTGTTAATATTTCTTTAAATGTTTGGTAGAATTCATGAGTGAAAACATCTGAGCTTGGGTTTTTCTTCCTGGATAGTTGTTTTTTCTGATTACTAATTTAATCTCTTTGCTTGGTATAGCTCTATTCATATAGTCTATTTTTTCTTGAGTCAGTTTCAGTAGTGTATGTCTTTTAGAGATTTTTCTATTTCATCTAAGTTATCTAATTTATTGGCATACAGGTTTTTATAGTATCCCTTTGTAATTCTTTTTATTTCTGTAAGGTCGGTAATACTGCCTCCTTTTTTATTGATGATTTTGTTAAATTGAGTCCTCTCTTTTTTTCTTGGTCACTCTAGCTAAAGATTTATAAATTTTGTTGATATCTTCAAATAACTATGTTTTTGTTTCATTGATTCTATTGTTTTTCTATTTTCTATGTCAGTTATCTCTGCTCTAATTTTTTTTTTTTTTTTTTGCGGTATGCGGGCCTCTCACTGCTGTGGCCTCCCCCGTTGTGGAGCACAGGCTCCGGACGCGCAGTGCAGGCTCAGCGGCCATGGCTCACGGGCCCGGCTGCTCCGCGGCATGTGGGATCTTCCCGGACCGGGTCATGAACCCATGTCCCCTGCATCAGCAGGCGGACTCTTATCCACTGCACCACCAGGGAAGCTTCTGCTCTAATTTTTATTATTTCTTTCCCTCTGCTTGATTTAAGATTAGTTTTCTCTTTCTTCCCTAGTGTCATAAGGTAAAAGTTTCAATTATTGATTAGAGATCACATTATATTTTATATATATATATAATTTTGTATATATAATTTCTCACAGTGTACTGCTTTAGCTGCATTCCATAGGTTATGGTTTTTTTTTTTCAATTTATATCAAGTCTTTCTTCTAACTTCTCTTTTGATTTCTTCTTTGACACATTGGTTACTTAGAATTATGTTGTTTAATTTCCACACATTTGTGAGTTTTTCAAATTTTTCTGTTACTCTAATTTTATTGCATTGTGGTCAGAGAAAATACTTGGTATTATTTCAGTCCTTTAAAATTTATTGTGATTTGTGGCTTAAAATAGTCTCCATCCTTGAGAATGTGCCAGAGCACTTGAGAAGAATGTATATTCTGCTGCTGCCAGGTGGAGAGGTATGTAGATGTCTTTTAGGTATATTTGGTTTCGGCATTATTCAAGTTTTCTGTTTCCTTGTTGATCTTCTGCCTAGTTGTTTCATTCATTATTGGAAGTGTCCAAGCAATATTTTGAATTGTTTTTATCATTATTTAATGATATAATCATCATATAATCAAAATGATTATTTCTTTTATCATTTCTGTCAGTTTTTACTTCATTTTGGTGCTTTGTTCTTAGGTGTGTGTGTGTTTATAATTGTTCTCTCTTCCTGATAGGTTGTCTTTTTTTATTATAAAAATGTTACCCTTTAGCTATAGTAGCATTTTTTGGTTGTTTTAAAGTTTACTTTGCCTGATAATTGAATAGCCATTCCTATTTTCTTGTGATTGCTGTATACAGGATGTATTATTTTGCACCCCATCGCTTTCAGTCTATTTGTATCTTTGCATGTAAAATGTGTCTCATGTAGACACTAAATAGTTCATTGGTTTTTAAATCCAATTTCATAGTCTCTGCCTTTTGATTAGATAATTTAATCCATTCACATTTAATGTTATTATTTATATAAGTGGATATACTCTATCATTTTATTTTATATTTCCCTGTCTCGTGTGTTCTTCTATTTCTCATTGTCTTGTGAATTAAGTGAATATTTTCTAATGTAGCATTTTAATTACTTTAATGATTTTTTACTATATATTTTTGAGTCATTTCCTTATTGATTGCTCTAGACGTTACCACATATATCTTAACCTATCAGAATCAGCTTGACATCTTTACAAACTTAATTCTGGTGAGATATAGAAACCTTAGTCTTATGTAGATCTATTCCTTTTCCATGCTTTTTGTGGTATTAATATTATACATATTACACCTGTAAATGTTACAAAACTAACAATACATTTTTATAATTATTATTTTGTGTAACTTTATGTATCTTAGAGAAGCTGAAATTAGGAGAGCAAGTGTATATTTATAGATTTTGTTACATTAGCCTTCTTGTTTATCATTTTTTTATTTTCTTTAATTGTTTGCCTTTTTTCAAGTTTCCATCTGTAGTCATTTCCTTAGTCTAGTACAGCTTTGCTCCCACCCACCTCCATTGTACTCCTATTGGAAAATATATATATTTATGTTTGGTTCCAGTGATACATCATATACAAATTCTTTTATACAATTGCTTTTTAAATCAGTAAAGAGGAAAGAAAGAAGAAATATGCACTTATTCTGTCTATATAATTAGACACTTTACTGGAGTGCTTTCTTTTTTTGTGTGGATTCAGATTATTGACTGAGGTCATGTTCTTTCAGTCTTGTTAAAAAACAAAATTCAAGAAATTTTGAAGATCTAATTAGCTTTATTAGGCAATTCATGAATCGGGGAGCATCCCATCCAGCAACTAGAAGGTGGCTCTGAGGGGTTGTATGAAATGGGAGTTTTTGTAGGCAGAAGGATGGAGCAAGGGAGCTATTAGCAAAAGAAAAGAAAGGATTATTTTTAGACTAGGCCCTCTTTTCTTGAGGGCGTGGGGAAGGGAGTGGCAGAGGTTTTGGTTTTATCATGCAGGTTGCTTCTTCTTCCTCTGGGGACTGGAGGAGTCTTGTGTGATAGATTACTTTACTGTTAGACTAGAAAATTCCAGGCTGGTTGATTAGGATTACATTTCTGGGAGAGGTTCAAACTGCCATTCGATTAGATATTAAGTGTAGTTTTGGTGTCTTGAGGTTTAGCACATGTGATATAATTTTGGGCCTGTGGTTTTCTTTTTAACAGTCTGAAAAACTTTTAGCTGATTCTTTATTCTGTCAGGTCAGATCTACTGTTGAGCTTCTTATTTTGTTTTTCCTTTCAGTGTTTTTCCTTTTTACCTGCAGAATTTCCACTTGATTCTTTTTTTTTTTTTTTTTGCGGTACGCGGGCCTCTCACTGTTGTGGCCTCTCCCGTTATGGAGCACAGGCTCTGGACGTGCAGGCTCAGTGGCCATGGCTCACGGGCCCAGCTACTCCGCGGCATGTGGGATCCTCCCAGACTGGGGCGCGAACCCGTGTCCCCTGCATCGGCAGGCGGACTCTCAACCACTGCGCCACCGGGGAAGCCCTTGATTCTTTTTCGTATAATTTTTTATAGATAGTTTTTATTTGATATTATTAAAGTACCTCCCTTCATTAATCATGATTTTCTTTTGTTATTTTAACACATTTATATGAATGCTTTGAAGTCTTTAGTTTTTAATATTTATCTATCAAAGTGACCACATCTGGTCAGTCTTAAACAGGCAGTTTCTGCTTCCTAGTTTTTTCCAGTGTATGGGTCATACTTTCCTGTTTCGTTGCATGTCTCATAAATTTGTTTGGAAACTGGACTTTTTAGATAATGTATTGTAGCAACTCTGGGTACTGGTCCATTTCCTTCCCCCACCCTCCAGATTTGTCATAATTTTATCCTGTTTATTTGTTTAGCAACTGGCTAGATTATTTCAGTGAGGTTCACTCCCCCTACCACCATAGTGTGAGGCCTCAAAAGTCTGTCCTAGGAAGGTGCACCTTGGGTGTACCCATAGAGATTTCATGTATCTGTTGTTTTTAACAATGCCCTGAGTCATAAATTCCTCTAAAACCGATCCAGTTCAGTTTGGGTTCCCCAGGTCTGTTTGAGATTTGTTCTGACCTCAGGATTGCTCCTTCCAGCTGACTCCTCCTGTGTTGCTCTCTGACAAACTAGGCTGCCTACAGTTTTGCCTTCTCCCAGTTGTCTTTCCCCATATTGCCAGTGTTTTTGAAAGTGCCCTGAGGTTTGAGCTTCCCCACAGTTTATCACAAGGACGTCCGTTCCTTTGAGAAGAGATTCTGAGCTCTCTGTTCTACAGCCTGCTGCTCATCCCTGGCAGATTCTCTGAGCCAGCGCTCTGGAGCTGGGTCTGGGGACCGTGGTGTGCTTCTCTGTGAGTGACACACTGCTTTAGGAACTTAGCGTCTGTTGGAGGGGGTAGCCGCAGCAGCCCCGGGTCTCCACAGCATGTTTCTCCGGGTGTGG
This sequence comes from Mesoplodon bidens, assembly GCF_964165515.1. Taxonomy (NCBI): domain Eukaryota; kingdom Metazoa; phylum Chordata; class Mammalia; order Artiodactyla; family Ziphiidae; genus Mesoplodon; species Mesoplodon bidens. Next base: position 1,810,214 of record NC_138166.1, on the reverse strand, counting down.
ACACTTCACATGACGAGCTGGACAAGGCTGATGGGCTCCCATTGTTTTCAGGGTTGCTGTAGCCAGGTTAGAGCCTCGCCTCACAAAGTGGGGATGGTGGAAGGAGGGAACCGTCACCTCTTAGCCGTACTCGCCCACAACTTCCCTTTAGCACCAGGTAGCTCTGGTCTGCATGAGAACGGCTGACCTCCTGTCCCTTCTCGGGGAGAGGGAGCCTTGTGCCCTTGTCTGCCCCAGTCTGGAGTGGAGTTTCCATCTAGCTTGGATTTGGTTGACTCCTTCATGATCTCTAAAAACCTTTCCTCTTAACTACTTATTTCTGGAATACCAATTAAACATATTTGTTAGGGCTCCTTAATTTATCATCCATATCTTTTCACTTGTCTTTCCTATATACACATCTTTAAATGTGTTTTAGGTACCATTGTCCAGTTTATCAAACCTCTCTTCAGTGGTGTGAAGTCTGCAAGTTTAGCTAGTCTATTCACTTTCTGTTTTAACTTTGGTGCTGTTTTTCTATTTCAATGACTATACTTTCCATCCACAGTATTTCCAGTTGGATCTTTTTCTTTAAAATCTCCACGTGTTCTTTAGTCATATGTACCGGTTTTTGTTTTATAATTTCCTATTCTTAATTTATTACTTTCTTTAATATTTTGAGATATATATATCTTTTATTTTTAAATGTTCATACTATGTATGAAAACTTGTTCGTACCTATATCCCTCACGAAACTAGGTGTTATTGCTCTTTTCTTTGTATAGGGATATAAAATGGTACGCCCCTGTTGTGATTGCATGTTCCTGAGTACTAGCATCTCTGAGCATCTTTTTCTGTGCTTATTATTCCTTTTGAGATTTTCTATTCATATTGTTTTACCAAGTTATCGTGTTCTTGCCAATTTCTAGTAAGTTCAAATACTCTAACTCTGAGTATAGATCAGTAGTTTTCAAATACTAATCTATGGACTCCTTGGAGTCCCTGAGTCCCTTTCAAGGGGTCAGTAAGGTGAAAACTGTTTTTGTAATTATACAATGATATTATTTACTGTTTTAACTGTGTTGAGATTTACAGTTGCAGTGGGTAAGCTACTGTTAAAACAGTCATCCACAATTATGCAAAAAAGCTGTTAAAATGTTTCTTTCTAACCAACTACATATCTCTATGAGGCAATAAACCAACACATCATATGTCATTGAATGCACAAGTAAGTATAAGAATCCAGCTGACTTCTATTAAGCAGACCTTTTTTTTTTTTTTTTTAAAAGATGTTGGGGGTAGGAGTTTATTAATTAATTAATTTATTTTTGCTGTGTTGGGTCTTCATTTCTGTGCGAGGGCTTTCTCTAGTTGTGGCAAGCGGGGTCCACTCTTCATCGCGGTGCGCGGGCCTCTCACTATCGCGGCCTCTTGTTGCGGAGCATAGGCTCCAGACGCGCAGGCTCAGTAGTTGTGGCTCACGGGCCTAGTTACTCCACAACATGTGGGATCCTCCCAGACCAGGGCTCGAACCCGTGTCCCCTGCATTGGCAGGTGGATTCTCAACCGCTGCGCCACCAGGGAAGCCCTATTAAGCAGACCTTAAAGAGCTTTTCAAAATATAAAACCATACTACTGTTCTCACTGATTCTTTTTGAAAAGTGTTATTGTACCTAAAAGTGTTTTTTTTTTATGTTACTGCCTGATGAGTTTCTATCATTTTAAAATGAATTAATAAACATTTAAAAAGTTTTTCAGTTTGAATTTTTTGTATCATAAATACTGGTAGATATAACCTACATAAAAGTTCTTTGGTGGTCCTTAGTGATTTTTAAGAATGTAAAGAGATCTGGAGACCAAAACTTCTGAGAACAGCTGCTGTAGATGTTTGTGTCATTTTTTTTTTATCATTCTCATTTTTCTAGAGCCGTATATGTCTTTTTTCTTTTAAAGCTTCTGATTTTCATATGAGGATTTTATTTTTTAAACTGTTGCAGGGATTCCCTGCAAGGACTTGTGGGACTCAGCAGAGTTGTACTCAAGGCTAAGGTGAGGGACACACAGTAGGAATGGCAGGGGGAAAGTCATGGGCAGAGCCAGGTGAAATCCACGTACAGGACGGCTGTACTATCCTTCCTGTGTGAGGTCGCATGGGGCCGCCTCCTTTCCTCAGTGGTGAAAATCCAGTAACCCCTGTGCCAACTCAGCACCCGGGCACTGATTGGGAGCTACTCATGAAGGCTCCCTCTGCCTGACAACGACAGAAGTCCCAAACTCCCAGAGGTGCAGGGTTCAGTTCCTCAGGTGGGGAAACAGTTTTATCATATGGGGAGCAATGCCTGTCCATTTAGGGACATACTTACCAGCCAAGGGCCAATCCTGTAGGCAGCCTCCAGCCTGCTGTGTTCTCTTTTATACAACTTGTTAATAACTCATTTACAAGCAGATCCTGAGTTGCTGTGTGTGTAAATGTGTACTTCTCCCAGAGATAAGAAGCTGTCTTCAGAAAAGGACACTTTTGATAGAGTTTTTGAGGGCATTTTGAAGATATTGTGGCTTATGTTTAGATTTCTTTCTATCAAAGGTAATAGCATGATACATGCCGGATTTCTGGAAGGAAAAAGGAGTTCTTTTTTAGCCCATGAACCAGAGGAGTGCTTGCTGTGTCTGCAGTCCTTGCTGTGAGCCTTACTGCAGCTTCCAGGTCCATCTGATAAGGTTCACTCTTCTACGTGGTGCTTGTATGTATCACATCACACAGCTTTGATGTGATCAATCATGATGTAATCAGTATAAATCAGTCATTTATCATATGGGAATATATGTATCAGTAAATGCATGATATTGATAGGTTTTTAAGACTTATGTCTCAGTGTGACATTGTTTTTCTGTTTGCTTATTCACAGTTTCATGGACCTTTTTGGTGTGGTGACACAAATCTTTCTTCAGGTTACAGAGTGTTTTCCCTGTTTGTCCCCTGATTAACTTCTCCTTCGTCTGCTCTGTTCTCTCCTGGAACTCCTTCACTTTGACGTAGGATATCTGGATCTCTCTTCCTTTTCTCTTCCTTTGCTCTTGTCATTTTGTTTCTAATTTTGATCTATGCTATGTGAGACTTTCATTACTTCATCTCCAAACATATATTTTTAACCTTGTTTTCATTTATTACTTCAATTAATTTTTAAATTTTCAGTATTTGTATTTAAAATTTTTTTCCAGGATGCTTTTTGTATTTACCATCACTTCTCTTCTACAATAGCTTTATAATAGTTTTATGGATATATTTTCTATCTTTACTGGTTAGAATTTTAAAAACTTATTTCTAAATGCTTCCTACATTAATTTTCTTTTATGTTATTTTTCCCTTGCTTTTTCATTTTCATGCTTTTCTTTTTTTAATTATTTATTTATTTTTTGGCTGTGTTGGGTCTTTGTTTCCGTGGGAGGGCTTTCTCTAGTTGTGGCAAGCGGGGGCCACTCTTCATTGCAGTGCGCGGGCCTTTCACTGTCATGGCCTCTCTTGTTGTGGGGCACAGGCTCCAGACACGCAGGCTCAGTAGTTGTGGCTCACGGGCCTAGTTGCTCCATGGCATGTGGGATCTTCCCAGAACAGGGCTCGAACCCATGTCCCCTGCACTGGCAGGCAGATTCTCAACCACTGTGCCACCTTCATGCTTTTCTTTAGTGCTTTTGGAATTCCCCAGATTTGGTTAGGAGAGTCTGTGGTTTTCATTCATGTTTGTAAATGAATTAGAAGCTGTCTGGTCTCAACCTTGAATGCAAAGGCTTATAGTAGCTTGGTCTCTGCACTCAAGTTTGGCTTAACTGAGCAGGTAGGAAAGTGAACAGTGGTGGCTGTCACTTTAGTGTGAGTGGAGAGTGTCTCCTCAGCAGGCCCCTTGATTAACAAAAGTAGCAACAGAGCTCCCTGTCTCAGAAGGTAAACTTTTCTGATTTCTAGTACCATAGATTTATCATTTTTATATTTCTTGTGTCATTTCAGTGAGATTTTGAAATGGATAGAAAAAATAAACTATTCCCAGTTTCAGGTGTTGTAATTGAACTCAATAAAGCTTATAGATAATAAGTTGGAAACATACTTTTTTTTTTTTTGCCTATTGTTGGCAATTCTATGACTCTCTTTTCTTCTAAGGTGTATATTTAAACTTAGGGAAGTCTCATACCTGAGTTTGAGGCAGCATGACATGGTGGTTAAGGGCACAGACTTTGGGCTTGGCTCCTCAGCTAGAGGCTCAGTTTTGATAGCACAGGCATTAGGCATGTGACATAGTATCCCTCAATACATGCTGGATGTGAAGATTATACCAATCTTTAATAATCTTAGGAGATTTAAATGAGTTTCTATTTTTATTTATTTATTTTTTTTATTTTTATTTATTTATTTTTTTTAACGTGTTCCTTTATTTATTTATTTATTTATTTTTTGCGGTACGCGGGCCTCTCACTGTTGTGGCCTCTCCCGTTGTGGAGCACAGGCTCCGGACGCGCAGGCTCAGCAGCCATGGCTCACGGGCCCAGCTGCTCCGCGGCATGTGGGATCTTCCCGGACCGGGGTACGAACCCGTGTCCCCTGCATCGGCAGGCGGACTCTCAACCACTGCGCCACCAGGGAAGCCCCAAGTTTCTATTTTTAAAGTGCCTATAACAGCATTTGTCACTTAGTAGCTGCTAGATAAGTGCTTGTTAAATTAAAATATATGTACATATGGCTGTATATAAAAACATATACAGTTCACCTTTGAACAACATGGGTTTGAACTGTGTGGGTTCATTATACATGGACGTTTTCAGTAGCAAATACTGCAGTACCACACGATCCACATCCACACATGGAGAATACTGGATTCAGAGGAACATGGGTGAGGAGGGCTGACTATAAATTATACGTGGATTTTCAACTGGGGGTGTGGTTGGTGTTCCTAACCCTAACCCTGTGTTGTTCAAGGGTCAGATGTATTCCAAATAATGATTTCTCTTGAATAGCTGAAATATATTTGAATTGCTTAAATAACCATTGCTGTATTGTTCTCTGTTTAATTTTTTGCAGCTTATCGTGAGCCACATTATTATTACCAGTTCACAGCTCGATATCATGCAGCTCCCTGCAATAGTATCTATAATGTTTCTTTTGAGAAGAAACTTCTTCAGATTTTAAGCAAATTGGTTCTTGACCTTTCATGTCAAGTTTTCTTACTGAAGTCTGAATGCCATCGTGTTAAAATGCAAAGAGCTGGTTTGCAAAATGCATTGTTTTTTACATTTTCAGGTAAGTATATGCAATTCTTTAAAGAAAACAAAGTTAGACTGCAAAACTAATCTTAGAGACGTGAGTTACTAGTGGCATTTTTAGAATGTAAATGCTATAGATCTGAGTGTTTCATATTCTTTACTTTCACTTCTTAGGTCTAATAGCCCCCAAACATATTTCTGCTGATTCATGGACTTAACGAAAAGTTTGGGTTCGCAAATAAACATTGCTCTGATAATTAACTATAGAATGGAATTTAGTATGAGGAATATCTATCATGATATTTAGCTACAAAGATTTAATTTGTAAAAGCATGTAATTATATAATAAGCGAGGTTAACAGTTTAGACCAGAGGGACTGTTCTAACAGCTTAGTTGCTTTTCCTAACAATGCAGAGCAAAAGCCCAGTATATTCTGGAAAACCAAGAATTGGACTTAATATCTGAAGACTTTAGATTTATAAAGGGCCCGTTTATGAATGAGCATTTAGGAATACCCATGCCTGTGTTCTTAATGGGTCCCAGTGGCAAGAGGACCCCCTCCACTTTTCATCTCAAATGGTATGTTGCTGTTTCCTTTCTTTCTTCTTTACCCTCTGTCCTTGATTTCTCTACCGTCAGTGTTTGATTACACTTACCCATTTCTCTGATATTCCCTCTCTTTCTTGGCCATCTAGGATCGAATGTTTAGATACACGTGAGTGGTGCGAAGCTTTCAGAGAAAAGAATAAGAGGTGTTCAACCCCATTTTCACTATCTTTTATCTTCCTTACTTCTTTTCTCTTCTCCAGAAAAACTTTTGAGAGTTGTTCTCCAGCCCCTGAGGCAAATTATGAAAGATAGGCTGAGTCTTTCTTTAGCTCATCAAAGACCCACTGTTAGCATTCATAAGAGTTATGGGGTCTTTGTACCTGGTGTATTGAATAGGTGCTGTTAATAGGCATTTAATAGTCTTGAGAAAACCTGAAAGTGTACTTGAACCCATAAGAGAAAAGAGATGATTTTCAATAGAAATTAGTTCACTGTGGGCTTAATTTGCATTTCTCTAATGACTCATGATGTTGAGCATCTTTTCTTGTGCTTATTGACCATTCATATATTTTTTTTGGAGAAAAGTCCATTCAAGTCCTTTGCCCAATTTTGATTTTTTCCCTAGTTTTATTGATATATAATTGACATATAACAATATGTTAGTTCAAAGTGTACAACATAAAGATTTGATATGTCTATATATTGCAAAATGTTTATCATAATAAGGTTAAACACATAGATCTTCTCACATAGTTACAATTTATTTATTTCTGCAGTAAGAACTTTTAAAATCTACTCTTCTAGCAACTTTCAAATATATACAATTCAGTATTATTAACTATATTCACCAAGCTCTGTGTTACATCCTGAATTTATTTGTACCCTTTGTCTTCCTTCATTCATTTCCCTCACCCCCGATCCATGACCCTGGCAATCACCAATCTGTTCTCTTTTTCTGAGTTCAGTTTTTGTAGATTACACATATAAGTAAGGTCATACAGTATTTGTCTTTCTCTGACTTGTTTCACTTAACAAAATGCCCTCAAGTTTTATCTGTGTTGTTACACATGACAGAATCTCCTTCATTTCTATGGCTGAATAATATTCCTGTTTGTGTGTGTGTGTGTACCATATTTTCTTTATCCGTTCATCTGTTGATGGATACTTAGGTTGTTTCTGTGTCTTAGCTATGGTAAATGGTGCTGCGTTGAACACGTGGGTACAGATATCTCTAAGAGATAGTGATTTCATTTCCTTCAGATGTATATCCAGAAGTGGAATTGCTGGATCATATGGTAGTTCTATTTTTTTTTTTTTTTTTTACCTTTTGAGGAACCTCCCTACTATTTTCCATAGTAGCAATTCATATTCCCACTAAAGGAGCATAAGGGTTACCTTTTTTCCACATCCTTGCTAACACTCATCTCTTGTCTTTTGGATAATCATCATTCTGACAGATGTGGGTGATACCTCATGGTTTTAATTTTCATTTCCGTGATGATTTGTGATGTTGAGCACCTTTTCATTTACCTGTTGGCCATTTGAATAACTTTCTAAGAAAAAATTGTCTATTCAAGTCCTTTTCAATTTTTAATTGGATTATTTGTTTTTTGTTTTTGAATTGTATGAGTTCCTTATATATTTAGGATATTATTGTCTTATCAAATTTATGTGGTTATCAAATATTTTATACCATTCTCTAGGTTGTCTTTACAGTTTGTTGATTGTTTCTTTGCTGTGAAGAAGCTTTTTTAGTTGTATGTAGTCCCATTTGTTTACTTTTGTTTTCATTGCTTGTGCTTTGGTGTCATATTCATAAAGTCATTGCCAGCACCAGCTTTTCCCTGTGTTTTCTCCTAGGAGTTTTATGGTTTAAGTTTTACATTTAAGTCTTTAATCCATTTTGAGTTAATTTTTGTGAGTGGCATGAGATAGGAGTCTAGTTTCATTCTTTTGCATATGAATGTCCAGTTTTCCCAGTACCATTTATTGGGGAGACTGTCTGTTCTCAACTGAGTATTCTTGGCTTTCTTGTCAAATATTAGTTGACCTTACATGCATAGGTATATTTCCTGGATTTTCAGTTCTATTCCATAGGACTATGTGTTTGTTTTTATGCCAGTACCATATTGTTTTGACTACTATACCTTTGTAATATAATTTGAAATTAGAAGTGTGATACTTCCAGCTTTGTTCTTTCTTAGAACTGCACTGATAACTTATTCAGGGTCTTTTGTGATTCCATACAAATTTTAGGATTTTTTTTTCTATTTCTGTAAAAACTACATTGGAATCTTAGTAACGATTACATTGAATCCGGAGGTTACTTTGGGTTGTATGGATATTTTAACAATATTAATTTCATTCAGTTAATGAACATGAGGCATCTCCATTTATTTGTGTCTTCTTCAGTTTCTTTCATCACTGTCTTGTAATTTTCAGTGTACAGACCTTTTACCTCCTTGTTTAAATTTACTCCTATGTATTTTTTTGTTTTTGATACTATTGTAAGTAAGATTGTTTCTTTATTTCTTTTCAGATAATTTGTTATTATATAGAAATTATACCAAGTTTTGCATGTTGTTTTGTATCCTGAAACTTAACTAAATTCATTTATTAAGTCTAACAGTTTTTTTGCTGAAGTCTTTAGGATTTTCTCTATGTAAAATTACATCATATGCAGACAGAGCTAGTTTCACTTCTCCTTGTTTGATTCAGGTGTCTTTTATTTCTTTGTCTTGCCAGACTGCTCTGGCTAGGACTTCCAGTACTATGTTATATAGGGGTGGTGAGAGTGGGCATCCTTTCCTTGTTCCTGATCTTAGAAGAAAATCTTTCAACCTTTCATATGGAGTATGATGTTAGCTGTGGACTTGTCATACATGGCCATTATTATATTAAGGTAGATTCATTCTGTACCTAATTTGTTGAGAGTTTTATTTTGAATGGAAGTTGAATTTTGTCAGGTACATTTTTGCGTACATTGAGATGACCATGTGGTTTTTATTTTTCATTCTGTTAATGTGATGAATCACATTTGTTGATTTGCATATGTTGAACTGTCCTTGCATCTCAGAGGTGAATCCCACTTGCTCATGTTGTTTGAGGATTTTTCCTCAAACAACATTTTTTGAGGATTTTTGAGGGTTTTTCCATCTATATTCATCAGGAATATTGGCCTATAGTTTTCTTTTCGATTAGTGTCCTTATCTGGCTTTGGTATCAGGCCTTGTAAAATGGTTTGAGCATGTTACCTCCTCTTCAGTTTTTTGGAAGTTTGAGAAAGATTGACATTAGTTCTTTAAATATTTGGTAGAATTCATCAGTGAAGCCATCTGGTTTTGGGATTTTTTGTGGGGCTGGGGGGAGATTTTTGGTTAATGATTCTATCTCCTTAGTCACTATTGATCTGTTCAAATTTTCTACTTCTTTATGATTCCAGTCTTGGTAGGTTGCATGTTTCTAGGAATTTATCAATTTCTTCTCAGTTGTCCAATTTTTGTTGTATAGTTTTTCATAGTAGTCTCTTTGGCTCCTTTGTATTTCTGGTTATCAGAGTAATGTCTCTTCTTTAATTTATAATTTCATGTATTTGGGTCCTCTTTTTTTCTTATTATAGCTAAAGTTGTCAGTTTTATCTTTTCAAAAAACCAAGTTTTGGTTTTGTTAACCATTTCTATTTTTCCTATTTCATTTATTTCTGCTCTAATGTATTATTTCCTTTCTTCTGCTAATGTAGGGATTAGTGTGATTTTCTTTTTCTTATTCCTTTAGGTATAATATTACATTTTTTATTTGAGATCTCTTTGCTTGATGTGTACTCATTTTGCTTTCTTCTAAGAGTTTTTAAGTTTACCACGTACATTTAGGTCTCAGATTCATTTTGAGTTAATTTTTGTATATGCTGTGAAATATGGATCCAACCTCATACTTTTGAATGTGGATGTACGATTATCCCAACGCCAATTTTGAAGAGACTGTTCTTTTCTCTTTGAATTGTCATGGTACTCTTGTTGAAATTTACTTAGCCACAGATATGTGAATTTATTTCTGGGCTGTTAATTCTATTTCATTGCTGTGTATGCCTGTTCTTATGCTAGTCCACAACATTTTGATCATAAGGTTTTGATAGTAGCTTTGTTTGTAGTAATATTTGAAATTGGGAAGTGGGAGTCCTTAAATTTTGTTCTCCCCTTTTCAACATTGTTTTGGCTATTTGAAGTCAGTTGCAATCCCTTATGTTTTTTTGCACCTGCTTTTCCATTCCTGTTGAACAAGGCCATTGGGGTTTGCATTGAATCTGTAATGTCTCTAATGTTACCTCTTGAACAATACTGTCTCCTAACCCATGAACACAGGATCACTCTCCCTTTATTTAGGACTTTGTCTTAGTCTGTTGGGCTGCTGTAACTAATACCATAGAGTAGGTAGCTAATAAACAATGGAAATTTATTTCTCACATTTCTGGAAGCTGTAATTCTGAGGTCACAGTGCCACCATGTTTGGTGAGGGCCCTCTTAAGGGTTACAGACTTTTCATTATGTCCTCACATAGCAGAAGCAGCTAAGGGTTTCTCTGGAGCCTCTTTTGTAAGAGCACCAATCTCATTCATAAAGGCTCTATTCTCATGATCTAAGCACTTCTTAAAGACCCCACCTCCTAATACCATCACATTGGGCATTAGCATTTCAACATAAGAACTGGGGGGGGGCATAAAATATTTAGAACACAACAGACTTCTTTATCTATCAGCAGTGCTTTATACTTTTCAGTGTATAAGTCTTACACCTCTTGATAAAGTAATTACTACATATGTTATTGTTTTTGATGCTATTGTAAGTGCAATAATTTTCTTTTTCACATTGTTCATCACTAGTGTGTAGAAATTCATTGATTTTTTTGTGTATCTTACATCTTGGTTTAATTAATTAAGAGTTATTTTATGGTGCTTGGAATTTTTAGTATTTTCTACATGGAAGATTATGTCACCTAAGGATAACAATAGTTTTACTTATTTCTTTCCAATTTGGATAACTTTTATCTCTTCTCTATCTATTTTGTGCCAAATTGCTCTTGCTAGAATGTCAATATATTGTTTAGTAGAAATGGAAAAAGTGGACATCCTTGAATTGTTCTTGATCCTAGGGGAAAAGTTTAAGTGTTTCACTATTGAATTTGATATTGGCTTTGTGGGTTTTTCATAAAAGCTCTTTATCAGGGTGAAGCAGTTACTTTCAATTTCTAGTTTATTGAGTGTGTTTTTTTTTTAATCATGAAAGGGTGTTAGCTTTTGTCAAATGTTTCTTTTGTATCAAATGAGATGATCATGTGTTTCTTTTCCCTTCTATGAATGTTGTGCATTGTAATTTTTGATTTCCACATGGTGAACCACACTTGCGCTCCTGCAATATATCCCACTTGGTCAGGGTATATATATTTTTTTAGTATGCTGCTGGAATAATTTTGTACTTCTATTATTGAGAGTATTTGCATTCAAATTGATATTAGCCTCGAGTTTTCTTTTCTTGTGATGTTATTGTCTGCCCTTGGTATAAGCATACTACTGGCTTCATGAAATGAGTTTTAAGAAGTGTCCCTTCCTCTTCTATTCTTTTGAAAGTGATGGAGAAAGATTTCTTTTAATAGTTAATGTTTGGTAGAGTTCACCACTGAAGCCATTGGGTCCAGGGTTTTCTTTATTGGAAGATCATTGATTACTGATTTGATCTCTTTGTTACATTACTGTTCATATTTTGTGTTTCTTCTTGGGTCAGTTTAGATAATTTATATTTTCCACTATTTCATGTAGGTTATCTAATTTTTAGCGTACTATTGTACATAATGTTCTTATAATCCTTTTTATTTATGAAAGATAGATAGTAATGTCCTCTACTTTAATTTCTCTTTTATTCTTTGTCTAGATGTTTGTCTTTTGTCCAAAGTTAATATTGCTTTTCCAGCTTTCTTTTGATTCATGTTAGTATGGTATGTTTTTCTCCACCCCTTTACTTTTAGTCTATCAGTATCTTTATGTTTAAAGTGGGTCTCTTGTAGGTGAGATATAGTTAGATCTTTAAAAATTCATTCAGACAGTCTCTGTCTTTTAATTGGTGAATTTAAACCATTGACTTTAAAAATGATTATTGGTGGAGTTGGATTAACATTTACCATATTTGTTACTATTCTGTATTTGTTGCCCCTTTTCTTTGTTTCTTTTTCCTCTTCCACTTTTTTGCCTTCTCTGGTTTTAATCAAGGATTTATATGACTCAATTTGTTTCTCTTAACATATCAATTATAATTTGTTTTTTACTTTAAGTGTTTGCCCTGTAGTTTGCAGTACACCTTTATGACTAATCCAAGTCTACTTTCAAATAATGCTGTACCATTTCATGGGTAGTACAAGTACTTTACAGTAGAATTCCCAAATTTGTCCTCTCTTCCCTTATAAAAATGCAGTAATTTATTTTACTCATCCATAAGCTTTTTTTCTTTTTTTTTGTGGTACGTGGGCCTCTCACTGCTGTGGCCTCTCCCGTTGCGGAGCACAGGCTCTGGACGTGCAGGCTCAGCCGCCATGGCTCCCAGGCCCAGCCGCTCTGCGGCTGTGGGATCCTCCCAGACCGGGACACTAACTCGTGTCCCCTGCATCGGCAGGCGGACTCTCAACCACTGCGCCACCAGGGAAGCCCTATCCATCAGCTTTTGAAGAAGCTATTGTCAGATCAGTTAAGAATAAGAAAAATAGATTTACTATTACCTTCTTTTATGCCTTCTCTAGTGCCCTTCCTTTATTTAGATGAAGTTGTGGACACGTATTGTTTTCCTTCTTTATGAAGAACTTCTTTTAATGTTTCTTATAAGTCTGGGTTTCTGGTGACAGATTCTCTCAATTTTTGTTTTTCTGAGAAAGTCTTTGTTTTTATTTCAGTTTTGAAGAATAATTTCACGGAGTTCAGTATTTTAGTTTGGTGACGTTCTTTTCTTTCAATACTCTTCTCTTGCTTGCATGGCTTCTGAGGAGAAGTCTGATTTACTTCTTTTATTTTTAATTTCTTTCCATTTTCTTATTGTGGTAAAATACACATACATAAAGTTAATCTTAACCATTTCCAGTATGCAGTTACATCGTATTAAATACATTCATATCTAACTGTTATCATCATTTACCTCCAAAACACTTTGATCGTGGGAAGCTGATATTCTGTTCCTACTAAAGAATAAGTTGTTCTTTTCCCTGCAGCTCCTAGCATCTACCCTTCTACTTTCTCTCTCTGTGATTTTACCTAAGTATCTCATATAAGGGGACTCACACAGTAGTTTTCACTTAGCAAAATGTCCTCAAGGTTCATCCACGTTGTAACATGTGGCGGGATCTTCTTCCTTTTTCAGAACTACTGATATTTCATTCTGTGTGTGTACGGCATTGGGCTTCTCCGTGAGTGCGTTGATGGCCACTTGTGCTGTTTTCAGTTCACTGCTGTGAATGATGCTGCTGATAGGTGTGCACATGTCTCTGTGAGACCCTGCGTCCAGTTCTTTTGGGTAGGATTTGCTAGATCCTAAGAGTAATTCTGTTTTTAGTTTTATGTTTTGAGGAACTGCTACTATTTTTCCACAGTGGCTACAACATTCTACATTCCCGCCCACAGTGTACAAGAGTTCCAATTCACCACATTCTCACCAACACTAGTTATTTTCTTTCGTTTTCACAGGAACCATCCTAATGGGTGTTTGCTAGTGTCTCATTATACTTTTGATTTGCATTTCCCTTAAAATTAGTTATGTTGAACATCTTTTCCTGAGCTTATTGTCCATTGGTACTTCTTCTTTGGAGAAATTCGTAGTCAAATTCATGACCCATTTTTTAAAAAAAATTGATTGATTGATTGATTGATTGATTTGGCTGTGCTGGGTCTTAGTTGCAGCCTGCAGGTTCTTGGTTACAGCATGTGGGATCTAGTTCCCTGACCAGGGATTGAACCCCGGCCCCCTGCACTGGGAGCGCGGAGTCTTAACCACTGGACCACCGGGGAAGTCCCTTATTGCCCCCTTTGTTGTTGTTGCTGTTCATTGCCCATTGTTTAATCTGGTTGTTTGTTTTTTTGGTTTTGAGCTTTAGGAGTTCTCTACATATTCTGTATATTTATCCCTTATCAGATATGTGACTTGCAGATATTTTCGCACATTCTGTAAGTTGCCTTTTAACTCTATTGCTATTGTGTTTTGATGCACACTTTAAAAATTTTTTTTGATGAAGTCCACTTGTCTGTTTTTTCTTTTGTTTCTTGTACCTTTGGTGACATATCCAAGAAATCATTGCCAAATCCAATGAAGCTTTTGCCATAAGTCTTCCTCTAAGAATTTTGTAGTTTTATTTCTTACATTTAGGTTTTTGATCCATCTTGAGCTAATTTACATGTGTGGTATTAGGTAAGAATCCAAATTCATCCTTTTGCATGTGGATATCCAGTTTTCCCAGCACCATTTATTGAAAAGGCTGTCCTTTCCCCATCGAAGAGTGTTGACACTGTTGTCAAAAATCATTTGGCCATATATGTGAGGGCTTATTTCTGGGCTGTCTGTTAAATTAGTCAATATTTCTGTCTTTATGCCAGTAACACACTGTTTTGGTTACTGCAGCTTTGTAGTAAATTTTGAAATCAAGAATTTTGATTTTTAGCTTTATTCTTTTTTAAGATTTTATATAAAGTCCCTTGTGATTCCACAGAGGTTTTAGCATGGATTTTTCTGTTTTGCAGAAAATGTAGTTGGGATTTTACTGTTGATTGCATTGAGTCTATAGATTGTTTTGTGTAGTATTGACATTTTAACGATGTTCTGTTTTCCAGTCTATGAACATTGGATGCATTTCTATTTATTTATGTCTTCTTTAATTTCTTTTAACAATGGTTAAGCTAATTGTAAGTTCATTCCTGAGTATTGTCTAAGTTAATGGTTAATTGATTGGTTAATTCCTCAGTATTTTATTCTTTTTGATGCCTTTGTAAATGGAATTGTTCCCATAATTTTCTTTTCAGGCTTTTCATTGTAGTGTATAGAAACGCAGCTGATTTTTGCGTTGACTTTGTATTGTGCAACTTTGCTGAATTTATTTATTAGTTCTTAACAGTTTTATTTGTGGACTCTTACTGTCTGCATATGAGATCGTAGCATCTCTGAACAGAAGTAATTTTCCTGTTTCTTTTCCAATTTGGACGCCTCTTATTCCACTTTCCTGCCACAACACACTGGCTACAACTTCCGTTACTGAGACGAAATGGCACAGTTGTATGTTGGCCCATCCCTGAATTCTGGCAATCAACCCCACTTGTGCATGGTGTATGGTCCTGTTAGTAAGACCCTGAGTTTGGTTTGTTAGTATTTTGTTGAGTTATTCATCAGTGTTGATTAAGGATATGGGACTGTAGTGTCTTATGGTGTCTTTGTCTGGCTTTTGTGTCTGGGTAACGCTGGCCTCAGAGGATGAGTTTAGAAGTGTTACCTCCTCTTCACCTTTTTGGGAGTGTTTGAGAGGATTGGTATTAATTCTTCTAATTGTTGCTAGAACTCACCACTGAAGTCATCCAGTCCTGGGTTATGACTGTGTTGTTTAAGACCTCTATTTCCTTACTTACCTTCTATCTGACTCTTCTGTCCACTATTGTGAGATATTGAAGTCTCCAAATGTTATTGTAGAAATGTATATTTCTCTTTTGAATGCTGTTAGTTTTTACTTTAAAAATTTTCATGGTCTGATATTAAGTATGTAAATGTTTATATTTACATTACATATTCTTGCTGTGTTAAACCTATTATTAGTATGTATTGTCCTTATTTGTCTCTTATACCCTTTCTTGATTTTAAGTCTATTTTATCTCTTATGAGTATGACAACTCTTGTTCTGTTTTGGTTACTATTTGCATGGAATATCTTTTTCCATCCTTTCATTTGCAATCTATTTTTGTTTTTGTATCTAAAGTGAGTCTCCTATAGACAGTACATAGTAGGATTATGTTTTTGTATTCATTCTCAAATCTCTCTCTTTTGACTTGAGAATTTAATCCACTTATTTATTTATTTATTTGTTTATTTTTGGCTGTGTTGGGTCTTCATTGCTGCGTGCGAGCTTCCTCTAGTTGTGGCGAGCGGGGGCTACTACTCATTGGGTGTGTGGGCTTCTCACTGTGGTGGCCTCTCTTGCTGTGGAGCATGGGCTCTAGGCTTGCGGGCTTCAGTAGTTGGAGCACAGAGGCTCAGTAATTGTGGCGCGTGGGCTCTAGGGAGCACGGGCTTCAGTAGTTGTGGCTCACGGGCTCTAGAGCGCAGGCTCAGTAGTTGTGGCACACGGGCTTAGTTGCTCCGCGGAATGTGGGATCTTCCCGGTCCAGGGCTTGAACCCATGTCCCCTACATTGGCAGGCAGATTCTTAACCACTGCACTACCAGGGAAGTCCCTGATCCATTTACTTTTAAAATGATTATTGATAATGCAGAATTTACCTGTGTCATTTTGCTATTTGTTTTCTTTATGCTTTATAGCAGTTTTGTTCCTCATTTCTTTCATTATAGTCTTTTTTCTGTAGTTGACTTTTTTGTAGTTAAATGTTGAAATCTTTTTCATTTCCTTTTGTGTATATTCTATAGTTATTTTCTTTGTTGTTACCACGGGAATTACATTTCACATTCCTAAGTTTATAACACTCTAATCTGAATTTATTCCAACCTAACTTCTACACCATATGAAAACTCTCCTTAAACAGCTGTATCCCCACCTCTTTCAGTTGTTGATGACATAAACTTGCTACTTTATAAATTGTGTGCCCCAAAATATAAACTAATAATTATTTTAAATGAATTAGCCTCTTAATTTGTATAGAAAACAAAGTGTGGAGTTACAAACCAAAGTTACAGTAATACTAGCCTTTAGACCAATTGTTTCTTCTTAAGTATATTAGACTCTTAAGTCATGTATAGAAAAATTGCTGTTACAATCCAATCTGACAGTAACAGCAGCTTCTGTCGTCCGTGTGCTTACCTTTGTTGAGGGCTTTATTTCTCTTCATGCAGCTTCACGTTACCTTCTAGTATCCTTTCACTTCACCTGCAGGACTCCCTGAGCAGTTCTTGCTGGGCAGGTCAGGTGGTCACAAGCTCCCTCAGCTCTTGTTTAGTTAGGAAAGTCTTCATTTCTCTCTCACTCTTGAAGGGCAGTTTTGCAGGTTATAGGATTCTTTCCTTGCTCTTTCTTTTCTAGTACTTATCACTTTATCACAAAATATGTTTCTGTAATGATGACTGTTTATTGTTTTTATGTATTGTTGTTTATTCTCATTTTCTGCTTTAGAATATAATTTCCAAAGAGTCAGGGAGTTTGTAGGTTTTGGTCACTTATGTGTCTCAGACTCTTAGAATAACTCTTAGTATGTAATAGACTCTCAATAATTACTTACTGAATAAATAGGTACATGAATGCCTGCATATATGACTATGTTCATCATTTTAGTTACCGTGGCCACTACTGTAGTCCAACCTCATTCTCTTTTCAGTATTGTTATAATCATTTATCTCTTTGTAGAGATTAAGAATTAAGTTAGTCAAATGACTAACACTATATTATATGGGTAGAGTTAAGTAAAATATTGAATGAGTAAGCACATTTATACATACATATATATATATATGGTATAAAAGGCAAAATAATTCCATTGTTAAAAATTGTATGATGTCAATTGCCACATACCCTTAAGTTCACTGCAATAGGTTTTCCTGTGATTTATATAAGAGAAATTTTTATGTTAGGTTTTTGGCTGAAAAGAGTGATTTAACATTTGGAAAATTGCTTAATTTTTTAGTGGAATAGAAATATTAGACACATGGTCTATTTTATATTTCAAAAGCCAATTTAAATATTGTGATATAGTAGTTTAGACGCATGATAAAAAATAAAATATTTTCTCAGTTTCATCTCTAGACACTGAAAAAGGACCCAAACCATGTGCAGACCATAGTTGTGAATCTTCCAAAAGACTATCTAAGGTATGTTATGTGAGGTGAGAAAAAAGAGGAAATGGTGAACATGCCCAGGGTGTGAGTAAGCATCTTAGCTATTTATAGAACACACCACCACCACCCCCAACACACACACTTAGGGAATTCAACAATAAAAATAAAACTTCATCAAATAACATCAAATAATAAATGACAAGGATTTAGTGGAGTTAATATTTTTATGAAATGCTTTGAAATTTAGCATTTTGTAACTGATTGTATTATTAGGAAATAGGATTTTCCCATTTATATGGCCTTGTTTGCTATTGTAAATTCATTTATAACTAATAATCCAGAAGAATTCTCTCCATGTTACTGTTATTAATCCTAAATAATAAATTTGATCTATACTGTTTATTAACTGTTTGCATGTTGCTCTATTCTCAGCATCTTGTATCTATGCTTAGGGTGAAAATTATGCTGTAACTTCCAGCAGCAATTTAATTTAGTTTTCTCTTTTACATTATACTTAACATATTATTCTTGCTCAGTAAATTTATGGCAGGTTTCCCTACTTCAGATTACTCTTCAATGACCCTGAACATTTTATTAAAAATAATATTTTAAAATATTTGGAATACAATGTAATTTACATTGGATGATTGTGCAAAGTTTCTGTTAAAATCATAAGTAACGCGTATTTATAGGTCAGTATCCATTACTTTCGCCTAGTGAAATTGACAGGGGGATGATTTCTTAATTTGTACTCATGAAGCCTCCTGAAATGTAGCTTAAATCATCTATTTATACATAACCAGATATTTCCATTTAAAAAACTTCTGTAGGGGTTACCTCTCATCCCAGGGATATATTTTTTCCTTTGCTTTTGAAATAGGAGTTAAATTTTAGGGCATTGAGTACAGAAAGCAATCTTATTTTTCTAATTCTGTTTCTTAATCCATGAGTACTATTTTAATTATTATTTAGCATACCCCACAAGTTTTGTTACTATTTTGTTGAAATTTAAAATTTTCAAACTACTTTTTTTAATATGTCTTGAGATATCTTCTTTGACCCATGTGTTAGACGTGTGTTGTGTAATCTCCATTGATTTCTGTTTAATTACATTATGATCTGAGAGCCGACACTGTATGATTTCTGTTCTGGTTAATTTGTTAAAGTGTGTGCTGTGGTGGAGAATATTGTCTCTCATGGTGAATGTTCCATTTGAGCTTGAGGAGAATGTGTGTTCTCCTGATGTTGTATGACTCAGTCTATAGACATCAGTTACAACAGGTGATTCATGGTGGTGTTGAGTTCAACTATGTCCTTAGACTTCCCTCTTCTTTGTGGCTATGTAAAGTTCCATTATATGTGTAGGCCACAGCTTTTTCTATATCCTTTCAACCACAGATGGACTTTTAGGTTGCTTTTTTGTCTTGGCTACTGTGACTCGTGAACATGGGAGTGTGGATATCTCTCTCTGAGATCCTGATTTCAGGTACGTTGGATACATACCTAGACATGGAATTGCTAGCTCATGTGGTAGTTCTGTTTTTAATGTTCTGTGGACCTTCCACGCTGTTCCCCATATGTACATATACTCCAGTAGAGCCTAAGGATCCCCTTTTCTGTATACCCTTACCAACACTTTGTGTCTTTTGTGTTTCTGACACTTGTCACTGTGACATGTGCGAGGTGTTAGTGCATTGCAGTCCTCATTGCATCTTCCTGATGGTTCGTTCTCTTCAGAATCTGCTCATATACCTGCTGATCGTTTGTCTGTCTCCTTTGCAGAAAAGTCTCTGCAGTTCCTTTGCCTATTTCAAAATTCAGATCATTTGATTATTAGTGTTACTAGTTGGCTATTGAGTTTTATGTCTTCCTTATATATTTGGGAAATGAACCCTTTACCTGATACAGAGTTTACAAATACACTCCCATTTCACAGGTGGCCTTGTTGTTTTCTCGCTCATTTCCTTTTCTGTGCAGAAACTTTTTAGTTTGAGGTAATCCCATTTGTCTGTTGTTGCCTTTGTTGCCTGTGTTTTTTGGTGTCATATCCAAGTTTTCACTGCTAAGGCCAGTGTCAGGCTTTTTTTCTCGATATTTTCTTCCAGATATTTTACAGTTTCGTGCCTTACATTTAAACCTTTAATATATTTTGAATTGATTTTTGTGTAAGGTAGAAGGGTCCGATTGCATTCGTTTCGTCTGAAAAATTTGTTTGCCCAACACCATTTATTGAAGAGACTATCCTTTCCCCATTGTGTATGCTTGGCTCTCTTGTGTAAGACCAGTTGACAGTATATGTGTGGGTTTATTTCTGGATACTCCATTCTGTTTCACTGGACAATATATCTGTTTTTATGCCAATACCATATGGTTTTGATCAATATAGCTTTGTAATGTAATTTGAAATCAGGACATGTGATGACTCCAGCTTTGTTCATCTTGCTCAAAGTTGCTTTGTCTGGGATATTTTGTAGTTCCAGATGAATTTTAGGGTCTTTTTTTTTTTTTTTTCTGTTTCTGGAAACAATGCCATGGGGATTTGGAAGCAAATTGCCATCAATGTCTAAATCCCTCTAGGTATTCTGGACGCTTTCACAACAGTCTTCCATCTGAATGTAGGGTCTTTACATTTATTTATTTTAAAACAATTCTCTCATCACTGTTTTTTAGTTTTTAGTGTACACATCTCTCATCTTCCTACTTAATTTTACTTCTAAGTATTTTATTCTTCTTGTGCTCATGTAAATGGAATTATTTTCTTGATAGCCTTTTTCGATAGTTTCTTGCTAGTGCGTAGAAACACAACGATTTTTTAATGTTGATTTTGTATCATGCAGCTTTACTGAATTTGCTTATTCTAAGAGTTTTTTTGGAGTCTTTAGGGTTTTCTGCATATATGAGCATTTCATCTGAAAACAGATGATTTTACTTCTTCGTTTCAGATTTGGATGATTTTTATTTGTTTTTCTTTTCTAATCACTCTCTTTAGGACTTTCATACTATATTGAATAGAAGTAGCAAGACTGGGCATCTTTTCTTTGCACAGGTCTTAGAGAAAAGGTTTTCAGTTTTTCACTTTTGAATGTGCTCCTAGCTGTGGTATTTTTCTATATGGACTTAATTATATATTTGGCAAGTTCCTAACATTCTGACTTTATTGAGAAGTTTCATTATGAATGGATGTGAAATCATACTTTTCTACATCTATTGTGATAATCATATGATTTTTATTTTTCATTCTGTTAATGATTGATTTGTGTATGTTGAAACATCCTTGCATCCCAAAGATGCATCCCACTTGGTCATGGTGTATAATTCTCTTAATATGTTGTTGAATTTGGTTTGCTAGTGTTTAGTTGAGGATTCTTGTATGTATGTTAATCAGGTATATGATCTTATAAATTTTACTTTCTTTTGGTGTCTTTGTCTGGTTTTGGTGTCAGAGTGGTACTGGCCTCACAAAATGAGTTTGGAAGTGTTCCCTCTTCTAATTTTTGACTGAAGTTTAAGAAGTTCTGTTATTAATTCTTCTTTAAATATATGTTAGAATTCATCTATGTTGACAACTGGTCCTGGAGCTTTCCTTGCTAGAAGGTTTTTGTTAACTGATTCAGTCTTTTTGTTTATTATTGGTCTGTTCATGTTTTCTGTCTTTTTCTTACTTCTGAATTCAGCCTCTATATTTTGTATGTTTATAGGAATTTGCCATATATTCTAACTTATTCAATTTGTTGGCATATAGTTTTTCATAATAGTCCTCTTTTATGATTTATGAAGGAAAATATTTATGAAAGAAAATCATCTTTTCTCTTTCTGTGGCATCAGTTGTAATTTCTCCTCTTTCATTTCTGATTTTATTTAAGTCTTCTTTCTTTTTTTCTTTGTTAGTCTTGCTCATTGTTTGTCTTCTTAGTTTATCTTAAAAAAAACAGCTCTTAGTTTCATCATTGTTCTATTTTTGTGTTTTCTACTTCATTTATTTCTGCTGTAGTGTTTATTCCTTCTTTACTTCACCTAACGTTGGGTTTAATTTGTCTTTCTTTTTCTAGTTCTTGAGGTGTAATGTTGGGTGTTTATTTGATATTTTTCTTTTTTTCTAACGTAGGCTTTTATTGCTATAAATTTACCTCATAGTACTGCTTTTTCTGCATCTCATAAATTTAGTATTTTGTGTCTTTGTTTACGTTTGTCTCATGATATTTTCTTGTCTTCTTTGACTCAGTGGTCCCAGGATGTGTTGTTTAAATTCCACATATTTGTGAGTTGTTTCATTTTCCTTCTGTTATTGATTTCTAGGTCCACTTCATTGTGGTTGGAGGATATAATTGGTGTGAGCTTAATATTTTTATATTCGTAAAGACATGTTTTGTGACCCATCCTAGAGAATGTTTGTATACACTTGAGAAGAATCCATTTTCTTTTGCTGCTGCATGGAACATTCTGTGGATCTGTTAAGTTCATTTGGTCTGTTGTGTTGTTCAAGTCTGGTAGTTCCTTATTGATTTGCTGTCTGAATGTTCTATCCACTATTTAAATTGGAGTATTGAAATCTCCTACTATTATTGTATTGATGTCTATTCTTCCTTTCAGCTCTGTCAGTGTTTGCTTTATATATTTATATACTCTGATGTTGGGTGTATATATATGCTCTATCTTCCTGTTGAATTGATTCCTTAATCATTAAATAATGACCTTTTTTGTTTCTTATTACAGTTTTTTATTATTTCAAGGTGATTTTTTTTGGATATATGTACATCCATCCTTGCTCTGTGTGGTTGTCATCTGCATGGGATCTTTTTCCATGTTTCACTTTCAGCTTATAAGTGTCCTTAAATCTACAGTTAATCTCTTGTAGACAGCATATAGTTGGGTGATCTTGTTTTGTCCATTAAGCCATGTCATGTTTTTTACAGGGGAGTTTAATCTATTTACATTTAAAGTTTTTATTGATAGGTAAGGGCCTACTATTGTCACTTTGTTAATTATTTTCTGTATGTTTGTAGTTCTTTTGTTCCTTTCCTCCAAGGTTGTTGTCGTCCTTTGTTACTTGACTTTTTTGTGCATTGATACACTTTGATTCATTTCTCTTTTTTAAAGATATTTTCTTTTTGGTTATCATGAAGCTTACATATAAATCTTATAACAGTCTACTTTAAGCTGGTAACTTAGATCATATGCAAGTCTATATTGCATATGAATTGCATATGAAAGTCTGTACTTATACTCTCCTCTACACAGTATGTTATTGATGTCACAAGTTACATCTTTTGTATTGTACATCTAATTACAGATTTTTATGCTTATATTTTTTATACTTTTGTCTGTAACTTTTATACTGGTTTAAAATGTCATTTATGTATCCCCCTTACAGTATTACCTTAGTCTGTATTTGCTGTGAGATTTATACTTTTTAATGTTGCTGTTAAGTGTTCTTTCATTTCATTTCACTTGATGAACCCTCTTTAGCAATTCTCGTAAGGCAGTTCACTCACCTGGGCAGAGCACTGAGATGCTGGGACTTCTAATGCTGTTGAACTCTTTCAGTGTTTGTTTTTCTGGGAAACTCTTCATCTTTCCTTCATTTTCAAAGGACAGTTTGACAGGTATAGTATTCCTGGTTCATAGTTTCGTTTCTTTGTTTCTGCACTTTGGATGTATCATTATGTACTCTCCTAGCCTGAAAGGTTTGTGCCAAGACATCCACTGACTTCTAATCACTGATAGTATTATTTGTGTGTGGGGGTACCCTTTATTTGATGAATTGCTTTTCTCTAGCCACTTTCATAGTTCTGTCTTTGTGAATATTGTCAAATTAATAACAATGTTTCTTGGTGTAGTTCCCTTTAGTACAACATATTTGGTATTCTTTAAGGTTTATGAATCTGTATGCCCATTCCCTCTGCAGATTTAGAACGTTCTTTGGTATTATTTCTTTAAATAAGCTTTCTAGTCCTTTCTCTTTCTCTTCTTAAGGGAACTCCATAGGGCATGTATTGATTTAGGTAATGATATCAAATAAGTATCATAAGATTTCTTCACTCTTTTTTTTCTTTTTGTTTCTCTGACTGGATAATTACGGATGATCTGTCTTTTAATTCATTGATTCTTTTCTAGGCTTGATTGAGTCAACCTTTGAAGCTCTATTGAATTTTTAAGTCCAATCACTGTATTTTTCAAACTAGAATTTCTGTTCGGTTCTTTTTTATGGTTTGTATCTCTTTGTTGTACTTCTTGGGTTTTGTGTGTATGTATGTGTGTGTGTGTGTGCACATGCACGCACGTGTGCACATTGTTTTCTTGATTTTGTCTGTGTTTTCTTGTAGTTTACTGAGTTTCTTTAAGATTATATTGAATTATTTTCAGGCGATTCATAGATCTTCATAACTTTGGCCTTTGTAGCTGGTTATTGGAGCTTTTTTTGTTGTTCTTTTATGGTGTCATGTTTTATTGATTCTTTGTGATCCTGGTGTGCTTGAATTGGTGCCTGTGCTTTTAAAGAAAAGTTTCCTCTTCCAATCTTTATGGTCTGGCTTCAGGAGAGAATGACCTTTACCAGACTAGAGTTTCTAGGAGTCTCTCATACCTTTCTAATGGCTACACCTCCTCAAGTCTTGCTTTTTCCTGGGGTGGATGTCTTAGAATTATTTCTTCTCTCAATCCTACAGAGCCGTGTCAGGTTATGAGAGTCACATCAGGTGCTAAGAGCAAACCACTCCTTTTTCCTGAGGGCAGTGCCTGAGATGCCAAGGCTTTTTATGCATCTTCCATTTCTCTCCCTCCCTCCTAAAGGGGATATCTTGGAGTTTGCTCCTTCACTGTAGTCTGCAGAGTCATGCCAAGTGCCCCAAGAGTCACCTTTCTCTTTTCCCCAGGGCAGTGCCCTTGATTCTGAGCCATGGGTTGCAAGCTCCATCTCTCTTCCTCTCTCCTGAAGTAACAGTCTCAGGGTTGTGCGCCTTCACCAAATTTTGCAGAGTTTAACTTGCTGCAGGCTTCCATACTGCCTGCTTAGATCTGTGTGCCAGCTGTCAGGGCACACATGCCAGGTGCCATGAGTTTCCACACCTTTTCTTTGTTCTCAGCTTTCTCTAAATGATTCGGCCACGCTAATTTCCTCAGAGTTCTAGGTGCAGTAAGAGAGAAGTAGACCTCCAGAAGGAGTCCGCATGGGAAGTGACCCCAAGCTTGGGAAAGCCAAACCTTCACGTTGCATTTTCCTTCCCCTGAGGGAGAAGTTGTGGTCTAGAGGGATCTCTCTGGGTGCTGAGTTTTGGTGACCTGGGAAAGTGGTGATGCAGTCAAAGTGAAACAGTTTCTCCTACCATTTTCAGTGTGTCTGATCTTGGGTTTTGTGGTCCATGGGGGGTGCTGGAACGTTTCTACTATATTCAGGAGTTCTTAAAAAGTATTTTGATCCCCGAATCGTTGTCAAATCAGTGTTTTTGTGCAGTGAAGACTGGCATCTCCTATTCTGCCGTGTGGCTGACAGCATTCCTTTTGGATATAGTTGACAATCCAGCTAACAAATCAAGTTAATAATCCCTGCCTCTTAATTAGAATATTTAGACCAATTACATTTAATTTAATTATCAAAGATTTGGATTTAAATCCACCATTTTTCCATTTTTTTCTATTTGTCCCATCTCTTGTAACTTTTTCCTTTTATTCTTTCTTTTGGATGATTGTGCCTTTTAAAGAATGATACTGTTTTATAGTCTTGTTCATTGCTTTATTGTTTTCAAATCATACTGCTGCTTTATGTGGATGGGTTTTTATCATTCTATTATATATCATTTAACCTGGTTTTCTATTCTTCTGGTTTTGCTCCTTCCCTATCTTTGGATTGATTAAACTTTTTTTTTAACTGACTTTTTTCTTGTTATATTTTTTTCACTTTTTTTCTGGATTTGTTTCAAATTTTAACGTATTCTTCATAGCAGAACCAAAACTTACTTAGTTTACAGTACCTTCCAAAAATGTACAAAAGCCTTAAAGACCTTTAACTCTTACGACCTGTTTTCATCTTTCAAGGTTTTGTTTTCTAGTATTCTAGTTTTTTTTTGATTTTTCACTTATTATTAAGATTGTTTCAGAATGTCAGTGTTTGTTTAGATTTACTCACAGTTTTATCCATTTCTTTGCTTATGATTTCTTCTTGCCTCTCAGTCTTTCCTTATAATGTATTTTTCCTTCTTCCTATATTTATTGTTCCACTGAAATCTGAGGATTCATTACTTTGATCAGTTCTGGAAATTTTTTCTGCCAGAACACCTTTGAAAATTACCTGTTGCCCCATTTGCTTTCCTTGAACTCCCATTTAGTATGTTTCAGGTTATCTCATTTATTTCTCCACCTCTCTCTTACTTTTTTTTCTTTTTTTAAATATGTTCTTCATTCTGAATAATTTCTTCAATTATTTATTGCATTTAATTGTTCTAGCTCCAGCAGGGCCTAATCTGATGTTCAGTCTGTCCACTGAGTTTTTAATTTCACTCCATTTTTTACTCCCTTCATTAATTATAATTTAAGTAGGTAATTTTTCAAATATACTTTCTCTTTTATTGTGGTATAAATTTCCACTTTTATGTCTTCATGTGTTCTAAGGATACTTCATATCATTTTTTGCTATTTTAGGTCACTGGAGCTCCATTATCTGAATTTCTTGATGGTCTAATTTGGCAGTTTGTTGACCCCACTGTTGTTTCTTAGTTCATCCTCTGCTTCATAACTCTGGCTGATAAGACATGTTTGTCAGTCCTTTATCAGTAGATGTAGCCCCTTTGGCTTAGGTTGTGTGTGTTTTTCTGTAAAGTTAACTACGTTTGCTTTTGCCTAATGTTCCATGGTTGTTCTCAATCAAAGCCAAATTTTTATGTTAATTTCTGACTTGGGGATCTT
This sequence comes from Mesoplodon bidens, assembly GCF_964165515.1. Lineage (NCBI taxonomy): Eukaryota > Metazoa > Chordata > Mammalia > Artiodactyla > Ziphiidae > Mesoplodon > Mesoplodon bidens. The sequence continues at coordinate 1,783,533 of NC_138166.1, read as the reverse complement.
GTACCACACAGAAAGTACAACAAAACCCCACACCCACTTTGAAAGCAAACCATCGTGTAGGAATTCACAGAGGAGTTTTGCTTTCCCCCATCCCTCCACTCCATCACCCCCTCCTGCTGCCCCTCCCTACCCTATTGAGAGGCTTTCTTGTTATTTCCCTTTTGTAATTGAATTTCTTTTCCTGCTCCACTGTTTTACTTAGAGTCTTTCTTGGTTGTTTATTTTGTTTGTTTTGAACAGCTTTAAGCCTTTTTTCCTTAGCTCTTTTGTTTGTTAAATTATAACACTCTGGAATACTCAGATTGACATGAAATGAAATAGGGGCTCAGCTAATATTAGCTTTGTAATTTTCATTTTTAGCAACTTTCTCTCTTTCTTTCTGTCTCTCCCTGTCTTCCTTTTTTCCTTTCTACTTTTTTCTTCCTCTCTTATTGTTGAAATATAAGTACACAATATCTTTGCTGTGTTATGTTCAGTTAGGTGATTTTTAGCAGGGTGATTTTTCAGGCTATCTAGTGCACCATATGGTTGGAAATGTGAAATCTTTTTCTGTATTTTTAAATGTTATTTCTCTCCTCTCATTCCTATCTTTTCTGCTTTCTTTTTTTCAATTAGAAATATACTATTTTAAAAAACTTTAATATGACAGTTTAAATCTGTAATAATTTCAAAACCTAAATTACAATTTATCTTTAATCTTTCTTCTAAAAAATCTGGTTTTCTAATACAGGTTTCATTTCTTGTGGAGCAACTACCATTTCAGTGACAATGCTGAGTGAAGAGTCGATTCTTTTGTCTTTTGCTTCAGGACTGAAGTAGACTACATTACAAAGTTAAATTTTTCTTTATCCTAAAGTTCTTGGATTCATTATGCTTCTTAGGAGTAGATTCCAACTTTCATAGAATTCAGACTATTATATAACCCTTTACTTTCTTCCTCTTCCCTTTGGCTCTGCTTTGAAACTGAGCTTTATCTCATAGTTCTCTGACTGTTTTACTGATATGAGTGAGTGTATATCATCCATGTTGGTGTTCCTACCATCAGAGGGACAACTTTGTGTTTTTGTTTTAAACTTTTTCGACAGTTCTTCATTGGGACATTGTCCTGTAAGATCTGGACACCCTACCTCTCATTTGCTCACTGAGCACTGAGATCACCAGTCTTTTCTATGCAAATTCACAATTCTTACCATTTCATCCAAGATACTGTAAGCCTCTCCTTTTTCGTTTGTTTTTTTTTGGCTTTTTAATTCCAGCCCCATTTGATGACTATAGTCATTTTCCAAAGAGATTCCCCAAATATACGTGTTAACCAGAGGTTTCCAACGGACTCTATCTTAAAACTGTATTGTCCATAACACCTGGTACATAATGAATTCTCGCCTCATGGATACTGGAGCTCCAATTCAACTCCGGTCGTGTATAATGTATGAAGCTTTTTGCCTATCCTAGGACTCCTATCGCTTGCTGGACTAATGTAGAGCACATATAAAGCCTTTCTAGTCGCCTTTTTCAGTACCTAATGTGGCATGATCAGTTGAGCAGATTATGGTATTTAAAGTAAGCCGTTCAGCTTCTCCATGCAGAAGTTTATATAGTTTACAAACTGCTTATTGTTGAAGTGGTAATGATTTCTTGTTCTAGTTTTGTAATCAATAACCAATAATTATAGAACATATTCCTTCCATATATGCTTAATAATTCTATAAAATTTGCGGGGGGTGGGTGAAGGGAGGAGTAGCTTGGGCCAGGCAATCTGATGTTTATTCAGTTGAATTAATTCTTTGTATCTTAAGCCAGGTGATTCATCTATGAAGAATTTCTATAATTATGATTTTTTCTTATGTCATCCAAATTTGTCCAAAAATTTTTACTTTAAAATCTTTAATCTTTACCCAACGCAGAGAATTCTTCAGTTTCACACTTTCTTTGGTACAAATAATTAACCCCATGTCAACCATCAACATACTCATTATTTTAAAAAAAATTAGTCAGTGATTCAAATAATTTCTTACCTTCTTTCCATTTTTATCAAATAAGAGATTTATCCTCATTCTCCTTCCTAGAAAGAAAACAGGAAACAAGAATCTGATTTACATGATAATTTTTGTTCTTGTCAGGTTTTGAGAGGTATAGTTTCATTGTTTTTTTTTTTTTTTCTTTTTTTTTCCTGCATAGGGTGTCAGGAAGCCAAGTGATTCTGATCATGTCTCCTGATACTTTTATTTTAGTCTTGCATTTAAATGTAGTTAATTGGATACCATATTTGTAGCTAATTAATTCATAAGCACTTCCTTAACCAAAATTGTAAATAGCAGCAAATTTGACAGAATTTATTAGATGTACAAGAAAACAATTTAGACTGTAAAAATATAGTAATTCAGTAATAGAATGAGTTGAATGCAGTATATTGAAAAACATTTTTACATTTATTTATAGAAATTTTCATCAGAGGGATGTAATTTGTAAGGTATCTGGAGAAGTCAGTAGATTGAGATGCACCATTAGTGGTTATAGATGAGCATGATTTCATTTACCCCTGCTTCTGACTACATGAGAGGTGCAGGTGAGCATAGGAGAACTGAGCAGAACTAACTAGCTTGCAGAGGGTGTGAACTCATGACCATACCTCATGCTTTACCAGGTAAGGCTTGCCAGCCACTGAAAAGTATAAGCCTCTTGTTAGTTTTCGGAGTCAAGCCAGAATAATTACTACAAGTAAAAAGGTAATTAATTATAGATCAGAATTATGCCTTAATTATTTTGTAAATTTGATTTTTGAAACAGAGCTAGAAGTTTTAACATGTGCTGTATGCCATCTTTAAACCTAATTTTTCTTTATTTAAACAGTGGAGCAGATGTCTCAGGATATGCTTCTTAAAGATTCTTAAAGTATATTTCTTTAAGAACATTTAATTGTTAGAGTACCCTTCTGAAAGTACATTTAATTTCAAAGAGCTCTCTTGTTTTTGCTCTTATGCCCATCCATATATTATTCAAAACCAAAGGGACCAAGAAGTTTGGTTATATATTGAAATATTTTCTTTGTGTTGTATATGGAAGTTCATTTAGAAATATTTGAGGTTTATAGGTGATATCTTTTCAGTTTTACAGGTGTTATTTATATCCTATGAATTCAAGAAAAAATAAGGACCTGGAGAATTTGTTTCCCCTGCTTCTAAATACATAAGCATCCTTATTTGTTCTAAAATTACATTTATGTGATAATTTTTTCATACTGTATTTCTATTTCAGGCTAAAAATCTCATAGAGAGATTTTTTGATCAACAAGTGGAAGTTCAGGGCAGACGTGCAGAGCCGTTGCCTGAGATATACTACATTGATGGTACTCTCCAAATGGTTTGGATTAATCGCTGCTTCCCAGGGTATGGAATGAATATCCTGAAACACCCAAAATGTCCTGAGTGCTGTGGTATGTAATGAACTATGATTTTATGGTTTATACATATGAAAACTCACTGTCTTCATCATGCCTAAGTGAATGTCTTTCACTTATTTTTACTATCATTTAGGTTTGAAGTAGTGTGTTTGAAAACACTATGTCAATCTGAAGATTTAAAAGAAAAAGGCCAAATTAATTCTGGCCTTGTTTTAATACTAGAGTGAAGAGGGGTTTAGGTGTTAGGCAGTTGTCTGGGAGGAAGCACAAATACTAGTTATGAGACAACTAGAGTGATTTATCTTTTTTTTTCTTTTTTTGATAATATGACTTGAGAAGTGTTTTATTATTAATTTTTTTACATCTTTATTGGAATATAACTGCTCTACAATGGTGTGCTAGTTTCCACTCTATAACAAAGTGAATCAGTTATAAATATACATATGTTCCCATATCTCTTCCCTCTTGCGTCTCCCTCCCTCGCACCCTCCCTATCCCACCCCTCTAGGTGGTCACAAAGCACCGAGCTGATCTCCCTGTGCTATGCGACTGCTTCCCACTAGTTATCTGTTTTACGTTTGGTAGTGTATATATGTCCATGCCACTCTCTCACTTTGTCACAGCTTACCCTTCCCCCTCCCCATATCCTCAAGTCCATTCCCTAGTAGGTCTATGTCTTTATTCCTGCCTTACCCCTAGGTTCTTCGTGACATTTTTTTTCTTAAATTCAATATATATGTGTCAGCATACGGTATTTGTCTTTCTCTTTCTGACTTACTTCACTCTGTATGACAGACGCTAGGTCCATCCACCTCATTACAAATAGCTCAGTTTTGTTTCTTTTTATGCCTGAGTAATATTCCATTGTGTATATGTGCCACGTCTTCTTTATCCATTCATCTGATGATGGACACTTAGGTTGTTTCCATTTCCTGGCTATTGTAAATAGAGCTGCAGTGAACATTTTGGTACATGGCTCCTTTTGAATTATGGTTTTCTCAGGGTATATGCCCAGTAGTGGGATTGCTGGGCCGTGTGGTAGCTCTATTTTTAGTTTTTTAAGGAACCTCTGTACTGTTCTCCATAGTGGCTGTACCAATTCACATTCCCACCAGCAGTGCAAGAGTGTTCCCTTTTCTCCACACCCTCTCGAACATTTATTGTTTCTAGATTTTTTGATGATGACCATTCTGATTGGTGTGAGATGATATCTCATTGTAGTTTTGATTTGGATTCCTCCAATGATTAATGATGTTGAGCATTCTTTCATGTGTTTGTTGGCAGTCTGTATATCTTCTTTGGAGAAATGTCTATTTAGGTCTTCGGCCCAATTTTGGATGGGGTTGTTTGTTTTTTTGTTATTGAGCTGCATGAGCTGCTTGTAAATTTTGGAGATTAATCCTTTGTCAGTTGCTTCATTTGCAAATATTTTCTCCCATTCTGAGGGTTCTCTTTTGGTCTTGTTTATGGTTTCCTTGGCTGTGCAAAAGCTTTGAAGTTTCAGTAGGTCCCATTTTTAAATTTTTTTTAATTTCCATTTCTCTAGGAGGTGGGTTAAAAAGGATCTTGATGTGATTTATGTCATGGAGTGTTCTGCCTATATTTTCCTCTAAGAGTTTGATAGTTTCTGGCCTTACATTTAGGTCTTTAATCCATTTTGAGCTTATTTTTGTGTATGGTGTTAGGGAGTGATCTAATCTCATACTTTTACATGTACCTGTCCAGTTTTCCCAGCACCGCTTATTGAAGAGGCTGTCCTTTCTCCACTGTACATTCCTGCCTCCTTTATCAAAGGTAAGGTGACCATATGTCCGTGGGTTTATCTCTGGGCTTTCTATCCTGTTCCATTGATCTATATTTCTGTTTTTGTGTCAGTACCATACTGTCTTGATTACTCAGCTTTGTAGTATAGTCTGAAGTGAGGGAGCCTGATTGCTTCAGCTCCATTTTTTTGTTCTCAAGATTGCTTTGGCTATTCGGGGTCTTTTGTGTTTCCATACAAATTGTGAAATTTTTTGTTCTAGTTCTGTGAAAAATGCCAGTGGTGGTTTGATAAGGATTGCATTGAATCTGTAGATTGCTTTGGGTAGTAGAGTCATTTTCACAATGTTGATTCTTCCAATCCAAGAACATGGTATATCTCTCCATCTATTTGTATCATCTTTAATTTCTTTCATCAGTGTCTTATAATTTTCTGCATACAGGTCTTTTGTCTCCTTAGGTAGGTTTATTCCTAGATATTTTATACTTTTTGTTGCAATGGTAAATGGGAGTGTTTTCTTGATTTCACTTTCAGATTTTTCATCATTAGTATATAGGAATGCCAGAGATTTCTGTGCATTAATTTTGTATCCTGCTACTTTACCAAATTCATTGATTAGCACTAGTAGTTTTCTGGTAGCATCTTTAGGATTCTCTATGTATAGTATCATGTCATCTGCAAACGGTGACAGCTTTACTTCTTCTGTTCCGATTTGGATTCCTTTTATTTCCTTTTCTTCTCTGATGGCTGTGGCTAAAACTTCCAAAACTAAGTTGCATAAGAGTGGTGAGAGTGGGCAACCTTGTGTTGTTCCTGATCTTAGTGGAAATGCTTTCAGTTTTTCACCATTGAGGACGATGTTGGCTGTGGGTTTGTCATATATGCCCTTTACTATGTTGAGGAAAGTTCCCTCTATGCCTACTTTCTGCAGGGTTTTTATCATAAATGGGTGTTGAATTTTGTTGAAAGTTTTGTCTATATCTATTGAGATGACCATATGGTTTTTCTCCTTCAATTTATTAATATGGTGTATCACATTGATTGATTTGCCTATATTGAAGAATCCTTGAAGTCCTGGAATAAACCCCACTTGATCATGGTGTATGATCCTTTTAATGTGCTGTTGGATTCTGTTTGCTAGTATTTTGTTGAGGATTTTTACATCTATGTTCATCAGTGATATTGGCCTGTAGTTTTCTTTCTTTGTGACATCCTTGTCTGGTTTTGGTATCAGGGTGATGGTGGCCTTGTAGAATGAGTTTGGGAGTGTTCCTCCCTCTGCTATATTTTGGAAGAGTTTGAGAAAGGTAGGTGTTAGCTCTTCTCTAAATGTTTGATAGAATTCACCTGTGAAGCCATCTGGTCCTGGGCTTTTGTTTGTTGGAAGATTTTTAAACACAATTTCAATTTCAGTGCTTGTGATTGGTCTGTTCATATTTTCTATTTCTTCCTGATTCAGTCTTGGCAGGTTGTGCATTTCTAAGGATTTGTCCATTTCTTCCAGGTTGTCCATTTTATTGGCATAGAGTTGCTTGTAGCAACCTCTCATGATCTTTTGTATTTCTGCAGTGTCATTTGTTACTTCCCCTTTTTCATTTCTAATTCTATTGATTTGATTCTTCTCCCTTTTTTTCTTGATGAGTCTGGCTAATGGTTTATCAATTTTGTTTATCTTCTCAAAGAACCAGCTTTTAGTTTTATTGATCTTTACTATTGCTTCCTTCATTTCTTTTTCATTTATTTCTGATCTGATCTTTATGATTTCTTTCCTTCTGCTAACTTGGCAGTTTTTTTTTTCTTCTTTCTCTAATTACTTTAGGTGCAAGGTTAGGTTGTTTATTTGAGATGTTTCCTGTTTCTTAAGGTAGGATTGTATTGCTCTAAACTTCCCTCTTAGAACTGCTTTTGCTGCATCCCATATGTTTTGGGTCATCGTGTCTCCATTGTCATTTGTTTCTAGGTATTTTTTGATTTCCTTTTTGATTTCTTCAGTGATCACTTCGTTATTAAGTAGTGTATTGTTTAGCCTCCATGTGTTTGTATTTTTTACAGATCTTTTCCTGTAATTGATACCTAGTCTTATAACGTTGTGGTCGGAAAAGATACTTGATACAATTTCAATTTTCTTAAATTTACCAAGGCTTGATTTGTGACCCAAGATATGATCTATCCTGGAGAATGTTCCATGAGCATTTGAGAAAAATGTGTATTCTGTTGTTTTTGGATGGAATGTCCTATAAATATCAATTAAGTCCATCTTGTTTAATGTATCATTTAAAGCTTGTGTTTCCTTATTTATTTTCATTTTGGATGATCTGTCCATTGGTGAAAGTGGGGTGTTAAAGTCCCCTACTATGCATGTGTTACTGTCGATTTCCCCTTTTATGGCTTTTAGTATTTGCCTTATGTATTGAGGTTCTCCTATGCTGGGTGCATAAATATTTACAATTGTTATATCTTCTTCTTGGATCGATCCCTTGATCATTATGTAGCGTCCTTCTTTGTCTCTTCTAATAGTCTTTATTTTAAAGTCTATTTTGTCTGATATGAGAATTGCTGCTCCAGCCTTCTTTTGGTTTCTATTTGCATGGAATGTCTTTTTCCATCCCCTCACTTTCAGTCTGTATGTGTCTGTAGGTCTGTAGTGGGTCTCTTGTAGACAGCATATATATGGGTCTTGTTTTTGTATCCATTCAGCCAGTCTGTGTATTTTGGTGGGAGCATTTATTCCATTTACATTTAAGGTAATTATCGATATGTATATTCCTATTCCCATTTTCTTAATTGTTTTGGATTTGTCATTGTAGGTCTTTTCCTTCTCTTGTGTTTCTTGCCTAGAGAAGATCCTTCAGCATTTGTAGTAAAGCTGGTTTGGTGGTGCTGAACTCTCTCAGCTTTTGCTTGTCTGTAAAGGTTTTAATTTCTCCATCAAATCTGAATGAGATCCTTGCTGGGTAGAGTAATCTTGGTTGTACGTTTTTCTCCTTCAACACTTTAAATATATCCTGCCAGTCCCTTCTGGCTTGCAGAGTTTCTGCTGAAAGATCAGCTGTTAACCTTTTGGGGATTCCCTTGTGTGTTATTTGTTGTTTTTCCCTTGCTGCTTTTCATATGTTTTCTTTGTATTTAATTTTTGACAGTTTAATTAATATGTTGTCTTGGCATGTTTCTCCTTGCATTTATCTTGTATGGGACTCTCTGTGCTTCCTGGACTTGATTAACTATTTCCTTTCCCATATTAGGGAAGTTTTCAACTATAATCTCTTCAAATATTTTCTCAGGCACCTCATTCTAGTCCGTGGAAGTACCATTATCCCCTGTTTCAGGCCTGTGGGTCTGACTTGGTCTGCCTCTGGACCTATTACTTTTCCATGGGAGTCATTCCTTTTTTATTCAAGGGTAGTGCATGTTTGCCGATGATAATTCTACCAGCCCATTTCCTGCTTGTAGAATTTTGGAAATCTAAAAAATGTCTTTAATTTGATCCTGTCTCTGTTCCGTTTAGTCCAAGTTAGCAGTGTTTCTGCTGTAAAACATTCTTAAAAACCTTGCAGTGGTCTTCCCTGGTGGCGCAGTGGTTGAGAGTCCGCCTGCCAATGCAGGGGACATGGGTTCGTGCCCCGGTCTGGGAAGATCCCACATGCCGTGGAGCAGCTAGGCTCGTGAGCCATGGCCGCTGAGCCTGCGCATCTGAAGCCTGTGCTCCGCAATGGGAGAGGCCACAGCTGTGAGAGGACCGCATACCTCAAAAAAAAAAAAAAAAAACCTTGCAGTTCTCCTGTGTATGTCATGGGTATTCACATCATTAGTCAAGAGGGACACCTCTTGTGGAGGCACAGAACTTTCCTGCAATTCCATATCTCAATTCCAGGTTTCTTCCAAGATGGTTGAGTGGACCTATGAATCACATACGTAGTCTTGGTATCAAAAGTTCGTCCAGCCATAGCATTACTCTCTAGATCTTGCTTTTTAACAGTGGACTTCCTGATTTTAGCATTCTTTGAAAACTGGATAGGTTTCTAATTACCAGATGATGGTTCCTTTTTGCTTAGCAGTGCTATCATCAATTGATCTCTTTCCTCCTGCATTTTACTGTAAGCAGCAAGGCAAAGACAGAGTACACCTTTTATTTTGTTTTCTTTGTTGGGAAATGTTTTTAGTCTTTTAGGTTTTTTTTTTTTTTTTTTTTTTTTTTTTCTAAAAATTCGATTTCTGTAATACATACGGCTGTTCAGGTTTTTTTTTGAGGGGGGGGTGTAATGTTTTGATAATTTGTGGCCATCAAGATATAAACTTCTCCCTAGCCTTAGTGGCACCTCACAAATTTCGACATGTTGTATTTTCATTTCCATTCACTTCATAATGTTCATTTCTCTTTGGATTTCTTATTCAAGCAATTGGTTCTTTAGAATTGTGGTGTTTAATTTCCAGATGTTATGGGAATTTTCAGAGATAATTCTTTCTTTCTTTTTTTTTTTTTTTTTGGTACGTGGGCCTCTCACTGTTGTGGCCTCTCCCGTTGCTCCGGACGCTCAGGCTCAGTGGCCATGGCTCACAGGCCCAGCCGCTTCACGGCATGTAGGATCTTCCCGGTCCGGGGCACGAACCCGTGTCCCCTGCATCGGCAGGCGGACTCTCAACCACTGCACCACCAGGGAAGCCCTGAGATCTTTCTTTTATTGAAAGTTAATTTAATTCAGTTGTCAGAGAGAATATGTGTGATTTGAATACTTTTTAATTTACTGAAACATGTTTTATGCTATATCCTTCTGGTTATATTCATGCCCCTATCATTATGAGATATTTTTTGTTCCTTGTAATAATCTTTCCTCTGACTTCTGTTTTGTCTAATATTAATACTGCCAACTACAGATTTCTTTTTATTAGCGTTGTCGTGGTTTATCATTCAGGGTTCCAACAGAGGAAAGAATCAGTAGGATATATGTATACTGAGAGATTTATTGCAAGAAATTGGCTTATGTAATTGCGATTGCTAACTAGATAATTCTAAAATATATAGGGCAGGTCTTCAGGAAGGACAGACAAAAAACTCTTGGCCACAGTCTGAAGCTGAAGTCCACAGGCAGAATTTCTTATTCAAGGGACCCTCAGTTCTGGTCTTAGGCCTATCAACTGATTAAATCAGTCCCACCAGATTATCCCCTTAAAGTCAGCTGATAGCAAACGTTAATCTTATCTACAAAATACCTGCCCAACAATACCTAGATTAGTGTTTAATTGAATAACTTGTATTGCTTAGCCAAATTGACACATAAAACTAGCCAGTACAAATGCTATGCCTTTTGCTAGCCCCTTACTTTAAATTTATATCTTCATATTTAAGATGTATTTGTTTAGGCAACATACAGTTGGATCTTGCTTTTTAAATCCAGTCTGACAATATCTGCCTTGTAATTGGCATCTTTAAATCCAATTTAATGTAACTACTAGTATTGTCAGGTTCAAGTGTATCATCTCACTGTTTTCTATTTCCCCAACTTATTTTTTGCTCCTTTTTTTCCATTTTTTCTACATTCAATTAAATTAATTGAATAGTGTTTGTGCTTCCATTTTTCTGCTTTGTTGACCTATTAGGTACAGTTCTGTGAGTTTTTATTCTAGTGGTAACTTTAGGCTTATGGTGTATATCATTAATTTATCACAGTCTACCTTTAATTAATATTATACCACTTCATATGAAGTATAAGCATCTTAAAATATTATACTTCCATTTCTTCTCTCCTGAGCTTTGTGCTATTGTTCACGTCCACCCAGTTAAGCTTACCTGTGTCACAGATCCCACACTACATTGTTCTGTTTATTAAACAGTTTATCTTTTATGAGGATGTAAATGATAAGAAAAAAATCACATGTATTTACCCGTCTAATCATCCTTTCCATTAGTCTTCATTCTTGGTGTAGACCCAATTCCACCTAAAGTTCTCTTCGTATGGCTTGAAGGATTTTATTTAACATTTCTTCTGGTGTGAATTTGCTATTGAAGAATATTTCACTTTCTTGGATTTGTGGACACTCAGTGCTCCTCAAATTTGAAAATTGTTTTACTTATTTATTCAAATAATTTTTCTATTAGTCTCATCTTCTCCTCCAGGGATTCCAATTAAAAGGATATTAACCTGACTGATATTTTGCAACAGCTCTTTGTTGATCTCTTCGTTAAAATTTTTTTCTGTGTGTTTTATTTTCTGTAGTTTCTATTGCTGTATCTTCAAGATTGGTCATCTTTCCTTCTACAATATCAGGTCAACCAGTAATCCTACCCAGAGTGTTTTTCATCACACACAGCATGGTTTTGGCCTCTAGAAGATTGATTGAAATGCTTTTTTTTATATCTTCCATATGTTAATCTTAAATTTTGAACATAGAGAATAGTGTTACATTAATTGTTTTAATGTCCTTTTCCACATATTCAGGGTAGTTTGCAATTAACTTTTTTTCTTATCATGAGTCATATTGTCTTGTTTCCCTCATGCCAAGTAATTTTTCACTGAATGCCAGATATTTGTGAATGTTCTGTTGTTTGCATTGAATATTTTTGTATTTTTATATTTTTGAATTACTGAGTTTTGGCGTTTTTTGAAATTTTATTTACTTTTTTATACAGCAGGTTCTTATTAGTCATCCATTTTATACACATCAGTGTATACATGTCAACCCCAATCTCCCAATTCATCCCACACCCACACCCACCCCCCCGCCACTTTCCCTGCTTGGTGTCCATACTTTCGTTATCTACCTCTGTGTCTCTATTTCTGCCCTGCAAACTGGTTCATCTGTACCATTTTTCTGGGTTCCACATATATGAGTTAATATATGATATTTGTTCTTCTCTTTCTGACTTACTTCGCTCTGTATGACAGTCTCTGGATCCATCCATGTCTTTACAAATGACTCAATTTCATTCCTTTTCATGGCTGAGTAATATTGCATTGTATACATGTACCACAACTTCTTTATCCATTTGTCTGTCGATGGGCATTTAGGTTGCTTCCGTGATCTGGCTATTGTAAACAGTGTTGCAGTGAACATTGGTGTGCATGTGTCTTTTTGAATTATGGTTTTCTTTGGGTATATGCCCAGTAGTGGGATTACTGGTTCATATGGTAATTCTATTTATAGTTTTTTAAGTAACCTGCATACTGTTCTCCGTAGTGGCTGTATCAGTTGACATTCCCACCAACAGTGCAAGAGGGTTCCCTTTCCTCCACACCCTCACCAGCATTTGTTGCTTGTAGATTTTCTGATGATGCCCATTCTAACTGGTGTGAGGTGATACCTCATTGTAGTTTTGATTTGCATTTCTCTAATAATTAGTGATGTTGAGCAGCTTTTCATGTGCGTCTTGGCCATCTGTATGTCTTCTTTGGAGAAATGTCTATTTAGGTCTTCTGCCCATTTTTGGATTGGGTTGTTTGTTGTTTTAATATTGAGCTGAATGAGCTTTTTATATATTTTGGAGATTAATCCTTTGCCCGTTGATTTATTTGCAAATATTTTCTCCCATTCTGAGGGCTGTCTTTTCGTCTTGTTTATGGTTTCCTTTGCTGTGCAAAAGCTTTGAAGTTCCATTAGGTCCCGTTTGTTTATTTTTGTTTTTATTTCCATTACTCTAGGAGCTGGATCAAAAAAGATCTTGCAGTGATTTATGTCAGAGTGTTCTTCCTATGTTTTCCTCTAAGAGTTTTATAGTGTCTGGTCTTACATTTAGGTCTCTAATCCATTTTGAGTTTATTTTTGTGTATGGTGTTAAGGAGTGTTCTAATTTCATTCTTTTACATGTAGCTGTACAGTTTTCCCAGCACCATTTATTGAACAGACTGTCTTTTCTCCATTGTATATCCTTGCCTCCTTTGTCATAGATTAGTTGACCATAGGTGCGTGGGTTTATCTCTGGGCTTTCTAGGTTTTGAACATAGGGAATATTGTTACATTAATTGTTTTAATGTCCTTCTCCACATATTCAGGGTAGATTGTAATTAACTTTTTTTCTTATCGTGAGTCATATTGTCTTGTCTCCCTCATGCCAAGTAATTTTTCACTGAATGCCAGATATTTGTGAATATTCTGTTGTTTGGCATTGAATATTTTTTGTATTTTTATATTTTTGCATTATTGCGTTTTGTTCTTACACACAGAAAAATTGTTTGGAAACAGTTTGGTTATTTCTGGTCTTACTTTTAATTTATTTGGCTGAACCAATGTTCCGTCTAGGCTAGTCATTCTCTGCTATTGAGGCAAGAATTTTCTGTTTACTCTGGCTGTAAGCCTGTTATTCTTGAGTGTTTCCATACTAACTCATGGGATTATACACATTAACTGGCCCTGTGTGAGCACTGGGCACTGTTACATTACAGTATGGCAGTGGAATGAATCTAAAAGCTCATGTCCTAAGACAACAATAGGAAGCCATGATCTAGCCTCAGAAGTCAGCTGGTGTCACTTCTGTCATACAAAGTTCCACTTAGGAACAGAGGAGGTGACCCGGATGGATTCTACTGCTCAACAAGGTCACAATTGTAAGAATGTGTAGAATGGGATGGATATATTGTTAGCCATCTCTGGGAAATACAGTCTGTCACAAGGTCCTTATATTCCCCTATTTATTTTAGAATCAGCTGGTCAGTTTTCATTTTCAGTAAGCCTGATAGGATTATGTTTTGGGGAGAAGATGGCTTCATATTCATAAGTGTGTTATATCTCTGTGTCTGTTTTTCATCTTCATTGTGGTATAATTGACAAAGTTGTATGTATCTAAGATATACAACTCGATGTTCTGATATATGTATACATTGTGAAATAATCACCACAATTAAGCTAATTCACATATCCATCATGCTCCATACCTCACATAGTTACATAAATATATATATATATATTGTGTGTGTGTGTGCGTGTGTGTGTGTGTATGGTGAGATCATTTAAGATCTACCCTTTTACGAGATTTCAAGTATGAAATGTAATATTGTTAATTAGAGTCATATTGCTCTACTTGGTTCTCCAGAATTTATTCATCCTGCATAACTAAAACTTTGTAATATCTCCTCATTTCTCCCTCTCACCAGCCCCTGGGGACCACCATTCTACTTCCTGCCTTTGTGAATTTGACTCTTTTAGATCATGCAGTATTTGTGGGGAAAATTTTTAAATCAACTTTATTAAGGTGTCAAACACACTCATTTTTAAATGTGTACATTTTAATTGTACAGTTCAGTGAGTTTTGACAAGTGTATTCATCCATTTAACCAGTACCACTATGAAGATATAGAAATTTCCATTCCCCGAATTGTCCCCTTATGCTACTTCACAATCACAACTACTTATTAAACTTACCACTGTTTATTTATACATTCAGTTTTTGACAGGCATTTGGGTTGTTTCTAGTTTTTGTCTATTGTGAATAGAGCTTGTATGAACATTTCTGTGTAAGTTTTTGTGGACCTGTGTTTTCATTTCTCTTGGGTAAATGCGTAAGAGTTAAGTTTTAGGATAATATGGTAGAGTATTTTTAACTGTTAAGAAACTCCCAAACTTTTACAAAGTAGTTGTATGATTTTGCATGTCCACCAAGCAGTGTATGAGATTTCTGGTTGTTTCACATTCTTGCAGTCTTGATATTGTCCATCTTTTAAATTTTAATCAGTGTAGTGCTATTTTATTTGTGATATAATTTGTATTTACTTTATAGCTAATGATATCAAATATCTTCTCATGTTCTCTGTGAGCATTCACATATGTTCTTTTGTGAACTGTTCACATCATTTCCTCTACCCTTTTTCTGGTTATTATTCTTCTAAATATTGACTTACAAGGTTTATTTATGTATTCTGGAAACAGGTCCATATATATTCATTTTACTTTCTTAATGGTGTCTTTCAAATACAGAAGTTTTAATTTGGACAAAACTAAGTTTCTTAATTTTTTTTCTTAAGGAACCAAAGATATTGTGTCCATCCAAGAAATTTCTGCTTACCCCAAATTCATGAAGAATTTTTCCTATTTTCTTCTAGAAACATTGACCTTGTATTGTATGGCCTTGCTAAAACTTACAGTTCTAAGAATTTATTTTTTATTTTTGGGATTTTCTTCATACCTAATCATTTCACATAGGAATAAAGACAGTTTCACTGCTTTATTTCCCATTTCCATGCTCTTTATTTCTTTTTATCGCCCCCATTAGTCTGGCTAGAATGTTCAGAAAAGTGCTCACCAAAAGTGGTGAGAGTTGGCATTCTTTTCCTGTTCCAACTGTCAGGGCCCACGGGCTTTCTCCTTTATCTGTGATGCTAGCTGGCGGCTTTTAAGAGATACCATTAATCGGGTTGATGAAGGAAATTCCCTTCCATTCTCTATTTATTTTGATTTTTCATCATGAAGGAGATGGAATTTTGTCATGTCTTGTATACACCATTGAGATGATCATATGTTTTGTATCTTTTATCATGTTTTATGATGCATTGATCGATACATAGAAGTTAAACCAACTTTGTATAAACTGACCTCTAATATAAACTATATGTGATCATCATTCGTAATTTCTACATATCACTGAGGTTTATATGCTAACATTTAGTTAAGGATTCTTGTGTCTATATCCATAAGGAACTTTGGTCTATAGTTTTCTTGTAAATATTTATACAATTTTATTATTAGGGCACTTGCTGTTTTAAAAATGAATTGCAGTCATTCCCTCTTCTTGCTTTTTCTGAATGGTTTATGTAAAATTTATATAATTTTTCCCTCAATACCTCATTGAAGCTATCTGTACCTTGAAGCTTGTTTAGTTTTGGTTTTCAGGGAACGATGCATGTGTGTGTGTATGTGTGTGTGTCTTTGATTTATTATCGCTCTTTGGAAATAAAATTTTTCTTTATAATGTTATATTTCAAACATCTAGAAATATAGAAAATGATGTTATAAACAAGTATGTTCATATCTCCCCTTCCAAACAAATTTCATATTCTGTCACTTGCTTTGTATCCTAAGATTTAAAGTGATTTAAATAGGACACAGCTGAAGCTTCCTGTGAAGGCCTCAACAATCCATTGTCTTCCTCTTCTGCTCAGATATATTCATTATCAGAATTGGATATTTTTTAACCCAATCCCGAATTTTATACTTTTAATTCTTATTGAGGCAATCAACAATGACAAATAGTATTGGTTTGCGTGATAATCAATAAATGGCGTCTTGCCTTAAATAACCTCTACAACTTGCTTTGCTTGGGCTCAACAGTGACATACAATTAAGTACTCATGTTGAAATTATACAGTTTAATGACCTGGACACATATACATCCATGAAACTATCACCACAGTCAAGAAGAGGATCTCTGCCGTAACCCTGCATTTTGCTTATGCCTTTTTGTAATCAGTCCTCCCTCAATATCCATTCCCAAGCAAATGCAGATATGCTCTGCATCACTATATATTTGCATGCATTTTAATAATTTTTAATAAATGGAATCATGCAATATATAATCTTTGTCTGAATTCTTTCACTCGGCATAATTTTGAGGTTCGTCAGTATTATCTCATGTATTAATAGTTTGCTCCTCTTTATTGCTGAGTAGTAGTCCATTGTATGGATATACCACATTTTATTTATCCATTCACCTGATGATGGACATCTGGGTTGTTTCCAGTTTTAGGCCATTACAAATAAAGCTGCTATGAACATTCCTGTACAGGTCTTTGGGTGGACATGTGTTTTCAGTTCTTCTGGGAAAATACCTATGATTGCGATTGCTGGGTCATACGGTAAGTGTATGTTTAACTTTATTAAAAAAAAGCCAAATTATTTTTAAAGCAGCTGTACAATTTTCATGTTCTACCAGAAAGGTTGCGGAGTTCCAGTTGTTCTAAATACTTTCCAAAGCATAGTATGCTCACTCTTTTTTAATTTTAGCCATTCCAATGTGTGTATGTGTAGTGGTATCTTATTGTGGTTTTAATTTTAATTTTCCTTTTTAAAAAATATTTTCAAGTTTCTATTGGATATTGGTATTCCTTTGCACAGTATCTGTTCAAATATCTTTCCCATTTTTTAAGTGCGTTGTTTGTCTCACTGAGTTGTAAGAGTTCTTAATTTAGTATGGACAAAAAGTTTTTTTTCTGATATATGTGCTGTGACTATTTTCCCAGACTGTGGCTTACATTTTTGTTTTCAAAGCAAAACATTGAAGAAATCCAATTTATTATTATTTTTTTTATTCTGTGGTTCACATGTTTTTGTGTTCTAATAAACATTTTCCTACCCTAAGGTCACAAAGATTTTCTACTGTGCTTATTTATTTATTTATTTTTGTGGTACACGGGCCTCTCACTGTTGTGGCCTCTCCCGTTGAGGAGCACAGGCTCCGGACGCGCAGGCCCAGCTGCCATGGCTCATGGGCCTAGCCGCTCCGTGGCATATGGGATCTTCCCGGACCAGGGCACGAACCTGTGTCCCCTGCATCGGCAGGCGGACTATGAACCACTGCGCCACCAGGGAAGCCCGTTCCATGTCTTCTTGAATAATAAGTTTATTCTGGCATTTAAGTAGAAGTTGTCTTCTGTATTTCTATTGTCCTAGTTTCCACTTGTTAAATCAATTTGTAAGAGTGAAATGTTGAAGCTCCCAGCTGATATTGTGGATTGGACTGTTTCTCCTTTATTTTCTTCCAAGTATTTTGAAACTCAGTAATTATGTAAATAGACATTTAGGATTGCTCCTTTTCTTGATGACTTGACTCTCCATCATTATGTAATGATACACCTTTTTATTCCTGATAATATTCCTTGCGTTGAAGTCTACTTTGTTAGATATTAATATAATCACTCCAGTTTTCTTATGATTAGTGCTTATATCTTGTGCCAGAAAGAGATAGACCCTGTTAACATTTCTGCTTAGCCATTTAACAAAGTTGTTGATAATGTCTTTTGATGCACAAAATTTTAAATTTTGATGAAGTCCAATTTATCCATTTTTTAACTTTGTTGCCATACCAGAAGACATGAAGATTTAGCCCTATGTTTTCTTCTAGGAATTTTTAGCTCTTTATTTAAGTCATAGTTAAAATTTGTATATAGCGTGAGGTAGAGATCCAACTTCATTTTTCTGCTTGTGGAAATACAGTTTTCCCAGCACCATTTGTTGAAGAGTTTACTGTTTTCACATTGAATGGACTTGGCACCCTTATCAAGAATCAGTTGGTAATAAATGAATAGGTTTATTTCTGTTCCATTGGTCTGTAGGTCTGTCTGTTTTGATTCCTGGAGCTTTGTAGTATGTTTTGAAATTGGGAAATACGAGTCCTCTGGCTTTGTTCTTCTTTTTCAAGATTTTATTTTGGCTGTTCAGGGCCACTTGCAATTTACTATGAATTGAGGAATGGCTTTTCAATTTCTTTAAAAAAAAAGCTGTTGGAATTTTCATAGGGATTGCATTGAATATCTAGATTGCTTTGGGTAATGTTGACATCTTACTATTAAGTCTTCCTACCATGACCACAGGGTGAATGACTTTCTATTTATTTAGGTCTCCTGTAGTTTCTTTCAGCAATGTTTTGTAGTTTTTAGTATACAAGTATTTCACCTCCTTTTTTCTAGCTTGGTTTTATTGTTTGATTATTCCTTTTATTATGTGTTTTCTTGCCTCTTTCTCATGCCTAGTAATCTTTGTGTAGATTCCAAACATTGTGATTTTACCTTATTTGGCACTGCATATTTTTGTATTCCTGTGAATTTTGTCTTCTTTTTTTCACATGCAATTAATACATTATTGAAAACAATTTGATCATTTCATGTCTTGCTTTTCTAATCTGATTGGTGTTTCTGGTTCAGCATTCAGTCAAAAGCTAATCATTTTCCACTACTTTCCTAAGTGCTCCACCCAATGCCTTTTGAATATGAATTTTCTATTCTGGTTATTGGGAACAGACACTGTTCCTTAGCCTGAGTGATTGCCAAGCACCCTTTCCTCTAAAGTTATCAAAATTGATGGTCCTTTCCCCAGATTCAGGTAGCTTCTTCAGACACATATGCTGATTTCTGTTATACAATCAAGTGAGATGTTCTACTCATCTCCAGAGTTCACTGTCTCCACAGTATCTCCTTTCTGGTTCCCAGGAAGAACACTAGCTGCATTCAATGTCTTCTTGGACTTCAGCTTTGTCTCTTCAGTTCAGGGAAGAACTCAGCTCCACCTTAGTTCCCATTGCCATAATTTAGAAACTCACTGAAAGCAATAATCTACAACAGTTGTAGAGCTCATATATCAATATTTTGTTTCCTGTATGTCCCTTGGGATCACTGTCCCTTGTGGTTTGATGTCCAGTTTCTTGAAAACCATTTTCCATGTCTTTCTATGGTTATTATGTTTCGGTTGTTTCAGGCAAAATGGTAAATCATTTCCTTTATTCTATCTGGCCACTGTTCTCTTCAGGCTAAAGAACTTCTTTTAGCCTTACTTGTAGTGCAGGGTTATTGTCTACAATGTCTCTAAATTGTATTACCAAATGTCTTTTTTTACCTTTCATGTTTTTTAAATAAACTTTATTTTTTAGGCAGTTTTGGGTTCAAAGCAAATTTGAATGTAAGGTACAGAGATTTTCCATATGTCCTCTGGCCCCCCTCATGCTTAACCTCCACCGCTCAACATCCCTCAGCAGAGTGATACATTTGTTGTCATTGATGAATCTACAATGAATGAAATATCATTATCACCCAAAGTCCATGGTTTACATTAGGATTCACTCATGGTGTTGTACATTCTGTTTTTTTGGACAAGTGTGTAATGACATATGTTTACAATTATAGTATCATACAGTGTGGCTACACTACCCTAAACTTTCTCTGCTTTCCACCTATTCATTCTTCTTTATCCCCAAGCCACTGATCTTTTTACTGTCTCTATAGTTTTGCCTTTTCCTGAATGTTATATTGTTGGAATCCTACAGTGTGTAGCCTTTTCAGATTGACTTCCTTCACTTAGTAGTATTTCTTTTTAGCACTGAATAATGTTCCACTGCCTTCTAGCAGTTATTGCTTCTAGGGAGAAGTGAACTGCTACTCATACTTCTTCCCTCTTGCACCCTGCATTTAATGTGTCATCATGTTTACTCCATAGCATTTAGATTATCTTTACTCGGGATTTATAGCAGTTTGACTATGTTGTGTGTAGGGGTGGAGGTTTTGTACATTTCATGTTGGTGTTTGCAGAGTTTTTTGGATTATTCATTTATGTCTTTTGCTATATTCAAGGCTTTGGGGTCATATATGTCATTTATTGTTTTCTGCATTACTCTCTCTGTCCTCCCTTTTTGGTTATCAATTACACATATGTTACACCAATTTATATTGGCCCAAGGGTCACATGAAGCTCTACTCATTTTTTAATTAAGTTGAAATTTATATAACATAAAGACATTTTAAAGTGGATAATTCAGTGACATTTAGTACATGGTGCTGTGCAACCACCACCTCTACCTAGTTCCCAAACATTTTAATCACCTCAAAAAGAAACTCTTTGCTTATTAAGTGGTTACTTCCTATTTTTCTCTACCTTCAGCCCCTGACAACTACCAGTCTGCTTTCTGTCTCTATTCTGGATATTTCATACAAATGAAAAGATACAATATTTGTCATTTTTCCTCTGGCTTCTTTCACTTAACCTAATGTTTCAAGATTTAACCACATTGTAGCATGCATCAGTATGTCATTCCTTTTTATGGTTGAATAATATTGCGTTGTTTGTTTATACTTTATACACAGGCAATCCTGTGTTTACCTTTCTTGAGCTGTTTTCAAACTAGCACAGTGCCTGCACAATTTTACAGTGCTACTAATAATATACAAGGGTAACTATTCTCAACAACACTTGTTATTTTCCTTTAAAAAAATTATTGCTATCCTTGTGTGTGAAGTAGGGTCTCAGTATTGACTTGCATTTCCCGAATGACTAATGACGTTGAGCATTTTTTCCTGTACTTGGTGGCCACTTGTATATCTTCAGAAAAATATCTGGGCAAGTCTTCTCTTCATTTTTTAAATTGGGTTTTCTTTCTTTTTGTTGTTGAGTTCTAAGGGCTATTTACATATTCTTTATACTCAGACCTTAGCACATGTATGATTGGCAAATATTTATCTATTCTCAAGAGAGTTTTTTCACTTTCTTAATAATGTCCATTTGTGCACAGAAGTTTTATATTTTTACAAAGTTCAGTTTATTTTCTTTTTTATTGCTGATACTTTTGGTGTCATTTCTAAAAAACCATTATGGAATCTAAACTTGTGAAAAATTTACCCCTTTCCTTTTTTTCAAAGAGGTCATTGATGATTTGAGGTAAGTTCTAGAAAACAGTATGAGTTAGGGGTCCAAATATATTCTTGGCATGTGGCTATCTGGTTGTCACAGGACTTTTCACTGAAGAGACTGTTCTTTCCCCCTTGCGTGATCTTGTCATCCTTGTTGAAAATCAGTTCGCCACTGATGTCTGTGGCTGTTTCTGGACTCTCAGTTCTATTCCATTAGTGTACCTTCTCTCCTTTTCTAGTGCTACACTGTTTTGATTATGGTAGCTTTGTAGGGAGTTTTGAAATTTAGAAGTGTGAGTACTCTAGGTTTGTATTTTTCAAAACTATGTTGTATATTTTAGGCCCCTTGCAATTCCATGTGAATTTGAGGATCATCATTCCCTCTTTTCAAAACCAAACCTAAAATAGATAGCGAGTGGGAAGCAGCCACATAGCACAGGGAGATCAGCTCTGTGGTTTGTGACCACCTAGAGGGGTGGGATAGGGAGGGTGAGAGGGAGGGAAACGCAAGAGGGAAGAGATATGGGAACATATCTATATGTATAATTGATTCACTTTGTTATAAAGCAGAAAATAACACACCATTGTAAAGCAATTATACTCCAATAAAGATGTTATAAAAAAAAAAAACGAGCCTGAGGGATTTTGATACAGGATACATTGATCTATAGGTTCCTTTGGATTGTATTGTCATCTTCACAATATTGTCTTCCACTTCTCCAACATAGGATGTGTTTCCATTTATGTAGGTCTTCTTTTATTTCTTACAGCAATGTTTTATAATTTTAATTTTACAAGTCTTCAGTCTTCTTGCTTCAATTTACATCTAGATTTTTTGTGGATTATCATGTATATATAATTGCTTCTCTAATTTTCTTTTGGGATTTTTCACTGCTAGTGTATAGACATAACCACTTTTTGTGTTGATCTTGTATCCTGCAACTTTGCTGAATTCCTTTATTAGCTCTAGTACCGTGTGTATATGAGTATTCACAGGTTTCTCTCTCTCTCTCCCTGTGTGTGTGTGTGTGTGTGTGTGTGTGTGTGTATACATACACACAATCATGTCATCTACAATTAGTTTACTTTTTCTTTTACAATTCAGATGCCTTTTCTTCTTTTTCTTGCCTAATTGCTCTCTCTAGAACTTTCTTTAGGACATCCTTGCCTTGTTCTTGATCTTAGGGGGAAAACTTTCAGTATTTCACTATTGAAGATGATGTTAGCTTTGGGGTTTTCATAAAAGCCCTTTATCAGATTGAATTTTTTTTCATTTTGTTCCTAGTTTGTTGAGTGTTTTTATGATGAAAATTTTGGATTTTGTCAAATTCATTTTCTGCATCAATTGAGATGATCATGTAGGGTTTTTTTCCCCCTTCTATTTGTATAGTATATTACTTTGATTGGTTTTTATATGTTTAGCCACCTTTGCAGTTCCTGGGATATATCCCACTTGATTATGGTGAATAATACTTTAATATAGTGTTGGAAGTTGCTTGTTAGTATTTTGTTGAGGATGTTTGCATCTGCATTCTAGAGATATTGATATTTATTTCCTTGTCTTAGTAATAACTCTATCTGGCTTTGATATCAGGGCAATGCTGATATCACAGATTGATGAGTAAATGTTTCCTCCTCTTCTGTTTTTGAAAGAGTTTGAGAAGAATTTGTTTAATTCTTCTTTAACTGTTTGGTAGTATTCACCAGTGAAGCCATCTCACCCTGAGATTTTCATTATTGGAGGTTTTCAGTTAGTAGCTGAATATCTTTACTTGTTATAGATTTCTTCAGATTTTCTATTTCTTTTCAGTCAGTTTTTGTAACACGTGTGTTTCCAGGTATTTTTCTTTTTTTTTCTGGTTTACCTCATTTGGCGGCATATAATTTTTCTTAAAATTGGCTTATCCTTTTTATTTCTGTAAGTTTGGTAGTGATGTTCCATCTTTCTTTCTGACTCTGGAAATTCCTCTCTTCTCTCTTTTTCTCAATCTACCTAAAGGTTTGTCAATCCTTTTAGTCTTTATAAAAATCAAATCCTGTTTTCCTTGCTTTTCTCTATTTTTTAAATTCTCTCTGTCATTAATATTCACTTTAATCTTTAAAAAATTTTTCTTCCTTCTGCTATCTGTAGATTTAGTTTGTTGTTTTCTCATCCCTTCAGGTGTAAATTTATGTTATTGATTTAAGATCTTTCTTTTTTTTCAATATAGGCATTTACTACTAATAAATGTTCCTCTGCTTTCACTTAATCTCATATGGTTTGGTGTGTTATTCTTTCATTCTAAGACATCTCAATATGTTTTTCAATTTCCCTTTTGATATCTTCTTTATCTTCTTGGCCTTTTAAGAATGTGTTGTTTAATTTCCACATATTTGTGAACATTCCACTTTTCCTTATGTTACTGATTTCTTCAGTAGCTTCATCCTCTTGTGATTTGTATGATATCATTCTTTTTAAATTTATGAAGAATTGTCTTGTGTCCTAAAGTATTGTCTATCCTAGAAAATATTGCATGTGTACTTGATAAAAATGGGTATTCTGTTGCTACGAGTGAAGTGTTGTATATACATCTGTTGATTTATTTGGTTTATAGTATTGTCAAGTCCTCTATTTCCTTATTGATCCTCTGTCTAGAAACTCTATGCATTATTGGAAGAGAGGTAATGAAATCTCCAAGTAATGCTGTAGAGCTATGTCTCCCTCTGGTCTGCCAGTGTTTGCTTTATATATTTTCTGTACCTGTTGTTTGGTGCGTATATTTTTATAATTGTTATATCTTCTTAGTGATTTGATCCTTTTAGGAATATGTAATTTCCTTTTTTTATTATAACAGTTTTTGACTTAAAGTCTATTTACTTTTAATTAGTGCCAGCTCTTTTTTCATTACAGTTTCCATGGAATATCTTTTTCCACTTTTTCACTTTCAATCTAATTGTTTCATTTGGTCTAAAGTGAGTCTCTTCCAGATTGCATATAGTTGGATCATAAATATTCATTCTGCCAGTTTCTGTCTTCTGATTGTAGAATTTAACCCATTTACATTAAAAGTAATTACTGATAAGAAAGGACTTATTTCTGCCATTTTACTATTTCCTATATGTTGATTGTTTTTTAGAGTTCTTTCAAAGTTAATTCTGAGAGTTTTTGCTTGATTATTTTCATGTTTCTTTAGTTGGGACTGTCATTTGGAGCTGCCAGTATCTTTGCTGATGTTACTCTATTCTTTTTTTTTTTTAAACTCTTATTTCTCTTGACTATGAGTTAGTTTTCTGTGTCTTTGAAAATCTAATAATTTTTATTAGATCCTAAACTTTATTGGTAGTGCTATGTAGAGTCTTCTGGCTTATTTTTGCTCTGAAGAGTGTTTATTATTTAGCCTAATAACATGCTAGATTCAAAATCTAAACTGTCTCTCCCATTGTAGGCACCATCTTCTCAGTTTGTTCAGCTTTCCAGCTCTTACTGGTTTTGAACTTCTTGCAATATCATTGACTAATGTGAAGGTCTCACATCAGCCAGTTATCTGCATGGAGTTTATGTGAGATTTTAGAGTTGCTGCTTCTGTTTCTACCTATTTCCTTGAATTTCTCCCATTACTTTCTATATCTTCTGGTGGCCTAGAAGTCTGTCCTCTCATTTTTTGTAACCAAGTAGACATAATTTTTGCTTCAGTTTTAGCCACCCGTGCACCACATAGCGTGGTGAGTGCCCACTGCTGAAATATATGATAATACTTTTACCCATTTGCCTGCTGTCTTTGCTACCTCTTCAAGACTGTCAAATAGTGTATGTTTCCTCTTTCCAGATGTTATAAGTGTTTTCTGCAGATTGATTAATTCAATATAAGCTAGAATTAGAATTCTTGGCTACTTGATTTTTAGCATTGTGGACATTGTCTTTGGTGCATTATTTTTTGTTTAATATTGTATAAGTCTTATTGCTTATTTTCTGTATTTGTTTCCTCTTATAAAAGTCTTACCTGCCTCACAACCAGGAAAAAATTCTCTAATAATTTATTTTATTAATTTCAAATTTTGTTTCTTTACTCTCAGGTCCATAAAATAAGGGTACATACTGTGTGTGTGTGTGTGTGTGTGTGTGTGTATACATACACACATATATACTTATAATATATGGTGCATATATATATACACACCTACATTCGTATGTATATACACATATATGTACATACGCAAAAATATATGTGTCTTTTAAAGGGTCCTTTTTTGTTTTACCGTTTGTGGTAATTAATGTCTTGATGTATAGAGAGGGTAAATAACCTTCTTTTTTCTCTTTAGAAGTTGTCCATTTTAGATTGATTTGTCAAGTTATGTAAAATAAAATTGTAGTTGAGGTTTTATTTATGAGTGCAGTGCAGGTATAGATTAATTTGATTAAAATTTACATTTTTACATTAGCAGCATAAAGTTGGATTTTTAAAAATCCAGTCTGAGAATCTGTCCAATGATAGGCTATTTTAACAGATTCACAGTATTGCAAAATGTATCTGTGAGATTCATGCACATTTTTGTGGTTATAACACAATTAAAAAATTTCTTTTCTATATAATATTCTATTTTATGAATATATCAAGGAGTATATATCTGTTTTATTGTTGGTTGAAATTGCTTCCTACTTCTCAGTTTTTCTACTATGACAAACAATGGTGTTGTGAATATTTTTGTTTGTATATCCTAGGTCTTTAGCTACTATTGGATCATAAGATGAGCAATTCATTAAAATATGTCAGATTGGGTTAATACAAAAAAATTAGAAAACACTTTTACAATGCAATGTAGGACAGATCCTGTCTACATCTATGCCAATTCTTGGCATAACCAAACTTTAAATATTTGCAATCTGATGATTATGTAATGCATCGCATTTTTTATTATGGTGAAACATACATAAGATTTAACCTTTTAAGCATATTGCAAGGTACAAATTAGTGGCATTAAGCACATTCATATTGTTGTGTAAGCGTCAATACCATCCATCTCCAGGACTTTTTCATCTTCCCAAACTGAAATTCTGTACCTATTAAACGCTAGTTCCCCATTCTGCCCTCCTTTCAGTCCCTGACAACCACTCTTCTTCTTTCTGTCCCTGTAAATTTGACGAGTACTCTAGGTACCTCATGTAAATGAGATCATGTGGCATTTGTCGTTTTGTGATTGGCTTATTTCACTTGGCATCTATGTTGTAATATGTGTCAGAATTTCCTTCCTTTTGCAGGCTAAATACTATTCTGTTGTGTATATGTGTGTATATGTATCACATTCCCACCTCCAACATGTGTAGTACGTGACCATCACACATTTTCATACCATTCCACAGTACTTTTTATAATTTCACATTCCCACATTAACATCACATTAGGCGGCCCAGCACTAATGTACCACATTTCCGTTGTCTACATGTGTATGCCATGTTTTCTTTATCCATTCGTCTGTCAATGGACATAGGGTTGCTTCCACCTCTTGGCTATTGTGGATAATGCTGCACTGAACATGGGTGTGCAGATATCTCTTCGAGATCCTACTTTTAGTTCTTTTGGATAAATACTGTATTAGGGTGGGCCGCCATAACAAAATTCCATATACTGGATGGCTTAAACAAAATTTTTTTTCACAATTCTGGAGGCTGGAAGCCCAAGTTCAAGGTGCTGGTGATTCGTTTCTGGTGAGTTCTCTCTTGGCTTACAGATGGCATAATGGGCCACCTTCTCATTTTGTCTTCATATGGCCTTTCCTTGGTTCAAGTGTACAGAAAAAGTTTCGATTTTGATGTAGTCCAATTTAATTATTTGTCTTTTGTCCTCATGCTTTCAGTGTCATATAAAAAAATCATTGTAAAATCTAATGTCATAAAGCTTTTTCCTATGTTTTCTTCCAAGAATTTCATGGTTTTAGCTCTTATGTTTAGGTCTTTGATCCATTTTGAGTTAATTTTTGTATATATGGTGTAAGGTGAGTCCAGCCTCATTCATTTTCAAGTGGATATCCAGTTTGCTCAACCATTTGTTGAAAAGACTGTCCTTTCCTCATTGAATGGTCTTGGTATCCTTGTTAAAAATTATTTGGAAGTTTATTTCTGTTTTTTTTTGTCTGTAATTTTGTCTTTATGTCAGTACCAGGCCACTGAAATTACTGTAGCTTTGTAGTACTTAAATCAGCAAGTGTGAGATGTCCAACTTTGTTATTCTTTTACAAAATTGCTTTGGCTATTCTGAGTCCCTTGAGATTTCAAATGAGTTTTATGATGGATTTTTTAATCTCTGAAAATGCCACCACTGGGATTTTGATAGAACTTTCATAGAATCTAGAGATTTCATAGATGGAGATTTCATGAATAGTTAGTAGTACTGACATCTTAACAGTATTAAATATTAAATGAACATGGGATGTCTTTCCATTTGTGTCTTTGATTTCTTTCAGCAATTTTTGGTAGTTTTCAGTACACAAGAATTTGCCTCCTTGGTTAAGTTTTTCCTATTATTTTCTGTCCTTTTCTCATTGATTTATATGAATTGTGTGTGTTTTCTGAACGGTAGTCCTCTGTTGGTTATATAGCTGCAACTATTTCCTAGTTTTCTTGCTTGACTATTGTTACTTTAAGTTCTTAATTTTAATACCACATGTATCAATTATTTTCTATTATGGCTAGTCACTTCCCTTTTTAAGGAATTATTCCCTACCCAAAATTCATGAAGATATTTTCCTGTATTTACTTATTTCTTCATATTTCGATACCGATCAGTCACCAATGCTTCCTTCTCTTCTTATTGAAATAATGAAGTTTTAATCAGGCTGCTCTCATAACTGTAGCTGGGAGATGTTCTACTCACTGAGACTCAGACCTGGAAGAAAAGTTCACTAATTTTATACTGTAAATTTAAATAACATTTTAGCATTTTTCCACAATTCCACTTAAAAGAGAACAAAATATTTCAGGATATATCCTAGGAGAGAGTGCTACAGATAAGGGCTCTGTGGTGTAACATGTACTATATTATGAAGGTTTTTAAAATTTTAAGAATATTTATTACTTATCATTACTTATTTAAACTTTGATTTAGATGATTTTATGCCAGTATCAGTTCTGTTTGTAACAGTCATGTATAAAGTCTGTGTGTAAAGACTAAATGCAGGTTTCTCTTCCCCATATGTAATGATTTGACACTTTTAATACATTCACTAAATCTTTCCATATTTGTGCATCAAGAAATATTAATATGTGTTTTGAGAGAAAGTGTACCATGATCACACACCTTTGAGAAATATTATGTCATTGGAATTTTACCACATACATTTTCACTTTAAACACTCTTCTTATTACTGCAGCAAATCAATCTATTTAACTTTGTTTACCAATTTTTTTTCCATCTGGAACATTAATTCCCAAATAAAATGTCTGTTAAAAACTTGAGGAACTCTGTGGAACCTAGAATGGAAAATACTTTTTCTGAGTGACGGTTAAGATATTTCCCAATTTGAAAAAATATATTTTAAGAAGAATAAGAAATTAAATAATATAACATGACCCAGATCCATTCAGTGACATGTATTATTAAATCATGGTGCTAGATAAAGAATCTTTTTTGATGGCCCATAATACCCATGCCTTAGATGTGCTGTTACTAACATCTTTGTGATCCCTTGGCTGACCACATCTGCAATAGGTTGGTCAGAGACCCCAACCTAATTAGGGGCTGATGGCATCCCATGACGTTGATGCCGCCCCGCCCCCAGTGGAAGAGGTGAGTAGAGGCAGCAACCCCGCAATGCACAGGGTTAAGCATTTATTGAGTGCCCATCACATGCTGGGTGCCTTTTCATCTAAGTCATCTGGTTTCAGTCCTCACAATAATGCTATGACTTGATTGTTACTGTACCTGTTTTACAAATAAGGAAACTAGAACTAAGAGAATTGACTACTTTGCCCAGGATCCCAAAGTTAATCAAAGGCAGAGAATGTATTTGACCTTGGTTTCTTCCTGCCTCTCTTTACTTTCCATCACACAGAGGGAGCAGTGGTGACGTATTCATGGTATACATTGTCCTTATGTTAGGAATGACCAAACTGAGTTACGTTTTAGGCTAAGTAATTTTTCCAGAATTACACCTTTAGCCCATGATAGAAATAGGATTTGAAAGCAGAGGATTGTTAGAAATGATCTGCAAGTCCTTCCCATATTTGGGGCTATCTTTATACGTCTAAATCGTGGCTACTGTGGACCATCTGGTAGTCACATTTGGTTCTTGACCCCTTGTGGCTTCTTCTGTAACTTACAGGATGGCCCAGTCAGCCTTCTGATGTCAACATCGTGTGGTCAGTACAACTATTTTAGGTCACAGTCTTGGTTTAAGCTGGATTAGAGTGAAAACTTAAAACTTTTCACTTACATGAGGCATTTAGAGGAGTCCAACTCATAGAAACAAATTGTGGAATGGTGGCTGCCAGGAGCGGGGAGAGGGGGAATGAGGAGATGTTTAATGGGTATAGTTGCAGTTTTTCCCAGATGCAGAAGTTCTGGAGATTAGTTGTACATTAATGATTTGCATACATTTAACACTACTGAACTGTACACTTAAAAATGGTTAAAATGGCAAATTTTATGCTATATGCATTTTACCACAACTAAAAACAAATTATTTTCGTTTTGAAAAATTCTTTCTTCTTTGAAAATTTATCCTCCATGTAAAGTTAATTTACGTGGCATTAGGAAACCGTTACTTATTAACTTATTTTTTATTCACAGTGATCTGCAGCCCTGGATCTTATAACTCCCGTGATGGAATTCACTGCCTTCCGTGCAATAGCAGCTTGGTGTTTGGAGCAAAAGCATGTTTATAGGCCATTATTTTGAGCTCTTCGGTGGTTTGTTAAACACAAAAGTATATTTTTGAAATATTACTATATAATAAATCACTATTATGCCAAAATTAAATATATTAGATATTACCAAAATATGGTGTCATCATTTTAATTGAAACACGGTATGTCCATATGCCTTATATACAGAACATCCAGTAATCTTTATTCATTGGTGCCAGACCTACATATGACTCCAAAATATTTCTTGGATCACTGTTTTAAAAATAGTTTCAAATATACTATATTGGTTTAGCCCAAAATATTTTTTTATGATTTTTTAAAAACAGCCCATTCTGTCATTATTATATGTTGACTAATCTCAGGCCACCATATTCTTCCACAATCATTTTAATTTCAGCTTGTTTCATTCCTTTGTTTTAATTCTATGGGATTCTATTCCTTCCAGTTTGACCTTTCATAGCTCAAAGTCACTGCAAGTCTTATTGCAATTTTTAGCCAGTTTAGTTTAAGCCCTAGTCCCAAACACACACTGAGTTTTTAATATACTTCAATGTGGTGATCTTAAACTTTTCAGTTGAAAGTCCCTCAAATTACCTTTTTGACATTTTAGAATGGAGTAATCATTGTATGTGCCTAAATTAACATTTGAGCTTTCACAGTGTGGAGAGAAAGAGAAACTAAGCAGTTTCTTTCCCCAGCAGCACCTCTAGGGGTGAGAATCAAGCAGTCATTTCACTTCCTTCACTATTACAGTGTTCTGTGACAGATAACACTGCTGCGACTGCCTAATACTTACTCTCTCACCCTGGGAGGTTGTGTTTGAATATGAAAAACTACCAAAAATTTAAATATTAATTACCAGGAAAATACATGAGTAAATCACAAAATTAGTAGCTTCTCAGTTTTCTAATTACTGTTTTAATTAAATTCGTATCCACTTTACACTCTCTTGGAACGTTCCCTGTTTTTCTCTTCATATTTCCTTTCTGGAGACGTGAACATATGTAAGTGGAAAATGCACACAGATTGGATGTGGGCACAGCTGTGCAGCACACTGGACAGGAGAGGCATGTACTTAAACCGAGGCTCTGCATGGCTTTTTGAGTGTCCAGTAAATACATTAGCTTCTCCATCGTCCTGTGGCTAAACATTACTCTGGAATTCTCACACAAATAAGAGAGGGAAGGGAAATGACATTTCTTTGTTAGCCCTGTTGATCTTTCTTTAACAATCCCTTTAGACTTTCCTAATCATGACGTAATTGTTTTCATATATTTTTGAGAGGTTTTTCAAGAGCCGTCTTTTCACTATTAAGTCACATATTTTTGCCGTTTTACTGTTTGGGTGAGTTATTGTTCCTCTTGCACATGCTTTCTGTAACTAGTAAAAGACCTATTAAATCTCCATCTGCAAAAGTAGTGCAAGCTTCTAAAGTTTTCCAAATTTCTTAATAATAAGATGAATTGGAGTACATATTCTTTCCTTTGTACTCCCTAAGTTTGGATTACTTTCTTCCTATTATTTTAAAGCCCAGAGGAATTTAATTTCTGATACATCCTTCTGAGGCGTGACCAGTACTAGCCCCCTAGCTGGTCATCTGGGAAGACAGCGGCATAACATGGTGACATGGTGATGATGGGCACTAGAGGTCACAAGAGATGGGTGATCTGGAATGAGAAGAGACAAGTGACAGGAGAATGAGTGGAGCCAGTCACGGACTTTCAGCTTATGAAGGCAGACCAGAAATGAGGCCAGACAGATTCCAGGGGGCAGAACAGGTCAGATTTAAAAGTCCAGGCAAAAAGAACAGCTGGTAGAAATTTAAGCAGAGGATGAGCTAGGAGAAGAAAGAGAAGTGTTAAATTACTTCTTTTTCTTGGTTCTCAAAATGAAATGTTCTTGGCTCTGTTTTACCACATATCACATTTATTTTGATTGTGTGTCTGTCTTCCACATTCAGTTATACTAGTGTCTTCCTAGTTTCCTAGTCATCTTCAAAGCACAGTTATGTGCTTAATAATTTTTAAACTAATTAATAGATTATTAAAGTCCTGTGAGTATAAATAATAACTAAGATAGAAGTTGCTTCTGTTATATTAATAGATAGGTTGTGGAATGTTGAAAGTAGTTTTAAGCAATTGACAATATGTATGATAAAAACTATAAACTAATCCCTAAGAGAGATTGTTGTCATAAGACAGTTACAGGTGTTCATTATTTTTGTTTATATCAAAATAATATCTTACATTTATATAATGCCTTAATTTTAACAAAACATTTTTTTCTTAATTACACAATCTGGCATTTCATTGACCTGTGAACTTATGGGAAATATGGTTCCCATTTTGTATTTTATCAATTAGATGTTTTTCTCATTATAGGTGTGTAATATGTATTCATTTGGCAATATGTAAAAAGAATCTTAACAAGTTTGGCCCAGTAATATCACTTAAAGGACACTATCCAAAGGAAGCAAATTAGAGATCAGGTGAAATATTCCATCCAGTGGTACTAATAATGAAAATGGAATTAACAGAAATTATCTGCAAGAATGAAATGGTTAAATAAATTATGCTGTTTCCATATGGTAGAATGTTATGTAGTATTGTTTAGAGTTTTAAAACAAATGAACCGAAATGTTAATAGTGGTCATGCTATGTGATAGGGTCCTATGTGAGGTTTTTTTGATACCCTCTCTTTTCCAAGTCGTCTACAGTGAAATGAATTACTTTGGAAAATCTTGGAAGCAGTAAACATACTTTGACAAATGACAAGAGTAGCCATTTGGGGAAGACATTGTTGCTCACTCTCCAGTATCAATTCGCCCCCCTTCTTCCCAACAGAGCACCAAGTTTGTTTACTCCAGAGAACTATCCTTCTTAGCCAGTCAGCACGTGACTTCTTTTGGCCGCCGCTTTGTTGAAACCATGAGGTGAACACCCTGAGGCTGAAGCCCACGCTGAGGACCCCGAGTGGAGACATGGAAAGAGCTGGCACTTGATGACGCTGAACACTACCCTTATTGTGTCTGAATCCCACCTGCCCTGGACTCCCCAGTTCTGTGAGATAGGAAAGTTCCTTTCATTAAAGCAAGTTAGGTTTTCTGCAGCTAAAAGCATCCTAATTGGTAGAGAGTTCATTACAGGAAATAGGTAAAATAGAGGAAATTAGAAGTAGGGGGGAAATACCACTTACAGTTTCATAACCCAGATATCAGCAATGTTAACATTTTGGTAAATTTCCTACTTTTGTGTGATTTTTTAATTCATGTTATATGTTTTATTCATGTATATGCAGTCAGTATTTCCCTTAATATATATTTTCCATACCATCTTATACACCTCACTAACATAATTGGAATGATTATTACATATGATACATTTCAGCAAAATTACTGTAGTATGGTTAATCATTTCTAATTGTTGGACATTTCTACTGCTTCCAGACTTTTGCTGTTTTATGTAGCATTGCAGTTAACATCTTCTTTCTTAATACTCTGTGGTATTTTTAAGTCTTCTCTCTGCCCAGAAGTAGAATTACTGGGTTTGGATATTTCTAATCCTTAGGACCATTTGCCAAATTTATTTTCTAAGAATTGTATCAATTTATAGTCCCACCAGTGATGTATCAGAGTATACATTTCACTGCACCCTCTCTGAATTCTTTTTTTTTTGGGGGGGGGGTGTGGGCACACCACACAGCCTGTGGGATCTTAGTTCCCCTACCACGGATTGAACCCAGGCCCAGCAGTGAAAGCGCGGAGGCCTAACCACTGGACCACCAAGGAATTCCCTGAATTCAATTTTTTGATTATTTCTTGACAGATGGAAATAGTTTCCCATGTTATACTTTCATTTTTCTGCGGTACTGGTGAGGTTGAGCTTTCCTCATATAATTATGCCGCTGCTGGTGCTAACGAGTATTAGTTACCAAGTGCTTATTATGTGAAAAGATCTGTTTGAAATCCTTTGCGTATATTTTCGTGTTTTATTTACCCAATTCTGTGATTTATTATTATATTACTCTCATTTCGTATATGAGAAAATCGAGTCACAATAATTGTATAACTTCCCCAAGTTTACGAGCTGATTACTGGTGAAGATGTGTGTCAGTTACAGAGAACCCTGATGCAGTGGTTTCCGTTCTCTCTCTTGAGTCCAGCAAAGGTCGGGTTAGAGCTGGTGCCATGTCTCCATAGAGCTGTCCTTACCTTGGGCCACCTGTCCTTTTTTGCTCCACCTTCCTTAATGTAGCTTTTGTCTTCATGGTTGTAGGTGGCTGTTGTGCATCTAGGCATTGGATTGACCTTCTATTCAGAAAAAAAGATGAAGAGGAAAGCCCTCTACAAGACTTTTACATCACATTGAAGGGGACAATGTCCCAAGGACACGTAAGTGGAAAATTGATATATTCACTTTTGATTCTCATTAATAGAGAAGAGGGGTTAAAAGTGGACATGGACTTGGAATGGTGTTGAGTGGGCCGGTGCCTTTATCTGACACAGAGAATCCCTTTAACGAGTCTGCATCAATACACACCCTTCATATTAACAAGCTCTGCATTGTCGCATGCTCATTGTCTCTCCCTCCCCCATAATACAGGTTCAAACTCTCACCCAGTGAGTGCATTCAGGTTGAAGTTCAAAATCATGGGTGATGTGTGGAAGGTTGCATCAGGTCCAGGGTCCCTATGGTCTAGAGTTGATGTGCCTCTAAACTACCAATATAAAATGGGTGAGAAGGAAGAGAGTGACTAGTTTAAAATGCCCATTCAGAAAAGGGAGTAAAGAGAAACACATCCCAGTCACCATCCAGGTGGGCAAGATATACTGAGATCTTCCTGCTGTCAAATATGGGTGAGTTATTTGATTGGTCCCTGGTTCTGACCTCAGTGGTTATCTTCCTTCTCTATTCTATTCTACTTTCTGGAAGTCAGGGGCCCAGAATACTCATAAGCTATCGCTGCCCAGATTTGGGTATCCAAGGGCAGGACAGTTCTCTTATGTTAGGTTGTGTTGTGTCCTCATGGTTAAGCTTGGTGACAAAAGATGCACAGGTGCCCTCAAAGGCCCCAGCTGGCCCTCACTTCTCCTCTGCTGTGCATCTGACTTGCTGCCAGCATTGACCAGCAGTGACCTCAGTTATGCCACCCACTGCCTGATGTCCAGAGGCTGAGCTTCCCCTGGGGTCTCAGTTTCCACAGATCTGTCCTTTTATTGATGTAAAGACAAGATGGACTCCACTGATGGTGGTAACTCCTGGCATTCAGTGAGGATACATCATTTAAATGATCACGTCATCACTCAGGGCCAAGTGCCTATGGAAGACAAGGCCTCAGATGAAATAGTACATTTTAATGAAGGCAGTGAAGTATAAGGACTGAGATGAGTTGGTTGCTTCTAACTGCATTTGATGAAAGAAAATGATGAGTTCAAGCCTTCAAAACAACCCAGAAAGTTCCTATGACTGCCATGGAAGTAACTCTCTTTTCCTGTGGCCACACAGATTTTTGATAAACAAACTTAAATTCGAATCCAATGGTGGATTGACTGATAAATCTACTTGAACTCACCACCTAATACGTTTCTCATGATAGAGGCCAGGCACTGGTTGGGAAAGAATTGACGTGAGGACCTGTGAAAGTCCCAGAGAAGCCAAACACATTAAGCCCAACATTCTACTGGGATTTGTTTGTCAGTAAGAGCAGCCCTTCCTCCCCTGAGGAGCCTAAACTTCCCCTTGCCTGAAGAGCCTATAATGGTGGTCCTAAAACAGTTGTCTTGTTTCCTCCCCAAAACTATCACTTTTCATTGCTTCTGAACCTAGACCTTAACTTGAATCCTGGCAGTCCCCAGGGTGTTTGGTTAGCAAGTGTTACCTACTACACGTATCAGAAGAATTGTAGTAGCCAGTTTACAGCAGAAGCTTACTGGGGACATGCATAGGTGATGTTGGAGACACCTGATCAGGGCCCCCTGTTGAGTTATGTCTGGTATAATCCTCTTCCTTCGAATGCATGTTAGAACCTGTGACTTGATTTTAGACAACAGAAGACGTCAAAGATGGGAGAGTCACTGAATTTCTTTTTGCTGGATCTGGAGCAAGAGATCCTTCCACTGGCACAGAAACAGCTGCCATGTCGTGAGAGGACCTGTAAGAGGACCAAGTGGCAAGGACCTGCAGTGGGCTCAGAGAGCTGAGGGCAATCCCTGGCTGTCAGCTGGCAGGAAAGCAGTGCCTTAGTTCTAAGACTGCAAGGAATTGGATTCTGCCAACAACCATGTGAGCTGAGATGAGGACACCCTCCTCCAGAAAGGAGCCCAGCCCAGCCAGCACCTGCCTACAGCTCTGTCCCGGGCAGAGGACCTAGCTAAGCCATACCCCAGAAACTAGGATGAAAACGGGTGTTGTCCTCATCCATGAAACGTATGGTGATGTGTTACTCAGCAATAGAAAGTGTATAACCGATGCACAGGGAATAGGTCCTCAGTGTACTCAGCCAGAGTGGAAGGAGTGCCGTGCTGGGTGGGGCTGAACGTATTGAGATGGGTGTCATTGCCAGAGAGCCTGGATTCAGTGTATGAGTTGGAGCAGCTGGGAATCGCACTAACAGTTTGCTCATCTGATTGACTGGACTCTGAACCCAGCGGTGGGTAGCTTACACTGAGTAAACTTGACAACCTGGCATTACTTGGTGTGCCGAGTAAGGCATCTGAAGGCTTAGGGAGGCTGGAATGCTGGAGTGGATGTTTTATGTGAGATTTCCATGCAGACTCCCCTATTTCTGGCCCCTGATGGGTCTAGAGGCCTCTCCCTTCCAGGGCTCAGAGGAGTTCTTAGTGAATAGCATGCTGGCATCTTGAGGTCTCTGTACCTGCAGCGCTTTGTGGTCCAGTGATGGGAGTTGAGATGGACCTGGTGAATCACATGGGCTGAGGGCATCCAGGAGAAGTGCCATGCAGAGGCCAGAGGTGGTGGGCGTCAGGGCTGAAGCAGCGATCAGAACCACCAGACCCACGGGGGTCTTGGCACATTGCTCATGGTGTGCCCAGACTGAAGGAGGTGGGGGGCAGTTCCGTCTGTGAGATTCAAATTCAGGTTGGTTTATCAGAGCTCCAGGCCTGTCTCAAAGAAGCCTGACTAAGCCATGGCAGTTGAGAATTGTGACTTAGCTAATTTCCAGAACTGAATCAATTCACAGACTCAGAGGTATGTGTACCTTGGGGCAGAGGCAGCCCACGGGGGCTCTCTTGAGGAAGGACCCGCCACACGGCCCAAGGTTTATGCTGCACATCTTTCCAGCCTTCCCAGAAGAGGCCCACAGCCATTTGCTAGGGTGGCTGCATAATAGAGAATGAAACATACCAGCTATTGTGGAGATTACTCGACTCTGGCTCTCAACTGATGTTACTCCCAGGAACTCATGATACCACCGTGCTCAGGGTGGGGACTAGTAAAGGAGTGTGGGGTCAGGCCTGTCTCACGATGGGCCAGATGGGCTCCCTGGTCCACTGCCTGACTCTTCCGAGTTCCAGCACGCGTAGTCGGAATAGCAGCTGGATGAATTCCTCTTGTTGGTTCCATGAACTATGGAGTTATTGGAACTGGAGAGACCTAGTGGAGCCCCTAGAACTCCACTAGGGCCTATTGGAGTCCCCACCTATGAAAATAACAAACCAAAAGCAACATTGCATTTCTGGAGGGATTTAGGAGATCAATGCCATTTTCAAAGACTAGGAGGATGAAGGATAGTGATTCCTCTCCCATCATCATGCACGCATCTCTCTGGCCTGGGCAGAAGGTGGTGGACCTTGGAGAATGACCATCCAACTCCATCAGGTGGGATTCCAGTTGCAACTTCCTTTACAGTTGTTGTTTATTTACTAGAATAAATTAAAACAGTCCCTGATACGTGGTCCACAGCTGCTGATCTGGTGAATGCTCTCATCTTTGTACTTTTAGGTACAGTCCACCAAAAGCAGTTTGTTTTCAGCTGGCCAGCCAATAATAACACTTTTACTGTCCTACTGCAAGGCTGTGTCAAATTCCAACTCTGTCATCATCTTGTCTGCAGATAACTTGACCTTTCCATTCCACAGTGCACCAGGCTGACCCACTGTGTTAAAGGCACCGTGCTCACTGCAGTGCTAAACAGGAATTACCAAATCCTTCACACAACTTTGTGAGACACAGACGTGTCAGAAGGTTGGATGCAAGCCCCACAAGATTTCAGGATCCTGCCACCTTGGTGACATTTCTAGGGGTCTTGTGATCTGGCCCATGTTGATTTCCTTCCATGACTGTAGAAGAATTTCTTCATCTGGCTTCTTCCAGCAAGAAAGAGTTGCAAAGCCGAAGAGGGGAATTCTCTTGATTTTGGAGTCAGTATTTATTTCTACTGATGTGTTTCTCCTGCTAATTTACTAAGTACCCTGGCAAGCTGCCAGTTTTGAATGAGACTCAGAGCACGAGATGGCTCTGCAGCTGTTGCAGGCCACTGCACGAGCTGCTCCCGCCACCAGCCATGGGAGTGCTGGACGGGTGTGCATGAGAAGGGCTTGGGCGGGTCCTGAAGGCCTGGGAAGTTGACTGTACAAGATATGTTGGAAGCATCCCAAAGTGGACAGTTACAGCCACGCTCACAGGTAGGCCCATAAGAGCAGTGAAGGGAAATCTTCTCAAGAGATGGAACTTGGAGCAGTGCCTTTGTTTTTCCACTTGGTCAGAAATGAGAGTTGACCAGAAGTATGGAGTTGCATGGATTTTGAAGCAATAAACAAAAGTTAAGTGGGACAAGATTGGAAATTTGGTGACAAGGAGGAAATGTTTGTGACTACATCTCTCAGAATAAGCAGAGCATGGAGGAGTGCACACTAAAGGGAAACTCAGCTGAGAGAGCCTTGACCATCCAATACACGAGATGACCATTGTGTGGACAGTGGTCCGCCTCTCCTTGCCATGCACCAAGTGGCCATGGTGACAAAGATGGAGGCTCTGCCTGATATCAGGACACAACCTGCCTGCAGCCTCTTCTGAGTGCCCGATCCTCCAACAGGAGAGTCCAACAAGGAGCCCCCATTACGGCAGCATTTACCAGGGAGACAGCCAACCACCTGGATGGCAGGTCCAGCAGCATGGGACCAAGGCCATCCTGAAAGGGGCCGTGATTTGTTCATACTGGAACTGAGTGAAGATTTGCTTTCCAGTATTTCCGCCAAAACCGCCACCTGCGGATTTAGCAAATGCCATTAGTGCTGTGATTACAGTCCTCACAACATTGCTACTGAACAGGGAACTTAGTTTACAAGAGGTGAAGCATGACAGCAGACGTGTGCTCTTACAGTTTGCTCGTTTCTCCCTGCTCCCCATTACCTTGAAACATCTGGGGTGACAAGATGGTGGGCTGCTCTGCTGAAGACTCTTCTGGTGCCACCTGAAGGGATCGCCTGGAGGCTCAGGTAACGTCCTCCTGGGTGTGACGTATGCTTTGAATCACCAGCGAATAGCAACAGCCACACTCTCCTCATTGAGTTTACTCCTATAGAGTTACAGTGATTATCTGGAGAAGGGCATGGTGGGAGAACTGTCCCCACCTGTATGAAAGTACTATCTGGTAGTGTCACTTCTGTAGTTAAGACCCTGTGGGTCTCCGAATCATGTGTGTGTTGGGGGGTAGGTGACAGGAATGGCTTCTCACGATTACGCCACAGACCAACTAGCAAACATGAGCTTTTGGTCTCTGCAGTTGTGGACTCTGCTACTTTAGAGGCAGTATTTACCAAGGGAGGAATGCATCTATTAAACTGTGGGCTGGAACTTGCATCTCACGCTCTTGAATCAGTGCGTAAGAGGGAGCTGACTGTAAGGTCAGAGTGATTGACTCTAGTGTTCCAGAGGAGACTGGGTTTCCCCAGCACTGTGGAGACAGGCAGGAAGGCTGGGGTCCTCCGTGGCGAGTCTGAGCACCCCGGTGTCCCATGGCAGAGTGAATCGAAGACCACAACGCCCAGGATAGACGGGCTGGTGATGGCACAGGATGCGGGTGTAACAGCTGTGGCAACGCGCCTTCCCCACCTTCTGCCATAAGGGATCACTGACCTACGGACCCACGGCCGCCCTCTGAATCCCCTGCTGTTTGCCCTGGCCCCGCGCTTCCTGCAGGCTGTGTCCCCCAGTGACTGAGCTCCATGGAGCGCAGAGCTCGGGCCCGTTATCTGCATACATAGGGTTTCCTGATGGGCGACTGTGGCCTGTGGGCGGCCCATCACCCAGCCTGCTCTGTCTTGGACCCACGCTGCAGCCTCCAGCTCCACCCAAGGCCTCCCCTCCTTCCTCCTTGCCTTCTAGGGGTCCAACCTACATCTCACCCCAGGCTCTCTCAGCCTCTTCTCTCTTTCTCCCCTTTTTCTCTCACACACATTTTCCCATATAAATCTGTTACACATCTAATCTTATTTTTGTGGCTGTTTCTCAGGAGATCCTAACTAACCCAAGGAACGCCAGGAGCCAGGAGTAGTCGGAGAACAGAGGCAGTAAGGTGGGGCTCAGGGACTTATTCCCTGAGCTGCCAGTGGACAGAGAGGGTGCTCACCTGTGTGCCATGTGCTTGCAGGTGTGAAGATTTGAAAGATGACACAGTGATGCCTGCAAGGTCAACTGTGTTGGCAGAATACTGTTAAGTCAAATGGATGCTTTGAAAAGGAATAATGAGAAACAGATAATTGAAGACTATGGGTCGGGCCAGAGGGCCCCTTTGTAGCTACAGAAAGACCCCATTCATTGCACTGGCAGCAACCAGGAGGTTGGAGTGTGAGGGTGTTTGGCCAGAGGAACTGGAATATGAAATGGACCGTGCAAGGGTTCACTGAGCAGGACACTTTTGGGGGGTTCCCCTGGCAAAGACCCTAGGTTATGTGCAAACGTACTGCTGGGGGTGGGGGGCGGGCGTGCTCTTGGAGGCCTGGGGAAAGTGATGGGCCACACTGAGCAGAGTGGAAGTGCTGGAGCAGCCCCGGGAGAGTGATGGAGCAAGGAATGCAGACGTAGGGATGCAGGAACTGATAACTGACATGAGGCTGAGAATCCCAACGGAGCACTGTGTTCCACAAGGGGGCTCAAGGGCACACCATTCACAGGGCCATCAGGGTCGTGAGGCTCTGAGCAGTACCAGCCTCACCAAGCACTTCATTGGTGGGTCTCCTCTGCAGGCCAGGACTAAAGGGAGGAGAGAGAGAGTAATGCAGTAATAAAGCCTGAGGGAATGCCTAGCTCTAGGCACAAGTGATCACGGGCCCAGAACCGCCCACTGGGCACGGAACCTGGGCTGACCCGGCAGCAGTCCATTGTTGCCTGGAAGTGGTCCATTGAGGACTGAGTCCAGACAGGACCAGCGAGCCCAAGCACACTGCAAGAGCCGGCATCCCGACCCCCATCTTACCCACAACCATTGCACCAGGGCCCTTCCCCACGTTCACATCAGTTCAACCAACTCAAGGATGAGGAAAATCCCAAGCTTGATGTATGGGTGCACTGGCTCCGTCAGTGATCGCAAGCCAGAATTTATGAGCGGCTGCCCATTTCAGAGGTTGCAGAAAGACTGGAGAGGGGACAGTCTCTATCTGCTCCTGGTCAGTGGTCCACAGGCTGGCTGCAGCCAGGGGCCTAGAAGGAAAAAGCTTGGAAGATTGGATACAAAACTGTCTGGAGCAGGGACCTGTGGACGGACACAGGGGCATAGGCACAAGTATGAGGACGTTGAATCTCATGTTAACATCCATCAGGAAGCTTGTGCCCTGGAAGAGGCCCTGAACAAGCAAGTGAGTAAAATGCCCCGGCCAGGTGACACTTGCCAGCTTTCATCACATGGACACAAGGACAGAATGGCCAGGGTAATGAGGTGGAGCTACGTGAGCTCCCGATGGCACGGACCCCCGCATTCCCAGACTCTTCCAGCTCATGCCACCTCTGAGTCCCTGGTATGGCCCCCCTCCTCAAGGACACCAGCAACTGGGTAGCAACTTGATGACATTCATCTTCCAACAGTCCATCCTTTCAGGAATGTACACCCACCCACTGCGTAGTCAGCACCACTGCCCAGGGTGCCACTCCCAGTCTGGCCCCAGCCATGGAATCCTGCACAGAAGAGTAGCCAACCAAGGGTGGGACCACTCCATAGCATAGAAAGTGCAGGAGTGGACCCCCACCACCCAGCAGGGGAGCAGCAGTGCCACCTGCTTCTACAGGAGGACGGTGAGTGGGAGGCCAGCTCCCCATCAGTCTGCTGAAAGCAGGGGTGGGGTACACTTTCCTGCTGGTGTGTGCCCAGGGTAGGGTAGGAATGGGCAGAAAAGTCTTCTGTTGTTTGGTCATCCTTTTCCCACCCTTTGGCCTTGCTTGGAGCACTTTTGTCTGTGCTATTGGTGGGTGTGTTTTCTAGGGGAGACAGTAAGG
Source organism: Mesoplodon bidens (assembly GCF_964165515.1). Lineage (NCBI taxonomy): Eukaryota > Metazoa > Chordata > Mammalia > Artiodactyla > Ziphiidae > Mesoplodon > Mesoplodon bidens. Next base: position 1,740,770 of record NC_138166.1, on the reverse strand, counting down.
AAACAGGGAACTCTCTGCAGTGGTCTTCCCCAAATCCCATGGAACTTAGGCAACCCCCTGCTTCTTTGCAACTTCCAGAGCCTTCTTTTTTTCTTTTGAGTGATGTCCAGGGTTTTTAGTAGAAAGAGGGAGAATCTTCGAGGAAGGGAACTACTGTATTTTGGCAGAACCAGACATCTCCTGAAGTATAATTTGATTATCTTAATATTTTCCAAGTCTCAAGTGACTTTGCCTCTTCCATTCCTGACATTTGTTATTTGTACCTTTTCTTTCTTTTTGTTCTTGGTCAGTCCATCAGATTTATACTTTTCACTGTGACATCTCATTTGTCCACTGGGATATTTGGAATTCTGTTAATTTACATATTATAATTTGCATATGGAGGCTTTTTACTTAGCTCTTCTTACTGATTTATAGTTTAATTGAACTGTTGTCAGGAATTACAATCTGGATGATGTCAGTTCTTGATAATGTGTTGAGACTTTCTTTATGGCTCAGCATAAAGTCATTGTTTATAAATTTTCCACATGTGCTTGTAAAAAAATATGTATTCTGTAATTTTTTTTAGGAAGAATTATGTACATGTCCACTAGGTCAACTTTGTTAATTAAGTTATTCAGGTTGGTAAAATGTCTCTGAGTATTTTATCTCCTATTCATTTTACCAGTTATATATAAAAATACTACCCTATAAATTATAGTATATATTCTTATCAAGATCTAATGTTTATTTTTTACTATTTTATATCCTTATAGTTTTAAGAATGCAGTTGACATAAAGATATTTTCAATCAAACGAAAACTGAAAATAGTCACCACCAGTAGAAATTCACTAAAAGAGATACCAAAAAGTACTCTTCAGGCAGAAGAAATATGATTTGCAATGAAAATGAAAGAAGGAATAAAAACCAATAAAATAGCAGATACAGGGATATAGCTAAATGACTAATGACTATCAGAAAAATAATAGTCAAGACTTGTCAGATATAAAACACATAGAATTAAAATACTTTAAAATAATGGATATACATAAGGAAGAGGTAAATGGAGTTAAACTGTACTATGGCTTTGCCTGTAAAGTGATAAAAGCATCAATAAATATTACATCTTAATAAGGCAACTACTTATGTATACTACAGTCTGTAGGGTACTGTTTCTGTATATGAAATTCTAAGTTGGCATTTATTTTCCTTCAGCACATTGATGATATTCAGCTGTCTTCAAAATTCCATGGTTTCTTTTGATACCAAAAGAAGAATTATACATTCTGTCTAGCTTCTTTTGTTGCTTTTGGCAGGAAGATTTTTATAAATTATCTAATCTGCCAATTCAGGAATGTGAAGTTCTTAGCTTTAAAAAGATTTTTGGTTTTTATTTATTTTTAAAGAAGTCTTCCTCCATGCTACAGCGGAGGAAACGCTAGTGACAGTTTGCACTTAAGGTATTTACTTACTGTTAGACCATATTTCTACTTACATAGTTTAATGAGCATTGTATTTAATTTTATATATATATATATATATATATATTCTGGCTGCACTGGGTCTTTGTTGCTGTGCATGGGCTTTCTCTAGTTGCAGTGAGTGGAAGCTACTCTCCATTGCAGTGTGGGCTTCTCATTGCGGTGGCTTCTCTTGTTGTGGGACACGGGCTCTGGGCGCGCGGGTTTTGGTAGTTGTGACACGCAGTCTCAGTAGCTGTGGCTCGAGGGCCCTAGAGTGCAGGCTCAGTAGTTGTGGCACACGGGCTTAGTTGCTCCGCGGCATGTGGGATCTTCCTGGTCCAGGGCTCAAACCCATGTCCCCTACATCGGCAGGCGGGTTCTTAACCACTGTGCCACCAGGGAAGTTCCACATTTAATTTTAGAAACAGCACAATGAAAATGTATTGTCATCACAGTCTGTACCGTGAGGCAAGTTTATATTATAGATACTACTTCAGTGTAATGTCCGTCCTTTATTTAAATAAGAAGTGAAAGTCATAGTATATATTGAAATAAGCCTCAAGGATTATATTTAAATAATTCAAAATATTTATAGCATTTTGAATATTTTTTTAATGGCACACGTTATTATTCTTGTTTAATTTACTTTAAAAGACTGAACTATTTCAAAAGTATTCTTTTAAATGTAACTCTGTGTGGAAGTGCAAAACCCAGCTTAAAAAATAGTTTACTTTATAAATCAGCCCAATACACATACCCATGAAACAATACATACACATTGGACCTAATCATATAAATTCAACATCACATATAATTAAAGTATTATAAAACATTTTCCTAGCAGATATCATGTATAAATAGGATAAAAACTAAGATATTTTATGTTTTAAATTTAAACATTTGAGAGGCATAGAATAGGGAAAAAATGAGTCCTAAATTAAGACATTCACTTTTACTTAATTAGAATCTTCAAAAAAAAGTTTTATTATAAAATATTGACTATATTCCCTGTGCTGTACATTAATTACATCCCTGTGACCGATTAGATTCCTAACTGGTAGTTTGTGTCTCTGAATCCCCTTCACCTATCCTGACCCCTCCCCAGCCCTCTCCCCTCTGGTACCCACAAGGTTGCTCTCTGTGAGTCTGTTTCTGTTTTGTTTGTTCATTTATTTTGGCATTTAAATTCCAAACATAATTGAAAACATACTGTATTTGTCTTTCTCTCACTTATTATTTGTCTTTCTCTGACTTATTTCACTGAGCATAATACCCTCTAGGTCCATCCATGCTATTGCAAATGTCAAAATTTCATTCTTTCTTATGTCTGAGTAATATATATATATATATATATATATATATATATATATATATATATATACACATACATATATTTCTCATCTTCTTTATCTATTCATCTGTGCATATCTTGGCTATTGTAAATAATGCAATGAACATGAGGGTGCATATATTTTTTAAATATAGTGTTTTCATTTCTTTGGATCAATACCCAGGAGTGGGATTGATGAATCATATAGTAGTTCTATTTTTAGTTTTTTGAGGAAACGCCGTACTGTTTTCCCTGGTGGCTGAACCAATTGACACTCCTACCAACAGCACACGAGGGTTCCCTTTTTTCCGCATCATCACCAACACTTAATCGTTGTCTTTTTCATAGTAGCCATTCTGACAGGTGTAAGGTGATATCTCACCATGCTTTTGATTTGCATTTCCCTGACAGTTAGTGATGTTGAGCATCTTTTCCTGTGACTGTTGGTCATCTGTATGTCTTCTTTGGAAAAATGTCTATTCAAATCTTCTGCCCATTTTTGTTTGTTTGTTTGTTTCTTTGTTTGATATGGAGTTGTATAAGTTCTTTATATATTTTGGATATTAACCCCTTACTGGACATATTCTTTCCAAGTATTTTCTCCAAAATGTCTTAATTTCAATAGTCTCATATTTCCAATGTATTAAGCAGTGAACACTTTTTAACGGACCTTGTGCTATATAAATATATAAATATGATCTAGTCTGTGTGTTTTTTACAAATATTAACTCATTTAATTATCTTAAGGGTTGGTACTCCAGTCTCTATTTTACTGATGAGCAGGGTGAGAGTTGGAGGTAGGTAGCATGGACTTGATCAACATTCAGCAAGTGGTGGGACTGGGATTAGAACCAGCCTCCAATGGCCAAAGTCTTAACTGCTAAGTTACGTAAAGCAAAGAGATTGCAAACATCTATTAAGGATAAATGTTCAAAGCCTGCTCTGGCCTTTGTTTCTGGTGATTTTGATTCTGTGGATGTGGAATAAGGCCTAGGCCAGGGATGGGACCCACTTTCCTATGACTTTTCACTCCTACCATCCTCTGCTGGTCCCAGATCCATCCCTCCAACTAGCATGTTCTAGCCCTTGTTCCTAAAAGCATCATGGGCATTCCCTTTAGGTCAGTTTCATCTCTTTTTCCCCAACAGGAATTCCCCAAGTATCTTCAACACTGAGCATGATATTGTCTATCTGTCAGATAAGTAGGAAAAATGGTGGTTGGAGAATTCTTCATTGTTATACTTGGTAGATAAAATCAGTGTTGTCTGATAAACTTGCACAGGACATGAACACTTACAGGCAGACTCGCTTTCACTAAAGGACTTTAAAAATACATCATCACTCTCAGTCTTTAGGAAAACTGTGTGTAATTCATAAACGTAGTAAATACAGTCCCTGCAACAGTCTGTTAAAAATGAGAACAGAAACCTATGATTTTATATTCATCTGGTGCCTTGTAAAACATCACACATATTTGTAAATGACGCCATTTAAAATAATTTGTTTTTGTTTTTTTCATTTTCAAATACTGGGTCTGTGGAATCAATATCTAAAATTATTTTTAAAAATTAATTCAAATAAGTAAATAACACAATTAAATTCATATGTGTATATATGCATGCTTGTACTTATAGCTATGAGCAAACAGTAGTAGACTTTATGAATTTACAGAGACAAATTAGAATGACAGAGTCCTGAGTAGCGTCTCTCTCAGTCTGCTCCACACACCTTTTACTACTTCCATCTGTCTTTCTTTGATGTCGGACATCAAACTTTGATTCTTACTTCAGTGTCACTATTTGTAAGATCTGTATTTTTTATGGTATTGATTCACCATAATCCAAAAGAAATGCCTACCCAGTGATGCATTGCTTCTTTTGTCTTTTGCTTGTTTTGTTTCCATCTGATCCTACTTATATTTACATTTATACTTCAGATCTCGGTGAATTCAGAGGGTAAATGTTTAACCATGTGTTTAGATGCACGTATGTATGGGAAAAAGCTTCCAGCTGGAAAATACAGATAGTTCTGAGGAATATATTGAGGGAAATTATCTCGCCCAAAGACTACTTTTTAAAATGTATTTTCTTTATTTTTTTAAGAAAGGGATTCATTATATACTGTAATTTTTGAGCTTTTAAATCATATTCCTCAATATTTTAAAGGTTTCTAACACACTTTAAAATCTATATTAGTCTAAATTTCAACCTTTCCATTTTGGTTCCAGATCCAAATGAATCATTCCCTCTACATTCCCCCCTTATTAGTCTATAACATTATCTGTCCTTTCAAGAGTAGGTATGTTTTTTTGTTTGTTTGTTTGTTTTTGCGGTACATGGGCCTCTCACTGTTGTGGCCTCTCCTGTTGCGGAGCACAGGCTCCGGACGCACAGGCTCAGCGGCCATGGCTCACGGGCCCAGCTGCTCCGCGGCATGTGGGATCTTCCCGGACCAGGGCACGAACCCGTGTCCCCTGCATCGGCAGGCAGACTCTCAACCACTGCGCCACCAGGGAAGCCCTGTTTATTGTACTACAAAAGCCCATTATATTTATTTTAAAGACACTTATTTTTTTTAATTGAAGTATAGTTGATTTACAATGTTGTGTTAATTACCTCTGTACAACAAAGTGATCCAGTTATACATATATATATATACATTCTTTTTTAAATATTATTTTCCATTATGGCTTATAAGATGATATTGAATAGAGTTCCTTGTACTATAGCGTAGGACCTTGTTGTTTATCCATCCTGTATATAAAAACTTACCTCTGCTCACCCCAACCTCCATGCCTCCCCTAACCCCCTCCCTCTTGGCCACCACCAGTCTGTTTTCTATATAAAGACATTTAGTTTTTACATAAATAGAGGACAAATTTTGATTCTTACTTCAGTGTAGCTATTTGTAAGATCTGCATCTTTTGTGGTATTGATTTACCCTAATTAGTCCAAACCTACAAAAAGGTCAATAGGAAATCATTTTATATGAAGCTCCTTTATTGCACTGATGCTTATTTTTAAGTAGGAATGCTTTCTTCTAGAGAAAACAATGAGGGAGGGTGGGAGCTGCTGGACTGACCTGGCCAGGGTCTGCTGAGTGCTGCCCAGAGGGACCTTCTCACCTCCTCAACCACTCCCACCACCACTGGAATTGTTTGCACTGGGGACAGTCTTTGGTTTTGTTTTGAGAAATAGCATGTGCCTTGAAATCACAGATTTAATATCATGTTGGGTTGGCAAAAAAGAGCCTTCAGTTTTTTGGTAAAAATAAAAGACACATTTTTCATTTTCACCAAGAACTTTATTGAACAGCATATGTACCTTTTTGTTCCACTACCTTCTGCCATTTTTCAGGCAACTTCATAATTCCATCTTCCCAAAACTTTTTATCTTTTTGAGCAAAGAACTGTTCCAGGTGCCTTTTACAGTCTTCCAGGGAATTGAAATTTTTTCCATTAAGAGAATTTTATAAAGACCAAACTCAATGGAAATCCAAAGGTGCAATGTCTGAATACAGCGGGTGAATCAGAACTTCACAGCCAAGCTGTAACAGTTTTTGCCTGGTCATCAAAGAAACATGCGGTCTTGCGTTATCCTGATGGAAGAGTATGTGTTTTCTGTTGACTAGTTCCGGACTCTTTTCGTTGAGTGCCACTTTCAGTTGGTCTAATTGGGAGCAGTACTTGTTGGAATTAATTGTTTGGTTTTCTTGAAGGAGCTCGTAATAGAGGACTCCCTTCCAATCCCACCATATACACAACATCACCTTCTTTGGATGAAGAGCCAGCCTTTGGTGTGGTTGATGGTGGTTCATTTTGCTTGCTCCACGATCTCTTCCATTCCACATTATTGTACAGTATCCACTTTTCATGGCCCATCACAATTTGTTTTAAAAACGGAACATCTTCATTACATTTAAGTAAAGAATTATAAGCCGAAATACAGTCAAGATTGTTGTTTTCGCTTAACTTATGTGGAACCCAAACATCAAAGTGATTAACATAACCAAGCTGGTGCAAATGATTTTCAGTGCTTGATTTGGATATTCTGAGTATGTCTGCTATCTCCCGTGTAGTATAACGTTGATTGTTCTCCATGTCTCGATTTGATTGCTATCAACTTCAACTGGTCTACCGCACCGTGGAGCATCATCCAGCAAGAGATCTCTGGCACGAAACCTTGCAAACCACTTTTGACACATTCGATCAGTCACAGCAGCTTCTCCATACACTGCACAAACCTTTCTTTGCGTTTCAGTTGCATTTTTACCTTTCTTGAAATAATAAAGCATAATATGCTGAAAATGTTGCCTTTTTTCTTCCATCTTCAATATTAAAATGGCTACACAAAAATTCGCCAATTTTGCTGTCTTTTTTAAAATGCACGCTGATATGCTAGCTGTCACATACAATCTAACAAAATTGTTTCGAATGAAGTTAAAGGCAACTAAGCGCTAGTACAGCCATTTTATGGAAAAAAAAAAAGAACGAACATTTTGGCCAACCCAATATAATGTGTGAAGATTACATTTATAATTAATTTATATGAGTTAAATTAAACTGAAGTTTACAAGAATTAAATGAAAAAATGTGTGCAGAGTATAACCCAAGAAGGCACTTAATACCTTTTTAAAGTCATTGGTTCCATACAATCTTAGCCTCATAATTCAATCTCTACTGTATATCAGGAGGTAGCAAGATTTTTTATTTTAAATTATAAATGATGATACCAATACAAGTTAATGACTTTAAGCAAAAGTTCAAAGTGGAATTTAATGCCATCCCTGTTTTCACTGACTTAAGGACTCTTTAGTTGTCCTAGACCGAGAGTTCCACTGGCCTAAAGGCCATACATTTCTTGGTCATCCAGGCCTAAACCATACTTGACCTATAGGATACACTCAAGAAATATCTGTAACATGATATCACTTGTTGAAGGAGGTCAGCTGATACTCCTCCGGAAGAATACTAGGTGCAGGTAGTACCACCCATTCCAGCCCTGACTGTGCCCCATGCAGGGAAATGTGACCAGACAGACGTGGCCTTGGTTCTATCACTGAAACTCAGACACATCATCTACCACGTCTTAATTTCCACATTGAGACAGTAAAGTTGACAAAAGGAAGAAATCAGATGAGAGAACCTGAGATATCTATTATAGTACATGTCATATAATTGGCACACAATAAATGGCAGCTTCATTTAGTTTCAGGAAAGTGGGTCCTAATATTTGGTCATATTTTATAAATTTCAATGTAAGGACCATACCTAAACAAAGACATAAAAACCACTACTGATGCTTGAATACTCTTTTAACAAGAGATCCAGATATAGTTTGGTTAGGAGTAAAAGTATACGACAAACATTTAGACTAGGGAGTCATATTTTGTGAGGAATTACCTTTCAGTCTCACGACTGTTGAGATTGCCTTAGTAGAATTAGGGGAATCTGTGGCTGTTCATTCCCTATATTTGTGTGGATTAGAGAGGAAGAGCATTTTGGAAATTCCTGTCTAATTTCTAAAGGCTCTGCTTTAAAGTCCCAGGCTCTGGTATAAAGCACAGTCTATTTTTTGTTTTTGTTTTTGTTTTTTTAACATCTCTATTGGAGTATAATTGCTTTACAATGTTGTGTTGTTAGTTTCTGCTGTATAACAAAGTGAATCAGCTATACCTATACATATATCCCCATATCTCCTCGCTCTTGCGTCTCCCTCCCACCCTCCCTATCACACCCGTCTAGGTGGTCACAAAGCACTGAGCTGATCTCCCTGTGCTATGTGGCTGCTTCCCACTAGCTATTTTACATTTGGTAGTGTATATATGTCCATGCCACTCTCTCACTTCGTCCCAGATTACCCTTCCCCCTCCCCGTGTCCTCAAGTCCATTCTCTATATCTGCATCTTTATTCCTGTCCTGCCCCTAGGTTCTAAGAATCTTTTTTTTTTTAGATTCCATATATATGTGTTAGCATACAGTGTTTGTTTTTCTCTTTCTGACTTACTTCACTCTGTATGACAGACTCTAGGTCCATCCACCTCACTTCAAATAACTCAGTTTCGTTTCTTTTTGTGGCTGAGTAATATTCCATTGTATATATGTGCCACATCCATCTTCTTTATCCATTCATCTGTTGATACACACTTAGGTTGCTTCCATGTCCTGGCTATTGTAAATAGTGCTCTAATGAACATTGTGGTACATGACTCTTTCTGTGTTATGTTTTTTTCAGGGTATATGTCTAGTAGTGAGATTGCTAGGTCGTATGGTAGATCTATTTTTAGTTTTTTTAAGGAACCTCTATACTGTTCTCCCTAGTGGCTGTATCAATTTACATTCCCACCAACAGTACAAGAGGGTTCCTGTTTCTCCACACCCTCTCCAACATTTGTTGTTTGTAGTTCTTTTGATGATGGCCATTCTTACGAGTGTGAGGTGATACATCATTGTAGATTTTTTTTTAATTAATTAATTTATTGGCTGTGTTGGGTCTTCATTGCTGCGCGTGGGCTTTCTCTAGTTGCGGCTACTCTTTGTTGCAGTGTGCGGGCTTCTCATTGCAGTGGCTTCTCGTTGCGGAGCGTAGGCTCTAGGAGTGCAGGCTTCAGTAGTTGCAGCATGCGGGCTCAGTAGTTGTGGCTCACAGGCTCTAGAGCACAGGCTCAGTAGTTGTGGTGCATGGGCTTAGTTGCTCCATGGCATGTGGGATCTTCCTGGACCAGGGCTCGAACCCGTGTCCCCTGCATTGGAAGGCAGATTCTTAACCACTGAGTCACCAGGGAAGTCCCCCTCATTGTAGTTTTGATTTGCATTTCTCTAATGATTAGTGATGTTGAGCATCCTTTCCTGTGTTTGTTGGCAATCTCTAGATCTTCTTTGAAGAAATTTCTATTTAGGTCTTTTGCCCATTTTTGGATTGTGTTATTTGTTTTTTTGATATTGAGCTGCATGAGCTGCTTGTTTATCTTGGAGATTAATACTTTGTCAGTTGCTTCATTTGCAAATATTTTCTCCCATTCTGAGGGCTGTCTTTTCATCTTGTTTATGGTTTATTTTGCTGTGCAAAAGCTTGTAAGTTTCATTAGGTCCCAGTTGTTTATTTTTGGTTTTATTTCCATTTTTCTAGGAAGCGGGTCAAAAAGGATCTTGCTCTGATTTATGTCATAGAGTGTTCTGCCTATGTTTTCCTCTCAGAGTTTTATAGTGTCTGACGTTACAGTTAGGTCTTTAATTCATTTTGAGTTTATTTTTGTGTATGGTGTTAGGGAGTGTTCTAATTTCATTCTTTTACATGTAGCTATCCAGTTTTCCCAGCACCACTTATCGAAGAGGCTGTCTTTTCTCCTTTCCATATTCTTGTCTCCTGTATCAAAGATAAGGTGACCATATGTGCATGGGTTTATCTCTGGGCTTTCTATCCTGTTCCATTCATCTGTATTTCTGTTTTTGTGCCAGTACCATACTGTCTTGATTTCTGTAGCTTTGTATTATAGTCTGAAGTCAGGGAGCCTGATTCCTCCAGCTCCTTTTTTCTTTCTCAAGATTGCTTTGGCTATTCGGGGTCTTTTGTGTTGCCATACAAATTGTGAAATTTTTTGTTCTAGTTCTGTGAAAAATGCCAGTGGTAGTTTGATAGGGATTGCATTGAATCTATAGATTGCTTTGGGTAGTATAGTCATTTTCACAATGTTGATTCTTCCAATCAAAGAACATGGTATATCTCTCCATATGTTTGTATTATCTTTAATTTCTTTCATCAGTGTCTTATAGTTCTCTGCATACAGGTCTTTTGTCTCCTTAGGTGGGCTTATTCCTAGGTATTTTATTCTTTTTTTTTTCCAGTGGTAAATGGGAGTGTTTTCTTAATTTCTCTTTCAGATTTTTCATCATTAGTATATAGAAATGCAAGAAATATCTTTGCATTAATTTTGTATCCTGCTACTTTACCAAATTCATTGATTAGCTCTAGTAGGTTTCTGGTAGCCTCTTTAGGATTCTCTATGTGTAGTATCATGTCATCTACAAACAGTGACAGTTTTACTTCTTTTCCAATTTGGATTCCTTTTATTTGTTTTTCTTCTCTAATTGCTGTGGCTAAAACTTCCAAAACTATGTTCAGTAATAGTGTTGAGAATGAGCAACCTTGTCTTGTTCCTGATCTTAGTGTAAATGGTTTCAGTTTTTCACCACTGAGAATGATGTTGGCTGTGGGTTTGTCATATATGGCCTTTATTATGTTGAGCTAAGTTCCCTCTATGCCTACTTTCTGGAGAGTTTTTATCATAAATGTGTGTTGACTTGTGTCAAAAGCTTTTTCTGCATCTGTTGAGATTATCATCACAGTCTGGTTCTTAACTCAAGCCTGTCATTCAATGGAATGAAACTTGAGCTGGTTTCTGAACTTTCTGAGCCTACATTGACTTTTCTGCAAAAAAGGAGATAATGTTAACTACTGCCTGGGGAAACTGCGTAACTCTTGGCTTAAAATATGCACTTATTGATTGCCTAATAGTGGATTATTTCAACCTACAAAATAAGTAACTCTGTTATATATAGGGTGCTAATAATTTCATAGAAAGACATTACTTATTGGATACTTTTCACTCGTTTTCATTTTAATTGTAGGAAATACATGCTTCCAAAGGAAATAATTCCTGAAATCAAGTAGAAATAAACACAGAATTGTATTCATTTGATAATGTAAGTATAATAAATAAAGAAAATGGGAAAACCAATATTCCCATAAAGTATACTGAAAGGCAATAGGCCTGAAATTAATTACAGGAATTTTTAAAAATAGGAAATTAATCATTAAATGTTACTGAATATTAAATAAAATTGTGAAATGCTTGTATTTCTTGAAACAAATTTAAAACTTAGGCGTCAATGTTTACAATTGTTTTTATTCATCAGACTGTGTCAGTAATGTACTAAAATGACTGCAGGTGTATCCTTTGATTTTTTAAAAACGAATTAATTAATTAATTTATTGGCTGTGTTGGGTCTTCATTGCTTCATGTGTGCTTTCTCTAGTTGCAGCGAGCAGGGGCTCTCTTTGGTGCAGTGTGCAGCCTTCTCATTGCAGTGGCTTCTCTTGTTGTAGAGCATGAGCTCTAGGCACATGGGCTTCAGTAGTTGTGGCATGCGGGCTCAGTAGTTGTTGCTCACGGGCTCTCGAGTGCAGGCTCAGTAGTTGTGGTGCACTGGCTTAGTTGCTCCCTGGCATGTGGGATCCTCCTGGACCAGGGCTCGAACCTGTGTCCCCTGCATTGGAAGGCAGATTCTTAACCACTCCTCCACCAGGGAAGTCCCTCCTTTGATTAGTTTTGATAATTCTGTGTCTCAATAATGTGGCAGCCACTGGCTTTATATACTTCTCTGAACTTAACAGGTAGGAGTTAAACAGAATATAGTTCTTAGACCATAAAACGCCCATGTGCCAAGCAGTTAGAGCACATTTTCATTTACATTTTCTGAATGTTATTGAAACTCTGGTTGAGTGCTCTTGGCCAGCATGACTGTCCAGTGTCACTTAATGTTCAATGGAATTTATTACTTTTAAAATTAGGCATTTGTACTTAATTTCCACATTTCTGTGTTAGGTTAGAGCAGCAGGTTCTTCACAGTTTGACCATGGTGAAATATAGACAGCCATCACTTTTTAACACTTTTCCAACAGGCTATGGAAACTTGTATTTCTGTACTGATAACTCAGTTCATTGATTTATTAATTCATCAGATACCTATTGAGGTGTTTAATTATGTTATGTAAAAAAATTAAAATATTCAGAGATACTCAAAACAGTGAAAGAAAGTCAAAGATAAGAGATTTATATTCCAAAAGTTGGAAATAATCAGTAAAGAAATACCAAAACTGTGAACTTGACTTGTTTTATCATCAATAAGTACCAGTGTCTCCTCAGTATAAGAAATTACATTCATCATCAGAAATTTTACACCAAAAGCCATTTGTTTCCTGACTTGCATCATAAATGGCTACTCACCCTAAGCTCTGCAACACTGGGGACTGGGTAGGCCTCAGGTTCCTGGCCCTGGACCTTTGAGGTCTGCAAGTCAACTGAGACACCAAGAGACCACCGGGCAGGCAAATAGTAATGGGAGTAATGGGAGCTTTGAGTTGCTCTTCAAGAAACGTGTTGGCCTTAAACAAGGGCAGCAAATAACTGAATTTATGTATTGACAACAACTCAATAAACCTTTAACATAAAGGTATTGGGTGATATTCTGGGATGGAATGGTCCATAGCCTGAATTAAAGAGACTTTAGAGTAAAGAACAGAGCAAAAATCAAATGAACTATAATGCAAAGTACGATAGGATTTCAAAATCATGCTAAATTACACTGTTCACAACAGCCAAGACATGGAAGCCATCTAAATGTCCATTGACAGAGAAATGGATGAAGAAGATGTACATATATACAGTGGAATACTACTCAGCCATAAAAAGGAATGAAATTGTGCCATTTGCAGCAACATGAATGGACCTAGAGATTATCATACTAAGTGAAGTAGGTCAGACAAAGAAAGACAAATATCATATATTGCTTATATGTGGAGTATGACACAAACGAACTTATCTATGAAAAGAATCAGACTCATGGACGTAGAGAAGAGATCTGTGCTTGCCAAGGGGGAGGAGGGGTGGGGGAGGGATGGATTGGAGTTTGGGATTAGCAGATACAAACTATTATATATAGGATGGATAAACAAGAAGGTCCTACTGTATAGCACAGGAACTGTATTCAGTATCCTGTGGTAAACCATAATGGAAAATAATATATTAGAAAAAGAACATATATATATATATATATATATATATACACACACACACATATACATATATATGTATATATATATAACTGAGTCACTTTGCTGTACAGCAGAAATTAACACATTGTAAATCAACTATACTTCAAAAACTAGAAAAAATAATTCATGCTAAAATAAGATACCAAATGAATAGTATGGCGGGGTATAAAATGACCATCCAATTAGGACTAAAGAAGCTTCACAAGTAATGGCCTTTGAGTTTGATACTGAAAAGTGGCTCATCTCTCCCTGCGCTGAAAAGGCAGGGGTGGGCGGTAGAGGCAGGTTCAGAGCCCAGTCTGAGGCACCCCGATCCTAAGGTGCTGAGAGCCAGCAGGGCCGGGTCAGTGTGTGGACCAGGACCCACATGTAAAGATGCCAGCCTGCCATGCTGAGGAGTCTGGCTCTTCTGTGTGCGATTGGGAGCATTCAGTCAAAATGGAAATCTATGTTTAGGAAATGAAAATCGTAGACTGGGGAGGCTGCTTTGGAGTGAGGAGCATGGGGCAGTTCTACTGTGGAACCATAAAGAGTGGCAGCTGGAATGTGAAAAGTACGAACCGTAAAAATGCATTTATTCTAGAATAAGTGAATTGCTCGCTCTAAACCAGATTATTCAGGAAAAATGACTGCATCAACCATCGGAGTGATAGTAAGTGGGCAGGTCTAGTAAGAATATTATGTTGCAAATTATATTGGCCAGAGAAGCCATATGCTGCCACCAATGGTGCCCACTAATTGGGACGCCTGGAACTGTCCCCTTGTGCCAATGGGATGACATCTAGGTCACCTCTGTTAATTTTTTATTAATTCTAAAAAGTCGGATGTGTCCTCCAATCCAACACAATAACATCTGACTTTTTAAAATTAATAAAAAGCAGACTTGCTCTCTTGCCTATTAAAGCAAATAGGGTGGGTTGTTAATATTTGCTAATTTGGCTTGTGTCTATACTTTTGTTTTCTCTATGTTTCAGTAAACTATATTTAAAATAATCGATGCAGTTTTCAATAATGCTTGTTAGAAACTGTATTTTTCATGTTTCAACTAATGGACACATTAAGAAGTCCATTTCAATGCTTAAAATCAAAACAAAAACAAAATCGAAAACATCTGAATTCCCTGAAATTTTTTGGACATTTTTTAATATTGTACACGTGCAACACTTACATTGGGGGAGTGAAGAGAAGAGTTTATTAAACTTATTCATGATGCCGCAAATTTTAAAATGTATAAGAATTCATCTCTTTATGTTTTACTGCACACAGGAGATGAAGACATTGAAGGTATAAAAAGATTGAAAAGAAACTAATCAAATGTGAGTTTCAAGGCATATAAATTCCTTGAGGTCAAGCATACACTCACGTCTCCATCTGTACTGCAGACTCTGGCATGTGGCGAAGGGTGCAGCTAACGTTTGTTGTGTGCAGTAGTGAAATACGAGCTTCTGTGAAATGTACAAGTACTGATGGATCCATCCAACAAGGAAAGAGCCTATGGCTGAAAGAATGAATCTAATTTGAAAATCTAAAACATCAGATTAGAAAATTCCAGAGTCACTCTATTGCTTATGCAAGTAGCTTCAGGTTTTCAGATATTGATATAGGTTGAAAAATTTGAAATAAATTCATGTAATACATTGGTAAGCATGGTTTCCTTTTTGTCACTTGAATAAACCATTCAACAACATTTATGAGGTACTCATGGAATAAGCCTATTTGAATTTTAAGAATTATGGCTCTCCTATCATTTCTGCACTAGAATTTTGAGGCTCCCTTTTCAGTACTGTGTCAAAACCGTATTTTGAAATCAATAGCTTGGACCCATACTTTCCTCTGTTAGAGAAGTTTCATCATTAGGAATCTCAGCAAAATGTGCTATGGAAAGAAAGGAGGAAACCAAAATTTCCCCCGATATACTTTATGGATGTGAAAATCTAATATCAACAGCATGAAATAAAGAACCTGAGAATCACGTTTCTCTTGGACAACAATGCAAATAGTGTCATTCTACATTAAGCCTATGCAGTGTTGTTAATCCAGATTCTGCCCTGTGTTTGGTTATGTATCGTCCTTATGTGGAAAGAGGAGGGGCGGGGGTTACTTTACTGTAATAATGGCCCTGGGGCTCCAGCCTGGGGCATGCCTGGGACAAGGGTGGGTCACCCGAGTTTAGACAATTTCACAGGATGGTGTCAGGTTCGTGCTCCCTGTGCAACAAATTACCAGGTTTCCTGGAATTCTCTCCACATTTGAGGAGCCATCACCATGATTTCCAAGCTCACTGCCCACCTGGGAGGAGTGACATCACCAAGGGGAGCAGGGAGACTCTGGGCCCCCTTGATGGGGTCTGTCTAGTTGCCACATGTCTGCTGGGGTGAGAAGAGGCTGCTTGTGTGCTGAGACATCCCTGCTGACCCACCTCCCCAGGAGGCTGGGGCCATTTGTTGACAAAATCATACCTTGATATAACCTCGGCTCATAAAAATCTTCCCTTGGATGATGGAGAGATGGCTGATTTCTAGTAGCCTTTAATACAAAAAAGTAAGTTCTGGAAAGCTGATCACACCTGAGAGCATCTAGATGGTACTTCCCCTGAGGATTTGCATGGAAAGCTGTGTGCAGAGCCCGTTTGGCCCAAGGTGTTCTTGATAAGATAAAAATTAAATACAAGCATATGTAAATTTCTTGAGGATCCAGTTAGTGGTGGCTTTGCAGTTACTAAGGTCCACAATGGGTCAACTTTTTAGTGATGACAAAAGTATCCATTTTTCTTGGGTATTATTCAAACGTTAATGACTAAATGATTTCTTCTGTATGGAATGAAGCCTCTTTGACCACCCTTTGCTGACCTCTAGTTCATCTTCCCACCACGATTGCACAGTGATTGATTTCTTATTTGTGTTGCACCAGAGGCCAAGAGTCCATGAAGGCAGGAAACCATGATTTATTCCTTTTTTTGTGGTCACAATAATTTGTACTTAGATGCTTAATTCAAAATTTTGGAATCAATAAATGTATGGGGGAGAAGCTTTAAAGGCATTAAATAGTGACCATAGTTCCGCCTTTTCTCCCTAAACCTATTAAAGCTCTGGCTACCTTTTTCACCAATGTGTCAGGTGTTGATGTGATTGATAAAGGCGGAAATATTCTATAACATGCACTGATCAGATCAGCGGGGTTAGCAGTGGCTGCTTTTATCCAAATGAAGAGAAGTGGAGTTGGTTTGGAGTGACATGTAACTCCAGGGACGTTGCCCGTGACCTTCGGCGCTGTTGTTTTAATATATTCAACAGAACTGCTTTCTCATTGGGCCCTTGCACAGTGACTAATACAGGGCTCTCGTTCAGGATTGGACTATGCCTGCCATGTAGGAGAGAGGACCGTCCCCAGGAGAACCACAAGTCCATGGACTAGAGAGGTGAGATGTCCGCGCCACATGTAGATTGCAGGTATAGACTTGTTCAGGGGTTCAGTTTCCCTTACCTCTCCTCCAGAGAAACAGGGGTTCCCCTATTTGACTGTGTGCTTCCGCGTGAGGTACCAATGATGCAAATAATCCAGCCTATCCTGTTCCTCAGTTTGGGGCATGATGTAAAGTCATGTTTAGAAGAGAAAGTCAAGTAAGTGAAAATGAAATATCTGCGTGCATCCGTCAATGGCCCACGACGTGGGAGCTTTGAATGAACAGAAAAATCGTGTATTCGTTATCTTTGTACCTGCATCTCCCAAATGACTGAGAATGGAGATACTAAAAGCAGTAAGTTACAAGGAGGAAATATTATATTTGTGTGAATTCGACTGGATCTTCTAAGGATCGACACTATCTCTCTGTAATGAAATAGAATTTGGAGAGGATCTCAGGGAAAATCAGTTCCCTTATCTTATGATCCATTAATGGGTGCACTATTCCAAGATTCGTAGGAGAATCAGCGACCACAAATAATCTCATGTGATGGAATCAGAAATGCAGAAGAAATGCAGGTACGCAGTGAGGACAGTTGAGAACACAGCATTTTTAATCTGTATCTATAGAAAACATTTATAGAAGCTCTCTAATAGAGGGATTATAGAAATACATTTCATATATAATAGTGTACTTCAGTGTACTTACTGTGAAAATAGCACATTTATTTAGAAGTGGACTTTTTTGCCCCAGGTTCTTGTCAATGTTTTGAAATATGTCCATTTCCTTCTCCTGCAGTTGTTGTGACCAAGAAAAGAAAAAGTACCAACAGTTTTCCACGATTCCTCATCAAAAGTCTGCTCCTTTCGGTCGATATTTCCCAGAGGCATCCAGAACGTTCAGATGGATCGGGAAAGGATCCTAGAAAACATCTGTGGTCCGTGCGGCCGGCCCTACATCTGACGGCACTCGTGCCTGGTGCACATGGCCTGCCTCTCAATCCTCCAGGTGCCCTCCTCGTAGGTGCAGTGGCAGACGGTGCACTCGTCCGTCTTCACTTCCCTCCCAGCAGGGATGACAGCGGTCTCAGCAAAGCAATTTGGGCCTGGAAAGAAGAAACAGGTTGCACTTAATTAGGGAGTTAGCTTTACCCTGCATGTTTTATCCACTCCCTTTCAGGAAGGACAGTGAAAAAGCTACCATTTCAGGACTATGAAGTGTTCCCACTTTTTTCCTGAAATGAAAGCCATGTTATTTAAAATGACACACATGAACTTATTTACAAAACAGAAACAGAGTCACAGACTTAGAGAATGAACTTAGGTTACCAGAGGGGGAAGGGGTATTCAGGGGGTTTGGAATCAATGGACATGTCCACACTGCTGTATTTAAAATGGGTAACCACCAAGGACCTACTGTAGAGCACAGGGAGCTCTGCTGAATGTTATGTGGCAGCCTGGATGGGAGGGGAGTTTGGAGAATGGATACGTGTATATGTATGGCTGAGTCGCTTTGCTGTGCACCTGAAACTATCACAACATTGCCTTTGTTTTTTGCTTTTTTTTTTTGGTGTGTGTGTGTGTGGTACGCGGGCCCCTCACCACTGTGGCCTCTCCCGTTGCGGAGCACAGGCTCCGGACGCGCAGGCTCAGTGGCCATGGCTCACGGGCCCAGCCGCTCCGTGGCACGTGGGATCCTCCCGGACCGGGGCACAAACCCGTGTCCCTGCATCGGCAGGTGGACTGTCAACCACTGTGCCACCAGGGAAGCCCTGCTTTATTTTTTTTTTTAGTCACAACATTGTTAACTGGCTATACTCAAATATAAAATAAAAAGTTTAAAAGAAATTTTAAAAAAAATTTTTATGAATGACAATCCTGTGTTTTTCAATTTGGGGGCCTTCTACATGGGCTGGATCTGCAATCCTTTGATTCAATTAATTCCAAGTAGTCATAGAAAAACTTGATTAACGGGGACTTTCAGAGAACCAGGCTTATCAGGAGAGAGAGCAGAAACGAGCAAACTGCTTGAAGTGACATCAATCCAGTGTTACCACACCTTTTAGATCAGGTTTCAAAGGTCAGCTTATGGAACAACCACCTGGACGGCTCTAGAAACACCAGTTAGTGGTCCCACCCCCTAGCACTTCTGACTCAGTTTTGGGCTGTGACCAGGGAAGCTGCTTGGATAACAAGTGCCCAGGTGATGCTGGTGCTGGCCTGGGGCCACACTTTGAGAGGCACTGTCTCAGCATGAACCAGGGGTACATTGTCCACAGTCTTCCTTGAGAACTGAAGACCCCTCGATTCTTGATCAACATCACCTACCAGCTTCTCCACCAACAAAGGTGCCATGTGTGCATCTTATTCCATGTAAAATCCAGGACACGAAGAAATGGTTATCAGGGAGATTTCCAGTGTGAGTTGTTTTGGCTGAAACAAATGGTTTCTGTGTTAACAGTTCATACCACTCAGTCATATGGGACCAAAGGCTCGGCTTCCAAACCTTTCTCTGAAACAGAGACATTGGTTCTCACCGCAGCCTTGAACACAGGGCTCTCACGCTCATCCTCCCTTCCTTTGCTTCTACAGCCTTTGATAACGTGCTCACACCAAAGCACGTCCAACGACACTGTATCAAGTCATCAAAGAGATGAAAAATGTTCATCTACAAAATTTAAAAAAATAAATGAATCCACCAAAACTCTAGGATAAAAACTAGCTTTTTTTGTAATTCTAGTCAGAATAATTCTAAGCAGAGTAACTCATGCTTCAGTGGCTTTGTCTTCTGTGTCAGCCAAGTGGCGAGGATCAGGGCTCCTGAAGGTGTCCCTGGAGACCTCACCCCCGGGTACCGCCCCTCCTCCCACCAGGAACTCCGCTTTCCTGGGGCCCCTCCACTCAGACCCGCCCTAGATTCCTCCCCTGACCCCCACCTGTCTCCCCACGACCTCGAAGCATTAACAGTCATCCAGCTGAGGAGGACCCCAAACACAGATCCAACCCGGTTTTCTCTCGAGCGCTGCTCCTGGGTTTCCAGAGGGCAGCGGTCTCTGCAGGTTGCTGACACTCCACGCTCACACGCCTGGAACCACTGCCTCTTCGGTCTCACGTGATGGCTGTGCTGGTGGTAAAGTCACTCCTGCATCAGCTTTGGTGAATCAGAATACTTGAACTCCAGACCCTCCCCACCTGTAGGCCAACAGGAGGTCCCTGATCTCCAAACCCCCCACCCAGCCCACCTCCTGTTCCTCGGCCTTGGACCGTGTCCTCGGCTCTGTGAGGTCAGAGGCCAAAGGGCCACAGCAGCAGCTCCAGGTGGGAGCCCCCCCCCCCCCCGTGAGCACTGGTCCCACTCGGCTCCTGGGATGCCCTGACTTTGACATTTGACACCAGGTCTCTTTGGTGTGCTTTTTTCTTTGTTTCTTTTCGTCTCTTTTTCAGAGTTTAATTTGAGGGTCCAATCGCCTTCTAATTTGCCCTAATATCTATCAGTGTGCTTTGCACATAGAGGGTACTCCATAATTGCCCAGAAAACCTGTACCTTTAGATACAGATATTCACGGAGAGTTACCTGTCTCCTCTTCAGAAAAATCTGGATTCAAAATCTGGTACCACTACTTACTAGTTATGAGATCTTGGACTAAGGGATTTCATTGTTCTGAGCCTTATGGTCTCATCGGCAGAATGGGAATGCCATACATCACCGGGGTCCTGAGGATTAAACTAGAATAGATAGTACACCTCTGCCCTCAAGTTATCCAACAGTTCCTATCCCTCTTGCCTGAATTAATCTATGTCATTGTAGTAGTCACTTCTAATGAGTTTTTATTAGTATTAACTTGTGTCTATTTTCTATATCACTGTAGGACTTTGGATCTTTCTTTTTCAATGATTTGCAACCACTGCAGTCTTTATACTTTTTTATATTCAAATTGTCCCAATTCGGCTTTTGAGTGGCCCCAGCTTTAGGCAACTCCCGTGTCCTTCAGACACACTCCCTCAGCTGCTACCAGCCTCCGCCACATCTGTGCCAACAACGCATTTTCAGCTCACTTTGCCCACATCTGAAATCAGCCTTTTCTTCGAGAGGCCCAGATTCCTTTGGTGGAGAGGAACATTGAGGATCCAAGGCCTGATTATTGCAAATGCTCATTATTACTGGGGTGTCACTGTGTCCAGCCCCTCTCAGTGGGCACAGGTGGGGACACACACACACACACACACACGTTTTAAATTGTGAGTTGACATTATTAGGATTCATAATTCTTTCTTCCTAGGTTTTACATGTGTACATCTTTTCTCTTACAATGAAACACTTCAAATGGAACATATTTATTTATGTAATTGATCCTATTAACTCTTTGCTTAACTTTACTTAGATTTTAAATTATGTACCTCGTCTTCCACTGAGACTCTTGTTTATTAAAATCACTAGCATATTCACCTATTTTCTCTCTCTCACAGTTACGTAAAAGAGTTTTAAAATGACACCGTGGGGCTTCCCTGGTGGCGGAGTGGTTGAGAGTTCGCCTGCCGATGCAGGGGACATGGGTTCGTGCCCCGGTCCGGGAAGATCCCACATGCCGCAGAGCGGCTGGGCCCATGAGCCGTGGCCGCTGAGCCTGCGCATCCGGAGCCTGTGCTCCACAATGGGAGAGGCCACAACAGTGAGAGGCCCATGTACCGCAAAAAAAAAAAAAAAAAAAAAAAGACACCGTAAGTGCTATTCCTAACTAACAGGAAGATTTTCTTAGTTCTTAGAGTTGGTGCCTTTTGTTCAAAAGTCACCCAGCTCTTCTCTCCACGTGGCTGTATGAACAGTGGCGTATAGCGTGAGCCTCGTTTGGCCAGCTGTGCTCTCCCACCCAGCCACTGCGATGACCAGCTTCACTAGCTCTAATGTATCCCCTAGTGTAACTTTCTTTAAAAGAATAAGCAAATTATTATTTATTTGTTTTTCTTTCATAAAAGGTAGCATACTCCTAACTCCACGTACTTGGCTTTTTTCACTTAAAATTTGTCCCAGGGGGTCACTCCACATCCATACACAGGGCTCGTGTCAGGCAGCGCCCCTGTGTCCCCGTCACAAGCAAGGTCAGTGGACATTTGGAAACCGGCCTCCCAAACCCCTCCGCCGTGTATAGGAAATGCTTAAATGCTGAGAGCATTTATTATCTTTTGCTTCAGTCAAGGAAGAGATATGGTAAAGTGAGGCTCACAAGAAAGTGCTGGTAGTGTATTAGTAAAATGTGTATTCACGAGGAAAAGCAAAATCCAACAGAAACACCAAGTGTTCAAAAAGGTAATTTAAACACCTAATCCTAGAGGGAGAAAGCAACAATTTACACTTTGTCTCATATAAGGAAGTGTTTGTTTCATAAGCTTTCAAAATACTTATATATAAAGTCATCTCCTTATTACTGCTTAATGAATAGTGAGAAGAAACCCTGATTCTGGGTCTTCACTGAGTCTGAACTTCGGATTAAACTCAGTTCGAAGGTGCTACAAGCATCCGGACTGTCAGGTATTTGTCTCCCAGTCCTGTGATTAAAAAAGAGTAATTATTCCTGGTAAAAGATTTTACTATGACATAATTTGTAAATTTCTGACCGTTGTTGCATCTGGATTATGTTATGACCCCTTTCCTAACCCCTCATAGAATTGTCTGTGTAGGTTTGGACACCATGTGGGGACACTTTTGTCTGACGTGGCATGACTGACAGGAGGGGAGAGGGAACTATGTTCCAAATTCGTGCGTTTTGTTCAAAAGCCACTTAACTCTTTTCTCTGTGTGGTCGTATCAGTGACACAGAGTTAGGCGGTACAAGTGTCGACCCTTGAAGAATTTACAAAATAAGCTTTCTTCATAGATATATAACTGAATCACTGTGCTGTACACCTGAAACTAACACAACACTGTAAACCAACTATACTGCAATTTAAAAAAAGAAGAAAAATAAGCTTTCTTCATCTAAAATGATTTTAGTCTGAGTAGAGGGTTAATCACATGACTTTTAGAATTATAGGCACTGTTGCTATTTTTTCCTGCTTCAAATATTTACTTATGATATCGTTCAACAGAGCTACTACTCCTGTACTTTGTAAATTCTTTTTGAATCAAAACCACATAAAAGTGTTTGGTAAATTATGAACACTTCACTAAAATATAATTTGTACAACCTATTGATATTTCTATAACAGATTCCAATTACTGAAAATTTCTAAATATTCCATCTTAAAAGCAATGTTCCTATAAATTAACCAAATTATGAGACTCTTGTACCCAACTCCCTCTGAATATGTGTGTGTATACACACACACACACACACACACACACAAATTATTTTCCTATGAACCATATTACATTAAAAATTTTTTATTTTGAAGTTATAGATTCCAGTCAAACCAGGAAATGGTACTACAGGGAGAACCCATGTGCCTTTCCCTCAGTTTTCCCAAGTTACATCTTACATAGTTATAGCACAAAACCAGTGGGAGGAGCTGACAGGTACAGTGGGTGTGTGCACACCTGTGTCATTTTATCATATGCGTAGTTTTGTGTGACCATCACCAAACCAAGATCCAGAACCGCTCCATCACCACCAAGATCACCCTCATGCCTCCTTTTAGAGTCACTATTATCACCCTCCCCACCACCCCCCCAACCCTAACCCTGGAAATCACTATCCTTTTCATATCTATAGTTTTGTCATTAAAAGAATGTTATATATGTGGAATGGAACAGTAAGTGACTTCTGAGGTTGGCTTTTTAAACTCAGCATAGTACCCTTGAGACCTTGCCAAGTTGTCGAAAGCACCAATGGCTCATTCCTTTTACAGAGAAGATGTTTCCATGCTATGGATGGACCCCACTTTATCCATGCACCTACTGATGAACATTTTGGATTTTTTCCCAGTTTTTTGGCTATCAAGGATACAGATGCTATAAAATTTCACGTATGTGTTTTGTGTGAACATAATCTTCATTTTTTCTGAGATGAGAGCCCAGGAGTGCAATTACTGGAGCCTACAGCAGTTGTAGGTTCAGTTTTATGAGAAACTGCCAAACTGTTTACCAGAGTAACTCTGAAATTTACATTCCTATCAGCAGTCAGTTTATTTGCATTCTCAATCATAATTGTAGTAAAATTCTGGTTTGATAATTCCAACATGTCCTATCTGACTCTGGTTCTGTTCTCTTCAAACTGTTTGTTTGTTTGTTTTTTGCCTCTTAGTGTACCTCATTAATTTCATTTTGAATGTTCACCCATGATGCACTGGGGAAGAGGAACTACTCTAAATAGCCTTTAGTAACCCTGACAGCAAGGTGATGGGAGGGTTCTCAGTTCCATAATTAGATCTTAATCTTTTCGTATTTGCTTCTGGACTGTGAGCTTCACAAGTGTTTCTTAGCCCCCAACCTTCCTCCTTGGTTGTACGGATGGCTCCGGGGGCTGGAGTTGGATATTTCCCTTCCCCACTTCAATTGCACTTCGATAAAACCTCAACAGGTTAGGCTCTGGTCAAGTTTCTCCTGAGATCAGAACTTTTTAAAAAGAACAGAAGGTTCTGAAATATTTCGAAAAGGATATGTACCCCCTTCTTCTGTCAAAATATGTCAAAGTTCACGTAACTGTGAGGACTCTCCATGTCTAGGGCCCCTGGGGGTTTTGACTTTCAGCAATTCGTCGCGTACAGGTTAGGTTTTCCGGCCCCGGTGCTGATTTGCATGGAGGTCTCTGCTCTGGTGGGTTTGATTCTCTACATCTGTCTCTATGTCTCTCCAAATTTTAGGGAGATTCAGTTTGCTTTGTGACCTTACTTCTCTGATGGATCTAAGAAGTGTTACTGATTTTTCCATTTGTTGAGCTTTTTACTTGTTTTTAGGATGGAGAGGTGACTGGAAACCCTACTGATTGACTTTTGAGCCAACTTTGCATTCCTGGAAAAAAAAAAAAAGCCCTTGTGGTCATAACATAGAATTCTTTTTATATATTGATGTATTTCATTTGCTAATAAGAAATGTTAAGAAATGCTGTTTATTTATTAAAGGTATTGGTTTGTACTTTTAAAAATATTGTCTTTCATTTAGTTTTGGTATCAGGATGATACTGACTTCATAGAATGGGTTGGGAAGTATTTCTTCCTCTTCTCTTGTTGGAAGATTTTATAGAAGTGATATTCTTTAAATGTCTGGTATTTTTCTCCAATGAAAACATCAGGACCTGGAGTTTTGAGGGGACTTTTAAAATTATGAATTCAATTTCCTTAGTAGCTTTCATACAGATTATCTGTCTCATATTGTGTAAGTTGAGGCAGCTCATATTTTTCAAGGAGTTGGTTCATATCCTCTAAATTGTTAAATTTATGTGTATAGAACTGTTAGTATTCTTTTATTATCCTTTTAATTTCTGTGGGATCTGTAATGACATCTCCTGTTTTATTCTTAATATTAGTAATTTGCATCTTCTCTATTTTTTTTTCCTGTGTTGTATTAAGGGTTTATCAGTTTTGTTGATCTTTAAAAAAAAACAGCTTTTTATTTCATTAATTTTCACAACTGAATTTCTGTTTGCAGTTTTATTGACTTGTTTTTATCGTTACTATTTTATTCTATTACTTTGTTTGTTTGCTTTTCTTTTTCTTTTTTAATAAATTTATTTGTTTGTTTGTTTGTTTATTTAATTAATTTTGGCTACCTTGGTCTTTGTTGCTGCGCATAGGCTTTCTCTAGTTGCGGTGAGCAGGGGCTACTCTTGGTTGCAATTCATGTGCTTCTCAACGTGGTGGCTTCTCTTGTTGTGGAGCACGGGCTCTAAGTGCGTGGGCTTCAATAGCTGCAGTGTGTGGGCTCAGTAGTTGCAACATGCGTGCTCTAGAGCACAGGCTCAGTAGCTGTGGCGCACAGGTTTAGTTGCTCCATGGCATGTGGGATCTTCCCGGACCAGGGCTCGAACCCCTGTCCCCTGCACTGGTAGGCGGATTCTTAACCACTGTGCCACCAGGGAAGCCCGTGATTTTCTTTTTCTAGTTTCTTGAGTTGGTGATTTACATTATTGATTCGAGAATTTTCCTCTTTTCTAATGTAAGCATTTAGTCCCATAAATTTCTCTTTCAGTTCTACTTTAGCTGTGGTCTCATAAGTTTTGATGTGTGGTAGTTGTATTTTCATTTTCATGAAACACTTACTTTAAATTTATAGACTTGAAGTCCAAGAACCGCTAAGAAACTTGGAAAAAAAAAACACATATGATAACTTGATGAGCTAAAATATAAATTACTGAAGAGAATCCTGATGTACAAAAGCAGTCTGGTCACTATAATTATTCAGTGGCAAATAAAGGGCAAATTCCCCTACTTACTAATGAAGTCATCTATCTATATATATAGATGAACTTTTCTGTGCTGCTCTGACTTCAGAGCAAGGAGTCCCCACCTCCTTCACATCACCTGCTCAGTGACTGACTCACAGTGTCAGAATAGCTTGTATCAGGCGCAGCCCAGGACCCGAGGTGCTGGTGGGGGACTCAACACCAAGGAGGTCTCTCATCCCCATAGGAGCCCCACATCCAGTCTCCCGAAATGCAGAGCCTGTGTCAAGCCCCCAGTTTTGCCCTAGTTACCAGTGTGAGTGAAAACATGTTGCTGCCTTATCAGTACACAAAGGACGTTGCAGCCATCACGCCGTCACATTACAGCCTCCAAGATGGTGAGCCCTGAGGGGACTCAGGATGGAAACAGGATGCCTGCCATCTAGCAGTCATCCACTGCAGCCCACCCCCCAGTAGTGCTCCCTGAGGGGACTCAGGAGGAGAAAGCACGGGACACTGGCCCCAGGTCGCTGAGGTGCCCATCAAAGGGACGATCTCAGGGAGCCCAGACTCGTGCATCTTCCCATAGATGCATAGAAAAGCGCTCAATTCCTAAACTTGAGATGCCTGGCTTTCTTTCATTAACAGTAATCTTCTGATGTTCCAACTACCTGGTCCTTTCTGCAAAAAACCCTATACATCCTGACTCCCCCTTACCTCTTTGGAGCAGTCCCTCAGAGCAACCCGAGAGGCTGCGTCCCAGGCTTAAGTTCTCAGTGTTGTCCTCCAAAGAAGACATAACTCTCAACTTTTAGGTTGTGCTTTTTTTTTTTTCTTTTTCAGTTGACACCAGCACAATCCAGCCCATGATATCATGTGTCCACTGACCTGACAATAAATTGGGCTGAGGCTCACAAATTCCAAACCAAGCCTGAACCTGCGGGGACATCTGTAATTAAGCATCCCTCCTGGGTGCTCCTGTGTCTCTGGCAGAGCTGCCTGTCACAGTGCCACCCTCAGGGGCCCTCAGGGTCTCCCCACCAGGGAGGAGGGAGGGTCATCACAGCGCCTAGTGCTGCACGCAGCACAGAGCTGGAACTCAGGGCATGCACAACTGAGTTACAGTTTTAGAATTAAATAATGAATTGACACAATGAAAATAAAACTGCCATGGCTACACAGAAGGGTAAATTGCCAACATGCTTTAGATTTTTACACGGAATGGTGAGTCACAAGAAGACAGGGCGTTAATGAAGAAAGGCCTAAGTGGGTGTTTGGGGGCACCTCCTCCTCCCCCATCAGGGACTAAGCACTGAGGAAGAGCCCAGCACAGCAGGACGGCAGGTGAGCGAGGGAGACCCAGGCAGCCAGAAGCCCAGCATTTATCTTCTAGATCAGTGATACCCGCTTCTGCTGTGCCTCGTCTTTTTAGCAAACCATCTACTGAATTCTTAAGTTGTTATTGCATTTTCCAGTTTCAGCTTTTTCAGTATAGCCCAGTTCTCAGTGAAATTCTCCAACTTTTCTTCTGTCTTCTTGTGCATGTTATCTGTTACTTTAAAAACCTTCTGAAATAGTTCACCATATCTTGAGAACCTGTGAGTCTGTCATTTCTTATTTTGCTTTTCTCTTGGTTTGGGGTCATTTGGTATTTCTTGGCTTGCCTGGCAATTTTGAATTAAATAACAGATACTGTGAAAGCGACATTGGACAGGCCCTGGATAGAGCCTTTTGCTGACAGAGTACAGGAGGGCTACAGTGATCTGGCCGCGAATGGATTTGAGGCTTTTTTCAGGTTGGTCTTTTCCAGTCTCCCCTCACTCCTAGGGCACAGCCTTTCTTGAAGTCTTGGTTGAAAACTCCTGCTGTTTGCTGGGGCCCCTCCACACGCTCCCTTGAGCACTGTAGTCCTGGCAGGTCTCTGCAAGCTCCAGCCACCCAGCTGCTGCTTTCTGCTCGGGTTCTGCTTCTCTTGCCTGGCACATTGCAGCTTTGCAGTCTGCAAATGCCTTGAAGGAAAATTACATGAAGACTTTTGGCCTCACTTCTTTGTGGTTCCCTCCTCTTCTCAAATGCAGTCCCCCTCTCAGTTCCCAGACGCCATGGTGGCCCCAACACCAACTTCCACCTCCCAGCTCAGCCAGAAGCTGCCACCCTGGGCTATGGCTTTCCACAGCACATCTCTCCCTGCTCTAGATCCTGCAAATGCCCTGAGCAAACACTGGGGAGGTGAGTATGGAGCTTAGCTCAGTGAGCCTGCGTTTTCTCTGACAGCTAGACCTCCAAGTCCTTTGCAGTCTGATATCTTCCAACCATTTTTTTTAATGCATGTATATTTTATCCAAACCTTAGAGTTGATCTCAATGGGAGAGTTTTTCCACACACTCTATCATGGTGTGAATGGAAAATGTCACTGTGACATCAGTAAACAAAGGATGTTGCAGCCATCAAGCCATCACATTACAGCTGCCCTGACAGTGAGCCCTGATGGAACTCAGGATGGAAGCAGGATGCCCTCAATCCAGCCGTCAGCCACTGCAGCCCAGCCCAGCGGTGCACCCTGAGGAGCCTCTGGATGAGAAAGCACAGGACACTGGCCCCAGGTCGCTGAGGTGCCCATCAAAGGGACGATCTCAGGGAACCCAGACTCGTGCATCTTCCCATAGATGCATAGAAAAGCGCTCAATTCCTTAACTTGAGATGCCTGGTTTTCTTTAATTAACAGTAATCTTTTGATGTTCCCACTACCTGGTCTTTGTTGCAAAAACCCCTCTATATCATGGCCCACCCTTACCTCTTCATAGCAGTCCCTCAGAGCTATCTGAGAGCCTGTCTGGGCTTAAGTCCTCAGTTCTGTCTGCCAAATAAAGCAGAATTCTCAATTTTTAGGTTGTGCATTTTTTTTTCAGTTGACACTAACAATTCCCAAGTGAGAAAGGAGAAGATGATAAGTAGCCCTGTAAGATAGGATGTTAACCTGTAAAAAGTGGTCAGATGTTTTCACTGTTTAGGCAAGTGGGGATGGTGACTCAAAGATGCTATGGATTTATTGATCTATAAAAAGTCAGATAGCAGGTTATGGAATTTAGCAATCTCCTATATGCATTCCTTTCCTGGATGATTCTATGCATCCCTGTTTTTGAACAGGCTCTTTTGTCTTCCTGCTGGTTCTATCCTTAGCAAATTAAACACAATTTTGCATGTGTTGTCTATCCATTTATGTAAAAATATAATTTATCTCAGGATTCAGTTTCACAGTTTATAGCAAGTACATCTGACCAACAATTATTAGGATAATTATATGTACAGCGTAAATGTATGTGGTTCTTTATTGCTAGGAACTCAGAGTCTTGCTTTGCTTTGCTTACCCTCCCTTTGTTCCTACAGGAGATGCGGGGTGGGAAAATTGATGTGGAGAATGTTCGCACCACAGATATTAGACGTTGGAGATCTTTAATTCAGACTCCCTCAACACAGAGATGGGAAAGCTGAAACCTAGAAGTATCAAGAGATTAGAATTGAGATTGTACATTAGACTTTCTTTTGCAAAGCATGGATTTGTCTCTCAAGCATTTCTGGTACAATCTAACATGCCAGCTGGCCCGCCTGTTTCAAAATTGCAAGTGTGAATGACGACCACGGGGCACCCATTTGCTGTTGCCAAAGGCCTACTAAGGCTTCTTGAATTCAAATGGAATATTTTTAAAACATGTAAATCAAGTTTTTCATTTATTTCCAATTTAGACCATTTCTCCCAATACAGTTTTAGTGGTCACCGTGGAAAGTTGGTGTGGCAGCCTTGGGGCTCCTGGGACACACTGCTCATTCTCAGGGTGCAAGCAGTGTCCACAGGGATGCCCGTGTGTGTCCCCATATTCCATCCAGGCTACCACCCTGCAGCTGCCTCCTGGTCTCCTCCCCTTTGATGGCTCTAGGTTTCAGCTCCTGGGACCTCCTCCTTCAAGGGCCAGTGTAATGCCCAAGCTCCCAGATTCTGCGAGCATCTTCCACCTTCTTCTGCAGTCTGTGCTTCCCTCTGATCCCCTCACACAAGGCACAAACATTCACCTATGTGGGGAAACACTGGCGCTGTTGCCAGACTGTTTAAATGATTCATCACCTTACCCTGGTAGTTAGACCTAGCTAGCTTTATTCAATACTACTGCACGTCATCAAATTTAACCTTCAAAATAGAAGCCTAAGAAGCATCCTGAAAAAATGGAAGAAATGGCAGCTCCAGGAAATAGCCTTTTCCCAAATTCCATTAATATATCTGTGGACCAAAAAATGTCACCTGCCCTTCCAGTAAACAATGAATGTTGGGACCACCAAGCTATCAGCCACTGTGGCCACCCCAGACTATGCAAAATGGCAGCTCCAGGAAATAGCCTTTTCCCAAATTCCATTAATATATCTGTGGACCAAAAAATGTCACCTGCCCTTCCAGTAAACAATGAATGTTGGGACCACCAAGCTATCAGCCACTGTGGCCACCCCAGACTATGCACCCTGAGGGGAATTCAGGATGGAGAAAAACAGGATACTGGCCCTAGGTAGTCAAGGTGTGTATCAAAGGAATGATTTTCAGTGAGCCCAGATTCTTGCATCTTCCCATACATAGAAAAACACTAAATTCCTTCACCTGAGATAGCTGGTTTTCTTTAAATAGTAATCTTCTGATGTTCCAACTGCCTGGTCTTTGTTGCAAAGATCCCTATTTTTGGCTTCCCCCCTTACCTCTTCAGAGCCATCCTTCAGAGCTATCTGAGATGCTACTACCTTCCAGGCTTGAAGTCCTGGGAAAGTCTGCCAAATAAAGCATAATTCCAACTTTTAGGTTGTGCATTTTTTTCAGTTGATGTATCTAAAAAGTCACCTGAAACATACACAAGGTCAGCAGTGAATATGAAGTGAACGCTGTGAGATCAGAAATGAGGGAACAGCCCACCATGATGCATCAGCAGCAACAAAAGGTACACGGGCCATGGACATCTGGTCTCCCTTGCAATTCTGTGTGTGGACAGCGACATAGCTGGCCTGTCCACACATCCCGGCCATCCAGGCACGAGGGTGAGCTTCTGAGTCACCCCCGAGATGGCTCCTGGATTGGTCGGACCCCCCTCCCCCCTCATATCGGGCTTGTACAAAGGCACAGAATCTATACTCATAATAGAATAAAATGTATTGAAACCACAGTTTTTCTAACCTTCTTCAACACATAAATTGATATCTGAACAAGAACTGGACTTGGGAAATCAGTGAGTGTCTAAACCACAGCTGCAGAGCTGACAACATGGATCAACACTAAGTTATTGTGAACAAATTAGGAAAAGTAAACCAAGCATTGCCTGTTATATCACATGAGCCAGGATTCAACCTAAGGAGGAAAGAGAAGAAAGGAGATCTAGTGATGGTCTGGAAGGCATTTCACAGCTGGCTCTCAGATAGAAAAAGGAAAGTGAAAGAAGACCCAGGAAGTGGAACTGCCAGTTATAGTTTCATCAAGTCCACCCTGGAGCTGCCAACACGTGACTTTGGAAGGAGTCGCAGACTTGGGAACAGAAGTGACCTCCTGGGCATGAAGCCCAGGCTGCTCAAGTAAGACAAACTTGCCCTTAGCAGGAAGGTTGTTCGATGATTTTATCTAATTCGATTCCATGGGAAGACAAAACCTACGGCACACAGGACAGAAAATTATGAGACATTTTCAGTAGACCCAGAAATAGTCTGCTTCATTGAGAGTTTCCTCTTTTATTAATAAAAGTTCCAATTGCACAAAGTATTCTCCCATACCTTTAAATTCAGCTCCACAGCTAGTATCTTCTCTTTATTTTCCCTAGTTTTATAAAATCAGTGCTTTTCATCTTTTTCTTTATTTGACTTGTTAGCAGTCATAATTTTGTTGATTTGGTCAAAGACAGTTTTTGGTTTTATCCATTCTATTTTTTAAAATTTTCTAACTCATTATTTTTCTATTTGTTTTACTAGCTACTAACTTCTGTGTTATTTCTGGACTTTTTGTTTTTCTCTCCTTTGGAATCTTTGCTTGATTTAGTTTTATCCTTGTTTAGAAATGGAAATATTTAAGACAATGAGTTCCTTGAAGGATAGTACACATTCACAGCTGACTAGCTCGATGGTTTATTGTATAGAATCCCTTCTTTCATTCTGCTCTCTGTGTCCCTTTAGTTCAAACTGGCCATGTTCCTGCTGGTATAATCCCGTCCCCATTCCCAGCTTCTGCTGAGAAGGCTGATTAAATCCACAGCTCACCAGGATCACTTTATCAAAGAGTTTTTCAGCCGCAACCCTAGTATTCTCTTTAGAACAAGATTTCTAATTTTCTGAAACACTGGATAGGCTGAGAATGTTCCAAACCTCCAAGTTCTGATTTCCTTTTGCTTAACAATTCTGTCTGCAGTTCACCTGTCTCCTGAGAGCTGGCTGTCCTAACCCCTACAGCATCACAGTGCTTTTCTCACCATCAGGTTCCAGGGGATTGCTGGCCACTGTTCTCTCCTCTGCACAGGACAGATCCAAGGCCAGTAAGACTTTCTCTTCTTTGTTGGACTCTTTCTTTCTTTACTCCAGAAATTCAAACATGAACTACTTTATGTCTCCATACTGGACTCTTTTCACTGCTTTTCACTGATGCTTCGTGAGGCATTTCTATTCACAGACTCAAGAGTCTCTTTAACTAAGAACATTTTTTTTTTGGTTGTTAATTTGTGTTCAATCTGTTCACTGTTCTGACATCTCATTTAGGAAGTGAGATTTCATGCTCTTCCTGACTTGTCTGTCAACGTTTTCCTTTCCATCTTCACACCATTTGCCATGTGCACACCTCTGAGCTAACTCACTTCACTTCTCCAGTGCAATTTTTAAACACTGGAAAATAAAATTTTAGTTTTCTCATCAGCTTTCCTTATCTCCCTGAATTACTTTAAATCTAATTTCATAGATTGATCATTCTTTTCAACGTTTATTCTGAGAATCTAAATTACCTTTTATTCCAAATTTGTTTCCTCTTTCTTTCAGTACATTTCTTTCAGTACATTTATTTCTGCACATGAGTTTCTCTTTTTGGATCCCTAGGGCACTGGTCACGCATCCATCTGCCTGAGCTGCTTCTCCATGGCAGGGCCTTGCTTTGATGTCCAGCCTCTGATCTGGGAGGAGTCTCCCTGGACCAGGTTTCTGCTTGAGGGTACGGATCACCTGACTTGCCATTCTTTGCTCTCTCCTCAAGGTCAGACACCTCCCTGGCCTCCCTCTTCATTTCCTCAAAGATGTTTCTTTTTGAAAATCTCTTGCCTGTCTAATCCTGTCTTGGCATCTCTGACTCAGAGGGCCCAGACTAGCACAAGGAGGGAGACAAAGTCCAGGTTACAAGGTCGGGGGGGGGCAGCAAGGGGGTGAAATAAAACACTTGAAGGCGTGTTGAGAGGACTGAGCCTTGGGGTGGCTTGCTGCTTCTGAGCAGGTAAGGGGGAGGAAAATTCAGACAGGAAAGAGATGTAGATGAAGCTTATAAATTACCTTAATTCCCTTTTAGGAATTAAAGTAGAGAATCAGATTCCTTTTAATAATTTTTTGTCTGTGTTTCTGGAATGAGACAATTCTGATCTCATGGCTTCAGGGTTCCACATTAATCTCTTCAACTGCAGTCTGGGGGTGCGGAAGCTACAAGCTTGCCAGGAATCGACACAACACTGTGTTCCAACACCTGTCCCGTCTCTCCCTCCCTCCCCTGTCCCTCTCCACTCCTTTCCCTACACAGCTTGCAGAGTTGTATCCAAACTATTATAATGACACTCTAAATTGCAGGATGTATGGGGAAAGAGACTAGAAGAGAACACAAAAATGAAGACAGTGGATGGCTTATTGATAGGAAATAGCGTGTTGTTCTCTAATTTTTTTATTGCCATAATATACGTGTAAATGTTTTAAGGCTGGGTTGCAGGGGGTGGGGAATGAAGCCAGGCTCTACAGAACAAATGGAACATTCCAGAAATCTATCCTACCTCTATTTGCCAACTTTGGACAACTTCTCTGTAAGGGTGGGTCACTTCCCTTAGTTTTGTTTTCCGTTCAATCAATAAAAGAATAGAACAAATATTGATTGCATCACCAGTTTGTTCTCCAGTTTTATGGCATATGTAAATCCACTCTTAAATATTTATATACACTCATTCTCCATGTTAAATAATTTCTAAAACAGAAAAATAATCTGTGAGTAGCAGTTAAGCAGGCAGATGGTGCTTGGATGCTTACCTAGGGGCTGTTTTCCTTTTCTCTCAGGCACATAAAATGATGCAAAAATACTATTTATTTTTAAGACAAGTTTCAACAAAGAATAGAAAAACTTAATCAGTTGCAGAGTATACCAAATAATAAAAACTTTTTAGTATTTGTTCATCCTTTCTAAATATATCTGTAAATTCAACTCCAGATATATATCTGTTTAATAATACAAAAATAAATTACTAATTATTTCAGTTAACATTATTATTATATAAAAACAATTTCAATCATTATTAAAAAAGGAGAAATTTCCCTTCACAAGCTTATTTATGGTTATGCTAATAGAAATCTAACCAAAGACATTTAGGGAAAATTGATACGTCCTAGAACAATATCATGGTGGTATGTTTCAAGGACACAGGCAAAGCATGACAGATGCAGACAATAAGAATGTCTTGAAGAAACTGTAGAGCAGAACAATTTGCACATGCGCCACCCCCACATATGTCTCTTTGGCATGAGGATTGATTTAGGCTGATTATTTTGAAGACACAGAACGTCTTACATTTTTTCTTATTAGTTAATTAATTAATTAATTTAATTTTGGCTGCGTTGGTCTTTGTTGCTGCGCGGGGGCTTTCTCTAGTTGCAGCGAGCAGGGGCTGCTCTTCGTTGTGGTGTGTGGGCTTCTCATTGTCATGGCTTCTCTTGTTGCGGAGCATGGGCTCTAGGCACGTGGACTTCAGTAGTTGTGGCTCGTGGGCTCTAGAGCGCAGGCTCAGTAGTTGTGGCACGCAGGCTCAGTAGTTGTGGCGCAAGGGCTTAGTTGCTCCACGGCATGTGGGATCTTCCCAGACTAGGGCTCGAAACTGTGTCCCCTGCATTGGCAGGCAGATTCTCAACCACTGCGCCACCAGGGAAGCCCAGAAGGTCTTTCTTTTTACCTCCTCCTTATCTGCCTAAAGATCTGAGATAAAGGGACTGTCCTTGGAACAGAGTTATCAGCAGGGAGGGATGTCTGCAAAGAATTGGGGTGAGGGGTGGGGGTGGGGGGGAACTGGCACAGCTCAGAGGCCAAAGTCCACTCTGTGTCCCACTGTCTCGGCAAATATTTGTTTACCAACATTTGATTTTCCATCTCCATGTGAATGGCCTTCATCCCCTTTGAATTTCCAAGCCACTACTCCCAACATCCTCTTTCATCTTTAGCTGAAGATGGTATTTAAGATGAGGGCTTTGACCATTTTAGCAAGTTACTCAGTTTTCCTGGGTCTCTCCCATGTATACATATTATTAAATTTTTTTTTATTTTCTCCAGTTAATCTGTCTCATGTCCATTTTACTCTTGGACCAGCCAGAAGAACTTAGAGGACATTTTCTTCCTCCCCAATAAAACTATGGGACACATTTTGTGGGTCTCATCACACATATTTTGTAATTACATAACTAATTAGCTTCCTAATTATTTCCCAGGACAACCCACACAACTAAAGCCATAACAGAAGAAGACAAAGGAACATAGAGGTACGATAGGGGTGGGGACAAATGAGCTCTTTATTTTTTAAACACTCTAATAATTCACCATTATTCCAGATTTCCTGTTACCCCAACTATAATTTCTGCTCTGGCCTTGTGAATGTCTCAAGTAGGACAAGCTGTATTGTCAGATGGGATGGAGTTGCTATGTAGGCAGGCAACACTCCAAAGATGTGAACTAGTAAAACAAAAAGAGAAAAAGACTTGGAGAGCTGGGGCCAAACTGGACTCTCCTCTCCTCAAGCTCATGTACCTTCACCTCCTGGGCCAGTTGCTCCTAAGGCCCCAGGACAACTGCACTCATGTGAAACAAAACTGGGTCCCAGGGCCCAAAAGAACCAGGACCAGGAATGGGTACTTCCGAGCAAGGCCTCAGCCCCCAAGGAACGGAAAAGGAGACAAGAAAGGTTGAAACATTTGAATGGATCAATTACCATAGGAAAGCTGGATAAAAAGACTACTATTCAAAAAAAATGCCAATGCCAGGTAAACTGATGGTTGATTTTAATGTAACCTTTAACCCTAGAGCTATTTAAACTATTCTGTCATAGGATAAAATAAAGCCCCCAGTAACATCATGAAGCCAGAAAAACTTAAATTCCAAAGTCTAATAAAGATGGTAATGATGCACTGAGAAATGCAAGTATGGTTCAACATTAGAAAACTTATCAACATGTTTTATACTAATACCTATAAAAGCAAATTCTTTATCATATGAAGTCATTTGATAACATTTAGCAGATACTCTTAGTAAAACACTGCAAAGGCAGAAAAGCTCTTAAATAAAAGGAAAGCTGTTCAACAAAATCTAATGAGAGTTGTCCTCTTAAATGAGGAGGCACTAAAATCATTTCAGTTAAAATCAAGGACTTGGGGGCGGAGTCAAGATTGCATACGAGAAGGATGTGGAATTTGAGTCTCCGCACAACTAGGGCACCTACCAGGCACCCGTGGGGGACCATGGACACCTAAGGGGAAGGAAGGAACCCCAAGCGACTGGGTAGGATGTGGAGCGTGGGGGGAGTGAAGGGAGAGGAGAAGTGGAGGTGGGACAACACTGGCACCCCTGAGGGGCGGCTGGGGGAGGGGAAGGGATCTCACACCCGAAGGGGGAAATTGGGGGACCATTGGGAGGGCAGAGGATAAAAGGGAGCGTGGCCAGGTTTCCCCTTCCCAGGTGGACCCCCAGGAGCCTGCGGAGATCCCAGGCCTGATTCTCTGCCCACCAAAGGGCCCTCCCACCACGCGGGTCCTGAAGGAGAGGGAGGGAGGGAAGGGGGAGCAAAAGCAAAAGCCGGACCTCAGGGACTGGCACCCCTGAGGGGTGGCTGGGGGAGGGGATGAGTTCCTACACCCAGCGGGACCCACCCATGGTAAGGGGCCCAGCAGTAATGGGGGAGACCCTGGGGGAGATGGTGGGGGAGGGGAGTGAAGGAATGGAAGGGAACGGGGCTAGCGCTTTCCCTGTCCACTTAGGCACCAGGGAACCTACCGGGCTCCCGAGCTTAATACTCTGCCCTCGGAGCCTCCCTCCTGCCAGGCAGAGCCCAAGCCCCGCCCCAACCCCCCCACCCAGAGCCCCACCTCTACACTCAGAGAACCCCTCCAACACGCTGGGCCTAAACCCCACCCACACACCCTCACTCAGGGCCCCACCTCCAAACTCCATAACTCCACACTCCAGAGGCCCTCCTTCCATGTCCTGCCACTCCCCTTCCACACAGGTCCTAAGGAGAGGCCCCGCCCCATGCTTGAACAATGCCCTGCTTAGGCCCCGCCCTCAGGGCCTTTTCTGGCTGCAGCTGCATGGGTTCTGAGACTAGGCCTCACCCCACACTCAAATGTCGCACCACCACCCGCCTAGATCCTGCCCCACCCAAAACCCCAACCCCTGCCTAAGTTCCACCTCCGCCTAAACTCTGCCCCCATAGCCAAGGCTTTATTATATTTTTTCATCTTTTACATTGGGGTTCTATTTTCCTTAGTGGATTCATTGTTGTTGATTCATTTATATTTTTATTTTTTCTAATAAATCTTTTATTTTTCTAATTTTACTTTATTCTTTATACTTTGTTATTGTTCTCTTCTTTTGGTTTGTTCCCCACCCCCCACCCCCATTTTTTTTTCTCTGGTGTGGTTTTATTTTACCGTGTTGCAGTTGTTTCAATTGTATTTTTATTTTTCCTAATATATTTTTTATCTTTCTAATTTTATTTTGTGTATTATTCTTTCTTATTGTACCACTCCTTTTTTTTCTTTTTCTTTCTCTTTTTTTTTTCCTTTTTTTGCCACACCACATGGCTTGTGGGATCTTGGTTCCCAGGCCAGAGGTCCAGCCCGAGCTCATGTAGTGGGAGTTCTGAGTCCAAACTGCTAGATTAACAGAGAACTTCAAACCCCAGGGAATATTAATCGGAATGAGGCCTCCTGGAGGTGCTCATCTCAGCACCAAGACCTGGCTCTCTCCAACTGCCTGAAAACTCCAGTGCTGGACACCTCAGGCCAAACAACCCGTAAGAGAGGAATAGAGCCCCACCCATCAAAAAATAATGAAATGATAAAAAAATACATTACAGATAAAGGAGCAAGGTAAAAACCTACAACACCATATAAATGAAGACACAATAGGCAACCTACCTGAAAAAGAATTCAGAATAATGTTAATAAAGATGATCCAAAATCTTGGAAACAGGATGGAGAAAGTACAAGAGACATTTAACAAGGAACTAGAAGAACTAAAGAGCAAACAAACAGTGATGAACAACACAGTAACTGAAATTTAAAACACTCTAGAAAGAATCAACAGCAGAATGACTGAGGCAGAAGAATGGATAAGTGACCTGGAAGATAGAATGGTGGAAGTAACCACTGGAAATGGTGGAAGTAATGGCTGCAGAGCAGAATAAAGAAAAAAGAATGAAAACAATTGAGGACAGTCTCAGAGACCTCTGGGACAACATTAAATGCACCAACATTCGAATTATAGGGGTCCCAGAAGAAGAAGAGCAAAAGAAAGGGACTGAGAAAATATTTGAAGAGATTATAGTTGAAAATTTCCCTAACATGGGAAAGGAAATAGTCAATCAAGTCCACGAAGCCAGAGAGTCCCATACAGGATAAATCCAAAGAGAAACATGTCAAGACACATAAAAATCAAACTAGCAAACATAAAATACAAAGAAAAATATTAAAAGCAGCAAGGGAAAAGCAACAAATAACACACAAGGGAATCCCCAGAAGGTGAACAGCTGATCTTTCAACAGAATCTCTGCAAGCCAGAAGGGAGTGGCAGGACATATTTAAAGTGATGAAGGAGAACAACCTACAACCAAGATTACTCTACCCAGCAAGGATCTCATTCAGATTTGATGGATAAATCAAAAGCTTTACAGACAAGCAAAAGCTAAAAGAATTCAGCACCACCAAACCAGCTCCACAACAAATGCTAAAGGAATTTCTCTAGGCAAGAAATACAAGAGGAGAAGAAAAAGACCCACAAAAACAAACCCAAATCAATTAAGAAAATGGTAATAGGAACATATATATTGATAATCACCTTGAATGTAAGTAAATGGATTAAGTGCTCCAACATAAAGACAGACACTGGCTGAATGGATACAAAAACAAGACCCTTATATATGCTGTCTACAAGAAACCCATTTAAGACCTAGGGACACATACAGACTGAAAGTGAGGGGATGGAAAAAGATATTCCATGCAAATGGAAATCACAAGAAAGCTGGAGTAGCAATACTCATATCAGATAAAATAGACTTTAAAATAAAGACTGTTACAAGAGATAGGAAAGGACAGAACATAATGATCAAGGGATCAATCTAAGAAGAAAACATAATAATAATAAATATTTATGCATCCAATATAGGAGCACCTCAATACATAAGGCAAATGCTAACAGCCATAAAAGGAGAAATTGACAGTAACACAATAATAGTGGGGGACTTTAACACGCCACTTACACCAATAGACAGATAATTCAGAGAGAAAGTAAATAAGGAAATGCAAGCTTTAAATGACCCAATAGACCAGATAGAGTTAATTGGTACTTTTAGGACATTCCACCCAAAAGCAGAAGAATATACTTTCTTCTCAGTTGCACACAGAACGTTCTCCAGAGTAGATCACATTTTGGGTCACAAATCAAACCTTGGAAGATTTAAGAAAATTGTAATTGTATCAAACATCTTTGCCACCTACAATGCTATGAGATTAGAAATCACTTTACAGGAGAGAAACAGTAAAAAATACAAATACATGGAGGCTAAACAGTGCACTGCTAGATAACGAAGAGATCACTGAAGAAATCAAAGAGGAAATCAAAAATTACCTAGAAACAAATGACAATGAAAACACGATGATCCAAAACCTATGGGATGCAGCAAAAGCAGTTCTAAGAGGGAAGTTCATAGCAATTCAAGCTCACCTTAAGAAACAAGAAAAATATCAAATAAACAATCTATCTTACATCTAAAGCAACTAGGAAAAGAAGAGCAAAGAAAACCCAAAATTAGTAGAAGGAAAGAAATCATAAAGATCAGAGAAGAAATGAATGAAATAGAAACAAAGAAAACAATAGCAAAGATCAATAAAACTAAAAGCTGGTTCTTTGAGAAGATAAACAAAATTGATAAACCTTTACCCAGACTCATCAAGAAAAAAAGGGAGAGGACTCAAATCAATTATACTGGAAATGAAAAAGGAGAGATTACAACTGACAATGCAGAAATACAAAAGATCAAAAGAGATCATACAAGCAATGATATGCTAATAAAATGGACAACCTGGAAGAAAAGGACAAATTCTTAGAAAAGTACAACCTTCCAAGATTGAACCAGGAAGAATTAGAAAATATAAACAGACCAACTACAGGTAATGAAATTGAAAATGTATTTAAATATCTTCCAACAAACAAAAGTCCAGGACCAGATGGCTTCACGGGTGAATTCTATCAAACATTTAGAGAAGAGTTAACACATACCCTTCTCAAATTCTTCCAAAAATTGTAGAGGGAGAAACACCCCCACACTCGTTCTATAAGTCACCATCTCCCTGATACCAAAACCAGACAAAGGTATTGCAAAAAAAGAAAAATATACACCAATATCATGGATGAACATAGATACAAAAAGCCTTAACAAAATACTAGCAAAGAGCATCCAACAATACATTAAAAGGATCAAGTGGGATTTATCCCAGGGATGCAAGGTTTCTTCAATATACACAAAACAACCGATGTGATACAACATATTAACAAATTAAAACCAAATGATCATCTCAATAGATGCAGAAAAAGCTTTTGGCAAAATTCAACACCCATTTATGATAAAAACTCTCCAGAAAGTGTGCACAGAGGGAACCTACCTCAACATAATAAAAGCCGTGTATGCCAAACCCACAGCAAACATCATTCTCAATGGTGAAAAACTGAAAGTGTTTCCTCTAAGATCAGGAACAAGACAAGGATATGCACTCTTGCCACTATTATTCAACATAGTATTGGAAGTCCTAACCACAGCAATCAGAGAAGAAAAAGAAATAAAAGCAATACAAATTGGAAAAGTAGTAAAACTGTCACTGTTTGCAGATGACATGATACTATACATAGAAAATCCTAAAGATGCCACCAGAAGACTACTAGAACTAATCAATGCATTTGGTAAGGTTGCAGGATACAAAATTAATGCCCAGAAATCCCGTGCATTCCTATACATTAAAAACAGAAGATCAAAAAGAGAAATTAAGGAAACAATCCCATTTACCATCGCAACAAAAAGAATAGAATACCTAGGAATAAACCTACCTAAGGAGGCAAAAGACCTGTACTCAGAAAACTGTAAAACACTGATGTAAGCAATCAAATATAACAAAAACAGATGGAGAGATATACCATGCTCCTGGATTGGAAGAATCAATATTGTGAAAATGACTCTACTACCCAAAGCAATCCACAGGTTCAATGCAATCCCTATCAAATTTCCAGTGGCATTTTTCACATAACTAGAAAAAGAAATTTTACAATTTGTGTGGAAACACAAAGGACCCCGAATAGCCAAAGCAATCTTGAGAAAGAAAAATGGAGCTGGAGGAATCAGGCTCCCTGACTTCAGACTGATATACTACAAAGCTACAGTAATCAAGACAGTATGGTACTGGCACAAAAACAGAAATACAGATCAAGGGAACAGGATAGAAAGCCCAGAGATAAATGCATGCATATATGGTCACCTTATCTTTGACAAAGGAGGCAAGAATATTCAATGGAGAAAAGACAGCCGCTTCAATAAGTGGTGCTGGCAAAAATGGACAGCTACATGTAAAAGAATGAAATTAGAACACACCCTAATGCTACACACAAAAATAAACTCAAAATGGATTAAAGACCTAAATGTAAGGCCAGGCACTATAAAACTCTGAGAGGAAAACACAGGCAGAACACTGTATGACATAAATCACAGCAAGATCCTTTTTGACCCACCTCCTAGACAAATGGAAATAAAAACAAAACTAAACAAATGGGACCTAATGAAACTTCAAAGTTTGCACAGCAAAGGAATCCATAAGCAAGACGAAAAAACAACCCTCAGAATGGGAGAAAATATTTGAAAATGAAGCAACTGACAAAGGATTAACCTCCAAAATTTACAAGCAGCTCATGCAGCTGCATATCAAAAAAAAAAACAAACAACCCAATCAAAAAATGAGCAGAAGACCTAAATAGACATTTCTCCAAAGAAGACATACAGATGGCCAACAAATGCATGAAAAGATGCTCAACATCACTAATCATTAGAGAAATGCAAATCAAAACCACAATGAGGTATCACCTCACAGCAGTCAGAATGGCCATTATGAAAAAATCTATTAACAATAAATGCTGGAGAGGGTGTGGAGAAAAAGGAACCCTCTTGCACTATTGGTGAGAATGTAAATTGATACAGCCGCTTTGGAGAACAGTATGGAGCCCCCTTAAAAAACTAAAAAATAGAACTACCATATGACCCAGCAATCCCACTACTTGGCATATACCCCGAGAAATCCATAATTCAAAAATATACATGTACCACAATGTTCATTGCTGCACTATTTACAATAGCCAGGACATGGAAGCAACCTAAGTGTCCATCAACAGATGACTGGATAAAGAAGATGTGGCACATATATACAATGGAGTATTACTCAGCCATAAAAAGGAACAAAATTGACGTGATTTCACTACTATTTGTAGTGAGGTGGATGGATCTTGAATCTTTCATACCGAGTGAAGTAAGTCAGAAAGAGATAAACAAATACTATATGCTAATGCATATATATGGAATTTTAAAAAGGAGTACTGATGAACCTAGTGGCAGGGCAGGAATAAAGACACAGACATAGAGAATGGACTTGAGGGCACAGGGGGAAAGGGGAAGCTTGGTTGAAGTGAGAGAGTAGCAGTGATGTATATACACTACCAAATGTAAAATGGATGTCTAGTGGGAAGCTACTGCATAGCACAGGGAGATCAGCTCCGTGCTTTGTGATGACCTAGAGGGATGGGATAGGGAGTGTGGAAGGGAGGCTCAAGAGGGAGGAGATATGGGGATATATGTACACATATAGTTGATTCACTTTGTTGTACAGCAGAAACTAACACAACATTATACTCCAATAAAGATGTGATTAAAAAAAAGTCAAGGACTAGAATAGGAAGGCCCCTCTCATCATTGTTTTATTTACACTTGAACACTGTAGAAAATGAAAAGGGACAAAGAATGAAATCACTCAGAAAACACTGCGAAACTACTGAGGAGTCTATCCATCCTGCTGCTGGTTAAAAGGAGACACACAGAAAACCAAATAACTTTCCTTTTCGAAAAGGAAATGAGATAATAATTCCATTTTCAATAGTGAGCACACCTAAAAATTCTAAGAATAAAATTAACAAAGTTAACAAAGGGCTAACTTAAAAAAAATAACTATGGAAAGAAATGACACAAGAACCAAAGAGAAGGATGTACTGTATACCAGGAAGGGTACATTATACATCACAAATACTGTGTCTCAGGGCCTTCCCATTGGGACGGGGCAGAGCTCTTTGTGAAGGTCACCAGCTTTGGGTCAGGACCGTGCATTGCTACCCCTGGAAGTCAGAGTGAAATAGTAGCAGACAGGCCCTCATGGGACAGAAGCTCACCTTGGTCAGCTCCATTGCAGTATATGAAAGCTGGAATGTGCAAAGAGAAACCCTCCATGGGTAAGATAACATCATCTTTAGTCTCAAATCATTCCTACAAAGTTTTGCCAAGAGAGTATCCAGCAAATAATAAAAATGAATAAACACATTAGGAGACCAGTCAACAGGAATAAAATCTATAGATTAGAAACATAATTGTTCCAGATATTGGAATTATCTGATATGAAATATTTTTTGATCTTTTTTTATACTCTGTTACAAGATGATATCAAGTAAAAATAAGGTTATTACCATTGGGTTTTATACAAGACTGCAGTTTGGGTCTATATGGAGACAGCAAATTCCCCTCTACTTTTCTATGTCTAGTCCTAGACCGTGTTAAGGTGTTTATGGAAGATAATTGGCTATAGTTAGGTAACTGTCCTTCCATCTCTCCATGTCCTGAGATAGAAAGTGTCCAAGACCAGAAAGAAATGAATGTAAACTAAATACATTAGTATAGCCCAAGAAAAAAAATGTCAGTCATAAAGGGGACTGATCAGCCATATCAGCATAGAAACAAAACAGTCACAAAGATAAATATCCAAGGGTGTCAC
The DNA here is from genome assembly GCF_964165515.1 of Mesoplodon bidens. Lineage (NCBI taxonomy): Eukaryota > Metazoa > Chordata > Mammalia > Artiodactyla > Ziphiidae > Mesoplodon > Mesoplodon bidens. Next base: position 1,695,882 of record NC_138166.1, on the reverse strand, counting down.
AGTAATTTGAATTTTATACATAATTCCCCTTGTTCTAATTCCATTCTCACCATGCAGACTTTTTTGCTTAATGATAAACTGTTCAATTGTTTATGCATCATAAAAGTGTCACAGAATTTAAATGAAATTTGCTCAGTATATTAAAGAAGGTAAAAGACAGAAATTGAGAATTTTGGCAGAGAACTAGAAACTATAAAGAAAGAATCAAGTGGAAGTCCTAAAACTGGAGATAGTAATATACAATATTAAGGTGTCAATGGGGGAAAAAAAGAAGGCGATGGGAAGAAGTAACACAGAGTAGACACATCAGAAGATGAAGTGAATGAGCTGGAAGACAGTTCAGAAGAAAATATGCAGAACGAATTACAAAGAGACAAAACATTAAAAACTATGGAGAGTATGTGATAGACACAAAGGAGCTCACAAGAAGATTAAATCAGGGGTCTGCCGACTCTTTCTGCAAAGGGCCAAAGAGTGGACGTTCTGGGCTTTCTGATCTAGACCATCTCCAGCAAACTCACCTCTGCCACTGTAGCATGAAAACAGCCATGCACAACACATGAATAAGTGTGGCCGTCTTCCAACACATCTTTATTTACAGAAAGAGGCAGAGGGTTGCATTTGGCCAGTCAGCCACGTTGTTGAGTCCTGGTCTAACCTATGAAAAATTAAAATGCCAGCAGTCAAGGAGAAAATAATTCATGAGCAGTTTTTAAAAAGGTTATGGCACAGAACTTTCAAACCTTATGAAAGACATCATGCCACAGATAAAAGAAGCCCTTTAAAAACAAAAGAGGAAAGAAACTCTCCAGAAAGTAGGCATAGACGGAACTTACCTCAACATAATAAAGGCTATATATGACAAACCCACAGCCAACATCGTTCTCAATGGTGAAAAACTGAAACCATTTCTACTAAGATCAGGAACAAGATAAAGTTGCCCACTCTCACCACTATTATTCAACATAGTTTTTGAAGTTTTTGCCACAGCACTCAGAGAAGAAAAAGAAATGAAAGGAATCCAAATCGGAAAAGAAGAAGTAAAACTTTCACTGTTTGCAGATGACATGATACTATACAGAGAGAGCATCCTAAAGACAGTACCAGAAAACTACTAGAGCTAATCAAGGAATTTGGTAAAGTACCAGGATACAAAATTAATGCACAGAAATCTCTTGCATTCCTATACACTAATGATGAAAAATCTGAAAGAGAAATTAAGGAAACACTCCCAATTACCACTGCAACAAAAAGAATAAAATACCTAGGAATAAACCTACCTAAGGAGACAAAAGACCTGTATGCAGAAAACTATAAGACACTGATGAAAGAAATTAAAGATGATATAAACAGACGGAGAGATATACCATGTTCTTGGATTGGAAGAGTCAACATTGTGAAAATGACTATACTACCCAAAGCAGTCAACAAATTCAATGCAATCCCTATCAAACTACCAATGAAATTTTTCACAGAACTAGAACAAAAAATTTCACAATTTGTACGGAAACACAGAAGACCCTGAATAGCAAAAGCAATCTTGAGAAAGAAAAATGGAGCTGAAGGAATCAGGCTCCCTGATTTCAGACTATACTACAAACCTACGGTAATCAAGACAGTATGGTACTGGCACAAAAACAGAAATATAGATCAATGGAACAGGACAGAAAGCCCAGAGATAAACCCACGCACATATGGTCAACTTATCTTTGATAAAAGAGGCAAGGATATACAATGGAGAAAAGACAGCCTCTTCAATAAGTGGTGCTGGTGAAACTGGATAGTTACACGTAAAATAATGAAATTAGAACACTCCCTAACATCATACACAAAAATAAACTCAAAATGGATAAAATACCTAAATGTATGGCCAGACACTATAAAACTTTTAGAGGAAAACATAGGCAGAACACGGTATGACATAAATCACAGCAATATCCTTTTTGACTCACCTCCTAGAGAAATGGAAATAAAAACAAAAATAAACAAATGGGACCTAATGAAACTTCAAAGTTTTTGCACAGTAGAGGAAACAATAAACACACGAAAAGACAACCCACAGAATGGGAGAAAATATTTGAAAATGAAGCAAGTGACAAAGGATTAATCTCAAAAATATACAAGCAGCTCATGCAGCTCAATAATAAAAAAACAAACAACCCAATCCAAAAATGGGCAGAAGACCTAAATAGACATTTCTCCAAAGAAGACATACAGATTGCCAGCAAACGCATGAAAGGATGCTCAACATCACTAATCATTAGAGAAATGCAAATCAAAACTACAATGAGGTATCATCTCACAGAGGTCAGAATGGCCATCTTCAAAAAATCTACAAACAATAAATGCTGAAGAGGGTGTGGAGTAAAGGGATCACTCTTGCACTGCTGTTGGGAATGTAAATTGATACAGCCATTATGGAGAACAGTATGGAAGTTCCTTAAAAAGCTAAAAATAGAACTACCATACCATCCAGCAATCCCACTACTGGGCATATACCCTGAAAATAGCATAATTCAAAAAGAATCATGTACCACAATGTTCATTGCAGCACTATTTACAATAGCCAGGACATGGAAGCAACCTAAGTGTCCATCAACAGAGGAATGGATAAAAAGATGTGGCACATATATACAATGGAATATTACTCAGTCATACAAAGAAACGAAATTGAGTTTTTGTAGTGAAGTGGATGGACCTAGAGTCTGTCATAAAGAGTGAAATAAGTCAGAAAGAGAAAAACAAATACTGTATGCTAACACATATATATGGAATCTAAAAAAAAAATAAAGTTCTGAAGAAACTAGGGGCAGGACAGGAATAAAGACGCAGACATAGAGGATGGACTTGAGGACACGGGGAGGGGGAAGGGTAAGCTGGGACCAAGGGAGAGAGTGGCATGGACATATATACACTACCAAATGTAAAATAGATAGCTAGTGGGAAGCAGCTGCATAGCACAGGGAGATCTGCTTGGTGCTTTGTGACCACCTAGAAGGGTGGGATAGGGAAGGTGGAAGGGAGACGCAAGAAGGAGGGGCAATGGGGACATATATATATGTATAGCTGGTTCACTTTGTTATACAGCAGAAACTAACACAACAAAGTAAATCAATTATACTCCAATAAAGATGGTAAAAAATTTAGTAAACAGCTTGGAATATCATTATAAAACTGCCGAGAAACAAATAAACAAACAAATGAAAATAATGAAGTACAAAATCTTTATATCAACCAGAGAAAAATAGAGCAAAAAGCTGCCTGAGTGTAAAGTTGAACACTGGGAATCAAAAACAATGAAAAAAATGTCTTCAGAATTTTGCAAGAAAATGACAGTTAAAATAGAGGATACACTGAGGAAATATGATTTAAAAATTCTTTACATAACTTCAAGAAGACTTTTTGAGGTTTCACATATACGTGAGATCATGCAGTATTTGTGAAAGACCATTTCAAATGAACATGTACTGTGGAAATTCATTACCACCAGACCCTTACTTACAGGCAATCTTCAAGGAGAAAAATTAGTTTCCCAGAAGGAGCTCAGATTGGCAGACACTCAAAAGAACAGCAAAATCATAAATATGCGAGTTAATATAAATGATCATTGTAGGAAGAAAATGACAATATTAATGTATTGCTGTACATGTAACAAAGTTGGAGGCATCACGTTTCCTGATTTCAAAGCATATTACAAAGTTATAATAATCAAAACATACTGGTATTGGCATAAAGAGTGACATAGGGACCAATGGAACAGATTGAAGAGTCCAGAAATAAACCCACACATATATGCTCAACTTATCTTCCACAAAGGCATGAGAATACGCAATGAAAAAAGGATCATCTCTCCAATAAATGGTGTTGGAAAAACTTGAATTACACATGCAAATGGATAAAACTTGACCACTGACTTAAGGTAAATCCTGACTTGAAGGTAAAACCTGAAACCATAAAACTCCAATAAGAAAACTTAGGTTAAAAAGTTCCTTGACAGCGGTCTTGGCAATGATTTGTTGGATGTAACACCAAAAGCACCAGGGGGAAAAAAGCAAGAATAAACACTGAGACTATATCAAATTGAAAAATTTCTACACAATAAAGGAAACAACAAGATGAAAACACAACATCCAGGATGGAAGAAAATGCTTGCAACCCATATTTCCAATAGGGGTTTAATATCAAAAATTTGTAAGGAACTTATACAACTCTGCAGCAAAAACAAACAGATGACCCAATTTTAAAAACTGGCAGAGGACAGGAACAGACACTTTTTTAAAGAAGGAATACAAATGGCCAAGAAGTACATGAAAAGATGCTCAACATCACTAATCATCATCAAATCCATGATGAGATATCATGTCACGTCTGATAGGATAGCTATTCTTAAAAAAAAAATTAAGTGTTGACAAAGGTGTGGAAAAAGAAAGGGAACCCTTGTGCACTGTTGGTGGGAATGTAAATTGATACAAATGCTAGGGAGAACAGTATAGAGGTTCCTCAAAAAATTTAAAATAGTACTGTCATATAATCCAATAATCCTACTTCTGGGTACATATCCAAAGGAAATAAAATCACTATCTCAAGAAATACCTGCACTCTCATGTTCACTGTTATCATTATTCACAATATCCAACATAAGAATCAACCTAAGTGGTTATTGATGGATGAATGGATAAAGAAAATGTGATATATATACAATGGAATACTACTTAGTCTTAAAATAAAAGGAAATCCTGCCATTTACAACAGCATGGGTATAACTAGATGATACTATGCTAAGTCAAATAAGCCAGACACAGACAAATACAGCACGATCTCATATGTGAAATTTCAAAAAGTAGAACTCATTGAAGCAAAGAGCAGAATTTTGGTTCTGCTGGAGGGGATGGGAAATGGGGAAATGTTGGTCAAAGGGTACAAACTCCCAGTTATAAGATAAGTTCTGGAGATCTAATGTAGAGCATGGTGACTATAGTTAATAATAAAGCACTGCATATTTGTGATGTATCTTAAGTGTTCTCACACACACACACACACAAAAAACAACAACAAGGTGACCGTGCGAGGTGATGGAAAACTTGAGCTAATGGAGGGGGAAGACAATAAAAGACCCCCAGACAGCCAAAAAGAAATCAAGAAAGGAGAGGAAAATCTACTCCAAATGATATAGGATACAGGATGCTGACCCCCGTGACATAGGAATACACATTCTTTAACTACACTCACAAAACTCAGAGCACATTCCAGGGGAGGGGAAGCAGATGGAGCAGGCACAAGTGCCCACCAGTGGTGGCGGGAAATGTTGGAGGCACCTTTGGAGACCAGCACCTGTTTCAAAATAATACTAATAAAGGCCTCCATAAAAGCAGCCGATGCCTGAAAGTGATGGTGACTCTCCAGGGTATAAGTTAGGACCAGATATGAGGTTCTCTCTGTTCTCCCTCCCTGATGGATAAATCACAGCAACTACACACCAGAATTGGTCCATCCATGAGTCTGGATTTTGTTCATGGTAAGGCTTAACAGAGGAAGGCAAAGGATGAGTGGATGAACACGTGACTCGGCGAATATCTCTGAGCACCAACTCTGTGCCAGGAAAGAGCCACGTCCTTCTTCCCAATGTATTTTCTCATTGGATTTTCATACCACAGTGATGGATGCTGGCAGCAACATCTTTCCTCCCGCTTCCTTCTGGCATCACCTCTCATTCTGGCAGAGTCTGACATACAAATAGTTCTTCAACTCCAGGGTGTCCTAAGGAATAAATGTGGTTAAATGCATTTGAACCCGCCAAACCTGTTGGAAGGAATTGGGCCAAACCACCGTGAAATGGGCACATCAGAAGCATCGCACTGATAAATTTAGACTTTGTGTTTTAAGTTGACTTGGCAGGTTGTGTCATACTCCTTAGATATGAAGGCTGAGCAAATAACGGAACTCTACCACTGTAATTAAGAGAATCGTTTTCAAGCTGATTAAGCCGTATTTACGCATACCAAATGAAGCCGTGTTGACAGGTAATGATTGAATACAGAAACAGGCTGTCAGGAGAAAGGGAGGAAGAAGGCGGATCTGAAAATGGGATAAAATGTCAAGACTTCTGAAAAGGAAATTCTTACCCTGATCCCGCCCTGCAGCTGCTCTTTGTTAATGCTCATATACTTTCTCCAAATAGGTTATTTAGTTGAAGTTCTAAGTTAAATATGAATTAGGTAAAAAGCATATCCCTGAATACACCTTGAGAATTACCTTATATTTAGATATGAGTTTGTGGTCTTAGAAGAGCTTTTACACACGTTTGATTATTTTTAGAACTCTGTGAAGCAGGTGCCATGGTCCCACTTTACAGATGTGGAAACTGAGGCTCATGGCTCTTAAGTGACTCGTCAGAGGTGTCAACCACAGGTGGCAAGGAGAAAACTCAAAATCTGGACTTTCAAGTGAAAATCATATGTATTTTCCATTGCATCAACCATAACTGCTCCCCATGTGGAAAAGTGCCTCTCCCCCCATATTTTCTAATTTTCTTGGACAGTACATCTTAGTGTCCTTCCACGTAGACACGACTTAGTCAACCACTGACCCTGGAGTCCAGGTCCTCACCGATTACTCACACTCCTGAGACAGCTTCCATATAAGTTGTGGCCTACAACGTGGATTATTTCCTTAGAATGAACTTCTAGAAGTAGAATCCAGATCACACATTCTAAACGTTTCTAATACTTTACATACATTGTCAAGTGGTGTATGATTTCACGTTCTTGGTGCAGAGGATGGTGCCTGAGCACACACAACGCCGGCGCCTCTGCTGCTTCTTGCAGCTAGTTGTTAGCTGTTGTAGAAAATGCCAGACTGAAACCCCCGGGCGTGGTCCCTGTCCTGGTGGGTTAGGGTTATGGTTAGGGTGACACACACTATGGACACCGACGACAGCAAGAGATACTGTCTGGGTGTTCTGACCTGGGCCGGGCAGGGGTCCAGGCACTAAATACATATAAGTGATGCCACCCTCATCTGGTCCCATCAGATGCACATGACTCCCTCACTGTGCAGAAGAGGAGGTGGGTATAGGGGTAACGTGGTGACCCTGGGCCCCAGAGCTAAGAAGGAAGGGTGCGTATTCCCTGCATTCGGAGTCTCCTGCGATTAATGGAATAATCGCTCAGACGGATGTCCCACCCCAGGGAGCTCCCCAGGGACACGGCTTTCCTAGACTGTTGCTAGCTCAGTGCAGGGGCCCCACGTGGTGAGTGGGTTGGATCCAAACACTTGTACCTTTCCCTGTTATTTAAGTTCATCAAAAACTTTTCTTGGGCTTCCCTGGTGGCGCAGTGGTTGAGAGTCCGCCTGCTGATGCAGGGGACACGGGTTCGAGCCCTGGTCTGGGAAGATCCCACATGCTGCAGAGCAACTAGGCCCGTGAGCCACAACTACTGAGCCTGTGCGTTTGGAGCCTATGCTCCGCAACAAGAGAGGCCACGATAGTGAGAGGCCCGCGCACCGCGATGAAGAGTGGCCCCCGCTCGCCACAACTAGAGAAAGCCCTCGCACAGAAATGAAGACGCAACACAGCCAAAATAAATTAATAAATTAATAAACTCCTACCTCAATGTCTTCTTTAAAAGAAAAAATCAAACCAAAAGAACGCCCAAAACTTTTCTTTTCTTAGAAACAATATCATAAATAGTTTCTAGCCTTGTCTCCAAAACTTATTTTACCCATCTGAAATGACACTAGAATGATAAAACTATTTCAACCACATCTTTGCACAATTTAAAGCTCATTTCCATAGGAAATGGGAATTCCAGGAATCTGGCCCCCTCCTACAAAGGGGGGCGGGTGGAGGGCAGGAATCTTCAGCAGAGGTCAGGCTGGGAAAGGATGGCTCACTCGCATCATCCCATGTCGCTTAGAAGGAAGGTGGCCTGGCCCAGGCCTGCCAATGGGGTCGCTCCATGTGTAGAGTGAATTTATAAATCCCAGAAAAGAGAACAGAATACCCGAAATGCCACAATCCTCCCACCAAGACCTAGCAACTCTATCAGCTTCTAATTGTTTTACGTGTATGTGTGGGTGTGTGCAGTTATTTGATTTTGAAACTTTGGCTACAACACCCAGGGTGAGGGTCTCTTCTGCCCATGAACTCCAATCCCATTCTTTGCCCTTCCCCAGAGAAAACCTGTATCAATCTATGCTGTGTGTGCTCTGGCTCGATCAACAAAACTACACACACACACACACACACACACACACACACACATTCCAATCACAACAGTGCATTGATTTTAATCTGTTGGATTTTACATTTTTTTTTTTTTTTTTGTGGTACGCGGGCCTCTCACTGTTGTGGCCTCCCCCGTTGCAGAGCACAGGTTCCGGAAGCGCAGGCCCAGCAGCCATGGCTCACGGGCCCAGCCGCTCCGCGGCATGTGGGATCCTCCCAGACCGGGGCACGAACCCGTGTCCCCTGCATCGGCAGGCGGACTCTCAACCACTGCGCCACCAGGGAAGCCCGGATTTTACATTTAAACAAGCATATTGTAATATATAATACTATCAGAACTTGCTTTTTAAATTTTTACTTGGTTATATGTTTGACATTTCTCTATGTTGACATAAGTTCAAATTCTGTAGAGTGGTACATTATATGAAAGAATGGACCATAATGAACGTATTCGTTCTTCTACTGATGGCCACTACGTAGACTGTTTCCATTTTCTGTGTTGTTAAAAACAATGACTTAACAAATATACTTGTTCATGTCTCCTTGTACAAAATCCATGAGGGCCTCTCTCTATGTACCCAGAATCAGAAACGCACGATCAGTGCACATTGCCTTGCTATACACATTTACAATTTTAAAATATTCTGCCAAATGTTTTCCCAAAGCAGCTCTTCCGCTGCACGTTCGCCCCAGCTGTCTGAAGCATTGTTCCCCCACCCCGAGCCAAGTTGTTACTCTCATTCTTCGAAATAATGGGTGAGAATTAGCTTTCTTCTGTATTGTTTTGCAGTTCCCAAAAAACTACTCAGGTGGAACACTGTTGCATATAATTCTGGTTATCAATATCTCCTTTCTGCTCCTGCCCTTTTCCCAAATATTTCTTCTTACTAATTTAGGGTTTAATTCATTTTGGGTACCAAATCCTTATTTTCATGGAATTTTTGTATTTTATTACAGAAGAATATTACATATATTTTTTATCTTGATTGAGAAAAAATTCACCCCCCCTTATGCTACAGATTCTCATAGACTGAATGACTATTTTTCACATGTGGAGTCCTAAACCACCTGGGATTGGTGTTTTCATACAGAATGAGACTCTCTGAGCACCAGGGATTAGAGCACCAGCACCAGGCACTGGCAGCTGCCCTTATGGGCCTTTCTTTCTCTGGGTTCCAGCGGGGACCCTGGGTTGGGATGGGTTGAGCCAGGAAGTCTCTATACTGCAATATCCCCACTCCTGTCTCTTAAAAATCATCATTTTGTAAATCTTTTTCTTTTGGGATGTTCCTGCGAATCTTTCCTTCCTGCAGATGCTTTTCTGGCTGAGGTGCATCTTCTCTACATCTTTCAGCCGTAATCTGAGGGGATCACACGGTCTTGGTTCTTGTAAATGTAAAAACACCTTCACTTCGGCCTTATTCTCAAAAGAGAGTTTTAATCACTAATGACTTTTAGTTTACAATTCTTTCCTCACCGCACTTTCAAAAATTTAAAATGTGTGTTGCCTGTTCACGTCCATTATTGTTGAGGGCAAGATGATGTCACTTTTGATTGTTGGTGTTTTATAGGGACCTGCACTTTCTCTCTGGGGCTTTTCAGGAATCTCTTCTGATGCAGCTGGGTGTCCTAGCCGGACACGTGGTGGACCCTGTGAAGTGAAGATCTCGCATCTGTCAGCACTTCTCGAAGCTCCTTCATCAGTTACCCCTCTGCCTCAACCCATCCCTCCCCCTTCACAAAGGGAGGCACTTGTCACTAGGTAATTGGAATTTTACTTTCAATGACCATATATTTCACTTGTAGCTTTTTTTTTTTTTACTTCTTTCTATATCTTAACTACCTTTTCTGTTTCATAGTCTGCTGTTCTTTAGACGTGTTATTCTTTCATTAGTTTTAGTTTTGTTTAGTTTTATTAATTTCTCCTACACATTGTCTTATTCTTTCTTGTCTCCTTTCCTCCCTCCTTTCCCCCCTCTCTCTCTGTCTCTGTATATATGCACATATATGTGTGTTTGGGGGTGTAATTTCCCTTAAGCCTGATTATAAAATGCATTCTACTTCCTGTGGTCTCTACTTGTTTTGAAGAAACCATTGATTTGTTTCAATTTTTTCCCCTTTACCTAATCTAAATCCCCTGCCTCGCATTTGCATAAACCAAGTTATCACCCTAATGTGTTCCCTTCCATAACAGTCCATTCTCACATCATATAGGAACAAAATGAATCAAAACATATAGAGTTTTGTTTGTTTGTTTGTTTTGGTTTGGTTTTGTCCATGCCACGCAGCATGCAGGATCTTATTTCTCCAACCAGGGATCAAACCTGTGCCCCCTGCAGTGGAAGCACTAACCACTGGAACACCAGGGAAGTCCCTAGAGGTTTCTGTTTTGTTTTGTGCAATGCCTCTTTTAGGAAAAACAACTTTTCTCTTTCTTATTTTTCTACCTAAAAACACATCATGGAAACTCCACCAAGTAACTCATCTATCACTATCATCTCTTTTAATCACTCTATATTAGCTCATGAATGGATGCACCATATTCCTTTCAGTCTTTCCATTACAGATGAGCATTCACCATAATTCCTTATTTTCTCTGATTACAAGCAATGCCATAATAATAATAATAAACCCATGGCACAGACCTCCACATGCTGGGGTTTTCACTGCATGGTGGTCCCAAGGGTTGAACTGTTGGATTGAAAGGTACGAAATTTCAGCTCTAGGCAACCACACTCTCCTATTTACCCTGAAGGCAGTAAAAAGTCTCATTAAGATACCAGCAATAGATACCACCACTCACTTTTATTTTTACTACTCTTTTATTTATTTATTTATTTATTTGGTTGTGCCAGCACTTAGTTGCAGCAGGCCAGCTCCTTAGTTGTGGCATGTGAACTCTTGGTTGTGACATGCATGCGGGATCTAGTTCCCTGACCAGGAATCAAACCTGGGCCCCCTGCATTGGGAGTGCAGAGTCTTAATCACTGTGCCACCAGAGAAGTCCCTACTACTCAAATCTTGCTATAAATTGATACTGTATTTCTTGATCACTTTAGTTTAAAAATACTTTTTTCATGTCCATTTTGGAATGTTCCATTCTCTCGACATCCTTAGGGGCAAATCTCCAATTTGTTGGTTCTGTAGTTTATTTTTCATGGCTTTGTAGTTTTTTAGTATGTTTTATCATTTTTAATAAAAACTCATATTCCAAAGGAGTTTTCTTCTAAAAAAGCCCAACTTATATCCTGGAGCAGTTTCATGGTCACTTTGCCCTCGCACTAGGGAGTTCACCTGTTATTAATCAGTTTTTTGATAGTTTCTTGAATTAAGTTTCCCCCATAAAGATCATTATGAAAAGAAGTGGTTCTAACTTCCTGCCTTGAGGGTGACTCTTACCCAAACATGACTTACTATGCATAATGTATTTTCACCAGTCTACATTGATGGGGGACATTTTCTGTTATTTACTCATAGTACTGTCGTGGTTTCCCAGCTCTTGTTTTGAAAGGGGAAGCTACTCTGACCTTCTAGATGCACATGGGAGCTGCAGCCTCAGCTCACCTGTGCAGGTGTGAAAATCTCAACCCTTAAGACATGCCTTATCCTTTATTACTTAAGTAACGGTCACCACTATCATTTACTCATCTTTTACAATTTTCAGTTTTCTATATAGTAGAATATACAAATGTTACAGGTTCATGAATATTTACACATGTACATACTTGTGAAGCTACCACCCTGGTCATAATATACAAGGTTTTCTATGTCCCCCCAAAATTCCCTAATGCCCCTCACTGCTATGGCACTATTCTCTATTCTCTCACCATCCATTAGTTATCTTGTTCTTGAACTTCAAATAAATAGAATCATAGATTACGTACTCTTTTGTTAAGGCTTCTTTTATTCAGCATACTATTTTTGAGACTCAACCCCTGTCTTGCATATAAGAAGTAGTTGATTCCTTTTGATAGCTGAGTGGTTCTCTGCTGTATGAATGTGCCATAGTTTTTAATCCATTCTCCTCTTGATGGGTGCTGAGGCTATTTCCAGTTTGGGGCTATTCTGACTAAAGCAGATGCGTACACTTTTATAAACATCTTTTGGTGACGCATGCACTGTTTCTCTTGAGTGTGTATCTAGGAGGAGAACTGTGTGCATGGGGAGGCATGGGGTTAAGTTTGCCATATCAGGTTAGGAGAGCGCCAGGTGCTTTTCTATAGTAATCCAAACAGTAAGGTATTGGCACAAAAACAGACACATGGATCAGTGGAACAGAACAGAGAGCCCAAATATAAACCCACACACCTACGGTCAACTAATCTTTGACAAAGGAGGCAAGAATATACAGTAGAGACAAGACAGTCTCTACAGCAAGTAGTGCTGGGAAAGTTGGACAGCTACAGGTAAATCAATGAAATTAGAACATTTCCTCACACCATACACAAAAATAAACTCAAAATGCATTAAAAACTTAAACAGGAGACATGACACCATAATACTCCTAGAAAAGAACATAGGCCAAACATTCTCTGACATAAATCATACCAATGTTTTCTTAGTCTCTGAAGGCAATAGAAATAAAAGCAAAAATAAACAAATGGGACCTAGTCAAACTTACAAGCTTTTGCACAGCAAAGGAAACCATAAACAAAACGAAAACACGACCTACCAACTGGGAGAAAATATTTGCAAATAACACAACTGGCAAGGTCTTAATCTCCAATAAATACAAACAGCTCATACAGCTTAACAACGGCAACAAAAAACAACCCAATCAAAAAATGTGCAGAAGACCTAAATAGACACTTCTCCAAAGAAGACATATAGATGGCCAACAAGCACATGAAAAGATGCTCAAATCACTAATTACTAGAGAAATGCAATCCAAAACTACAATGAAGTACCACATCGCACCAGTCAGAATGGCCATCATCAAAGAGTCTACAAATAAATGCTGGAGAGGGTGTGCAGAAAAGGCAACCCTCCTACATTCTTTGTGGGAATGTAAATTGGTGCAGCCACTACAGAAAACAGTATGGAGGTTCCTCAAAAAGCTAAAAATAAAGCTTCCATATGATCCAGCAATCCCACTCCTGGGCATATATCCAGATGAAACCCTAATCCAAAAAGATACATGCACCCCAATGTTCATTGCAGTACTATTTACAATAGCTGAGACATGGAAGCAACCTAAATGCCCATTGACAGATGAATGGATAAAGAAGAAGTGGTACATATATACAATGGAATATTACTCAGCCATTAAAAAGAATAAAATAATGCCATTTGCAGCAACATGGATGGACCTAGAGATCAGCTTGCTAAGTGAAGTAAGTCAGACAGAAAGACAAATATCATATGATATCACTCATATGTGGAATCTAAAATATGACACAAATGAACCAGAAACAGACTCACAGACACAGAGATCAAACTCGTGGCTGCCAAAGGGGAGGGGACGGGAGGGAGGAAAGGATTGGGAGTTTGGGATTAGCAGATGCAAACTACTATATAGAGAATGGATAAAAACAAGGTCATTGCCCCGGTCTGGGAAGATCCCACATGCCGCAAAGCAGCTGGGCCCGTGAGCCATGGCCGCTGGGCCTGTGCGTCCGGAGCCTGTGCTCCGCAACGGGAGAGGCCACAACAGTGAGAGGCCCGCGTACCGCAAAAAAAAAAAACAAAACAAAAAACAAGGTCATACTGTATAGCATAGGGACCTATATTCAATATCCTGTGATAAACCATTATGGAAAAGAATATGAAAAAGAATAGATATACATATGTATAACTGAATCACTTTGCTATAGAGTAGAAATTAACATAACAATGTAAATCAACTATATTTACATTTTTTAAACTTTAAAAAATAGAGAGAGAGCACTGCAGCTGCTTTACCTCCTTGCTATCACTTTCTATCAGCAGGCTTCTTAATTTTAAACAGTGTGGGGAAGAACATATCCTTTTTAAAGACTATCTTTTATTTTAACTCCTTTGACCCAAAGATATCAAAGTAAGGATTTAAAATTTTGCAAAAGGATCGATATAAAAATCTAAGCTATTTAAAACTTAGAAATAACCACGACACAGAGATTGTAGCACCTATTTTATAGTATCTGAGACCATTGTTTTTTCCTATCTGGAATTTTCCTACCCTAGTGTAGGCCTTAATTTTCAAAATCTTTCATCTATCTGGAATACTTTCTCCCACCTTCTCCACCTGGACAGGTGAACATAGCCTTTCAGACCCCTCGACCATGCCTCCCAGAGGCCCTTTGTGGCATAAGTCCTCCATCCACTGTGTTATTCACAAATGCTTAATTTACAGCAATTATAACGTGGAATTGTGGTCAATATCACCTCTTCTCCTAAACTTCCAGATTACACCCACAACTTACTGCAGCATTTAAGCACCTAGCATTCCATGAATATTCACAGAAAAAATATGAATGAAAGAGTAAATGATCCCTCAGTTGTAGGGTTTTCAAAAATTCCTTGTCATTCAGAAAGATAAACAACTGTCATTTTCCTAATTTGTAGCTTATTCTTCTGGAAATTATATTCCTGAAAACCCTACATAAATTCGAGACAAGAAAACTTCCTTCCATATAACGCCTTTCTCTACCTCCCTACATGAGATTATTTAAATGATGCATGTGAATGCTTAGAAAAATTGCTCATAGGTGTATGATCAGCCACTTATGGCAACATTTGTAGGCATTTTCTCTACTAGGTGATTCTGATGTTTTATAAAATATAAACATAATCTACTTATAAACACAAGTCGACATAGTGGCCCTGAATTAGAGGCATGTCATCTCACAAACACTAATAAAGTGTTGTCATCAGCTGATTTGTGATCAAGGAAATAAACCACCAATTGATATTTTGAAATGTATGCAAAATTAATTTGGCAAAAGTGGATCAAACCTGGTGTCCACTTTAAAACAGAGAGTACATGTCTCCTACTAATTAAATCTAATCGTTCCCTAAGTTCTAGAGAATCCACGAACGTTACCTCAGAAGATAAGAACACAGTTATTGTAAGGGAAATGGATTATTACCTGAGTCCTTCTCCCCTTTGATGGAATTTTCCTGAAATAAAATCCATGCTGGTGTAGGCAGTAGGCACCTGAATCCACTTGGGCAGGTCTTCTGATCTTCCTGTCTCTGTACACGGGGCTTGGGATCATCCCCATGGTCTCAAGTTCATGGTTGATTGATAGGTGTACCTTAGGACCAGTCTCCTGTGTCCTCAGCCCAGAGCTCAGAAGAGCCAGAGCTCAGAGAAGTGAGTGCCTCAGGCTATCTGTCCCTCAGGCACAGCCCAGGCCTCTGTGAGCCTTTAGCTGTCTATCCTTTCATTTATTTTTTAAAAATTTATTTTACTAAAGTAGAGTTGATTTTCAATGTTGTGTTACTTTCTACTGTACAGCAAAGTGATTCAGTTATACATATATGTATGTTCTTTTTCATATTCTTTTCCATGATGGTTTATCACAGAATATTGAAGAGTTCCCCTTGCTTTACATTCATTTATTTTTAACAAACGAGTAGTAAGTGTCAGTACGTGGGGCGTGTTTTATTTAGTGTGGTGCATCTTTTCCTGACACTTTTCTTAAACCAGGCTGTGCTCCCTCAACCCCTCCTGTCTGTGCCGGGCAGCAAATTTTGACACAAAAAAAGTTAATGAGAACTCAGCCTGTCTCATTTTCTCCTAATTCTTCCTTCCCAGCCATCTCCAGGAGTGAAAATTCTTTAAATATGTATTTCAGTGATATCTTGGTCAATATCATTTCCCTGTGGAATTGTTAAAGGATGTGGGACAAATAAAGCCTCAATCTCTTCACAGGAAGTTGCTAAAATGAAAAAGTTTTCTTCCCACACTCTTCTGTATCCATTGGACCCTAGAGAGATGGCTCCAGGATATTTGCGGGACCACTGGGTATTGCCATCTAAATTTCATGAGCTATCTGTCTCTCCTCTGTTATAAGGATAATGATTTCTCGGTTCTGGATGAACCTTGCTCTGGGCTAAAGGCTCACTTGGGGTCTCTCAGCAAGAGGAGGATTTCTGGATTTCTCTGTCCTCAAGGGGAAGGGGCTATGCCTCGCTGGCCCCTGCCCACTGGAACAACCCCAGGCTTGTTCCTGCCTCAGGATGCCCAAGTTGAAAGGAAGCAAATGCAGATCCAATCCAGCAACAGAGGGGCCAGCAGGTCCTAAAGCAGAGCTGCACTTTGCACAGAACCTCAGCTGCCAAGGTGGTATTTACGACCATCCTGTGACGTAGCCACTCATATTTTATCCCCTCCTTCTAACGAATGAGGAAATACTAGCACCCCTGACATTGGCACTGACTCGGAGAAAAAATGTACCTCTGCCTTCTTGGTCCCCCTGACAGGAAAGAGGTGAGCCAAAGAAGGAACTATTTGGCTTACAAGCAGAATTTAGAGCAAAAATGGGGAAGCCAGAACCTTCTGGACTTGAAAAATAAAAGTTTCACGTGTCCAATATCCCCAACTGGTAGAAAAGTCTCAAAGGAAGAAATGGCCTTGGAAAAAAACATAAAATCAAGGAATGACTGTAAGGTCTTTTATGAAGACCTAAGAAGGACTTCAGGCGGTGCCTCGTAGGGTCTCCGCTGGACAGAAGGCACTGAGGGTCACAAGGACATTGTGTCCCAGCACACAATGAGATGCTGCCCACAGTAGGGGATTCCTGGGCGCTGAGACCAGTGTGGTCCTGGATGAGAATTGGGAGGAGCTGGGAGGAGCTTGTTGCTTGAGTGTTGGAGGAGGGTGAGTCACTGGTGCTGAGGCTGGACGGGGCTGGACCACTGCCGGGACTGCCTGCTCTGCCGACGTCTCTCCGGACCGCATCCCTGCAGGGTATCCACCAATCTGGTTCTCAGCTCACCCTGTGCCTTGCTTTGGACAATGAGACGGTAGGCAGTGACGCACAGGCAGGGTGAGGGCTGTCTTCTCCTGCTGCTTTGCACAGCCCGGAGCCCCTCCTGTGAAGACTCCTGGGCTACCTGCCTCCCCGATGGAGAGGGGCCACCATCCTTTTGTTTTGGCCACACTACGGGGCTTGCGCCATGTGGGATCTTAGTTCCGAGACCAGGGATTGAACCCGGGCCCTCTGCAGTGAAAGCACAGAGTCCTAACCACTGGACCACCAGGGAATTCCTGAGAGACCACCATTCTTAGAGGTCCTATTTTTTGTTTTAAACAATTGTAAAAGGTACATACTTTCGGTCATGTTTTCTAACTGAAACTTTTGTGTGTGTAGAAATATAATTGATGTTGTACATTGATTTTGTAAGAATATGAAGTTCAGAAAGAGGGGACTATTTTTACTGTGGACCATGGGGTAAGGAGAGACCTTTAAGAACACGCAGGCCCACTGCCATCACCACCTGCAGAGTCATGAGCTACAGAAAAGAAGTCTTACCTCGGCCACTGAACTTTGTGGTGGTCGGTTATGCAGCAAAAGCCAATTACTCAGTACTCATGTTATTCCCATTTTTCAGCTGAGAAAACTGTGGGCTGAAATTTTTAAGTAACTTATCAAAGATTACAAAATGGATGGGAGAGAATCCATGGTCTGATCCAAGGTAATCTGATTTCAGAGTCCAACTCATGAATCACCACCCATGGTCCCCTCTTCTTGAACTTCATAGTCTTACAAAATCAATTACATTTCTACACACAAAAAAAATTCAGGTAGAAAACACCACATAAAACATGTCCCACTTACAAAAGTTTAAAACAAAAAATAAGACCTTTAAGAATAAATAGAGAGTAGTGTCAGCAAGATGGCATACCGGGCATTCCCCCACAGAAACATTGGAAAAGAAGCAGGAAACATCAAAACCAATTTTGCTGTAACTGTTGACAACTTTCAAAGGTTTACAGCAACCAATGAATACTGAAGCCAGAAAGAGGCATTGTACAAATGGAAGAAAAGATCTGTGGTGTTTTAACTTGCCCTCCCCACCTCAGCTGCAGTGTGGAAGACTGCAGCTCACCTTCGCTGGGTGGGAACACAGCCACTGGTTCCCGGAGCAGCAGAGCTGACTGTATTTGCACGTTACTGTGTGTGTCTGTTTGAAGTTGCCTGGGCCTACCTGAAGGAGACACACAAGGTCTCTGCTTCTGCTAGCTCAGAACCCACGAGGGCAGAAAAGCAGCAGACACTGTAAAGGACAATGAACCTGCAGCCACCGGGGTCAACAGATGACCCCTTTGCTGGATCAAAACATGACAGGCAACAGCCCACCTAGATCAAGGGAGTAGGAAGCTGGGAAGAGTTTATGTGGCATATTAAGGTAATCAAAAGTGCGCATGCTCAAGGGGGTTCTAGAAAACCACACACATGCCCAGGGCAAGATACACGCTCAGAAAATTCCTGAAAGAACCCTAAGCTTTCATTGCAGTCTGATCCCTATGCTCAGCAGAAGCCCAGCTATGGACTGAAGTAGGGACCCAGCACAGACTGAGCCAGCCTGCAGAGGCTGTTTTTTTGGGGTTTTTTTTCCATCTCTGTTCTCAGATAACATAGGAAATCCTGAAGAATCCACAAAAACGCTGCTAGAGCTAATAATTGAACTCAGCAAAGTTGCAAGTTACAAGATCAACACACAAAAATCAGTTGTATTTCTAAACATCAGCAAACAATCTGAACAAGAAAAAAATGTAAGTTAGCAATTCCATTTATCTAAAAGGATAAAATATCTAGGAATAAATTTAACCAAGGATATGAAAAACTTGTTCACTGAAAACTATAAAACATTGCTGAAAGAAATTCAAGAGGATACAAATCAATAGAGAAAAATCCCATGTTCATGGCTTAGAAGACTTGATATTGCTAAGATGGCAACATTCTCCAAAAGAACCTACAGATACAACACAATCTCTATGAAAATTCCAACAGTTTTTTTTTAAATAGAAATAGAGAGACAAACCTTAAATTCCTATGGAATTGCAAGGGACCCCAGCTAGCCTAAATAATCTTCAAAAAAAAAAAAAGTCAGAAACTCACACTTCCCAATTTCAGAACTTAATACAAAGCTATAGTAGTCAAAACAGTGTGGACTACAAAAAACAATGGAACAGAATTGAGAGTCCAAAAATAAACTCACAGACTTCCCTGGTGGCGCAGTGGTTAAGAATCTGCCTGCCAGGGCTCCCCTGGTGGCGCAGTGGTTGAGAGTCCGCCTGCCAATGCAGGGGACACGGGTTCGTGCCCTGGTCTGGGAGGATCCCACATGCCGCGGAGCGGCTTGGCCCGTAAGCCATGGCCGTTGAGCCTGCGTGTCCGGAGCCTGTGCTCCGCAATGGGAGAGGCCACAACAGTGAGAGGCCCACATACCGCAAAAAAAAAAAAAAAAAAAAAAAAAGAATCTGCCTGCCAATGCAGGGGACATGGGTTTGAGCCCTGGTCCAGGAAGATCCCACATGCCATGAAGCAACTACGCCGGTGCACCACAACTACTGAGCCTGTGGTCTAGAGCCCGCAAGCTACAACTGCTGAGCCCACATGCCACAACTGCTGAAGCCCATGCACCTAGATCCCATGCTCCACAACAAGAGAAGCTACCACAATGAGAAGCCTGCACACTGCAACAAAGAGTAGCACCCACTCGGCGCAACTAGAGAAAGCCTGTGTGCAGCAATGAAGACTCAATGCAGCCAAAACAAAAACAAAAACAAAAATAAACCCAGACATCTATGGCTCATTGATTTTTGACAAGGATGCCAAATCCATTCAATAGCAAAGAATAGTCTCTTCAACAAATGGCACTGGGACAAGTAGACAACCACATGCAAAAGAATGAAGTTGGACCCTTACCTCACACAGTATACAAAAATTAATTCTAAATGGATGTTTGGTTTAAATTTAACAGCAAAACCCATAAAATTCTTAGAAGGAGGCCAAGGTGTACATCTTCATGACCCAAAATTTGGCAGTGGATTCTTAGATATAACACAAAAACATGAGCAACAAAAGAAAAAACTAGATAAGCTGTATTTCATCAAAATTAAAAACTTTTGTGCATCAAAGGACATTTTATCAAGACAGTGAAAAGACAACTCACAGAATGGGAGAAAATGTTTGCAAATCGTGTATCAGATAATGGCTTAATATCCAGAATCTGTATTACTCCTATAATTCAACTATAAAGACAAACAACCTAATTTTTAAAAATGGGCAAAGGACTTGAATAACTTCATTGTTACTTAGTTACTTGTTTATTAATCTCCCATCTCCTTTCTGCCTTTCCCATACTGGCAAATACCCTTCTCTGAATATAAGATCCAGGAGAGCAGGGAACTCATCTGAATCATTTATCCATCTATCCCCTGTGTCTAGAGTGAGAGGCTTGCAATAAATATTTATTGAATGAATGTATGAATTAATGAATAAACTCTCCTTTTGTTCCTACAAACAACAACAACAACAACAAAAACTGCAAGTCAAAAAACCTGCAAGTCACAGTATTCGGGCCAGATAGCGTTACTGGTGGGCCGGGGCGGACTGGTGGGAGATGTCTGTTCGTAATCGGTTTGTCTCTCTCCAAAGGAATCAAGACCATGGACAGCAGCCGTGCCAGGCGGGGACGGACCTGAGATGACAGGGGTGCTACCGCCCCAGCGGCCTTGGGAGGAAGATCTAGAAGGTTCTGAGAAGGGGCGTTTGTGGGCGCAGACGGGGCACCAGTCCCAAAAGGCAGCCCTATACATCTGCACACATAGGAGGCCAGGTCAAACCTCAGGGCTTAGTTCCTCCACTGACTTGAGAAAACCATCAGCCTCCTCTTGCCGCAGCTCTGGCACTCTCACCAGATCCCTGGGCACCAGCTGGGAGCCGGCCTGCCCGGAGTGGGGAGGCCGCCCCTTGCGGGAGGCCAAGGACTGAGCTGGCCCCAGGGGACTACTTTTGGCTGATTCACGGCTCACCATCTGCTACCACAAGGCCCCCAGAAATGGTCTGGGAGAATTGCCCTGTTCTCCTCCAGCTCCGAGCATGACTCCTGTCCTGATGTAAAGGAACAGGATCTCCCCAAAGTCCACAGAACCCCTTCTCTCCCCTCACACCGTCCTGACTGGCCTTCCATCCTCACCTACCCACCTGGACTCCCAACCTTTTTCACGCCTGGACCAGTCAAGCCGACATCCTCCCTCAGACCCCATCCTGGGAAAGATGAACTCCTGTTCAGAAACACTGGCCGGGTCCCCGTCAAGTCAATGTACCCAACCACTAGCGATGCAGCATCTAATTAATCTAAGCTGTCAGGGATGATGAGAAGGATCCTGAAATATCACTAAGAAAGAAACTGGACTGTCAGTAAACTGTGACCCAAGGTCTTTTTCAACCACCGACTGTGAAACGTCCCAATTTCAAAGACAATAACATGCAAAAAAGAAAGCGGTGTCTTTTAGGAACCATGAGGGATGCTCATTGCTCTAGTAAGAACTTGAGGTGAGCAAGCTCTTCACAACACAATCTCACTGATTTCTATTTTTACAGCTTTACTGAGGTATATAGACTTTTCCATTTTAAAATGCAGAAGCTGAGAATTCCTCCTCTCTCCCAAACAGACACGACACGGTACCTGGCCTCGCATCTCTTAGGACAATAACTAATACTTCCTCCCTTGACCCTGGGCCAGGCAGTCACTAGTGTCACTTGCTGGACAAACAACTTAACCTTTCTGAGCGTCAGCTTTCTCATCTGCACTTAAGTGTGGACGACAACTGCCCTCTCAGTGCTGTGAGAAATGTGACCTACTTAGAGCATTTAGCACAATGCTTGTCGCATGCTAGAAATATAAGTGGTAAGTAGAAAAAAATAAATGTACATAAAAGTCCTGTAGAGGGACTTCCCCGGCAGTTCAGTGGTTAAGACTCCGCACTTCCACTGCAGGGGGCGCGGGTTCAATCCCCGGTCAGGGAAGTAAGATCCTGCATGCTGCACACGCGGCAACACCCCCCCCGAAAAACAACCCCCAAAACCCTGTATATAAATTCTTTCATTTAGCCTCATCCTAGGGTTCAGGTGCTACCGTGATCAGGAAATGTTAGCACCTGGTTTACCCACTGCATCCTTGCAACCGTGGACACCGGAGGGCTGACTGAGTTCTGGGGCCGCAGTGTTCTCCCAACAGGCAGAGCGCAGACCAGCCCCGGGCATCCACCCAGGCCAACCAAGGTCGGTTCAAGCTCATCCCCACGGGCCCTGGGGAGGACGAGGTGGGCGTCCCCACGCGGGTGCTGGCGACCAACCCCCACCCAGCCGTCACCTCCTGGCGGGAGGTGTGCTCCGCCGCGCCTGCGCCCCCCGACCCGCCTTGCCCCCCAGCAGAGAGGCCCCGCCTCCCTGGACTTGCTCCCTGATTCTGCAGGGATCCAGGGCACAAGCACGGCCCTCCCGGTGACTGTCGCCACTCAGAGACGTCACGGCTGCCCCTCCGCCTTGTGACCCCGTGGAGGCTGCAGCGCCGTTCGGGCCACGCCGAGGTCCCGAGGCTTTTGCTTCTGTCCTTTGTTACTGCTGTTGTTTTCAGCGTGGGGAGGAAGTGGGGAGGGTGTTGGATCAGAAGAGACGTGTAGTCGTACGGGATTTTATGGAAGCCTAATGACGCCCCCGCGCCCACCTTCTGCATCACTGTCTCGGGAGTCACCGGCGGGTCGCCCTCAGCAGGCTGCTGTCTGCGCTTGTAGTTCAAGGATGCCGCCACCAGATGGCGCCGCCGTCCAGGTCGCCCCCAAACACGCGTTCCATTTGGGGGTTTGCCGGACAGGACAAAGGAGGGTCCTTTAGGGCAAGTGGGGTACAAGCCCAGGTCCCCAAGGCCTGTGCAGGCCCAGGCTCTGGAGGAAGTTAATTAAGACAGAGACACCCCCTCACCCTAGACGTAGGTCTAGAGGAACGAGGCCCAAACCCGCAGTGACCTCAGGTGACCAGGCTCTTCGCCCCCAAACACCCCCATCATCTCCAAAATTAGATGAAAAGCAAAAAGCCGCAGAAACAGAACAACCACTAAATACCGTTCTCCCTGGGGATGGGCTTGAGCCCTTCTGCCCCCAAGTTTAAAATAAAAACAAAGGTTCGGTGTAACAGGGAATGGAATCATCTCCCTGACATGCTGGGCGGAGCCAAGCCCTTCAAGTCCATCAGCAGCGCGTGACCCACAGCCACTGGGTCCCGGAGGTCCGCAGGGGGGCGACCTACGATGGCCAACCCGTCCCAGGACCTGTCCCGGGTCCTACAGAGCAAACCCAGGTGCGGGATGCCCTAGACCAGGGATGCAGGGGCGGTGCCGGGAGAGGGGAGCCTGCGGGGAGTGGGGAGGGCCCGAGGGGGGCGCGGCCTCCGGTGACTCTCAAGGGCGGGTCCCGGTTGTGGATGGGAGGCCAGTCGGTGCCCGCTGCATCCCCAGGACGCTCGTGCCACAGGTCTGATGAGTACGTAAGATGCACAACTGCAGGCCCGGTCCCGCTTTCCAGCCCCTCCAGCCCCCACGTGGGAGGCAGGGCGTCCAGCACACCACACGGACGCCTGTGGGATTTCTCCCCGGGGGCTGGTCCAGGCTGGTACCCGGGTCCCAGAAGAGGCCCGTAGGGGGGCCGGCTCCACCCGCGCCTGTCTTTTTTTTTTTTTTTTTCTTTTTTTGCTGTACACGGGCCTCATCACTGTTGTGGCCTCTCCCGTAGCGGAACACAGGCTCCGGACGCGCAGGCTCAGCGGCCATGGCTCACGGGTCCAGCCGCTCCGCGGCACGTGGGATCTTCCCGGACCGGGGCACGAACCCGTGTCCCCTGCATCGGCAGGCGGACTCCCAACCACTGCGCCACGAGGGAAGCCCTCCACCCGCCTGTCTTTATCTCCTGTGTTCTGAGGTTTGACCCTGGAAGGACAGCCCCTCCCAGGCTTGGCTAATTCCTAAACATAGTAAACAACTCCCCTGGGAGTGCCCTCCATCCAGAGATCACCCCGCTACCCCCAGCCCCTCTGGGGGGCCACTGTCCCCCTGCCCTAATCCCCCTGTGCCAGGTTCCAGACAACTAGGGGCAGCCCTGAAATGATTCAAAGTGCCAGTCCCACACCTGTTCCTCCCCGGGGAGCCGGAGTCAAGCCCGTTGCCCACAGGTCCTCATTCCTCGGACCCCTGACTGACCCTGGTGCCTCCGCCCGTGGCGTGAGTGCCCCTCCCCCTGGGAATGTGATGTTTCAAGCTCTCTTGTGAACGGCAGTCGTCTGCTGATCTGTTGGCCTCATCATTTCTAATAATCATGAAACTGGCATTGTGAAGCGTGTGCTTTTCACGCAGATCGCAGGGAGAGAACAGGGCCGGCGTTCACGGACCACCGCCCAGGTCTGTGCTCAAACGTACACTCACCGTGTGAGGCTCACAACAATTCTACAACACAGGTAACATCACAATGCCGAGTTCAGTAGGAAAAACCGAGGCTGACAGATAATACATAACCTGTCAGAGCTCACGTAGCTGATAACTAATCAGAAATGGAACTTATAGCCTCATCAGTCATTACGTTAGAAAATGCTCTAACTTTTAGTTTCTTAATATCGTGTCCCACAGAAGATTCTTATCCCCTGGCAGTGACCCTTCTAAAATTCATCTATTCTTATAGCAAGGCCATCTCTACGGCTTGTTGTTCTTTTGAAACACTTTGCAAGTAATAAGCCAACATTTGCAAAGACATCCAAGATTTGTAACACAGACGTTCTGCTCCCTGCAAGCTAGAGAGTTAAATTCTGCGTGTAGGAAATTCACAGCCTCACGCTGAATAATTCACATATGCAATCTGTCAAACTGCTAATTATTCCTTCAGAGAAAAACAATCAGATATTTGTTTCATAATATTTTTACCTCATCCAGGCAAAACTGCCAAGGTGTCAGCGTGATTAAGAAACCTACTTTTCTGCCTGTCAAAGGCTGCTCGGGAAATTTACATATGCATCCATACACAAGACGGGGAAATGTGCACCTTCCTATGTTGTGAAATTATGAGTTCATTCGACAGATATGCAGTGGGGGGGGACTTCTGTGTCAGCACCTCTGGGCACCTTGGATACAAGACAAAAGTCTGTCTGGAGCTCAGAGCTCAGTGCAGGAAGTAAGTCAGTAATAGTCACACAGCGTGATTAGGATCTAAGGATCGAGTCGCCTGTCCCAGACTCCCAGGCTTTCTAGGAGACAGTGCTCGATCTGCATTCTGCAGGGCCACGGCCACATGAGGAAGGCGGGGAGAGGCACTCCAAACCCAGGGGAGGGCAAGTGCAAAGACAGAGGTGAGGGAGAAGCCAGCTGCTCTGCAGGCGTCAGAATGCCCCCCGGGCAACAGCCAGGTGGAGGCCAGAACACAGAAGGGCTTTAGCGAGAAGCCCCCACGTGAGATTTCCAGGCATCAGGAGGGGCATGCACTGGGCAGGGATGCGGTCATGTCTCATCTTAGGTGATGGCTCAGCAGTCCTGTGGCTGGTGAATGGCAAAAGGAGATGGAGGCCAAAGTAATAAGGGCCTGACAGGTGGAGAAGAAAGGAGAGAGCAGAGACATGGAGGAGACAGAAAAGGCGTGGTGTGGGACTAACTGGACGAGGGAAAAAGTCCATGAAGATTTCTGGGTTTGGGCCAGAGGGAGAGACGCCTCCTGGGGCTCAGAAGGGCGTCCTGGCACTCAGGCTGGGAGCTCAAGGCGTCCCTACATCACTGTGGACGATGAAGTAAGGGCCCTCTGAGGGCGGTCATTCTAACCTCTCCACCTTTCAAGCAATTTAGAGCCCTGCAGTGTTACATCTGGGAAGTCTTGCTAAATTACTAGGGCCCCGTTCTCACCGCTCCAGGTAAGAAGCCCATGGGCATGGTGAGCTTTGCTCCAGTGGAGTCAGCTGACTCCAGATGTGCTTCTAAAACCTTCCTGTAAATTGTTCCATGGGCCACCTCGCTTCCAC
Organism: Mesoplodon bidens; assembly: GCF_964165515.1. Lineage (NCBI taxonomy): Eukaryota > Metazoa > Chordata > Mammalia > Artiodactyla > Ziphiidae > Mesoplodon > Mesoplodon bidens. The sequence goes on along the minus strand of NC_138166.1, from coordinate 1,669,671 downwards.
GTTACTCAATCAATTGTACGCCCATTAAGGAATATAAATCTATACTTGTTAATAAGCCATGAAATAGCAACAAATACAAGTCCCTGAATGGAGAGAGAGGGTGGAAGAGGGGAGAGAAGTCTGGCCTTGTCAGTTTGGGGTCAAAGAACCTGGCGTCCAGAGGCCACCTCACCTGGCAAGTCCATCCTCTCCCATGTCTGCACCTTGGTTTCCTCCTTTACAAAAGTTGGTGATGAAAAGCGTGAATTCTAGCCCTCTACCCAGCTTTTAGAGTCTGAAATTTCTATGTAGACTTACATCTCCATATACCATCAATAACTTCCATAATACGACTTGTGATTATAACCATCAATACACTAGTAAGATAACAAACCTCTGACATTTAATGGTCTACCTACAAAAGAATGAGGTGTAGAATGGTGAGTGAATACATCTGAGAGAGAGGTGGCCGCTGCATCTGTGTGAAACTGGTCAGATGCTAATGCAACACAGGATCTTTGGGGCCAAGAGGAATTCCCACGAAACACACGCCAGTCTTCAAAAACAGAAATTCCAAACCTCAAGAGACCAACCTTCCAAGATACTTTAGAGCCAAATTACAATTCCTGATAAAAGGTCTTGACATTTAAACAAAATGAAACCCAAGCGCACCTCCCAGTACAAAAGTGACATCAGAATGACAGGGTCCATTTCCTCCTTTTCTATGGAAGAATTTTTGGGGCCACAGACACAAGACCTTGTCACTAGGAGAGGTACAGGGCAGCATCCAGGCAGGAAGGAGAGGGAGATAGTGTGTGCGTGTGTGTGTGTGTGTGTGTGTACACATGTACACGATTTCTCTTGGGCATGGATCAACGAGGATATTTCACTCATGAGTCCCTGAAACCAGCCCAGGACGTATTTGGATCTACAGGCATCCTTGACACGGTCCTGAAAGAGGGACGCACCCAAGGGAGTTTACCTGTCCTTGTACTTCCCCAAAATACTTGAGGTGGCTTCCAAAATAAGCACTCCTTTGTTTGCCAACATCATGTTGCTCCTTAGTGATGTCCTGAGGATCTAGGCGAGCCCCGGAGCTCACCAGGAGACTGTCCCAGGGACACATCTGCCATGTTTCCAAGACCTTTCCTCCTCTGAGCATTGCACGAGCCTCACCCACCACTCAGGCTCAGGACCCACTGCTGCTTCTCTGGGGATTGTGGAAAAAATGATGGCAACCGAAGTAGCTGAAGTGTAGGCATCATGGATAAAAAGCTTTCCTGCACGTGTTGAAATAATTCATTGAAGACTGATCCTTAGATCTTTGGGGTTTTGGTTGTTGGTGGGTTTTCTTTATTAAAATAGTTCAACTCTTCTGGGTTAGGGGTTTGTGCTGGGCCACTGCCGACTAAGCTCCTTCATCACAGGCCCCTTTATCTCCTGAATAAGAACTGGCTCAGGAATGGAATCTTCACAAATGTGTGTTTAATAATTGCAAGACCTGTGTCTCTCCTTCACTCAGTGGAGCCTGGGGTCTGATGTTTCTGATCTGCAGCCTGATGGCTTCCTGTGCCCAGAGTTATGAGGCCCTAAGAAACGCAGCTCATCCATAAGAGAGAGAAGTTTAAGCCATAATTTGAATCTGGATTTATATGACTAGGCATGTTATTGGAATTCCCATATTTGCCACTTCTTATGGTTATAGTAAGAAAATTTAAAGGAAGAGGCAATGGATAGCCTTATGGGGTATCTATGAGTAAGTTGTGAAAGAAGGGGAAACATGACTCTTTTCTGTGAGGTCACACTGGCCTTCATGTTAGCCAGGCTCTAAGGAAACAGTCTTAAGGCTACATGGACAAATTCACACTCCAACATTTTCCTTTATTTCAGCATCTCTATGGGAATCAGTGACAGTGGATTTGCACAACTTATTACATCATTCTCCATATTTATCCCCCATAACATTAATGACCATTAGATACAAGTGTACAGACTCTTCCTGACAAGAACCTTCTAACACCCACTATTGAAACCAAGCAGGACCCTGTGGGGCTCCTGGGCATGGAAGCCTTTCTGTGTCCCCTATTTCTCGTTTGTAGGGAATAGACCACAGCCTCCATGACCTTCCCTGAGTTCCAACGGGCAGGTTCAAACTGTTGCTAATCAGGGAAGGGAGGGGATGCAGAGACAAGGGAGGAGCAGTCAGGAAACAACAGTGCAGCCTTGGGGCAGGGTCCTGGTTCCCCCTCAAGGGACACACATACCAATATCTTTAAGCTCTTCTGAAGAACTAAAACCCCCATAAATGGAAGATGTTAGCATTCTTCATTCCAGAGAAGATCACAGTTTGATAAACCCGAGAAGCTCAACAGGGTATCTCCTGAGTCCAGACTAAAGGAATGCAGGCCCTGCACACACTCTGATCCTTATCAGCAGCCCTGCCCTTGAACCATTGCTATAAAACTCCTCACCAAATCCCCTCGGGTTGGGACACCCAGTTTTTGAGGCATTAGACCACTGTGTCCCCTTTTGCCTGGCAAAGCAATAAAGGTATTCTTTTCTAATTCACCCAAAACAGTCTTTGAGATTTGATTTGGCATCAGTGCACAGAGGCTGAGTTTTAGGCATCAGTACCACATGATTATAGGGTGATCTATTTCAGGAAAGATCCTACAAATGAGATTCACTGTCACTGGGTGACAGGATCACAGGGTGGCCCTCCCCAGCATAAATATCCTAATCCCTATTTTGTTCTCACATGACCTCTAAGTTTTTAGAGTTTTTAGGGTTTTCCCTATAGCGTTTATAGATAGTTTAAATGGTCACACCTAGCAGGCATGCACTTAAAAATACAGTTAGCAAATTTATTTTATTTTTTATTCTAAGTGAGTTAAAGTGGATGGGTCCTATTTTTAGATTTCTTTTTATTTTCTGAATGATCTATTCTCATATAAACTATGATGTTGCAACCTTTTTTTTGCTCAGGCCTGTACACTAAAATTTAGCATGTATTTACTGAGTATGAATATAATGTTAATGACATGACTTAAAAGAGTTTAAAGGTTCTCCTCATGAGAGTTGCACATTTTCTATGAAGCATGTGAAATAAAAGTCATGTTTTATGGCAAGACAAGAAAAATTTAAACATAAAAATTTTTTCTGCCCTTTGACCTCCTCTCTCCCCCCACCGTGCATTGTGTATCTGCATTATGCGTGGACCAAATCTCCCCCATCGGCAGAAATACCTGCTCAACCATAAAGAGCAACATTCTCCCAGCATCAGTGAGACCACTCCTTCTTGATAACATTCCTTCCTGATAAGGGCTCACATGACCTTTAGATCTGGATTGTGTAAACTGACAATAATACATCATGTTAACGAATAGCCCTCTGTCTTAAGAAAACTTATATAACTGTGCCTTGACTTCTAATGGGCAGAACAGTTCTCGGAGCTTTCTGAGATGCTGTTCCCAGGTTATAATCCTAAAATTTGGCTTGAATACAATCTTCCATATCTTAGGTTGACTATTTTTTTTTGTCAACAAGCAGAATGTATAATTTGTTTGGTCATCACTAAGCAATGTGAGAAAAGAGCCCTCACAGACAGGCTCTCCACACTCAGAACCTTCGAGAGGCGAACACTGATTTCTCACAAAAACAGGCGATATGAAATATGTCTCCATAAACTGACACATTTTCAGACTTGTGGGCAAGGACATCAAATAGGATGAAGGATTAGAAGAAAAGCGGGCCTTTCTCAAACGGTCTCCACCACAGTCCCAGCTACATCCCACAACCCATCTCTCCTACTAGAAGGTCTGAGGGAAAAAGCTCCACATCCAAACCATTTCTGGAAGTTTGTGATCCATTCTAAGATCTGCAGTCACACTACCACACTAGAGCTTGGGTGTGAGCTTCCAAGGAAAAGACACCCTGCAGCTGTGTTCAAGTGAGGACTTTACATCCACATTTACACAGAAAACCCTTCCTGAACTTCACCAACATGTTTAATTTCTTCTCCCCACCCTGAAATCTTTTATTTTTGCTCTCCTACAGGACTCTGAGCTCACAGTTCTGCTTATTACTTTTGGCTGATTCTCTTACTTAAAAAAAGAAAATTGATGTAGGGAATTCCCTGGAGGTCCAGTGGTTACTACTCAGTGCTTTCACTGCTGGGGGCCAGGGTTTGATCCCTGGTTGCAGAACTAAGGTCCCGCAAGCCATGCAGCACGGCCAATTAAAAAAAAAAAGATGTGTAAACATCTTAGGCTATTTCACCAAATGCTAGTTTTCACAACAAGGTCACATTGCATTCTCAGTTGTGTTCACATGTGCCTGAAAGAGCAGGGAAGGGGGAAGGACACAACCTTTAAGAGAATGACATAGCCATTGAGGACGCAACATAAACTGGTTAGAACCAAGTAGGTCCAAGGTGGCAGAAGATGTGACTTGCACTAGACTTCAAGCCTCATTATATGCTCACTATAATACATCAGCATCTAAATGACACACCCACAGGTGCCATGACAGTTCCAGGGCCGACCAGAAAAGGTTAAAAAGGGGGCCGTGGCCCAGTTCCTGGAAATCTCTGCCTCTTCTCCAAAATAGTTGGAATAATCCTCCCACTCATGGGCCTATGAAATTACCCAGCCCATAAGAACGAATCACTCCATATTTCGGGGCCTCTCACCTTCTGAGATGGCCTACACTCTCTCTGTGAAGTGTGTTTCTCTCTAAATAAATCTACTTCTTACCTATCACTTTGTCTTTCACTAAATTCTTTCTGCAATGAGACATCAAGAACCTGAGCTTCAGTAAGTCCTGAGACCAGGTGTGTGATCTCAGTTAAAAGACGGTGGATTCAGGTCCCACACTGGCCTGTGCGGTTTCAATCTCAGGATGTTTCCGGCTACTCCAGGGGCTCCCAGCTACACTGTTGGACTCGCAGGGTCCAACATACAGAGTCCTGGACCTTCCAGGCCCAGGCACCACACAGGGACTTTGGCCTCAGGAACGGAAACTAGGCCGAGTTTCCACACCCCAGCCCTGCCCTTACTGAAGGCAGCCATCCTTCCCAGGTCTCCTCTGGGGTAAGTCCCAGGCTTCTCTCCAACCCAGTCACAAGAATGTGAAACACAACTCAGTGAAAACAAGAAGTTGGGTAGGGCTCCAGACATTCAGGAACAAGAAAAGCCTGGATGCCCCTCAGTGCCAATGGCATGAGAGCATGTAGGACAGAGCCCTGCAGGTGACAGGATGTTGCCAATGGTAAGTTGGCACCATCACCCAGAGGCATCCTGGCAGGAATGAAAGGCCTCAGGGGACACACAGACAGAATCCACGTTCGGCCTTTGCATCTTGTCTCACTCAGCTCAAGCTGCCATAACAATACATCACAGGCTGCGTGGTTTAAACATCAGGAATTTATTCCTCAGAGTTCTGAGAGATAGGAAGTCAAGGTGCTGTTGATTCCATTACTGAGGGAGTCCTGGGCTGCAGATGCCACCTCGTCCCCGTGTCCATACATGGTGCACAGAGGGTGCTGCTGTCTCTTGGTTTTCTGATAAGGACCCCTATTGGATTAGGGCCCCCGTACGACGACCGATTTAAGCCTTATCTCCAAACGCAGTTATACCAAGGGTTAGGGCTTCAACAGAAGCATTTCAAAGGGAAGTAATTCAGTCCATAGCAAACAGTACTAGTTGTGTGACACTGGGCACCTTATACACCACCTCTAAGCCTTGTTTTATGATTTGTGAAATGTACATTATATTTATTTCATAGAGTCACTAAAAGGTTTAAAGGCTATAATATAGGTTAAAAGCTCACAGAGAATCCTGGAAAATTTTGGGTCTTGAAAAATGCATGATAGTTAATATCATGACCATCCTAATGTTACGAGGATGTTGATTATGTTGGCTAATCCCTCCCTCAGGACTCTGCTCACACACACCCTGCTGTCCCCTGCTCCAAGAGGGGGAATTTCCAGGAGGAAAGCCTGGAACCCATGCTCCCCACCCCAATGGTGAGGGTCCCTCCTCCCTCAACCCCTGGAAGGATGCCAGCTGTGAACATCTGCTTCCCCACGGACAAGACCTGGAGAGACAGGAGTCTGCTCAAATCCTGCCCTGGCTCACCCACCTCTGCCAAGGGCCAGACTCCCTGCAAAGTCCAACCAGCTCCTAGGAAGTGAAACCAAGGACTCATCTGCCAAAAATACATTATTTAAAGACAAGATTATAGGTAAATCAGATCATATGTCTTTGACACAAGAGCCTTCAGGAGTCCCGCGTGGAAGAGCACCTTTGGGACATCCAGGCTCATCCCACAGATGCTGTAAAGTAATGCTTGGATTAACCCAACCATCTGAGACTTGCTTATCCACCCTGGGGAGCCAGCTTCTCTTGGAACTGCTTTCACTGAGCTGTGCCTGGCGTTATCCCATCATGGACGTAGAAGGTGATAAGCAGATATTCAAACCTTTTGGTTGCATTTCCTGTAAGGATTTCAAAGATGTTTTTTATTATGATATATCATAAAAACTCAGGGGAAAATTGCTCTCGGGCCTCAAAAGAAGAAATAAATATGCTCCTCTTCCAGCAATATGTTTTTATTTGTATTATTAACACCATGGATCATGGAAGGGGTTAGATTTCTCCCCCTTGGCTACTAGAAATGCAAAGCAAAATGTGTATTCCATCTCCAGTAAGTGTATATGACCTTCAGAAAGCATTTGGGGTGCTGACTTTGCTATTAGAGTTATGTTTTTTCTTCCTTTTCAAGTTGCATCAGTTTAGATGATCAACACGGGAAACAAAGGGCAAAATTCATTCCTGAGCATGTCTTTATTGTCCTTTTTCTCACCGTGACAGAATCATCTGAATAATGATAATCACCCCAGGAATTTTTTTTCTTGTATTGCTATTCCTGTGTAATTATTAGGGCTGCTGATACCATTCAGTGACAGTGAATAATATCAAACATTCCCCATACATTTGTGTATAGGTAACAACTTACAATGTCAAGGTTAAATGAAAGGGAAAGTGCCAGTATCCATCTTAAGAGCAGCTATTATAGTGTTTCACAGCTCCAGTCAACATGACACAAGTGCACTGTGAGGGCCTTTTCAGGGACTTCACAACAAGGGAAATAAGACCAAGTGATGTGGGGAAAAAAATTGCATCAGTTTATAAATTTTAAATCTCTTCATATTCTGTATCTTGCATGAGCCTTGTCAAGAACATTTTCAAATGAAGTGTAGTGTAGCAGATAAAACTCCTTTTTCATGTAAGCTTCCCAACTTTGACCAAAGAACACACACAAAGCCAATGATTCCCCCAAGGTTGGGCCAGGCCAGGTACCCTATTCTGAGGGTGGCCTGGATCCACACCCAGAACTCTCTCCACTCCCACACCCAGCCTTCAGGATTCCAAGGCAACACTTCAAGTGAAGGATCACTCTGCCTTTTTAGCCAGTAAGAGGGGACCCTAAAGGTCCTTCCTGTGTCCTGGGGACACCCATGCTCCCACACGGCAAGCTCATATGTGAGGTTATTTGTCGTTACTGGTGTCCTTGCATTTAATAACAGTTTTTTTTTTTTGTAGCTATCTTTTTGATAGAGACAATTTTCAGCAATTATTCTAAGAATGTCTATATTTAATTAAGTTTGATTACACAAGGCAGTATGAGAAACATTTGCATGGTCCATTGAGTTTCACAGAGCTCTGGTTATTTAAATATTCCCTCACTGAATATCACAGTTGCAATTCTTAATTTAAAGTCCTCACATCTCTATGGAATAGGTTTAAAAAAATATTTGAAAAGAACTTGGTCATTTTTGTTAAGGCTCTGAACTCACTTCAATAGCTGCCACATATTTTCATCTGTAAAGCCAATTTTTAATGTCACAAACCAAACAACTGAGACTTCAAAGACTAAAGTTTCAAGTTATTAGTGACTATATTCTTTAGCAATTAATTGCCCACTCATTCTTACGTCTTTTGAAATTTTGTTCACAGGCAGAACAAAGGTAGTGTGAACTTCTGACCTGGCTTCTCTCTGAGAAGGGTATACAGTATAGGTATATCTGTAACTAAACAATGGTTTGGTTTCTTTTTCAGAATATATATATATATATATATATATATATATATATATATAATTTTTATTTTCTTGGCATATCGAAATTCTGAAACATTTTGCCTGACCCCAAGAAAAAAATTCATAAATTCTGTGCATGCCTAAGTATAGATTTTAAATATGGTTGGAAATAAAGCCATAGACAAGACATTACTTTAAGTGTAAAAATTTTCATGAATGCCATCAACCTACACACTTATCTCTTAATTTATTTTAATTCAAAAAATTTTACCAGTTCATTTTTCAGATATAAATATACTCCTTGAGTTACCTGGCTAAAATATTCTATCTAAATTAAATTTGATGACTTAATGCCATGTTGGATTAATCTGGGAACAGCATCCCAGACTTTGGTTAAAACCAGAATGAAAACAAAATGCCTACTAAGTCCCTTCCTCTGGCTTCTGTTCATGATCATATTCAAGTTATCCTTGAATATCCAGGAATGGATAACCAAAGAGTTGCATTTTCTCCCAAAACAATTTAATTTACCTTCGATTGTCTTGTATAAGGAACTTAGTCATGATATTATTTTAGAGGCTTTTTTTAAAATAAAAAATTAATAAACAGAAACCCCAAATAAATAGAGCTGGGAGGCCAGCAGGAGGCGCTCTTATACCCAGAGACCACAGCCCAGCCCAACAGGAAGAAGACAGACCTGTCCTCTTTCCAGGCAGGGACTCAGCCAATGAGAGGCTGGGACTCTGTTTACTAAGCCCACCCACCTTCCTTTTCTTTTATAAAAGAATCCTCCCCATGGGAGAACTTGCACTTTGCTCATCAGGGTTGCAGATCCTGACTTGCAATTCTCTACCAATCCCAAATAAACCCAAGTCTATTTCAGGTTAACAATTTCTTCTGATTCAAAAAGTGGTCATTATAACACACTGGAAGAAATATGTTAATAAACAAAAAGTATTAATAACTTTCTAAGATAGCCAGTACCATTAACTAATGTCTTTCAGTGATAATCAACAAATCAATAGCCTATTTTATTAAAATTTCTGATTAGTTGTTCCAGGTGTATAGGAATATTAATGATTTTTTGTATCAACAATTTAGTGAACTCCTTTATTATCTGTAATGGCTTATCGGTAGATTCTTTGGATTTTCTACATTCTGTGTTCTGTGAATAAAACCTTCTTTCTTACCCTTGAATTCTTATTCCCTTTATGATTATTACTTGTCTCATTATATTTATTAGAATCCTCAGTAAGGTGTTGAATTTTTAAAAAATGGTGAGAATGGTTATTTTCTTCTTTTTCTTGAAGAGAATACTTATGTTTCAGCATTAATTACAGTTTTTTTTTTCAATACTACATTCAGGTCTTTAAACTTTGCTTTTGTTCTTATTTAACATGATTTTTATTTTTTAGTCATGAGTGGGGACAGAATTTTGTCATTTTTTTCTATTGAATCTTTAGAAACAATCACACATTTTCTCATTTAATGTGTTAATGTGATCGATACCTCAATGATTTTCTTATTTTGACCATTTCTAAACCAGGGAATAAAGTCTACCTGATCATAATGTAGTTATTGTTTCATATTGATGGATTTGGTAGGATGGTATTTTTTTTTTTTTTTTTTTTTGCGGTACGCGGGCCTCTCACAGTTGTGGCGTCTCTCATTGCGGAGCACAGGCTCCGGACACGCAGGCCCAGCGGCCATGGCTCACGGGCCCAGCCGCTCCGCGGCATGCGGGATCCTCCCGAATTGGGGCACGAACCCGCGTCCCCTGCATCGGCAGGCGGACTCTCAACCACTGCGCCACCAGGGAAGCCCGGTAGGATGGTATTTTATGTAGTATTTGTTTTATTTATGTTTTTAAGTGAGATTGAGTTACAGATACTGTCTTTTTTTCAAGGTTTTTTGGCCTCATAAAGAATTGGGAGAATTTCCTATCCTTTATTCAAAGAAACGCAAGGTCCACCTCTTTGTGGAAAGTTTGATGAAACCTACCTGTAAAACAAATGGGACCTGTTTTTTGTGAACAGATTTTTAAAAACTAAATCACCAATTCTATTTCTTTAATGTTTACATTGATATTTAGGGCTTTTATTTCATTTTTTTCCTTGGGTCAATTTTGGAAATATATATTTCTCAAAACATGCTTATTTTACTTAAGTTTTCAATATTTTTGCATAAATTACTTACTGTATTCTTTTTCTAAATTTTTATAACTTCAATTATAGTTGTAACCAGGTCTCAGATCTTTTCTCCTTCTAAATATCGCTTGTCTTTTCTCTGCTTTATGCTCAATCTTGTAAGTTTATTATTATTTTAAATCGCGATCCCACCTTCAGTGCAGTTTTATAGTTTCTGGGATTCCTTTATTCTGACTTGTGAAAATGCCATCGCGTGGTCTGAGCTTCCTTCTGCCAGAATTCCACACATCTAAGTGTTCATCTGTGATCTGGGAACCCCCCAGGCAGCACACAGGACCACCTGCTGCAGTGCTGAGACCTGACCCTTGGTAGCCTGGCTGCCACCTGCACCGCTGTCCAGAGCCGAGCCACAGGCAGTAACTCTCCCTCACCCCTCTTCTGTCAAATTCCATTTCTCCAGAACCCCCATCCCCTTTCTGCTCTCTCTTCTGGTCCCTCACCTCGTGTCAGTGGGAGCTGAGTTCGTCTACACTGGTTTCTCCCCCACTGCTGTGGTCTGAAAAGGATTAGCCTTGCTGCTTTTAATCAGTGCCTAGTATTCTGCTCCAGGACAGTCTCCAACCCTGTTTTATCCACTCTGCACCCCTTGCACACAGGAATATTTGCACCCCTGGCCCACGTGTGTGACGGGGAGCAGAATAGGCCTCTTGGGAATAGGATTATTGGGGGCTGATTATTTTGAGTGGCTGCCAACACCCGAGAATCTCAGAAAACAGAAGTTGCCCTTTTGTGAAGGAAATTTACATTTATAAGGGAAATCTCCATTTGTGAGGGTGTCTCCCTTTCCATACCAGGAAGAGAAGAAGGATGACTAAGAAACTCTCCTCCAAGGAGAAGGCTCCTAACTTAAATCTGCATGACAGTCTTACCCCTGTTTACTGTGCTTTTCCTTTCACCTCATAACCGGTCCCCGCCTCCAACATAATTGGTCTTTTTAGTTAATAAACTCCTGTTTGTGTTTCTCTTGCTAATCTGTCTGTTGTTATAGGGGGTCTCAGGCAAGAACTATGGAAGGTAGAGGAAAAATTATTTTTCCTTCCTTACATGCGTCATCTGTTTAAATATCTCTGCCCTCACCCAACATCACACACAGTCTAGTTAGAAAACTTTAATCAAAGGGTATGTTCTCGGCCTTCTGACTCAGTGTCTACAGCCAAATTTCCTGCTGGGATCACAAGTCAATCCTCAGGGCTACCAGCCAGTCTCAAACTCCCAGAGTCACTGTGGCATTGACTGTCTGATATTTCTCTGGGTTTTTACATCTCTCTTCATTTCTAGCACCTGATGATTTTACTTACTTTTTCTTCTTTTAAACAAAGCTATATTTTTCAAAAATAACAACAACAAAAATAAATAAATAAATAAATAAATAAATAAATAAATAAATAAATAAATATATATATATATATTTACCCAGCATTTTGTATTTCCAGTAGGAGGGGTTTCATGAACCTCAGTTCCATCTGCCATGTTGTCAGAAACCTTTGTATTTTCTATCGATTCTTCAGGATATTTTACAGACACTTAGTAGGACTAACAAATCTGCTGAATAATCAACTTACACATTAACTTGTTACAGGCGTATGTATTTACGTAATTGGAATCCGACTCTGATAAGCTTTGACTCTTGTTTCCAGCCTGGGCTTCTTAATGTGTGAAGAAAGTTCTGTGTCCAGGTTCATCCTCCATATAACTGAACTATTTGATTCCCACAGAGTCCCTCATGGAAATGAATTCGCCTCTGGGGGTAATGAATAGAGGACAGAAGAACAGACAAACAACTACATCAAGTCAACCCTGAAGTTTGCCCCAAGGCCTACGTAACCCATAAAATGTTATTCAGTGGATCCGAACAGCCCTGCCCAAGGAGGAGAGAAGATTGTTTGGGAAAATGCAAGCTGACCTCACTCCCAAATCCTACCCGTCAACATAGGACCACTGCTGGTCTCGCTCCACCAATACACCAGCCCCCCATACAGGCCAACCTTCTAGACCCTTGGATGTGATGATCCAAAGGCCATGTCCACAGCCACCTCTCTGGCCTGAAGCCCTCTTCTGAGTTCCAGAATCTAACTCCCTACTTGATAAAACCATTTGGATTTCTAATAGGCTTATCAAACTTAACTCATCCAAAACTGAACTCCAAACCAACCCCACCCACCACCTTGCTGTGCCCACATCCCTCTTAGAATCAGCAAATATCAACCCCATTCATCTCGTTGCTCAAGGGTGAACTACCTGCAGTTCACCTCTCTGTTGACCCCTCTCTGTCTTGAATGCCCCAGTTCAACCCATCAGCATATAGTACTGGTCTTATCTTCTTTGATCTCCAGCCCTCTCTCTGCTCAGCCTGGTTTCCTGGATTTTGCACATTTCCAACTCAAGACATACATGGTCTATAGTTGCAATTCTGGAAATGTCCTACTCCCTGAGACACTTGTAGAGTATGATCTCCTTGGTGTCTGCAATTTTAACCCTGGGGCCTGGTGGAGTGCCTGGCAGGCACGTTGCAAATCACGGAGAGAAGTGAAATGACCCCTGGGAACATCTCATTGTCAAGAAGCAATAGAACTTGACAATGCTGAGTTTCATCTGAAGGTCAAGAAATCTCCCCACCATCTTGTGTTCTAGTAAACAGCAGATTGCAAAGCATCTCTTCCCCATGTGACTTCCCCATGAGTTCAATCTGTGAGATGAAACTCACAGATGCCTGCTTGTTTACCCAGGAAAAGGCCAGACCCAGACCCTCCCATTCATGCCTCATAAACGATTAGCTGAACTGTTTTATCCCCAGGAATCCAGCAGAAAAAAATGCATGTTAACCTCTCTCCCAGCCCCTGACATCATATTACATCTTCTAATTTGATTTTCAGATGGTGAGAAAATGACCCAGAAATAAATAATATATAAAATGATAATTTTCATATTAACTAAAAATTCTAAGAATAGAGCCACAAAGAATCTAGGTGCATAAGCTGAAGTAACCATTTATATTTTATTGTGAGGATACCATGATCAATTAAAAATCATGGTTATGTGATCTTTGGTCAAATTATTAAAACACACACATTCATACAAATGAAGGATAATAAAATCCAAAAAGAAGCCTTTCCATGAAATCTCTTGAAAATATTTTCTTACTCCCAAACCATCTCTCAATTCCTGATGGAAGAGCTGAGCATCAAAGATTGATAATTCTTTACCTTTCAGCCTGAGCAGAAGATAGCCTACCCTGCAGCACTCAGGAGAAGCTGGCCTCAGGTAGAATGTTCTCTGACCTTCTATCCATCATCCCCCTTTCATCCCCACCCCCCCCACACACACACACCCAGCTCTCTCCACCTTGATCACTCCTCTCTATCACAGCAAACCTACTTGGCCAGGCTGGAGACACATGCAGGTGTTATGGGCACAGTGTTCTTGCCTGTGGCAATGGTTCCTTTCCCCCCTTGCAATAAGCCTTCTGAGTAAATGTCTCTCCTTACTAAGTTGGGAATTTTTTGATAGTCTGTTGCCTTGTTGAAGAACAGGATGATATTTGTCCTTGCCCTACTCAGGACTTCCTCACTGTCACAAAGGCATGGCCACCCAGTTATCACCCAGCCCACTCCAGTGTGGGAGGTCACAGCCTCTGCAGCATCCACCTCAGTGGGGAGAAGCCCCCATTATTAGAAGCTTCTCTTTACACTGAGACAAAATCTGCCACCTGTTTATTCTGCACACGCAGGCCCTCGGAAGCTAAGAAAAATAATTCTGGTCCGTTTCCCAGGAAATAAGTACTCAGTTAGTACATTTCTCCCATGAAACCTCAACATCTTCCTTTCTCCAGGTTTAATAATTACACTAAAGACATACGTTTGTCGTACTGTCCCCAAATCCTGCTGTCTACAGTATGGAATGATCTTCTTTATGACTGCCACTGAAAAAAAAAATTAAAAATTAAGCTATCAACAATCTAAAGCACAGGATATGATTTCACAAAAAGAACATCCACCTCAAAATAAATTAGATTGACCCAAAGACCGATAAGAAATTAAAAAATCAAAACCACCCATGACAAACAAGTTTGAAGGGTCAACAGAAGAAGAGAGGGCAGCAGGGGACAGGGACCCTCCACTCAGGAGCCAGAGCAGCTTCTCGAAGCAAAAGAATGGTTAGTCCCTGGAAAAAGCAGACAAGCATACGCTATTGCACGGGCATGCTAAAGCAGCAAATTCCAGGGCACTCAGGGATTAATAAACTTTCTATGAGGTGAAAAATACTGAAGAGGGAGAAATAATGAAAGAGTGATGTCAGATAAACACCAGCTCAGGAAAACTATCAACAGACATGAATCACAGTAATAACGAGGTGAACTCACACTTTTGAAATTGCATCCAGGAAACCCCACCTGGGATGAAATCAAGACACCAGAGAAATCAGAGCATCCTCACAGCACAGAGCTCCCGGCATGCCATGGAGGAGCGACTCTGGAGGAAACTGCTTACTCTTCTGTTCCAGGACTCCTACTTGCAAAGATATTTTTTAAAACTTTAAAGAAAAAAAATGAAGATCCTACAACGTGCCAGGTCAAAAAGAAGGAGGAAAACCTCAGGTTTCTTCCTGGAGACTTTGAAAAAGGGGAGAGCTTCAGAAATGTGCTGAGCACAGTCAGAAGAAAGGCAAGCCCCCCGAAAATATGCATCCCATGATGCTGACTGTTCCTCTGCAGGCAGGAGAAAAATGTCTCAGTCGCTGGAGGACACGAGAATAATCTGTAAACACACTCCCAAGATTGTAAAAACAAATCATGACGAGCAGCTTAACTAGAGAGAATAACCCTAACCCAATGGGCAGTGGGTGAGATTCACAGGAGCCACCGTGACGCTCTGCCTCCAGTTCGGGTATACAAAGTCTCAAGGCGCGACCGTCTCCACCCTAAGGAGAAGCAGCCGGGGAAACTATGAAACCTAGTGTGCTGTGGTCGTCGTTTGTCGAACATGTTAATCCTTAGAGAACTGAGGACCCAGAAGGACCCAAGTGGACTAAATCCACAAAGGGGTGAGCCTGCTTCTAGACAAGAGATGCCTTTATGGCAGCGGAACGACTGGCGAGGAGAAGGCAGTCAACATGGTCACCGACTTGAATGACTGTGAGTGGACCGGCTGATGCTTCGACCCCAGGAGAACACCGGCCTTGGAGGCCAGCAGAGCAGAGAAACTCCTAAAGCCAGGGAGCCAGGACCACAGCTGGGAGCAACCCCCAGAGCGACTCAACATTTCAGAAAGCTGGCCACTGAAGTTTAAGACTCAACAAAAAGGGCTTCCCTGGTGGCGCAGTGGTTGAGAGTGCACCTGCCGATGCAGGGGACACGGGTTCGTGCCCCGGTCCGGGAGGATCCCACATGCCACGGAGCGGCTGGGCCTGTGAGCCATGGCCGCTGAGCCTGCGCTTCTGGAGCCTGTGCTCCTCAACGGGAGAGGCCACAACAGTGAGAGGCCCGTGTACCGCCAAAAAAAAAAAAAAAAAGACTCAACAAAAAAATATCAAGTCAAACTGTGTTCAAATCCCAAGCCCTGCTAGAGGGAAAGTCCGTATCCCACTCTGAAAACTTCTGAAGCCAGTGGGGAACTGAACCCACCTGGGCGACAGCAGGGCCAGGACACACTAGGAGGGACGACCACCTGCCCCCCAGACGGGCCACATTCAGAAAGTCACAAGATCAAGTACTGGTGTAGGGGTTAGCCCCCGAGGCTTTCTTAAATTGTTGAGAGAAGTGAAAAATGGCACAAACTCTTCTTGTAACGTTAAACACAAACCTAACCCATGACCCACTTGTTATTTACCTAAGAGTCAGGTTGGAGGTGCATGTCCATGACAAGACTGGCATGGAAATGTCCATGGCACTGTGCTCAGTACAGCCCAAATGGGAGGAACCCAGATGTCCATCAGACTGTAGGATATTTGTACAATAGATACTACTCTGCAAGAAAAGGGAGCCGAAATACAAATAAGCACAGCGTCATGAAGGAATCTAAAAATATTACGTTGAGTGGAAGAAACCACACACAAAACTTCTCTTCACTTATGTGAAGCCTAGAAACACACAGAAATCAGCTGTAGAGATAGAAACCAGAAAATATGTTTCTCTGGTGAGTGGGGGGGGGAGTAAAAGGTAATATACATGAAGGAATTTTCCAGGCTGATGGTTAGCTGGATGGACATAATTATCAAAACTTAGACCGGACGATTAAGATCTGTGCATTGTATTGTACCTAAATTATGCCTCACTAAAAGAACATAGAAGCAAACAAAGTTCATTCTGGACACATATTTGCAGAACAGCCTGGGGAAAGTGTTACATTTCTTGATGGAAAACTGAAGGACTAAGATGTGAGGAGCTGTCCAGAGGGCCTGTCCCCACCACAGAAGTCTCCTGGGAGGATGGTGCGGTACCTGGGCCATTACATGCAGAGACCACGGATAGTTCCTTGTACAAAGTGGATCTCCTAAATGTGGTTAGTCTTAAAAATAGAATGTGATGGTAACAATGGAAGAAAATAATGAATGCAACTTCTTTGAACATCATAAATCCTAGCAAATACATTTAGTCACATACAATTACCTCTTGTCTCATACAAAGAAAAGAGGGTACTGTTCCAATGAGTAATAAATACAGAAACAAAAAGAGACTATAAAGGCCAGCAACAATGTTGAACATACGGGAAAATGGGTTCAGTATTAGTAAAACACTCAAATGGGCTAGACTATTCCACGAAAAAGAAGATACTGCTGCATTTAAGGTGAACAAAACAAATTAAAGCTGGTCAAAACAACTTTGCTGAGTATAAAAAAAATCAAAATACATATTCTAAAGTTCTAGAATGGGCAAAGCTTCATTCTATTTGCATAAGTATAAAAGCTTCAGAATTGACTACCAAAACCCAAGAATATTAAAAGCTACATAAAATCTAAACAAACAAAAATGCAAGCCCTACTCAAAAATACAGTTGCAAGCCGAGATATCTAATTGTGTTATCAGAGTATGAAAACACCAGGCTAAGCAAAAAGTAATAAAAATATCTGAAAATTTAATAAACATATGAAAACCTGTGAAGATAATAGGGACAAGATGCCACTGATGTGTAAGTAAATACAAGAGAAACACAAAATAATTGTGGATAAACTAGTTTTTTCTGAGTGGCTGAAGACGATAATTTTACCTAAGAAAGTATACTGAATTCACGTAATAATAGATTTACCATAAGGCCAATAATACATAGTACTTGCTGAAAAAAAACACACATGTATATTTATATAATATACCTGTTAACTGCCAGACTCCATTAAAAAACTTAAGCCAGCTTTTGTGATAATGTTTTTTAAACTTTCAATTAAATAATTCATTCTGTCAATCCAGATGCCTAAGAAATCTACTAAAGACCTTTTAAATGTAACTACTGAAAATTTCCTACCAGTCTCATAGTGTTTAAAAACTTTAATAATAAAAATATCACTGGTTTTGACATGTAATATTTATTTCCACTCATCTCTAAATAGTGTATAATTTCAGTATGATTTCTTCTTCAAGCTAACAATAACTGAGAGGAGGATTTTTCTTTGTTTCATTGGAATTTCCTAGGCCATACATGTGTGTACTCCCAGACACAGACTGCGGCTTGTTGATCTGCATATCCTACCCCTTAGAATCACACCTGATTTAGTCCTCAACTGAAAATCACTGACTATAAATTTTACCTTTTTAAGTCCGTCAATAATTCATTTGGGGCCTAGTATATGATCAATTTTTTAAATGTTCTAAGATGTTTAGCAAGTTATTTTCATTTTTGACTATAAGATTTTGTGAGAATACAGAGTACAGCTTGTTAAAGAATTCTCATACCTTCATCCTGAAAACTAAAAGCAGAAGATTTTGGTAATGGTGGTGGTACAGATGAAAATGATGAAAACTAGATGAAAAGAATAACAATTAGAAGGCACTGGAAAGTCACCAGAAGCAGACAAAAGCCTGAGAGACTTCGCTCTGAACAGACACTGAGAACAAAGGGTAAGAATCATGAGTTTGTGTCTTTTTGCTGATGGTGATCCCAACACCCACTTGCTACTCCAGTCACAGAAAAATCAGTGTTACTGCCTCCAGGACAGAGTCAGGGAAAGCTGGAAATTGAGGGGGGAAGTCCTTGCAGTGAAAGAGCCTCACAAAGGTGAGATGCAAAAGCTGAGCACAAAGTCTACTTGTCTCCTGGCCGACCAGTAAGCAAGCATCTGCGGCGGAGAGTCCGACAGGCTGACCAGAAGGAGGTGTGTGAGATGGGAGTGCATCCCAAAGGACAGAGCCCTGTGTAATGTCTGTGAATAAGCTAGATGTATCTCCCAACACGTGTGCGGCTCGTGCAGAAGTAGGCTGAAGCCTTCCTGGCTGGAGGCGTCCCAAGACACAGGTGTGATGGGCAGAGAGGTGGGGATTGGGGAGAGACACCTGAAGCAGGGAACAGACAGGTTGGGCCTGAGCACCAGCAGGGATAGAACAAGTACGGGGCCTCCAGATGGTACAGGGAGACCCCAGGACATCGGGCTAGGGGAGGAGCCGCTGAGGCACGAAGTCCTGGGGCAGAGCCCCTGCCCTGGCAGGAGAGATCCACAAGTACAGTGTGAGTCCAGGAAAGCCGGTGCCCACTGGGGCAGGACGCCAGTGATCCTCAGACGAACAACAGATCCAGAGGCGCTGCAGCATCCTATCTACACCGTAGAGTTTTTTTTTTTTAATTGAAGTATAGTTGATTTACAATGTGTTAATTTCTGCTGTACAGCAAAGTGACTCAGGTATACATACATATATATATATATATATATATATATATACACACACACACACACACACATTCTTTTTCATATTCTTTTCCATTATGGTTTATCACATGATATTGAATGTAGTTCTCCTTGCTCTACAGTGGGACCTTGTTGTTTGTCCATTCTCTCTCTCTATAGTTTTTAAACCAAAATGAGAAGCCATAAAAAGAAACAACCGCAAATATGTCCACCCCCAGTTGAAGGAAAAAGGCTGCAGAAACTGACTCTGACAGGGTGTAGATGTCCGATTTGCAGACAAAGACATCCAAGCAGGTATTAAAAGATGCAGAAAGAATTTGTTTCAGGGTGGTCTTAATGCGTCAATGGGTAAACATCTAAAGTCAAACCTGAGGAACGAGGACTGTAACAATGCTTCTGTAACAGTTCTGGACCTGGAAGCACAACAACTGGGATGGAAAGCCCCTCGCTAGATGAACTCAACATCAGATTGGAGACGGCGGAAGAAGGAGCCGGTGAACCCAAAGGTGTATCAGTAGAACTCATCCAAGTGGAAAACAGAAAGGAGAAAGGCGAAGGAAAAATGAACAGACCCTCAAAGCCTTTGGGACACGTTAAGAAGTTTTCACTTGTGTACTTGGAGTCCAGGAAGGACAGAAGAGAGAAAAAGAAGCACAAAAACTAACTGAAGAAATAAAGGTGGAAAATCTCACAAAGTTGGTGAATTTAGCAAGGTGGTAAAACCATGACTTATAAACAAAAATAAAATGTATTTATATATGGAAGCAGCAAGCAACTAGAAAATAAACTGTAATAACATTTCTACTTAATATTAGGAAAAATAATATGAAGAATTGAATTAACAAAAGTAGTACAAGACCTATACAATAAAAACTATAAAACATCGCTGAGAGAAATTAAAGAAGACCTACATAAATGGAGAGAGATGCTATGTTCATGGACTGGAAGACTTAATCTAGTTAAGATGTCTATTCTCCAATATTGATCTATAAACTCAATGCAATCCCAATCGAAATCCAAACACTCTTTTTGTAGAAACTGAAAGCTGATTTAAAATTTTTATGACAATGC
The DNA here is from genome assembly GCF_964165515.1 of Mesoplodon bidens. Classification (NCBI taxonomy): domain Eukaryota; kingdom Metazoa; phylum Chordata; class Mammalia; order Artiodactyla; family Ziphiidae; genus Mesoplodon; species Mesoplodon bidens. The sequence goes on along the minus strand of NC_138166.1, from coordinate 1,649,485 downwards.
AAAGGCCAAAGCAATCTATAAAACAAGATTTAAATAATTCAACAGTAATCCAGAGTCTGACACTGGCATAAGAAAAAGTGTGCAGATCAATGGAGCAAAATAGATGGTCCAGAAATAGCCCAGACTTATATGGTGAACTGATTTTTGACAAAAATGTCACAATAATTCAATGGAGAAAAGATAATCTTTTCAACAAATGGTGTCGGGGCAACTTGATATCAATTTGGGGAAAAATCAAACATTACCCCTTACCTTCTCACCATCTACACAATGTATGTATTACAGACAATGAGTCTGAGACCTGAAATCACAAAACTTCTTAAAAGCAATACAAGAGAAACTTTTGTAACCTGAGTTAGTCAAATGTGCCATCAATAGAATACAAAAAAATATAACCCACAAAAGGAAAATTGATACAGTAGCTGCCACCAAAATGAAATACTTCTGCTGTTTGAAAGATGCCATTAAGAGAATGAAATTGTAATCCACAGACTGAGAGACAATATTCACTATATATGAAAAAATTTGTATTAACCTCTTCAAGTCAATAATAAGGATCAAATAACTCAACAAAAATTGAGCCAAGGATTTGAAAAGGCACTTCACAAAATAAGCTGTGCAAATGGTCATCGGCCACATGAAAAGATGTTCAGCAGTCGTAAGGTAAAAGCAAATTTACGTCTACTAGAACCAGCAGAATTTCTAAAAATAAACACTGTCAAACCAAGTGTTTTCAAGGATATGGAGTAACTGTGTATCATGATGTGTCACGAGTGTTGTGCTGATCCCGTTTTGAAATCAGGGCTGAAATCTCTCAAGTCCACTCCATGGGCAGTTACTAAGCTCCCATCCCAACTTCTTCCTTTCTCAGGCTCTGACACTCCTGAGTTAGAAAACACACACCCCACCTACAGAGGTCCCAACACCTCCCACGCAGGAATGGCCTCCTTTTACTAGAGACCATGGAATTATTCAAAATACCCCAAATCCCCGAAAGCTCAAGTAGCCCCACCTGCCAACTGCAGGCCACCCCCACGTACAAGGTGCCCTGGAGGGTTCCAGGTTGCTGTCATCCTGACCCTGGAGGTATCCCCTTTGGAGCTGTAAGTAACAGAGTTCTGCCTTTCATCATCCAAATGCCTTCTATTCAAAGAACCCAGTATCATTTAATTATGAGACAAACTGGAGCACCCATCCTAAAGAGAATGTAAAATGGAACAGCCACTTTGGGAAACTACTGGGCAGTTTCTGGCAAAGTTAAACATACACACACACTCACACTTAACAGTTTCCATTCCTAGGTATCTAACCAAGATATCTCATTTCTGCACAAGGGCTTATATGTGAATGCTCAGAGCAGTGCTATTGATATTTGTCAGAAACTGAAAACAACTCAAATGTCCATCAAGCAGTAAGTGGATTACTTGTGGTATACTCATAAATGGGATGCAATAAAAATGTGGTTTATCCATACAATGGAATATAATAAGATGTGATGTATCCCTACAAAGGAATATAATAAGATGTGGTGAACCCCTCCAATGGAATATGGTATGAAGTGGCATATCCATACAATGGAATATAATAGAATGCGGTGTGTCCACAAAATGGAATGCTACCCAACAAGAAAAGGATGTGACTGATACATGCAACAACAGTGTTGATGAATCTCAAAAACACAGCAGATGAAAGAAGCCAGACGCAGGCTCATCTCCCTGATTCCAGGTGTATGAAATTCCATAAAAAGCAAGTTACAAACACTATCATGTCAGAAAACATGTCAGCAGTTGCTTGGGAACAGAGTGTATGGGTTGCATATTTGGGAAGGGATAACGAGAATTGTACCACACAGTCAAAAGGGGGCTTTTTGTTATATGTAACTTAAAAATGCTAGAAAAAATTAAAAACTCTAAAACTAAAGTAAAAACACTACATAATTTATACATGATAAAACAAAACTGATTGAACCATGAAGAAAAATCTGTACAAATGAACTTGTTAAACTCGCCCTCATCTTCCTAGTTACTCCATCACTTACCTATCCTTAGTCTCAAACTCCTTGTCAACTCTTCACAAATTTATGGTTTATTTGCCTAAAGGTAGAAAAGACTCCTGCTCTGATTGCTTCTTAGGATCTTCATTCTCTTGTGAAGGCTCCCACGTACATGTAAAATTTTAATAAAGTCTGTATGCTTTCCTCCTGTTAATCTATCTTTGTCAGTTTTCTTTTCAGACCCAGCCACGGACCCTAAGAGGGTCAAGAAAAATTTTTCCTTTTGGTATATTTCATAAAATCCGTTCTGTTTCTTAACTATATAATCGCATTTTTGAGAGCTTTTTTTTTCCCCCAATAGTCTTGTTATTTTAAATGTCTCATTAAATCATCTGCATTTTTTTCAGGTCACATTTTATGGTTTTATACATCTGGAATTATTGGCGCATTAAACTGACTCCTCTGAAGAGTATATTTTTAATGGAGAAAATGCTCTCTCTCTACAGATGCTGAGATGCTGGGTAAACTTAGAGAAAATCTGTTAAATGGAAAACATCCTCCTTTTTAATCACTAACTTTCATGGATATGCCAAATATTTTCACAGGTACTATCTTTATAGCACTGTAGAGGAACTTTCCTTAATAAATAGGTTTGAAGACAAAAGCACCAAATAATTCATCTCTGATTTTTTTGAGTGGTCACTGAGTTCAAATGTTGGAAAAATCATGGGCCTTCTCAGTACAAAATATCTAGAGATCCAATTAAACATATAAGCTCAATCAAAACATTCTACCCACAAACTGATACAGCCCAAAACACAGTAAGAAAATTTGAAAATTAAACCTTATATACACATGGAGGTCCCACTGTGTCATTCCCTCAGGTGTTCTGGAGACACCTCCCCATTGTCTGGTTCACAGGTTTTGGTGCAACAATGGTTTTCAAAAGCAGAAGATTTTTTTTTCTATTTGTTGAATACTGATTAAGGATCTCCAGTTGATTTTGAAAGAAACATGCAACCAAAATACAGAGAATTCATCTACAGAAATAAGTCAAAAAATGTTGCTAAGCACTTAGACTGACTTCACTGTAGTTCTTCCAAGGTTCAACCATTTCTAAAGAAAAAATCCAACTGGCAAAAGAGACAGTAGCCAAGCTGAGATTTTTTTTTTTTTTACTCACAAAAAGACATGCTTAGAAAACTATTTAATACTTTTGACAATTATAGCTTCTACAGTTATTTCTAGGATATCAATTTGTTTGGACACAATTATGAATAATATGTGTACCCCAGTCAACTTCAAATGTATTTCTACCCTACTGGTTCCTTAAGTTAGGTAGGTCATGTTTTTATAATGATGCTTTGCTCTGCTAAAAATGTATTCATAGTAGCAGTCAAAAATAACTTTACTTTCAACATCGAATTTTGAAAATGCAACTAAAGCAGAATTAGCAATAGCATTAGATGTTTTCCCTTTGATTTTAATTGATTTCAATTTCCAAAAGCTTTGCTTTGACTCCAGAAACTGAATTAAAAAAAAAGACAACTGACTTTGTTTTTGAAAGTAGCTGAATTGATTTTCTATCCAAAGCACACGGAAAACTGATGCAACACTGACATTAAGTTTTTACTATGTTTTTCTACTGCTGTTGGAGCCAACATATCAACAGCTATGTTTTACTTTCTGTACAAATACAAAAAACCCTGCAATTGAAAAGGAGCAAAGTTAATCTAGAGTAAGTGGCTCTCAGTGAGACCCCGTGGCTCAGATGGTGACAGGTAAGTCACGCTTTCTGCTGTCATGCCTGTTAAATCATTGTCTTTATTTTTTTTAATTAAATTTATTTATTTATTTATGGCTGCATTTGGGTCTTCGTTGCTGTGTGCGGGCTTTCTCTAGTTGTGGAGAGCGGGGCTACTCTTCATTGCAGTGTGCAGGCTTTTCATTGTGGTGGCTTCTCTTGTTGCGGAGCACGGGCTGTAGGTGTGCAGGCTTCAATCGTTGTGGCTCGCGGGCTCTAGAGCGCAGAATCAGTAGTTGTGGCGCACGGGCTTAGTTGCTCTGTGGCATGTGGGATCTTCCCGAACCAGGGCTCAAACCTGTGTCCCCTGCATTGGCAGGCAGATTCTTAACCCATTGCACCACCAGGGAAGTCCCTAAATCATTGTCTTTAGACGGTCTTCTTAAAATGACTACCAACTTATGAACTACAAGCTTCTTAAACAGATGGATGTTTTCTAGTTTATTCCTATCTGTTTAGTGAATTCACTACAGCTCTCTAAAATGACTAGACAAAGTTTGCGCAAATTACAGGCTCATCTTCAATAGCTTTGAGAAACAGAAAATCAATACCAAATGTCTGTTAAATGTTCACTTTCTTCCTAATTTCATTCCTTTAAAAAAAATGATTTTGAGCTCGTTGCTAGGGAAATCATTATTTGCCAAACAGTAAAGCATTATTCAGACTTCCATGCAGGGTGGGGGAATGGGGGCACACAGCTCAGCTTCTCATCCCTGTCCAATCACCTTTTCAGTGACTCCTGTCCCGCCAGAGTGCTGCTTCCTTGGGGTAGGATTGTCCATTTTCACCTTTTTGGTAATTTCAAAAAGGATTTTGACATTTTGCGTTTTTGCCTGTTGAGTGAGGTGCTGTAAATCACTGTAAGTTTAATGACAGGGAAGAACAGCCATTTTCACCTTTCCTCTGTATTCCAGGTATAGGCACTTAAACATATTAACATGCCATCAGAACACAGAACAAAAATCAGATTCTTGTCTGTTTGATTAGAATTTGTGAACAAAATGTTACTAGTGAAGCATCTTACCGGCAGGTGAAAGACTTTTTGCAGGCACTGGATTTCATTTTCATTGTTGTTTAAAAATAAATTTATATTCTCTCCAAATTTCCTCTAAAGTAAGACCAGACTGGATGAAAATAGCTTTCTTTAAAACAAATATCCTTTTATTCCCCCCACCCCCCGCTTATAAAATCTTAATGAATGAGCCCTTCCTGGAGGCTTTTCATTACTCACAGGGACAGAGGGAACAGCCTCACATCTTCATTATTCCGATGCTGTATTTTACATAATGAACAGCAGGCTGCCTTGGTGATCATTGTTTCCTGGAGCCTGGGGGTTTGAAGTGGTTGATGTGAGATGTTCCTGGCACTCAGAAATGGGTCAGAGCCCGAAGAGGCAGTGGGGTCAAGGGTCAGGAAGGTATTTACAAGAGCTGAAATGACAAAATTTGCTTCCAGGGTTTGGGGGAGCTTGGTATGGTCAGTCTCTCAAAGTAAAGGCAGGAAGCTTGGTCTTATTTAGAAGGGATTAAGACCTTGGAAACATGTAAAGAAACAATATAGTTGACAGTTTATTCTAAACAGCCAAGAATGGAGGATGAAACGAGCAAGTCCTGTGCCCTGGCCCCGGGGCCGTCCACGGCTGCACAGGAAAAAGCCGGCCAACAAGGAATCACTCCTGGGGGTGGCGAACACAAAGGTCCGGGGGCCGCAGCGCTTCCTGTCGTAGAAAGGTGAGGAACACATGTAATGTGGGACACAGACATCGGCACTGGCCCTTGGAAACAGGTAGACTTGTTGGTTCCAGAGGCTTCTGATGCCTTCCAGGTGGAGGGAGCAACTGCAGAGAAGCAGGTGAGGTGTGGCCACAGTTCTGGGCAGGTTCAGCCCAGGAAGGCTCGTGGCAGGGAGGCGGGGGCTCCGTGGGCAAGCTGGGCGGCTGTGTGAGTGTTGGGCCTGTCCAAGGGGCGGCAAGGGGGCTTCAAAAATCTAATTATTAGGAGATACATGAATGTGGGGCTTTTAGGGGGAAATGTTTGAGGCTTTTCGTAAATATTAATCACATGTATTTCGTTTGCTAAGGCATATCCCTCCTTTAAGTGACAGATATATAATAGGTTTTAATTTGCAAAGGCAAGTTCATATATATTCTCCCCTATTTTATCTACTCCCTTTACAGATAAGGACAGTGAGGTCCAGGTATGGCCGCAGCAGAGGGTGGCTGGAACCAGAGCCGGCAGCCCTGCCGCCGGCTCCAGGCCCCTTGGGGAGGCTCAGATCCCCCTGCCCAGTTTTCATGTTTCTCTCCATGTGCTTTAGAGGAAGGTGATACGGGGTCTTGTCTCTGTTGTTCTTCAAAGACTAAGTGTTTATCTTGTCTTAACTGTTTCTCTTGTTAATTTACAGAATGACTTCGTGACATAACGAAGATGAGAAAAAACAAGATAACGTCCGAATTAACCAAAGAAAGGAGAAGCTTCCTCTTTCTGTGCCCCCAAAGTGGATTGCTGAGTCAGGATGCCCGGGACATCCTAACTAATGTATGCATTAGTGTCAAAGAATAATCAGTTTTAGCCCTGAGGTGCTCTTTAAGTCATCTGGTCCAAGTTGGAAAGTACTTATCTCTGAACTGGGCTTCCCAGCCTCTGAACACTGCTGAGGAAGAGTTCTAATGGTCAGAAAAGTCTGCCTTGTTTCAAAGTCCACTCATTTTTAGCCTGTCCCTCCAGAGGTGACCTGGATTCAGATGTATCAGCATCTGGTGCTCTCAGGAGGTGAAGTTTAAAGTGTACCTTGGTACCCACCATGACCTCACCGCCTCAGGTGACCAAAGGTTGCCCAAACAACCGCATTTTTATCCAGGGTTATGAGAGTCAGGTTATAACACAGGTTAAAATACAGACACTCTATTCAGAGGCCTATCATTCTTATTATCTAATGTGAACGCTCCTAAGTAAAGAGCGGGGATGTTTTTCTCTCCTATAATAATGCTTTACTCAGTGATGGCTGACGTGCTTTCCATAGACACTCAGGGAATGTGTGATTAAAGATAAATTCAGTTCACAGCTGTCAGGATTACCAAATTGTAACTACTCTTAAGCGAAGGCATATGTTTGAGAAAAGATGAGATGCAATTTTCAGAACTGGTGGTTTAGGGGGACCTCCTGGGGTAATGGGCTCTTTTATACCTGGAGCTTATCTTCCTGAAAGACAAATAAGAGGTTTGGGTTTTGCTGTTAGTGTAAGAGCAGAATGCTTCTTCTGATCAACACAGAGGGTATTTTACATCCCGTGGACGCACCCACTGGAAGTCCTGGCTGAGAGTTATTCATCGCCTTGTTCTCCTGGAGATCGGGCGAGCTGCCCACAGGGCCATTTGTCTCACGCTGTCAGCCACTGACAGCTTATTTCTACCAGAACGCATCCCATGGAAGGGTTCTGGATGCAATTCCAAGTTACCTCTGGTAATGGCGCCACTGATCAAGCTGTGGATGGGGTGCAGGTATCTGCCTGCCTTGGATGAATGGCTTTATTGTATCTTGTGAAAGTTGATTTCCCTTTTGCTGAGGACACAGGCTGGAGGTATCTGAGACCACTGGATTAACGACCAAGTGGCTTTTAACAGATGAATGATGACAAAGGAGTATGAATGGATAATCTTCTCGAGGACAAAGGGCCTTGCCTGTGAAATACAGCTGGAAATGTGACCTCTTCTGCAGCTACGATCCTCCCTCTTGGCTGAGGCTAGGCCAGCTGCCACAGCGTTTGTGGTACCGATTTAGGGCTTCCATGAAAGAAAATCTGGTGATGAGTAGTATTTTCTCCTTTTTCTTTTTCTTTTTTTTTTGCCACACCGCACGGCTTGTGGGATCTTAGTTTCCCGACCAGACACTGAACCCAGGCTCTCTGCAGTGAGAACACAGAGTCTTAACCACTGGACCGCCAGGGAATTCCCAGGGTATTTTTAAGAAGCACAACTTTTTTGTTGGTAAATATTAAAAAAAAAATTTTTTTTTAAATTGAAGTATAGTTGATTTACAGTGTTGTGTTACTATCCGGTGTACAGCAAAGTGACTCAGTTATACATACATACATATCTACTTTCTTCATTCCTTTCCCTTATAGGTTATTATGAAATATTGAGTATAGTTCCCTGTGCTATACAGTAGGTCCTTGTTCGTTATCTATTTTATAAGAAGCACACCTTTAAGTGGGGCCCCTAGGAGGCCAAGTGGGGAGAGAGAAGATGGTCCTGAGAAGTGACTGGGCAGCAGGCGCCTTGCATTTAATCCTCACAATAAGCCTGCCAGGCACCCAGGGACCATCAGCCCATTTGCAGTTGAAGAAACTGAAGGGGATAAGCAAGTCCATCCAGGGCACATGGGTTCAGCTGGAGAGCCACATCTGTCTAGCTCTAAAGCCGGGGTTTTCCAAGCTGCTTCTTCAGGGAATTTAGTCTAACTTGACAGCTCCACAGCTTGGACAAAGAGCATCTGCGAGCCGCAGTCCTTCCTCCAAGAGAGCCTAAGACCTGCCCATCTGTGGGCTCTGGGCCCACCACCAGAAGAACTTCTCCCGTTCAAATACAAGAGTGCCTCTTCCATCCTAAAGACCCTTCTCTGGTGCCTTGTAGCCTCGAGATTAAATCTAACCCCCTAACAAGGCATAATGGTCATTCGAGAGCTAGTCTGTTCCATCCCTGTGGCCCTGCCTGGCAGGCCCCAGCTCTGCTTCCACCTCCAGGCCTGCAGGGCTATCCCAGCCCACAAACAGGGGGACCTTCACCCCTCCACTGCCCAGCCACCCCCGGGGCCACAATCCTCCCTGGCCCCCTCAGAGCCTCCTCCCCCCCGGGGAGCTCCCCCCTTCCCCTCCCATGCTCTTTCCCAGCGCCATCTTATCTCCTGGCGTACAGCACAGGATCAATCAATATCTGCTGACTGAATGAATGAAACTCTTCTAAATCCATCATGTTAGTTAATTGTGACGAAACATCCACAGATGTAGCTACGTTTAATATGTCCATTTTCCAGAAAAGATACAGAGAAATCAGGTTACTTGATCAAATTCTTACTCTGAAGCCCTCATTGTATAACGGGGCAGTCCAATAACCGGTTTTCACATCAGTGACTTTCAGTAATCAAGAACCATGAAAGTTCTCTTTAAAGTTATTTTGTTAAGAAGGTAGAGAAGTAGAACACATTGTAGGAAAAATAGCATCGAAATACTGTAGAGTGTTCAGTCTTAATATTCAAACAATGGGCACAATTTTCTATAAATTAAATTAATGAAAGGTTAGCAATTTTATCATAGAACCAGAGATTTTACACTGTGCACGACCTCCTGTAAAACAACATGGCAATATGTACCAAGATGATAAAAATGTTCCAAGCCTTTGACCTAATCATCTCACTCCTGTGATGTTATCTTAATGAAATAATTCAAAAGCAAATAGAGGCCACACACATGGTGATGTTTTACTGCAGTATTACTCAGTTTTTTTCCTCTGCTTCCCTCACCACTTTCCTCATCATTCAACAAAAGCAGCAGACAGGTTATTTACAGACCACTTCCCCTCTAGATGGTGAGCTCATAAGGGCAGGAACCAGAGACTGACTCATCTTTGTATTTGATGTAAAATATATAATAAGTACCTCTAATTTTTATAAAAGCAATATATAAGCACACACCCACACACATACATACACACAGACTCCTCTACAAAAATCTAAAAAAAGAACCCAGCGTTCAACAAAAGAGCCAAAAGTTCAACAAAAGAACATGCTTAATTACATCAGAAGACATGTGATTCGGGTTCTGGGTTGTGAGAAGGACCCACAGGGGAATTAACCTCCTGTAGGAAACAGGACAGAGAAGGTTTTCCAGGTAAGGACATTTGAGTGCCAGTCTTTATAGAAAGGGGGAGACTGCGAAGGGACTCCAGGCGGGTCCTCAGCAAGTTCAAAGGGCACCATGTAAACTGGAAGTGGCCAAGCCTCGTGGAGGCTGGTCTGTGGCCTGAGCCCCAGATTGGTCTAAAATCTATGGCCAAATGCACCCAGACTCTAGGAAACATACAAATAAAGCCACAGTCCTACACTTTCTGCCTAGGTTCATGTGAGCACCTAACTCACGAAAGAACTTCATTGTGATAACTGGGTGGCAACGACTTCAGGACAGTCTGTGACTAACTTGATTTATTTATCTTAAAAATGAAGGTTTTGTCCCAATGTTTGCAAACAAAAGTGTCATTTTAAGCTATTCTCAAATTTGCAAAGAGGAGTTGCTAATTCAAAGATCTCCAGAGGAGATGAAGACAAATTAAGTTCCTGAAATGAAGCGATCAGCCAGGACCCAACCCTTCTCTGTGTCTAACTTGTCAGAACTGAGCAGACCTGAGAGACATCTGCACTCAGGACACCCAGCATCTTAGCCTGGCGTGGACCTCAGCAAACCCAGAGCTGATCTTAGTTCTCGAAGGAGGAGGAACACCATGGGGCATGCAAGTGCTTCTCTAAAGCATAAGTATCGATGCTCACTGGGCTCTGTGAGGATTCATGGAATACGATCTGAATCATTACTCCCACTAAACCAAAATGTAAGTAAACACACAGATAAGAAATCCTCTAGCACTTTGGAGTTAAGTTCTTGGTCTACTTTGGGAAATGCTAACAAGAAGGTGAATAAAGTTTTTACATTAAAAAAATCTATTTAGAATGCCATTTGCATCAACATGGATGGACCTAGAGATTATTATACTAAGTGAAGTAAGTCAGAAAGAGGAAGACATAGCATATGATATCACTTACATGTGGAATCTAAAATATGATACAAATCAACTTATCTATGAAACAAAAACAGACTCAGAGACATAAAGAACAGACATGTGGTTGCCAAGGGGGAGGAGGGAGGGAGAGGGAAGGAGTGAGATCTTTGGATTAGCAGATGTAATCTAGTATATACAGGATGGATAAACAAGGTCCTGTACAGCACAGGGAACTATATTCAATATCCTGTAACAAACAATAATGGAAAAGAATATAAAAAGGAATATATATATAAAACTGAGTTACTTTGGTGTACAGAAGAAATTAATACAACATTGTAAATCAACTGTACTTCAATAAAATTGAAAGAAAAAAAGCACACTGAACCAGGAAAAAATATACCATATAGCTTATATCAGCAAGTTACAAAATCACTGTGATCAGATTTTTAACATAAAAAATAAGGCCAATAATAAACAATTCTACACCTCCAGAGACTGTAAATTGAAATGAGAAAAAAACTTTATTTAGGTATTATTTTTTAGGAAAATTGCTTATTAGGAAGTCATTTCCTCTGGGGTGTTTCTCTGTGTAGGTGATATTTATTAAGTTTCTCTTTTCTGCTTCGGTTGCTAGAAAACTTATTGTCAACTCTGCAGACCATCTTTAATGAGTTGTTATGAAACACAGGGTGATGGGGAGCATGTGTCTATACTAACTTTTTCTCATTTGCCATTCAACAGTCATTTTCTCTCTGCCCTGAGATTTCAATTTTTAAAATATTACATACTACATATTTCTATAATCTCTAAAATCTCTAGAAAAACAACAAAAATGCATGAAAATCTCAAAAAGATCTCATTCATGCCTAAAGCTGCACAGCTCCACTGTGTGCTTCTCTTATAAAACTTGACTGGGAGGAAAAATCTTTTAAAAAGTGAGAAAATGAGCACCTCAAAGCAGTGGTTCAAGGGTGGTCCCAAGACCAGCAGCACCAAAAACACCAAGGGAGGCACATATTAAAAATGCAAATTCTCAGGCTCCAGGCCAGACCAACTGGATCAGGAACTCTGGAGAGGGGGCGCGTCAGTGAATCTGTGTTATAACAAGTCCTGAAGGTGATGCTCACCAGGGTTGAGCTGGGTGAAACCTGCCTCCTGGGCTCTGGGATCCCAGAAGAGCACAATACCTGCATGAGATCTGGATGTACCCAGCGACCTCCATTCTCCCTGAATCTGCCACCCCGTGTCCTGGGAAGTTGGGTCATCGTGAGGGAGAGTCTAGAATGACACAGGGGAGTACAGCACTGAAGGGGGCAGAGAGGTGTCCACACCGCGGGTGAAGAATACAGAAGAGGGGTTTGTGTGGGCTGTACATCTGTGTCATGCATGGGGCTCCAGAGCACAGGAAGTCTAGAAAACCCCATGGGCCTCTATGGGTTTGTGTGTCTGCAACCATTTACGGCCTCCTAGCTCTTCAAGGTACATAACGGTATATACTTAGAAGGGCCTCAGCTACTACAGGCTTAATGAAAAGATTTCATAGTTAATCAAAGGCACCAGTGCAGGATTTGAAAAGGCACTTTCTCAGGGAAGATGAAAAGATGTGTAATCAAGGCTGGCCTTAGAAGTCAATCAAAGGAAATTACAGAAATTTCACCTGTCTATCTTTTAAAGAGACTATCCATATTTTTAGCAGCTTTATCGAGGTATATTTTAAACACCATAAAACTCACCCCTTCTAAGTGTACAATTTAATGATCTTAGTAATCAATCCAGTTAATAAACTTTCTCTCACCTCAGTAAATTCCCTCCTGTCCATCTGTGATTAATTCTCCTCTCTGATCCTAGCTCTAGGACACCACTGAGGGGCTTTCTCCCTGTGTAAATTTGCCTTCTCTAGACATTCCAAATAAGTAGAATCATATAATATGTGGTCTTTGCAACTAGCTTCTTTCATTTAGGATGTTTTTGAGGTTCATGCATTTTGTAGCATATATTTATCATTTGCTGATCTCTTTTTATTGGTGGATCTCCATTGCGTGGATATAATCATGTTGTTTATCCATTCACCAGCTGATGGACATTTGGGTTATTTCTATTTTTTTTGGCTATGAAGGATAATACTGCTATGAATATTTACTTACACACCTTTGCATAGACATGTGTTCAGTTTCCTGGGATTGAATTCCAGGATGGAATTGCTAGGACAGACCAAAGTTTTTGTTTCACTTTTTAAGAAAATGCCAAACTGTTTTCCAAAGCACATGGACCATTCCCACCAGCAATGCTTGAGGGTTCTAGTTTCTCCACATCTGTGCCAACACCTGATGTTGTCTATCTTTTTGATTAGAACCATTCTAGAGGGGGTATACTGGTATCTCCCTGTGCCTTTAATTTTTATTTCCCTGAGGACCAAGGAGGTTGAGCATATTTTTATGTGCTTATTTACAATTTGTTTACCTTCTTCGCTGAATTGTCTGTTCAAATCCTCTGTCCATTTTTTATTGGGCTGTTCATCTTTTTATTGAGCTCTATGAGTTCTTTATATAAACTGGATACAAGACTTTTATCAAGTATATAATCTGTAAACATTTTCTCACTGTCTGTAGCTTATATTTTCATTTTTGTAATGAGGTGTTTTGAAATGTGAAAGCTTTTAATTTCTATGATATTCAATTTATCAGTTATTTTCCTTTTCATGAGTTGTGATTTTGGTGTTGAATCTAAGAACTCTTTGCCCAACCTAAGGTCATGAAGATGTTCTATTTTTAATAATATAAAAATTATATAGTTTAAACTCTTACATTTAGGTCTGTGACTCATTTTGAGTTAATGTTTGTATATGGGGTCATCTAAGTAAGGATCTAAGTTAATTTTTTTCTTCTTTTCACAAGGGTGTCTAATAACCCCAGCACCATTTGTTGAAAAGACTGTTCTTTCATTCTTTCCCTGTTGAAATGCCTTAGTATCTTGGTGAAAAATAAATAGGTAAGGATTTACATTCTGGATTTATTTCTAGACTTTCAATTCTGTTCCATTATTGCATGTCTATCCTTACACCAATACCACTGTATATTGATTATTAAGACTTTATAATATGTTATGAAATTGGATAGTACAAATTCTCCAGTTTTGTTCATTTTCAAATTGTTTTGTTTATCCTTTATGGTCCATAAGAATTTTAAGATCAGCTTGTCAATTTCTACCCCAAAAGTGTGTTGGGACTTGTATAAAATTTCATTGAATTTATAGATCAATTTGGCAACAACTGCAATCTTGATGATATTAAGACTTCTACGCATAAAATATCTCTCCGTTTATTTATATCTCTTTTCAGTAATAATGTGTAGATTTCAGTGTATAAATCTTGCACATCTGTTGGTAATTTATTTCTTAGTATTCTATTCTTTTTGATGCTATTACAAGTGGAGCTATTTTGTCAATTTCTTTTTTTTATTGTCCATTGCTAGTGGTTCACTGCTTGCTACAAAAAATGACTTTGTATATATTAATCTGGTGTTATTCTTCATTAGTGCTAATAGTTGCGTGTGTGTGTGTGTGTATAATCCTTGGAATTTTTCAAATATTTTTCATGACATCTCTGAGTAAAGGCAATTTTACCTCTTAATTTGCTTTATTGTATTTTTTTTCTTTCTTTCTTCTTTTTTACCCCACCATGTAGAACCTCCACTACAGTAGTGGATAAAAGTGGCAAAAGTGGATATTCTTGCCTTCTCCCTGATCTTATTGGTGAAACATCCAGTCTTTCACCATTAAGTATGATGTTAGCTACAGCTATAGATTATTCATAGTTGCCCTTTATCAGGATAGAAATTTCACTTTTGCTATTTTGTTGAGAGCTTTAATCATGAATGAGTGTTGAATACTGTCAAATACCTCTTCTCCATTTTTGAGGTCATTTTTCTTATTCTTTACCTTTTTGATAATATGCATATTACACTAATTGATTTTTCAGATAATAGACCAACCTTGCATTCCCAGGATAAATTTCACTTGGTTATAATGTATTATCCCTTTTATGGTGCTGGATTCAGACTGTTAATATTTTGTTAAGGAGTTTTCCATATATAATCATGAAAGAAATTGATCTGTAGTTGTATTTTTGTGTGTGATACCTTTGCTTTGCTTTAGTACCAGGACCATAAAAAACACAGAGAATAAATTGAGAAATGTTCCTTCATCTTTATTTCCTGAATGAGTTTGTGAAGGATTGGTGTTATTTTTTCTTTAAATATTTGACAAAATATTTAAAATGAATCCATGTAGGTTTGGATTTTTATTTGTGGGAAGCTTTTGATTACAAATTTGAATTTTTATTTCTTTTAGGGCAATTCAGAAATGAACTGAGTTAGTCTTAGTAATTTGTGTTCTCTTAGAAATTTGTCCATTTCTTCCAACTCGTCCAATTTGTTGGTATAAAGTTGTTAATAATATCGCCTTATATTCCTTTTCATCTTCGTAGGGTCGGTAGTAATGTCCCCTCTTTCCAGCTTGATTTGTCTCTCTGATTTTTTCTTAGTTTAGTGAAAGTTTTGTCAATTTTACTGATGTTTTTCAAAGTCCCAAGTTTCAAAGAGCTAACTTAACTGATTTACTTTCTCCTAAGCTTTTTCTATTTTCTATCCTATTTATTTCTGTTCACGTTTTTGTTACTTTCTCTCTTTCACTGTGTGCTATGTTGTTAGAACACTTTGCTCTTCTTCCACTCATTCCTTAAGGTGGAAGCTTACATATTTATTGGAGAGCTTTCTTCTTTTCTGATATAGGTGCTTAAAGCTGTAAATTTCCCTCTAATCACTGCCTTAGGATCATCCCATACATTTTAGTATGGTCTGTTGCCATTTGTACTAGTTCAAAATATTTTCTAATTTCTCTGTGATTTCTTCATTGACACATGGGTAATTCAGAAGTGTGCTGTATAGTTTGTAAATATTTGCAAATTTCCAAGATTTCTTCTCTTATCGATTCTGCTGAACTCAGTTATGTTCAAAGAATAAAGTTTGTATGAGTAAGTTCTTTACATTTATTAAGATTTGTTTTATGTCCTGACATATGGTCTACCCTGGAGAATGTCCACCAACTTGAAAAGCATCCTTCAGTGGCTGGGTGCCATGTTCCACATATATGTCAGTTAGGTCAAGTTAGTTGACAGTGTCATTCAAGTCTTCCATATCCTTGCTAATTTTCTGTCTAGATTTTCTGTGAATTATTGAATAGCTTGTTGAAATTTCCAACTATGATTAAGTTTCTATTTCTCCTTTGAATTCTGTCAATTTTTATTTTCTGTATTTTAAGGTTCTATTATTAAGTGCATATACATTTTTTATTTGTTTTCTACAAGTTTTCTGGCTTTATATTCCTCTGATCCTCCCTGACTGCTCTTTTTAAGTTAAATAAATATTTTTCGTGTGCTATGTTTAATTCCTTTGTTCATTTTCTTAGTGATTGTTCTAAGAATTAAAATATGCATCTTAATTTATCACAATCTACTTCAGATTGATACTAGATTAATTTCACTAAAATAGGAAATCCAATTTATTGTTCTCTCATGACTCTACACCAAGAGCAGGTCCTATCACAGAACTACAATGTTACAAAAGTAGTGGTGAGTGGCAGCATCCCCGTACATACAACTCAGTGAGAAAACTTGTGTGTATGATTAGTGGAACTAGAAGAAGGACACAGAGGTCCACAGAGAGTTGGAATCCCTTTATATTTTTCTTTCTACTTTTCACCTCTACTTTTTCATCTCTCTACTTTGTTTTGCTGTGTTAGAATGGTTTATTCATTTGTCAGATATATGCATTGCATATATTTTTCCCAACATGTGCACTGCTTTGCATTGGTTTAGTAGTGTTGTTTGATGAACAGAGGTTTTTAATTTTAATAAAGTCCAATGTATCAATTCTTTCCATATGGTTAGTGCTTTTAGTATCTTTTAAAGTTAACCTTTGCCTAATCAAAATCATAAAGATGTTCTATGTTTTCCTCAAAAGCATTATTTTAACTTTCATATTTAAATCTGTAGTCTATTTGGAATTGTTATTTATTTTTTTTGTACAGTGTGAGGAAGAAATCAACATTTATCTTCATATTGCTCCCAACTGACCTAGTAGCATTAATTGGAAAGATCACCCCCCTCCCCACTATACTGCAGGATCAGCTTCATCGTGTATCTAGAGGTCTTTTATTCCTAAGTCTTTTCTGACTCTATTCTGCTCTGGTTTGTCAGTCTTTTGATCTTTGAGACAGTACCACAGTATGTTAATCACTTTTACAGTATACATTTTACAGCTTTGTTGTTCTTCTTCTGTATTTCACTGGCCAGTTTTTAACTTGTCTTTCCATGTGAATTTTAAAATCAATTTGGTAATTTGCACAAAAAAAGTCATTGTATTTTTTTACTGGAATTATGCTGAATACATAGATTTTATTTATTTAATAGAATAATTTGAGGCTGCTGACATCTTTACATTAGTGAGTTTTCCAATCACAAATATTGTCTATCTTTCCATTTACTGAGGATTTCTTTAATTTCTCTCAATAAAGCTTTAAGATTTTTAAGTGTGGCACTCTTGTCCAATTTTGTTAGATTTACTTCTAATTATTTGGTATGTATGATGTTATTTGAAAGAGTAGTTTTTAATTCATTTCTATTTGTTTGTTGCTGGTATCTAGACATACAGCTGATTTTTACATATTGATTTTGTAAAACAAACTTGGTATAATCAAATATTAATGCTGATATTTGTAGTTTCCTTTATTTTTTTTATGGACAGGATCATGTCATCTTAAATAATGATCAAGTGTTTCCACAAGATTGGTATTATTTCTTTGGTAAAAATTTTGGAAAAATGTAATGTTGAAGCCATACGATGGGAGTAGGCTTTTCCTTGTGAGAAGGATCTTGATATGAATCACACACACACACA
The DNA here is from genome assembly GCF_964165515.1 of Mesoplodon bidens. NCBI lineage: Eukaryota > Metazoa > Chordata > Mammalia > Artiodactyla > Ziphiidae > Mesoplodon > Mesoplodon bidens. The sequence continues at coordinate 1,631,969 of NC_138166.1, read as the reverse complement.
CACACACACATCATTCAGTTCTGTCCAGCTCACTACATGTGGTTTAATTATGATCTTATCCTACTGTCTGAAATACACAAGAGAAAAACAAAAACAACCATGTCTAATTCTTAGTGCTTCTCACATGTTTTCCATGAAAGGGCTTCTAATAATTTAAAGTCTCCATATTTATCTTAAAAAATTCATAAAAGTTTTCATTTTCCTCCAAAAATAGCCACATTCATTTTCTGGTGGAAATAAAGTTCTAAATAACTCCCACCAAGTAGTACTGAATACTTCAGGGAGACACACAATCTCTACACTCAGTGCCTTTGTGCTTTTGGGGTACATATTCCCTCTTGGGCATAATATTCCACTTTGGAGAATCAGCGCTAATCCCAACAAGGCCCTCCTTTGTCAACATCAATGTCTTACATTTGTCAGTTTCCTTCCTTTGAATGTTTAAAGTAAGGTAAGGTGCACACATGCAGGACGGAAGTCTTCTGATCTCCGGCTTGAAGGGAATGTGTGCTGTGAACGTGAGCCTCATCTGAGGTACACCAGCACCAGAGAAAACCTGAAATCCTGAAAGTCAATAGAACACTCACTGTTTGTATCAGTAGGAAAAATCCAAAAACCAGTCCCAAAGAAAATAAAATCCTTGGGAGATTGATCTATACAAATCAACAAAGTGATTATTTTAAGTTGTATGTGACTTGTGATCATTTATTTATATTCCAGGCATTCTTGATTTCAAACTTTTGTTCCTTTGATGCAAGTGACTGGCAGCTTGCAACTGAATCGTGATTTTCCTTTCCATCCAAGCTAAGTCTATCTAAGCATTTAATTTTACAAGGCATCACTTTTGATGTCCTGTAATCTGTGATCTATCAGATGTATAACTTTTTCTTATTGAAAACATGAAGTTTTGTGCACAGCAGTAGGGATGGACTACTGTCAATTATTCACCAATCTCAACCAATTATTACAGGACGTTCATTTCTGATAGAAACTGTTCTCATTTTTCAAGCAAATTTTTCAGTAAGAATTCTGAACACCATTTGCCCTGTCAAGGTCAGAATACCCTACAGGTAGAGACAGATGAAAGACAGATTATATCTAGTGAATACGTTATAACAAAACTTAAGAGTACTTACATGATTAGACATTTAAATTTATTTCTGGGTGTATTCCTGAAAATAAAAAGTTGTTGCTGTTTTGATATAATTGGATCAAACATTTGAATACAAATCCTTTTGTATCCTGTAATCTTTCTTAATCTAGTTTTACAAAACATATTCATCCTCCTTCTAAGAATCTTTAATACAATACCCCCAATCCTGCCTTATTTCATTCTATGCTGTCTCTCAAAGTGTAAAGGCAATTGGCAGAGCATTTAGAAGTTTGCTATCAAGGCAACAACCATCTCTCTCCCCAAACCATCAGTGCAACTTTAAAACATTCTGTGAATTTCTGACTACACCATATTTATACAGGTTTTACTTTTGAACATTGTTTGCTTATTCAAACAATAAAATTATATCTTAATGTTAAAAACTGAATCAAACAGAAATAAGTGACTTTAAATGTTTATAAAATTTTAACATATCCACACTTGATAAAGAATTAATTCAAGTAATTTCTAAGTTCTCTAACTCTATACCCTAATTGGGATATATCTTAAGGGCAAAAAGAACTGCAAAAAAGTCTTGAACTTTAACCAATAGGTTTCATGCTGGTTGTGGTATAAATAGAAGGTATCCTGTGTGTATTATGAAAAAGAACAACTAAGCAAATGTATTGACAGTGTTGGGTGATATACAGAGATAGGGAGAGATGGGGACAGAGACAGAACTCAAAAGAGACAAAGCAAATAAAACGGCAAAACGTGAATAACAGGTAAATACAGTGAAGGGTACACCTCTGTTCTTCGTGCTATTTATCAACTTTTCGGTAGGTTTGAAGCCTTTCTAAAGTTTCGGGGATTGAAAATATCCTCAAGGATTGAAATCATGTCTTTCCATCTTTTGTAAACATCCAAACGAGAATTCCCTGACTGCCTAAGGCCAAAACTTTGTGTTTATTTTTTTGTCATAACTGACAAGGGCGACACAATATCTTGCGTACTTAAGATGCCAACTATTTGAGCCACTTATATTAAAGCCATTCACTAAGCATCACTGACTCGGAAAGGCTCAGCCATGCCGCCTCGTGCAGTGTGCTGCAGCCTGGACCTCAGTCGTGTGGTTTCCTCACCAACCCCAGGCACCAGCGCCCTCTCCCCACGCTTACTTCACTCCACACCACCGGTGGAGAGGCTGCCACCGTCCTGCTTCCACAGAAGCTTCACGTCCACTTCTGTTGATTGCTTTCAAGAGTTTTAAAATGTTTTTTTTCTTTTTCTTTTTGCGGTACGCGGGCCTCTCACTGTTGTGGCCTCTCCCGTTGCGGAGCACAGGCTCCGGACGCGCAGGCTCAGCGGCCATGGCTCACGGGCCCAGCCGCTCCGCGGCATGTGGGATCTTCCCAGACTGGGGCGCGAACCCATGTCCCCTGCATCGGCAGGCGGACTCTCAACCACTGCGCCACCAGGGAGGCCCAAGAATTTTAAAATTTCTCGTGGTGAAATCTAGGTATCTGGGTGCACTTGGTGAAAGGTATCCATGGAACCTCACAGCCCACGCAGTGGGCATGACCGCAGAATCTCAGAATTGCCTCAGCCACTAACAGCGGCCTCGTGTAACCATAAGCCAATGACAAAGCCCACACCACACGGCCTGATGTCCAGCAACCCCACAGATGACGAGCTGATAACCTCACAGGTGAGCCCCTCCCGTCTCTGAAATGCTCAGGCCATGGAGTTGCCTTCATCTTTTTGAGACACTCTGCCCTGGCTTCGTCCTAGCACCGTGGCCTTGGGGCCACACAGAGACGACCCAACCCTCTCCCAAGGCAGGACCCTCATGTACTTGAAGATGTGGTCTTATGTCCAGAGTCCACTCTCTTCCAAGCTGCACTCAACTGCTTCATCCAACCACCATCCTGGGCCATGGGTCTTCATCCCATCCTCCCCGGGAACCCACTCTTCTCAACACCCTCTTAAAGTGATGCCCGGATGCACGCAGCATCTCAGGTACAAAGTACTTATCTTTCAGGATGAGGAAACACTCTCCCTTGCTAACCAAAGCCATCCTGCCATTTTTCTTTCATAAAGCAGACAAGGCTTTTGATCTCCCCCAGGCTCTCACTGGGAGTAAGAGGGGGTTCTCTTCCTGCCAAAGTTGCTTATGAAAAATATTCAACGATGTTTCACGCTTAATCCACTTGGTAATGAAAAGTAAATAAGCCCAACCGGCATGTTTGATTTGTCTCGGAAAGAGAGAAACTGCTTTGCAAGAACAAACAAAGTTAAATTAAAATAAGCGACTCTCCTCAAGAGTGGAAATTGAATTTTCCCCCAAAGAACTAAACGGGTGCAAAACACTGTGCTGACACCGATAAGACAGAGCAGGCCTTACTGGAGCCCAGCTCCCGCGGGTCCCCGGGGCCCAGAGAGCAGGAACCCGCGTGCAAGGGCGTGGATGCAAATACTGAAACTCACATGCCTCCTGCAGTGCATCCCGCACTGCATCCGGTGCTTCATCGGCGGGAAGCGCGCAGGGACCCCTGCGTGATCGCGGGCCGGATGCGCATCCACCTACCGTTTTTGCAGATTGGGCAGCACTGGTCGGGCTCGTACACGGGGTCCACGCACTCGGTCTGTGGACACGCGGACACCGCGCACAGCACTTCCCCGCTGGCCTCGCAGCGGCACCGCTCGCACGGCGACACCTGCAACACAGGCCACGGTCAGGGTAGTGTCTCCATCCTCGGCCCGGAACGGCACGCACTCACCAGCCCCGGGGTCCCAGAGCGTGAGGACGGGGCTGGGGCTGGGGCTGAGCAGCCTCCCCTGGGGGGAAGGGGGGGCACACCGATGGGGCCTGGGATGCTCAATCCCTCCCAGCTCCACACCGGAGCCTCTGTATTTTTATCAACCCACATAGTGAGCTTCTTTATAAGCTTTCTGTTGAAGAAAGGGTTTTGTTTCTTAAAAAAGTAAATAACACGTCATATTGGATTCTTGCCCAGCCAGGCATCCTGCAGGTGAACCCCTTTCCCACAGCTCCGCCCAGGGCCACCCAGCCGGCCGGGCCCACCCCCAGCATCTCTGCTGTGAGAAGACAGCGGAGCAGGGCAGGAAGGGAGGGGTAAGGGAAGGAGGCGGGGGGCTTCGCAGGGCCGGGGACCCGGCCGGGGGCCGGCCCAGCGTGATCTCATGTCCGTCTCATGGCAACACTAAACACCCCTACTAACATGATCGCCCTAGTTTCTGGCGAGGAAACTGAGACCCAGAGGCATCAGGCCACCGGCTGTGGGCAGACCTTCGTCCGAGACAGGGCTCCGGCTCGAGTCCAGGGCCTCTCAGGGCTCATCACCCAGCGTCCCCATGGCCTTCACCTCCAGGCTCCAGCTGGCCTTGCTGTCCTTTCCAGCCACTGGCCCCCATTCTACCTTTCTGGACGGCTCCACTCAAGCATAACGGCCATTCCTGGCAATGCTGGACGCTGCCAACAAATCCTCCTGTAGTCACTCAGGCAGGCCGTGATGGGGACGGTTTCTTTTTTCCTGGAAACCACCCACAGAGTGATTTTTCATCTGGGGTGACCCATGACAAGGCAGAAACAGCACATGTGGACCCAGCAATTGGGAGCTGTGATGTGGAAACACGTGCTTTAAAGGACAGTGCGGATGGGGCGGGGGTTGCCAAACAGTTTTCTGGGCAAGGAAGCCCCACTTGACTTTTGCGTACAACACGAGTGGCACGACCAGCACTACACAAACAGCACTCTCGGACGCTCCCTTGGTCTATACTGTGCAAAAACCCAAAACTGCAATCTCCACCAAGTGGCCTGGTTACTGCATGAAGCAAAAGCTCAATTTGTACTTAAAGGTACTAGACCACTGTCTGGCTGGGAGTCACGACTTAAGGGTGTGTGTGTGTGTCTCTGTGTGTGTGTGTGTGTTCATGCTTAGAAAGTAACAAAAGAAAGAAAACACTGAGAAAAAACTTTAGAGTGGCCCGGGACAAAATCTTGACCTGGTCTGCATTATAGCCGTAGAAGTTAAAAATCAATCTTACAACAACGTAAAGGCACGTTTTTGAGAAGCAGTGCTGGCGCGAGAAGGTTCTCTCGCTACCATAACAAGCATCTCTCTGCCTCCGCTCTCCTCCTGTCCTTGTCTCCTACCAGTTCTCTTTTCAGCCTGTAGCATCCTTGTGTCCAGGGTGGGTTTATTCAGCAAGCAGGATAAGAAAAGGATTCGGAATTTTAAAAGCAGAGACCCTGAGTTGCACAGGATGTAACCGAGCAGGACACTATGGGTCCTTCCCAGAATAGACCCTCACCCATGTCCTCAACCTGTCTTTTGTCTGTAGAAAAACTTCAGCCAAAGAGTAAATTTAATCAGAGAAGTGAGAAAATGCAGAAAGAAAGGAAAACAGTCAAGCAAGACAAAATAATACTTTAGCCATTAAACAAAGTCAAGGAGATTTATCTTAGTTCCTCCTCAAGGCCTATAGACAATATTCTGAGCTGTGTCCTTTGACCTGTTTTGCAGATACTGACATCCCCACCGGGTGGGAGAAGTTAGCTGCCAGCTGCTCACCAGCACGGAGACCCCAGACCAGCTGGAACCGGGAGGTTGAGGATGCTGACTCCTGATGACCTCACCAGCAGCCAATCAGAGAATGTCCAGGAGCTGACCACGCCCTGCTTCTGGAACACTGTAAGACTCCTCACTGCCCCCTCCAGGGCGGGACACACAGTCTGGAGGGCACTCACCCGCTGGGTCAGATGGTGGGGAGGCAGCCCCTGTCCCGGGCGGGGTGAGGACGGTCCCATCTGGAGGGCTGGATAGTCAGGAAGGAGCAAAGAGGGCCGGGGACGACTGGGGTCTGTCCTCAAGAAAGGGGCACAGCCCTTCCTGTTCTGGAAGGCTGTGGGCGGACCTTTCATCAGAGACGGGGCTCCAGCTCGAGCCCAGGGCCCTTCCCACCCGCTTCCTGTTCTGTAGGGAGCAGGAAAAAGCCCCATTTGGGTTTGGAATTTGAAAGGAGAGAAGGGCCCTTCTGTGCTGTCCCCAGGACAGGGCTTCAGGAGAACAACAAAGGTGCAACTTCAAATCAGAAAGGCATCGTCACAGGCCCCTAGGAGCCCCTCCTGGCCGCTTCCTGGGCCGGCCTGCAAACTAAACCCTCCTTCCTGCTCTGGGCCTGAAACATTGCCCTCTCCCACCACAGAGACATGCTCAAACCACACACGCAGCCGGGACTGCTAAATTCTGAAAGGTCTGCAACGTGATCAAAAATTGAACTGTGGGTTTTACTATCACTACCCATTTGGAAATCCTGGTTCAACTATGTGGAGGTTTGTTTACTTCTCAAAAATCAGAGTTGAGGCTTAGAGTGAGGGTCACGGGTGTGTGTGCGTGTCCCTCCCCGGCCTCAGCTCCCAGCCCTGCTCTGTCTGCCCCAGACCACTCGTGTGGCTGGGATCCACCCCACACCCCATGGTGGTAGCAGGTGGGACAGCCAGCTCCGGCGTCTGGGACCCTGGTGGGAGGTCGGCCTGCCCAGACCCTGATTGGATTCCACATTACTGCTCTGATTCCAGGCACCAGGTCTGAGCATCACCCAAGCCGAAGAGCCCTCAGGTACCAGCTCAAGCACCAGAAGGCCTCCTGTCAACCCACATTCTTTGTCCTTCTGTGCAAACCGAAGGTAAGAATGCCCAGTGCGTTGCTGGATCTGTGAGCAGGGACGTGAGCTTCTAAGGTGTGTTTCTGCAAACCCTCCTGCTAGCAATAGCCACCTACACCTTGTCTAACACGCCTGATGACAGAAATGCCATCCTCTGTCATCTTCCAGTTGCAAATCGAGTTTTGTACAGGACTTAGATGAAGCACCTAGAGGAACACCCGGGCATTTGGGGAAGAGGGGCCATTCTCAAGGTACCCACTAGGGGCTGGAGTAGTCAACCGTTGTGCTGGAGAAAAAGAGCTCAGTCTTGCAGAATTGGGAGTGAGAGTAAAGGGAAGCTCTGTGCTCTTCATTCATTCATCCCAGTCCTGAGCCCGGACGGATGAGACCCACTTATGCTAGTTCCAGGAAGGTGGGAACATGGGTGATGGCTGGCGGGTGGAGGGGGAGGGGTTAGGAAGGCTGGCGAAGGGCCAGCGCCTGGACCAGCCTCGGATCCAGGTACCGACGATGCCGAGGGCTCTCACTGGCCCCCTCTGCTTTCAGAGTCACCCCAGTGACTGTGGCTTATGAACGACAGTGCTGCAAAGTGGATCTAACCTGCAGCAAAACCATGAAGAACAGACACGTCTGAGCATGTTTTCCACGAAGCAGCCGTGAATACAAAGTGCACAGCAGAGGCAAAAGAAAGATCTTAACCTGGTGGTAGCTAAAGTATTTTCATAATTAGTTAGACCCTCAGAATGCTCAGTAATGACATACATGTCTGTATCACATGTACATAGGCAGTAAGGACTGTAAAATACATACTGAGCCTGTTTCTAAACAACTAAGTAGGAACAAGCAATATAATTTACGTGGGAAACGGTTCTCAGATGTAGAATGAGCCCTTCCTAATGGATACTGCTTACATTCAGGGCCTCATACATAAAGGATCTACATGAAGTAAGTGGTGGCTTGGGAGGAGCTTCTATACTAGTTGTTTGTTAGCAGTCGTATTTTATCTCATGTATTTCACATTTATGGGCTCAGGTGCAGTTAGATATCTATCTATAAGGAGCTTTGCCTTGTGTCATTTCATAACCATGAGAAGGACCAGGCTCTGAAATACAGAAGAAGGCAGGTTGAGTTTGAATCCCACTCTTGTCTGTGTCCCAAACTTATTTCATACATGTACTCTTTCTTGCCTGATTTCTTTCACTCAGCATAGTTATTTTGAGATGTGTCTGTGCTGTATCCTGTCATTCCTTTTTGACAATATTACATTGTATAGACATGCTACAGTTTGTTTATCCATTTACTTGTTTATGGACGTTTGGGTTGTTTCTAGTTTGGGGCTGTTACCCATCAAGCTGCTATGAAAATTCATGCACAAAAAAAGAAACTAATTTCCAGACACTTCCTCCTGCTCTATCCTGCCTACACAGCTGCACCTTCCAGCACCCAGCAGAATGCCCACCTACTTGGGAAGGCCAACATACTTTTCTTAAATCCAGCTTCAACACATCTTTCTGTCCTGTGCTGCCAGAAGAGGCCAGTGGCCTGGGTGAGAACTCAAAGATGCCTTGTGTCACCTGAATCCTACTCTCTGACGAGCAACCACATTATATTTCCGATCTGGAACTTCGTCCTGTGGTTGCTGGCGTGGGTGCCATGAAACCCCACTAATTCCAGGCTGAATGCAGATGCCTCCTCAGGAACAAACAAATGAGAGGCATGAAAATCCCAGCATAGCTTCCCAAGGAATTGTAACGTTTTCATAGATGGGATTAATTTGTGAGCTAAGAGGTGTCAGCCCAGACCTTTCTCAGTTAAAACCATTCTACCTAAAATAAAGTCTTCTCTCCATTTCTCTATTTTGTTCATCACCAGAGAGGCTCCGTTTATGTTTCTAACCCCCATAGTGTTGGATTCTACAATGACACAAACTAAGATTAACACGAAAACAGACACCCTGAAATCCGGGCTTCCCTCTCCCTTCCTCTTTCCCAGTTCCCGATCCCCCCCCCCGCTTCCTTTGGATCTCCATAAGCCCAGGACCCCTTGAATTCCTCCGGGCGTGCTGGCCAAGAGCGCTGTGTCCTGTCACTAGAGCCCGACTCCCAGCCTGCAGTCAGCTGCCAACTAGATTCCGTGCAACTCAAGGGCCAGGGCGTGTCACGTCTCTGTCATATCCCCGATGATTAGAGCAACTGAGCTGATGCAAAACGCTGCACAGGCTCCATAAATATGGACTGAGTCAAGGAAGAAACCATTGAAAGACAGAGGAGCTGAAATTAACTTGCACCGCACATGAGGAGAAACATACAAAATGAAATCTACAGCTTTGCTTCCGGAAGGGCTGCTCACCACCCGGTAAGGAGCTGCTCTAGGATTAGATACCCACACACGAGGCAAAGGGAAGAAAGAGAAATCTTTCCATTATGAGGGACCAGGATGTGGATTACACATTTAATCCACAAATGGAAGAGAAGATACAGATGCTAGGACGATATAAACACGAAAGCAGAGGCTTTACAGAAGGGATCTGACAAGTGCATAAAGGGCATGGCTAGAAACAGGGTCCCTAAGTGCACAGCCTGAGATCAGGAAGCAAAACCTCGAGATTCTGGAGCAATCCAGTCCTGCACGTGGGGAGCAGGTGTCACACCACCCTCTGCCTATTACATCTTTCCTAACTATTCTACTCTGTGTGTCAGTGTTTCCTATACATCTCTAACGTTTATAAGGGGTAGCTGAGGACTCATACTCTCCTACTTACCCAGTGGACAAACTTCAAATCCAAAAGTGGGAGATATACAATGTGGACACACCCACCCTGCGGGCTGGGGATTCTGCACACGTGGTTCCGGGGCAACGATACAAGAGCAGGCGTCCCAGCCCCACCACCAGGCCCTCCACCCTCCACTGACCAATCCCATAGGCTCAAGACCGGAACAGAATCCTGTATTCTCACAGAGAGATACAAAGACACACCCAAGTCGCTCACCTCTGTGCCCAGTCTGGCTGGGGAGCTGACACATAAAAAGAGAAACTAACAGAAAAGCAGGCAATGGCAGATGGCAGCCGAGCTGTGTGCATATTATGGCTTTTAAAAGCAAAGCTGTTTCTTGGAGTGGGAGGGAGAGGAAAGGGATCAGACTGGAATGTGGATAAGTCAGCTGGGGAGGGTAGAGCAGGTGGAGAGGGGCACCATCCAGACAAGGAGGGGCCTCGCCGGCGCCACGGTTCCCTCCTGGGGCTGAGAACCTACCCCAAGGAGACTTAGAAATCTAAACTGGAAAGCATAACGTTTCCCACCATCAGCAGAACTAAAAGAATTGTTCTAAGACTAAAGAACAAGATCTCAGTGTTTGTGCATTTGAGTTTTGTTTACACATTATGACCCTGTTGTATAATTATTCGGATAACTTCCAATTAAGAAACAAGTTGCCGTGTACAGAGATAAATACAAATTTTAACCTTTTTTTCCAGGAGTAATTTTTCAGTAGTTCTCAAAATAAAAATCTAAAGTAAGTGTTTTAGAGTTTGGAGACCATATCGTTTTATCAGTTCATTTTTTTCTTTACCTCCAAAACAACAATCTAAGTTAAAGTTTTGCAATCAGATAATCTTCTTAAAAAAAAAATGAATTCCTCTGTTCAAGCATATCTTCTCTCCCCAAAAAGGATGGTGACTTCTTTAATAATCTCTCTTTATTTTTCTGACGTTATATTTTAATAGGATAATGTTCATCTTATTTTAACAAAAATGTAATGTGATAAAATCAAATGATATCTGAAAATAATAAAAACAAAGAAAGGAAAAAAAAGAAGAAACAAGAGGCAGGAGCTAAAATCGCCCTTCGCTGAAAGCAGTCCTTGCCTTGGCCCTGGATGACTAGCATCCTCCCAAAGCCACTGTCACACTTCTGTCACCAGATGGCGAAAGTGTCCTTCCAGCTGCTTAGTGTCTTCCCCAAAGTGCCCGGGGTCACACTGGTGAGTGCGATGCACTTAAGGGGAATCCCCTTCTACTTAAACCACAGGTCTCATTAGCTTCTGATAACCTTGGAGCTGTGATATTTTGGAGCTGGAAGAAAACACAGGAGCAATGCTTTTCAACTCTGCTTTTTTATGGGGTGAACACCCACTCAGGGGTCGGGTGAATTGTCAAGAAACCCACATAGAAAGGAAAGGCAGCGGCCGGAACGCAGGGTCTGGTCAGGCCACCGGGCTCTGCTCACATATCATCTTCATGAGTATGTCCTGGGCCACCCTGCCTGCTCTGACCACCCTCCCCTGACTCCCTGCAAGATGCCTGGAAGATGCTATGCAGGTCCCAGCTTTCTTTTCAACCGTGACCTCAAGCTAAATCCTTTCCCAACCTTACTCTAGTTTCCTCGACCCGAAATATCTTAAACTAGAGCAAGGTTCTGTCTCCACCCTGGGAAGCAGCAGGGTCCTACCCAGACACAGAGGAGCCCACCCAGCAGCCCATGTCTCCCAGGCTCCGCCCGCTGTCTGAGCTCCCCTTGTCCATCAGGGCCAGCAGGGAGGGCTCCAGCCCCTCCGTCCCCACCCCCCCATCTTCCCTCCCTTGGGAATAGCAGCCCCGAATTGACATGAACCTGATCCACAGCCACCTTCCAGCCTCCAGCACAAGTCAATGGCTACGGAGCTACAGCAAACTGCTGCTTCCTGCGCCTTCAGAGAAGATTCTGGTTTTGTTTTGTTCTTTTTGTCTTTCTACTGGCTGTCAGAGAATGGATTTGCACACAAAGGGACAATTAAGAACTGTCCCCAGGAGCTGTCAGCTTCCAGTCTCAGGAAGAATACACTCCACCACACACCCACCCACACACACACACACCCACACACACACACCCCACACACACAGAGCAGATGAACAGAACAACAGTCTGACAACCCGACAAGGCACTGCTTTCTTCTCAGGCACCAAAGACTGACTTTTATAGTTTAGCTTGAGGCAAGACCCCCTAATGTCTTTCAAATCCTCTTGTGAATAGTTCCCTCAGATAAATATGGATCATGCAGGAACTCACGAGGGGAAAGATGCAGGCAGTGTTTACATGGTGTATTTCACTTGGTGGCAAACATGAAAATGAAGAAGGCTGCTTCTTCTGGGCTGAAGACCTGGGGAATGTCCTGGAAGGGTGCTGACCTAACAGATCACACAGTCTGATCACATGTAGCAAAAACCTGCTGGCTTCCTGTTACAAACTGAATGCTCCCCCTAAATTCATATGGTGAAGCCCTCACCCCCAATGCAATGGTCTCTGGAGGTGGAGCCTTTGGGAGGTCATAAGCGTTAGATGAGGCCAAGGTCACGAGGGTGAGGCCCTCGGCAGGTGGGATTAGCGTCCTTGTAAGGAGAGGAGGAGGGCCCTCTCCCCGCCAAGTGAGGACATGGTGAGTAGGCGGCAGTGTACAAGCCAGGAGGCAGGTCCTCAGCAGAACCAGACCCTGCAGACACCTTGATCTTGGACTTCGAGCCTCCAGAACCAGGAGAAGTAAATTTCTGTTGCTTCAGGCACCCAGTCTCGTGCATTTTGCTCTGGCAGCCTGAGCTAAGACAGCAGGTGCACCCCCATTTCTGTGGTGGAGGCAGGTGTGTGCCCACACTGGACCCGCCCCTGGCACCCAGCCCTGGTCTGCTGCAAACAGAGCCTTTCAGAGAGGAGGAGAAGGGGCCAGCAAGGCTCGGAGTAACCCCAGGGCCACAGGCAGATAGGCTTGGAGTGTTACCCTGGACCCTGGGCCCAGTCAGGTGGGGCCTCTCTCCTCACACTTGGGAGCATGGGTGATGGTGAGATTTTGATGGAGTATCTCTAATAGATACTTTGCCTAGTCACAGATTTGTAAATTAAGACCTTAATAGAACGGATGTGATGCCAACTGGGCATGACCACGTACGGACTGGGGCTGGGGGCACTTTTGTTAAAGCCAAACTCCTCTTAAAACATGGGAACTACCGGGCTTCCCTGGTGGCGCAGTGGTTGAGAGTCCGCCTGCCGATGCAGGGGACACAGGTTCGTGCCCCGGTCCGCGAAGATCCCACATGCCGCGGGGCGGCTAGGCCCGTGAGCCATGGCCGCTGAAGCTGCGCGTCCGGAGCCTGTGCTCCGCAACGGGAGAGGCCACAACAGTGAGAGGCCCGTGTACCCCAAAAACATGGGAAGCACTAAATCCTTTTTTTTAGAATTAGTATAAAAGATTAAGGATAAGTCATCCTTAGCAGAAAGAAGCAATGAAAAGGAAATGGTTTTCCTTTAACATATAAATGACTAAAACTAACTGTCTTCCAAAAGTAGGCTTTTTTTTTTTTTTTTTTTTTTTTGCGGTACGCGGGCCTCTCCCGTTGCGGAGCACAGGCTCCGGACGCGCAGGCTCAGCGGCCATGGCTCACGGGCCCAGCCGCTCCGCAGCATGTGGGATCTTCCCGGACCGGAGCACGAACCCGTGTCCCCTGCATCGGCAGGCGGACTCTCAACCACTGCACCACCAGGGAAGCCCCAAGAGTAGGCTTTTAAAAGATGGGTGTGAGGTGTGACGTGGGGATTGGTTCTCTCAGGGATCACAAATTCAGATTCTTTCAGGGATTCGTCATATAAGAAAACGAGGCAGTGAACTAGGTGCCTAATAGGGAGTGGTGGGAACTGCAGCAAACGGGGAAAACACTTAATGCATTGAAACCCATGTGCGTATCTCTTCCTAATATAGACAGACAGACAGACAGACACACACACACACACGCACGCACACGAAGAAAACAAAACCATGCTGCTCCCTTTCATCATTCTTCATTTGAGATGGCAGTAACAATGTTTAAACGCTAAGCAGGGAGCAGTGAAGGTGACGGAGTGTAACTGAGCAGGACCCATGGGTCTGTCTGTCCCCAGGACAGACCCCTCCCCATGTCCTCTGCTGTGGGGCCTCCCTGAAGTACCCAGATAACAGTATCTGACGCACATTTCCTGAGTTGTTTTGCAGATGCTAAAACCCTCACCAAATGGAAGATATTAACTCCTTGATGACCATAAACCCAGAGCCCCGGCCTCCTGGAGCCTAAGGTCTGATAACGTGAACCCCTGTGACCCTGCTCTGTTACCTCACCATCAGCTAATCCGGGAATCGTGCACGAGCTGATCACATACCCTACGACCGCCCCCCCCTTCACCTGGCTTTTAAAACTGTTTGCCGAAACCCTTCGGGGGGCTTTTTACGGCGTGAGCCACCGGTCTCCTTGCGTGGCCCCGCAATAAACCTTTCTCTTCTCCAAACTCCGATGTTTCAGTTTGTTTGGCCTCACCGCGCGTCCGGCACACAAAATTGTGCTAACGAGAGGAGAGCTGACCCAGCTCCGGGAACAAGGCTCACCATCACCAACTAGGACGTGGCCACCTGGACACATCTGAGGTCGGAGCCCGGCTCCCATCAGCCTGCCTCAGCTGCCAATCACCCAGCAAGTGCTGGACCAGGGTGGGAGAACGGGGCACAGGCATCCTCGGCTCACACCTTTGGGCCCTGCACTTCCCCTTGAAGCTGAGCCTCTTCCAAAGCATCCTGACATTACAACAGGCCAGCCCAGTGGTTTCTCCAGTTAATGAGGTCCCTTTCCACGGGGGTTTAAGAGGCCGTGGGGCTCACTCACAAGAAAGGGGTCCATCTCTGAGCTCAGATGCACCCCTGAGAGCTGACCACTCAGTTGTGTCGGCTGCTGCGTCCTGTCACCCTAGAGCAAGATGAGCTTATCTCTTTCACTCCCTGGAGGGCACAGGAGACCAGAGGGGACTCTGCTGCAGGAGGTGACCTGAGCTGAGGGGTTGACATCACAGCACAGTTTATCCCTCAGGCCACCAGCGTCCCTTGCTCCTCACAGGCCCAGGGAAAGGCAGCAGCCTTGTCAGAATTCTATCTTTCCCTACCCCACTCTCCCTGACATTTCTGCCAAGTGTGACATGGCTGAACGACCAGCCGATTGAGGCAAAGGTGCTCAGGGGGGCCCTGCTCCATGTGGAAAGGGACTGCCAGCAGCCTGGCCAGCTGGGGACTCCCTACACTGCGGCCCCAGGGGAGAAAGGTGCCACGGTGAGAGCCGTCCACTGGCCAAGGGCCCTGTGTCCCCAGAACATAACTGTCAACAGTGAGAGAGCATGACCGGGGACAGAGCTATGTCTCCTGACACCTTAGCAGGAATGAATAAATAGGAGTCCTGGCTTGCTTGGAACTAATTGCATGTTTTGTCTCAAGCCTTCGGAAACAAACATATTGAGATACTTTTTCAAAAAATGCATGAAATTTAAAAGTAAAATGTAAGTAAGAAACTGTTTTTAAAGTTGGACCAGGGAGATAGATAGAAATGAGTGTAGCAATGTCAACCTCTGACAAAAGCAAAGACATGATACAGAGGGCAAACCTGTCTGGCACGGTGTATGTTAGTATTTCTTTCTGAGCTGCTTCAGGAGCCGGGGGCATACCACTTAGAAGGGGTCTGGATTTCCTTCCAGGTAGGGCAGAACAGTTGGCCATGGCCTACTGGAGCTTGGTGCCACCTGTGGCCTATAGCCCTGGACGACAGAAGGAGCCTTTGAAAATGGTCACCTATTTCAGAATTTGGCCTCAAGCTGCACCAGCTCCCCAACGATCATTTTTTTCCAAGAACATTTAAAAGTTGTATTTAATGGCATCTCCTGCCTAAGGATAAATTTCACAGCTCAAATTTCAGTGCAGGACACACCAACCCCTGTAAGGCAGGGGAACATCAGCCCTACCACCAGCTCAGCTGTCACCACCCTGGAGAACCCCGCTTTTGTAATCGGCAGTTGGGGTTCTCAGCCCCAGCACCCTTGATATTGGTTGTTGGGCTGTTCTGTACCCTGTAGGATTCCAGCAGCCTGTCTGGCCTCCACCCACCAGATGCCGGTAACATCTGCCCACCCCAGTTATGACGACCACAGATGCCTCCATATGTGGCCAAAGTTCCCTCGTAGGGACAATGTAGACCCCAGCTGAGAACTACTGATCTGCAGTTTAGTGAAGGATGGGTTTTGATCCCTTCTTTCTTAACTCTGTGCCTCTGCTTCTGGGATCCTGTTTTGCTTCCTGGATTTCAACCTTTAGATTGCATCCGGAACTTCTTTTTTTTTTTTTTTTTCTTTTTGCGGTATGTGGGCCTCTCACTGCTGTGGCCTCTCCCGTTGTGGAGCACAGGCTCCGGACGCGCAGGCCCAGCGGCCATGGCTCACGGGCCCAGCCGCTCCGCGGCATATGGGATCCTCCCAGACCGGGGCACGAACCCGTATCCCCTGCATCGGCAGGCGGACTCTCAACCACTGCGCCACCAGGGAGGCCCCGGAACTTCTTTTAGTAAAGGTTTTTTGGTAGTATGCACTCTATTTTTGTTGAAAACTATTTTTGTTCAGGCTCCTTCCTGAAAGATAGTTTTGCCAGGTACCTAAATTGAATTAATGCTTATTTTCTCTTTGTTCTTTAAAGATGTTCTTCTACAGCTTTGGGTTTTCTATTCCTTTTTTCTCGGCTGTGCCATGTGGTTTGCAGGATCTTAATTCCCTGACCAGGGATTGAACCCATGGTCCCTGCAGTGGGAACATGGGCTGTTAACCACTGGACCGCCAGGGAAATCCTGGCGGAAGTTTTCTCTTCTTGACGAGATGTCAGGGGTCAGCCTAGTTACTGTTATTTTGCAGATAAAGTCTTTGCTCTGTGGTCCCTCTTAAAATGTTTCCTTTCTGGGCTTCCCTGGTGGCGCAGTGGTTGAGAATCTGCCTGCCGATGCAGGGGACACGGGTTCGAGCCCTGGTCTGGGAGGATCCCACATGCCGCGGAGCGACTGGGTCCGTGGGCCACAGCTGCTGAGCCCGCGCGTCTGGAGCCTGTGCTCCACAATGGGAGGGGCCGTGGTAGTGAGAGCCCCGCGCACCGCGATGAGGAGTGGCCTCTGCTCGCTGCAACTGGAGAAAGCCCTCGCGCAGAGACAGGACCCAACGCAGCCAAAAATAAATAAATAAATTAAAAAAAAAAAAGTTTCCTTTCTCTCCGGTGTTCTGCAGTCTCACTAGGTGTGGTTTTATACATATACATACATATATACGTACACACATATATGTACATATATCCATAAATATTTTATATATACTTAATATGTGTGTGTGTGTGATATATACACACACATACATAGACCTTTCTTTAGATTCGCTGGGATTCCTGAATCAGGAAATAGGGGTCTTTCAACTAGAAAGTCTCCGGCACTATTGCTTCATCGTCTCCACATTCTCTGCTACTTCTTTCAAACTTCTAATTGGACGTATGTTAGACCTGCTTTCCCTATGCTCCATGTACCAAACCATGTCCTTCCTGTGTTCCATCCGTGCACCTGTGTTTCATTCTGGGCAACTTCTGCAAATCTACCCCCAGATTCACTAAATTATCTCAAGCTGCACCTATCATGCTGTCAAACCCTCCCCTTGAAGACTACTTCCAGTTACTGTAGCGTTCCTTTGTACAGGCTCGATGTGATTCCTTTCCAAAGCTGGCAAGTACTTGGTATATACCGATGTGGTTTACCCATCCACTTGATTCCCGTATTTATTTCTCTGTGCATAAAACAATATCCTCGTTTGTATCCCAACATCTGGGTCTGATCTGACTGCGTTTGTCTCGGCTGACTCTTGTTTCTGATGCTTTTTCCTCTTGTGTGTAATTGTTATTTTGACATCACATTCCTTGGACCCTTATCTGTGGGGATTCTCTGTGGCTGGAGAGTGTTTGCCTTTGTCAGATTCCTGTGGGCCCTGCCAGCCTGGGACCACTTTAAATAAAAATATTCCACCTGAATTATCCGGAGCACTCAGGGAAGCATGACTAGGAGCTCCACATACAGAGCAGGGCATGTGCAACTGCTGAGAGGGAAGCCTCCAGCTCGGCCCAGTGCTGAGGCCATCCAGGGGGTGTGTCTACACTGACCTCTTGCAGGACAGGCTCTTCCGGGGAGTCTGCTTTTATGAGAGGTACCCCGATCTGACTCTCCCTACCTGGGGCCCTGGACTTGTGACGTGGCGCAGCCTGGCCTCGAGTACCAAGAGTCCAGGCCCCGGGCATCAGTGGACACCCTAAGACAGCCTCCCCTGAACGACTGACTTTCCTCTCTGGTTTCATACATCCACCTCTATGGACTAATTTCTCTTTTTTTTTGCCATTCCTGCTGTGCATTTGAGAAGATGTGTTTTATTGTATGAGATCCAGGATTTCATGAGTTTTCTAAACGGTGGGTTTTCAGCCTATGCGTCTTCCATATTCCCAGGTAAAATCATTTCTGCCATGAGGGGAAACGCACAGAGCCACACGGCCTCTTAATTTTCCATTGCTGTGCATTTCCATGGGCCCAGGGCTTCCCAGAGAGCTCGCAGGGCCACAGGCACATGCCTGACATCATCCTTTTCTGCATCCATTCGAAAGGCACCCTCTGTCCTGGACGCACCCCAGTGCCCGACAGAAATAGAAGGAGAAGTGAGATCCAGCTGGCAGGATCTCAGCCTTGGAACAGATAAGCAGCAAGAAGGATTTCCGGCTACATAATCAGAACCGTGCCATGAAGGATGGCTACAGGGGATGCAGACTTGAGCGGAAAACCGTATCCTTTACTCAGTCTCACAACTACGCTATCTGAAACAGGCTCTGGTCTTTTCCCTAGAAAGCTGCCCCAGGATCCTTCTTCCTCTGTCAGTTAAACACAAAGCATTAACAGCACTGGGATCTAGGTGAGGGGCCTCCACCTGCCTACGCTGCAGACCACGACCCCACCTGACCAACCTCTGGGCACATCACTTTCTATAGGGTCACTGCCCCTTGATTGGAGGGACCTGACGGTTTGTCACTGTATATCCAGGATGTAGCCCAATGCCTGCAAATATTTATTCAGAAAAGTATTTTTGAATAAATAAATGCAAGCATGAGCTTTCTGTTGGGACTTACCAGATCTGAGAAGGAAATACTTCTGGGAACACACAGTCCCCTAGAGTCACTCTCTAATGGTGAGGAAATTCACAGGCCATCTTGCTGGCGACCCAGCGCCGTGCCGAGGCAGGACTGCCCCTGAGATGCACAGCTCCCCAGGCCACAAGAGCAGCAGGCTTTTGTTCTGCTGTTTGTGCAGAGCTCTGCAGGCTCTCATCTCTCTCATTTCCTTCTTACAAAGTGAGGGACAGAAGCATCCTCTCCACCTTTTCCCGCCAGCTAATAAGGAGGTTCTGAGTATCGCCCACGGGCACAGGGGTGAACCAGACCACGAGCTCACGTCTTCAGAGGGTAAGGACTCTGTGCTCCAAGTTCTAGAAACCGACTGCCCACCCCAACTGAAGGACAGGACTGGAGAGCAGGGCCAGGGTCCCTCCCTCCTCTGATGCCGCCAGCTTGCCTGATCTTGAAGAAGGTACCCATTTTCTAGGGTGAAATTTCTCCACTTGCGAACAGAGAGCATGACAAAGCCACATGGCGGCAGGACCCCGGGTAAGTCACACCAAGGGAGGAGGTGGTCAGCTGGGGAGCCAGTGCCCTTCTCAAGGAGCAGCTTGGCCCTGGCAGATGGCTGCCACCTGGGGCTCACCCCGTTCTCACAACAAACCAGCAATTGGAGTATTTGTAAGAACCTCTCACGTGTTAAGTGTCTGCTCTATCACACAAACATCTGATGTGCCTTGAGCCAAGCAGAGCACCTTCCTGGGCCGGAGCTGGCTGTTGGGCCTTCAGGCTGCCCCCGAATGGGCCTGATGACCTCTGAGGTCCTACCCACGGTCGCCATCTTGTACCCGGTCCACTGCCTGCTGGAACCTCCCTCCTTGCCCTCAGGGAGCTCCTGGGATCAGTGCTCCTTTTCTTACAACTCAAGACTTTATACTTGGAAGGCCACAGATATTCATCTTGCCCTCAATGGCTTGAGCAAAACACAACATAAGTCCACGTAAATGAACACTTACCCAAATTGATTCAGCGTTTACCGGACACAGAGTGGGCCAGGCACTCCAGGCCTGTATAAGCCTTCCCTTTTCCATGTACCAGAAATTCTCCCAGCCACACACAAAATGCCCCTCCGTCCCCACGGGATCAGGGAGGTAAAGAGGTAGAGTTGGAAGGAAGTGTCCAGCAAACCAGGACTCAAATCCTGGCTCCCCCATCACTAGCTTGATGACTTCAGTCAAGTTACTTAACTGTTTTAAACCTTAGTTTTCTCTCCTTAAAAAAAAAAAAAAAAAGAAATACCACCAGCTCATCAGTCTATTGTGTAAACCCTGCCCCCCCCAACATATAAAACGTATAAGCAATGGATGAATGTTGGTTTCCTTCATCCCAACATAAAAGACTAAACGTTTAGGTTAGCAGATATTGGTCCTGGCTAAAACTTCCATAAGACATTTGGTCCACACCCAAAGGTCCTTGAAATTCGGTCCTATCCAAAGAGTCCATGCCAAATGGCTCTGGACAAGACCAAATATCAAGGACCTTTCTTCTTTTTTTATTACATATAGTTGACTTACAATGCTGTGTTAGTTTCTGGTGTACAGCAAAGTGATTCAGTATTATATTATATTAGTATATATCATTTTTCAGATTCTTTTCCATTACAGTTTTTACAAGATACTGAATACAGTTCCCTGTGCTATACAGTAGGTGGCTGTTGATTATCTATTTTATATATAGTGGTGTGTATGTGTTAATCCCAAACTCTTAATTTATCTCTCCCCCTGCTTTCCCCTTTGGCAAGCATAAATTTGTTTTCTGTGTCTGCGAGTCTATTTCTTATTTGTAAAAAGTTCATTTGTATCTGTTTTTGGATTCCACATATAAGCAATATAATATGATATTTGTCTTTCTCTGCCTGGTTTACCTCACTTAGTATGATCAACTCTAGATCCATCCATGTTGCTACAAAGACCTTCTGCTATGGACCAAATATCTTATGTAAGTTTTGGATTGGACAAAATGGTCTTGCAAATATCAAGGACCTTTTGGCAGAGATGGAATATCTTATGGACCAGAGGTTTTATGGAAGTTTTGGATAGGACCAAATGTCCTGTGGGAACTTTTATAGCATTTGTCTCATACACGCAAATAAAGTACTGCATGGAGCGTGTAAAAGCGCAGTCATTCACATTCGGTTTCCCCTACCTGAGTTAGGGACACATCTGGAAGGTGCAGGGAAACCATATGTACTCTCCTTTCTTTAAAAAATAAAAGTTAACATTTAAATGGCATTGAACAGAAAGGCAGAAACTAAGAAGTTCAGAGTTTGCCAAATCTTCCTAGAAGCCCAAACAAACTCAGTTGTAGCAATAGCACACACATGAAACTGACTTACAGGAAAGAACACCGACTTTACACAACTTAGTTCATGTTCCTCGGCAAAGGAAAATAATAATAATACTGTTTTGGTCTAAGTAACAGCAGCCAAAAGAATATAAATACTATTAGACTGAAAAATATGGAGAACTGTGTCTTTCTCTTTATTGGCACTTGCTCATAATTGCAGTAGAGATCTTTTGAGATGGGGCTTTTGATTCCAAATTTCATGTGAGTTGTTTGTCATTAATAAACTCTGAGAGAGGAGATTTTGCAACAAGTCAGCTGCTGAGGCCCCAGGAGAGGCTTGTGACTCAGTGGTCCCGGGTCATCTCACCTGTGACTACCTCGTTCACTGATCTTCTGTCCAACAGTCCCCATGCTTTGCATGACAGCCCAGCAAGCAAGACATATCAATAATTCATTTTCTCTTTTTCTTCTAAGACTTAATACAATTGCCAGTCAGACCTCCTGATTGGCTACGGTAACCAACGTGGACACACAGAACTGATATCATCCCAACCGAAAACAAAGTGAAATTTCAGTTCTCCTGTATCTCGGGGAGTCACATGCATTCTGTTAGGTTCTATGAAACATGGAAACAAGCTTACAGACCCTGTTTCTGTCTTCACAGTTCCCCAGAAATCAGGATTCCCAGGAGGGGAGCAAGTTCTTTTGTTGCTCAAAATGGAATCGTGTTTTAATTAATGAATTTCAAACTTGACTTGCTGCTGGCCTGTATGGTAGCCCTCAGGGGCAGATTTAAAAGTGAGGCCCTCATACGTATGACACAAGGACCCACTGACATAAGTAAGTAGCACAGTAATTCCTGAAGTGGATCTCAGAATGGAATAGACACTAAATCACCATAATCTGGGTGGGCGGCTTAATTGTGTTTATAAGGCGTTCCGTGTATTACCCAGCACTCTGTTCTCGACTAATTCTTTCTTCCAGTCATACTTGTTGATGCATCCTTGCCCCACCGCATTCCCTACACCTCCTTGAACCCAGGCCTACGAGGTCAACTGTGGTCACTGATCCTATGTTACAGGCTGCATTGTGTCCCCTCTCAAACTCAGATGTTGCAGTCCTAAACCCACTACCTCAGAACGTGACTGTATCTAGAGACAAGGTCTTTACAGAGGTAATTAAGGTAAAATAAGGTCATATGAGTTGTCCCTGATCCAATATGAGGGGTGGCCTTATAGGAAGAGGAGATCAGGACACAGACATACACAGAGGGACGACCGTATGAGGACCCGGGGAGAAGACGGCCATCCACACGCCCAGGAGAGAGGCCTCAGGAGGAACCAGCCCTGCCCACACCTTGACCTCAGACTTCCAGCCTCCACGGCTGTGAAGCTGTAAGTTTCTATTGTTTAAGCCACCAACGGGTCTGTGGTAGTTTGTTATACAAATGGCATGCCCCAGGAAGCAAGAGAGCACATGAAATAGCATTCATGTATAAAAATTATAAACGAATAGACCAGCTTCCTTACTCAAAGTTGGAGGCCTGCTGGTGTAAGAACAGGACACTTGGTATACTTTCAGAGGCAGTGGAGGACATTCTACTGGTAACTATGTTTTTATTTGAATATACACATTAAACTGCAAACATCCCTGGAGGGATGAGGGTATTACTCTAATTGTTATTAGCAGCTTAACGGTATTTCACTGAAGGTCTTCTGCTGACATCTGCCTGAGATCAACCAGGCTGTAAGGAATGGGGATTTGAATGGGGGTAAAGAGCCTTGGTGAGAAGGGGAAAGACAGGACTGAAGTACAGAGAAAACCGGGCAGAGAGTGAAGAAACCCAGCAGGACACTGTGGGGTCCTCCCAAGTACAAAAGCCTTTCTGTGCTTTCTATTTCTTGTTTGTAGGAAAATGGTTTCTGCCTCCAAGACCTTCCCTGAGTTCCGAAGGGTAGATTCAAACAGTCACTAATTAGGGGAGTGAGGAAACGCAGAAGGAAACAGAAGGGCAGGATGTGGGAGGGTCCCAGCTCCTCCTGAGGGGTGGGCACAGATATCTGGTACATATCCCTGAGCTCTTCTGCAGGAACTAAGGCCCCCGTCCCGGTGGAGGATGGTGACTTCAGGCTGAGCACAGATCCCTGGAGCACCGCCCTGTGACCTCACCACCAACCAATCAGAGGAGGGTTACACACCCTGACTCCCACCCCCCAGGTTTTGCCTATAAAACCTTCTTCCCTGAAACCCACTGGGTCTTCGGAGCATGAGCCAGCCATTCGCCTGGCATGGCCCTGTGATAAATAAACCTTTCTCGGCTCCGAACTCTGACGTTTCGGTTTGTTTGGCCTCAATGTGCACCGGGCACAGGGATGCAGACACATACCCAGGACAGAGAAGCACGAGAGGGCAGGGAAGAGACACCCTCTGTCCAGAACATGTGCACAGTAGCATCACAGGCCCAAGGATCTGGGGTTCCACCTTCTCAGGCACCCACCACGAGCTCCCAGCCTCCCTCAGTAACCTACTCTCTCTCGGAAAGCAGAGAACAGAAAGCGCCTGCGTGCCTCCCAAGGAAAGAGGACCAGAACCGGCCTGCCTTTCACCTCCCCTGACCTGGCCATGATCAGGAGCGTTCCAGACAT
Organism: Mesoplodon bidens; assembly: GCF_964165515.1. Taxonomy (NCBI): domain Eukaryota; kingdom Metazoa; phylum Chordata; class Mammalia; order Artiodactyla; family Ziphiidae; genus Mesoplodon; species Mesoplodon bidens. The sequence goes on along the minus strand of NC_138166.1, from coordinate 1,608,219 downwards.
GACCCTATGGCACCACGACCTCCACTGAATTACATTTTTTTCAGAGAAGCGCAAAGCGCTTCAGATGTAAAATGCTTTCCTTTCCTGTCTTCCATGTACTGCGTGCTGTGCAAACTGCAGGCCTTGATGGGTCTCCTGGAAGCCTGGAGGACCCAGAGCAGCTACAGGAGCAGTTGTGCCCCACGAACCCCTGGACTCACAGCTGACCCTATATCCCTCCAGGCTTATCCTCCCAACACTCCCAGAAAGCACCGCACCCTCTTTTGTTCATGGAATGAAACTTGCACAAAGCCACACTAAGTTAGGGAAATGCCTTATGAGTGTTCCTGATACTAACAGAATGAACAAGCATGATATATACAATGCAATCGTTATGCAGTTGCACCTATCATAGGAGCAGGAATATCATGAAAATTTTATAGCAGCTGTGCACAGTGTCATCCTAGCAGCTGGTAATGATTGGATGAAAGTTAAGAACAAAGGATCACTTGAAGATGAAAGATGCGCTTAATACTCTAAAAATAGCTTTATTGGTATTTTAATTCTTACTGAGATTATAATGTTTCCAATCTCCCTTTAGTTGCTACCATCTCCCATCTCAGAGTGGGAAACACATTCTACTTATGCACCAATTTTTGAAAACAGAAATCCAATACAAGGCATGTACACATATACCAAATGTAAAACCAATAGCTAGTGGGAAGCAGCCGCATAGCACAGGGAGATCAGCTCGGTGCTTTGTGACCGCCTGGAGGGGTGGGATGGGGGGGTGGGATGGGGGGGTGGGAGGGAGGGAGACACAAGAGGGAAGAGATATGGGGATATATGTATACGTACAGCTGATTCACTTTGTTACAAAGCAGAAACTAACACACCACTGTAAAGCAATTATACTCCAATAAAGATATTTAAAAAAAAAAGATCCCCCACCCCCATACACAGAGGCAGCTTCATGGCCTCCAGCACTTCGCAATGAATAACCAGAACTGAAGTTTGAATTCTTCCTTCTACCTGTGATGGCTGCTCCGGGATGCATTTGGGTTTTTGAGATCAAAATGCTAGAAATTCCTCATGGACACTTATAAGAAATGACTATGGAACTACACACAGTGCAAACAATAAATGGCATTAATTAAAAACTAATCCCTTGTCTTTGATCTTGTAACACTTAGATTTTTCTATGAATTTAAAACTCCAGAGAATCGTTTGGCTACAGCCCCGTCCCAGGCCAACACAGAAGGCCCCTCCTCTGGGCTCCACCAGCTCCCATGGCCAGCTTTACTTATGCACTTCCGGGCTGCACCCCAGAACATCTGGGGAGGCATCTGCCAGGCTCCCCAGTCCTCCAGGAGCATTCTGAGGGCAGGGTTCCGGACTTATTTCTGTAGTATGGAGAGGGCCTGGTTCCTAGCAGGTTCTCATCAAAGTTGTCTGCCTCTCCAAAGGGCTGAAGCCAAGAATCGTCTTAAACAGGTTTGCCTGGAGATAAACCCTGGGTGTCAGGTTGTTACAACTCCAAGGAGCCTTAAGGAATGTCGGGCCCTTACCTTACAGATGAGGAAAAAGAAAGCCAGAGGGGAGATGTGTTTTGTTCCCATCATGCAGCCGATTAGCGGCAAAACCAGAACGGAAACTCATCTTTTCTGACCAAATCCCAGCATCTGCACACTTCCTACATTACCTATGGATCTGTCCTTCTCGGCTTTATGTTAATATTTCTACAACACTCAGGAATTCATTCCTAAAACTCACTACACGCTGTCACATACTGGGCACGTTCTCAACTTGCAGATCTCAGGGGCTGTGGATTCCTTTGCACCTGCCTCCTTGCTCAGCTTTGGGGGCTGGAGGTGCCAGGATGCCCTCTGCTGCCCGGGAAACCGCTGGCATTCCAAGTCAACTGGCCAAGTCCAGTTGGACTGAGCCGACCATGGGGGACTGGAATGACTGAGCAGCCGCGCAGTTGTCTCCCAGGCTCGGTAGTGAAGATGCAGGGCTTTCGGGGGGAGCTCACCCCCCGGCCAGCACAAGTGCTGGATGGCATCTCCATCCACGCCAGTGCCCCTGTGGGGCTGGGCTTTTGGTTCAATGAAGAGTGTAGGGGGTAAAAGCGTGCTTGACACATGAATCTGCTTCTTGACAGCTGTGTTGCCTTCGACACCTTTTTAAAATATCCTGTGTCTCAGTCTCCTCTTCTTTATCAGCTGGAGATGGTAGATAATAATCTACTTTATTGCGTGGTTTGAGGTTTAACTAAGTTAATACAGGTGAAAAATGAAGCCTGGAGCCTAACATGCAGTAGGCATTCAGGAAATAGCGCTACTAATATTATTACCAGTACTCACCTAAAATAAAACCATTTTTAACCGTAACCTGGCCTTCTTGTTTTTGCTGTCGACTATGTTTTGGCATCCATTGAGCAAGCATTTTTTTCTTTTAATTTCTAGAACATCTGCCTGATACCCGGCACATAATCTAGGGAAACGGCTTATTTAGATGAACAGTCTCCCTTAATGAGCTATTAGCTCAAGAACACATCCCAAACAGCAGGGTAAATTACCCTGTGTTTGAAAACAGGGCGAGCATTTCGGCAGCAACACTTTTAACTCAGGAGCGGCCAATTAAGGTTAAAAGTACAGCCAGTGATTTTGCTCGGGCTGTTCGCCTTAGGGCCACGGGCTTCACTCTAAGGAAACCCTTTTATCGTGAAGGCCGAGCGAATGCACGTGGACTGGGCACACGGCTTTCAAAAATTACCTCCGCACTGAAAAAGAGGGGTCGTGCTGAGGGGACGCGGGCACAGCGCCGCCCACCTCTGAGAGCCACCGAGCGCCTCTTCTCCAAAGTGGGGACTCAGAGCCGGCTCACCCTCTCCTGGGACGGGCAAAGTCGCCCGGGCGCTCGCCTCTTACCACGAACTCCTCCAGGGTCTGGTAGGTCTTGCCCCGGAACTCGCAGTAATTCTTCCTCTCCTTGCACTGCGGGCAGCACTGACTCGTGTCGACGTGGATGCAGCGTGGGTGCAGCCGCGGGCACTCGGGCTGCGCGCACAGCGGCCCCTCCTCGGTGCACAGGCAAGGGCAGGCCGAGGGGCCCGGCGCGAACTTCTCCCCGATCGCGTACACGAAGCCGCTCTCGTCCACGCAGCCCTTCCCGCGGTAGTCCGGGTACGCGTACTCCTCCGGCAGCTCGGGCGTGGGCTCTGGGTCTGGGCCCGCCGCGTCCTGGGCGGCGGCGGCGGCGGCGGCGGCGGCCGGGGGCTCTTCGTGCGGGGTGTCCCCGCGGGGCCGCCCCTGCAGGTCCCCGGCCCCGGCGCCCCCGCCCTGGGCGGCCCAGGCCTGCTTCTGCCTGCTCCACGCCTCGCGGCCGCCCTTGCCCTTCCAGTCCCGGCCGCCGCCGCCCTCGTCCCTCGCCGGGCGCCCGAGCTCGCTCACCCGGCCCGGGCCGTCCCGAGACGCGTGCTCGCGCTTCTCCTGGCCCGGCCGCTCGGGCGCCTGGGCCAGCTTCTCCAGCGGGATGCTCGGGCTGCACAGAGCCACCATCAGGCAGCAGGTGAGCAGGAGGGAACTGGACAGCGCGCCAACTGCCATCGCAGTGCAGCTGGGCAACCCCTACCGCGTCCCGGCGGCCGGGCGGGCGGGGAGCGAGGTCGAGGGGCGAGTCGCATTCACAGCCCGGGGGCGCGCCGCCGCCAGTCTGGAGCCGCCGTCCCTGCGGAGAGAAAGCAGCACAGCTGAGCCCCGAGGCCCGCGCGCGCCCGGCCCGGCGGCTCCGGGAATGGACGCGCCGGACCCCGAGGGCAGGGGCGGCATGCCCGGCGCCGGGGCACGGCCCGGGGTCCTACACATCCCAGACTGTGGACACGGACACGGAAGCGAGTCCCAGAAAAACTCCGGCCCGCAGTGTCCCCCGTGTCTTCGTGATTAGCGGGTGGCGGAGCAGCGGGGATGCAGCTAGCGGGGCCCGCGCTCCCTGCAAGGCTCGGATGGAGCCACAGAACTCCGGAGCCCGGCGCCCTCTCTGGGTCCCGGCCACACTTCCCTAAACGCTCCTCAGTGGAGAATTCCGCAGTGGAGCGGGCGCTGACGGCCGTGCAGGAAAATAAGAGGGAAACCCTTCCTCGCTTGCCCGAGGCTCTTTGGGGAAGAAGGGCGCGGGGTGGGGGGTAAGAAAGCTCCCAGGACCCGGTGACTCATCCTAACAACTCTGCAAACGCCACCAGTGCGGGGCGCAAACGCCCCTTCCCCGCCCTCCGCCCGGTTGCCCAGAAGAAGGTCCGTGACTGTCCCCCAGCCCAACCCCCGTTCCCGGTTGCGGTTCGGGGCTTTCGGAGGCTGTGGCTCCTCCACCAGCCACCCGGCAGCCGCTCAGCGACTCGGGGCGCAGACCAGAGACCCCTCCGTGGGCCGCAACGCGCAGTCGCCTAATTTCTTTGACCCGGGAGGGGTCGTGGCGGTGGAGCGGGGCGGGGGGGGGGCTGGCAGCACTAGGGTGTGCGGTGGAGGAGGCCGGGGGTGGCGGACGCCGGGCGGGGCGAGCCCCCTTCACTCTGCCTGTCTCCGAAAGCCTCTCTGGTTCCCAAACTTTATGCCGCCCAAAGGGGCCGATGGAACCCTAGACGCCGCAGGATGCCGGCCGCCCAGCCTCTCTCCACCAAGCCCTCCAGCTCCCCTCGCCCCCCCGTTCAGCGCGTCTCCGGGGGGCTTCCTCCCCCTCATTCCCACCCCCCTCAAGCAGGCTCGGGCCGTCCGTGCCCTCTGCCCACCCCATCCCCGGCCCGGCGGACTTCAGCCCGGGCGATCACCGTTAGGAACAAACTTGGGCTTGGGTTAGGGGGGGCTCCTCCCGAGCAGCAGGGAGGCGGAAGGGCGCACCGGGCGCGGACACCCAACATGGACCCTCATTCCCCGGGGGCGGGCGCCCAGCCTACGTACATGAGCACAGGGCGCCGGCCGGACGCGGGGCTCGCGGCGGGCGCTGGGGCAGCAGCGGCGGGCGCGGCCCCGGGGCGCCCATCCTCCGGCCGGCGGGGGCCCGGCGCGGGGCGCACCGCGGAGAGCGCAGCCCCACCTGCGCGCTTCGCCCCGCGCGTGCACCCGGCTAGGGCGTCTCCGCTGGCAGGCTCATCGCACCGCCGGCGGCCGGGAGCCGTGGCCCCAACTCGCGTCAGTGCCCGGGCCGCCCTCCGCCGCTCATCCTCAGGTCTGGTCCCCGCGTCTCTGCGACGAATCGTGCCCCGGGGCCACCCCGGCTCGGCCTCGCTCCTCTCCTCCGGCAGGCGCGGGGAGCTCCCCGGACCAGGCAGCCGGAGGCTGGGGTATCCGCGGCGCGTCGGAGGCAGAAGGGACGCCCGGAGCGCGGCGGGCGAGTGGCGCCGAGGCCGGAGTGGGAGCCCGCGCGCCCGCCTCCCGCCTCCCGCCTCCCGCCCCGCGCGCTCCCCGCCCGTCCTCTGCGGCCCGGGTTCGGGAGGCGTAGCCGCGGCGGCCGGCGCTGCCCAGGGGTTGGAGGGCCTCCCGCCCACCCGCCCCCTTCCAGGCCCGAGACCCACCTGTCAGCTTGCAGCGCAGCCGCCTCCCCACCTACGCCGCCGGCTGCCATCCTCCGGCCTTGTCACTCACTCTCCGCTGGACCTTTCATCTGGGCTTTTTCCTTTCCTTTATTCCTCCCTTTAATTTCTTCCTTCCTAATTGGCCCCCTCTGGCTTTCCTCCCCGTGGACGGCTTGGTCTTGCGACTGTTGAAAAACCAGAACCAAAGTGTGTTCAATTTGGAATTCGAAGGCCGTGTTAGCCTAGCAGCCTGTGGGAGGTTTTTTTTTTTCCTCTTTACAGTCAGAAACCCGGAGGTATAGGCGCGGAAGAGTCAGAAACTCATAAAAGCCAGTTCCGTGTGCCTTCCGGCTCTCTGCCCATCTCTCCCCGGTCGATCCCTATGTCCCCCCTTTCCTGCCCACACTCTCCTGTCACCGAAGAGAAACATTTCGGGTTAACTTCGCTGGAATGCTAAACTGTCAAGCAGAGGCCTGTGTGGTTCAGGCTTGTTTTTACTCTCTGATCTTGCTCAATGGACGTGCTACTTTCCTTGGATAAAGGAGGAAAGGAAACTTCACATTAACCCCTAAAATGGGATTTTTATTATAGAGATGTCCATTCCCAAGGCAATGGTTCCTACCCGGTCATCTTAGAATCACTGAAAATGCTCAGATGTATAAACACACAACCTTTCCCCTACAAGGTCAGGCCCTGGGCTGGGGTGGGTGCTTTGCGACCAATTCCTCTTCTCTCCCACCTCTTGTTAGTGGACAGACCAGATTTAAATGAACTGCAGAAAGGCCCTCTCCCAGCCGCAGAAAGACTGGGCGAGAAGAAGCTTCTCCTTATCTACCAAAACAAAAACAAAAAACCAAAAAAATGAAGAAAAAGGTTTGGGTGGAGGGTTTCAATGTCCAGAAAGATTTCAGCACTTCCGCCTTTGCAGTCCCTACCCCCCTTTTCCTCTTGTCACCTCGAGGCAAGAGACGGGTCGCACTGGCCCGTCGCACAGAGCAACCTGGTCCCCCAGTCATTACATATCATGTTTGTTTTTGTTTTGGCAAGGACTCGCAGAAGGTTACACTGACATAGGCCCCAAGTAGATGTGACGAATCAGAATAAGACGCTAATAGTATGTGCAGAAGATTCCACTTCTGGCTGACAAGTGGGTTGGGGGCCCGATGGAGGGAATCATGAAGTCTCTTCCGATCCCACCTCAGTCACGGGGCCCTTGAATCAGAAAACCTCTGTGGCAGCGCGCGTGGGCTCAGTGGAGAGCCCTGAGGATGAGACCGTAGGGCCCCCCGGGAAGGGGCCTGAGGGAGTGAAGGGCTAATCACGCTGCCCAGTGTCCCAACCTCTTCATCTGGGCAGCGACTCTCAGAGACAGTGTGGAAGGTCAGACGAGATGAGGGGAGAAGTCATTTTAGAAGGATTTCTGTCCTTAATGGCGAGCAATGCCCACGCCACCTTGATTCGTCGAGAGATTCAAGGAAGTAGCAGGGACTTTGCAGGTATCCAGGGAATCTGACCCACTCCCCTACCCCCCAATCCCTTGCTCCCTCCCTCTCTTTCTTTCTCTTTCTTCTTTCCTTCCTTCCCTCCTTCCTTTCTTTTATCTACATTCTTCTCAGGCTGCAGAGTTAGACGTAGCAGCAGAAAGATCTCTGGTCATGGAGTAAGGTGACATGGGTCTCACTGGGCTCCACTAGGGGCCAGTTTTGTGACCTCGGACAAGTCAACTGCTATCTCAGGGTCCCCATTTTCTCATCTTTAAAAGGAAGAAGAAAAACATCTCCGAGTGGGTAGGAACCCCAAAGTGCTCTGGGACTATGGCATGTTTCTGCCCCCAGCCCTGTTTGAATCTGCTTTATTAGTCTTAAACCAACCAGCAGAAGCCCTGAGTCTGCGAGTCTGTGCTCAGCCCCAGGCCCATCCTGAGCAGCAGGCAGGGCAGGTGGGTCCCAGGCCAAGTTCAGAGTTGCCTCCTCCTCACCTTTCTGAGGCATATCTCATTGACCCTCGTCTTCACCAAGGCTTGTTTCTGTCTGTGTTTCAGGTCTTGTAGGCTCGGACTGTGTCTTAGCTTCATGGAGTCTGCACCCACCTCTGGAACAGTGGCTTATTAGACAAGGGGCTGGAGCTGTGCTTGATTCATCTTCCTGTGCTTACAGCCCAGGAGGCAAATGAGGAGGAAGGGAGGATCGGACGGAGGGAGGGAGGGAAAACTGGGAGAGCAGTGCTTATGCCTCACACAGTCCTGGGCCCGTTCAGAGCATCTCACTTATTTCACACAGTACACCTGGTCTTGGGGACACCATTATTGTTTGCCATTTTGCCCGTGGGGAACCACACACCTCAAAGAAGTTGTGAGTTGGCTGAGGTCCCAGCTCACAGGGCAGGAGCCGGGCGACCCTGGAACCTCACTCTAACTCCAGGGCTTCTGGTCCAGTACCACAGCTCCCTGCCTCGGTGGCGCTCTCTCCCTGACTTACTGTACGTGACACGAGGTTCTCCCAGCTTCCCAATCCAGCTGATCCCACGTGACTTCACATTCTGGGCCCTACTCTCCCGAGAGCACAGAGAGGCAGAGGGGATGGGAACGACCAGAGCTGTCCGTTCCGTGGACGTCCTTGTAGTCACATGTTTAGACCAGACCAACCTACCCTGGGGCTCAGTCTCTGTCCGCCGAGGAATCGGGGACAGAGAGTGATACCTGCAATCCTGAGGGAAGGTAACTCCTTGGAGGAAAAAGTCAGACCAGGTGCCCTGGGGAGGAAGGCACATCAGAGGATAACGTGGGAGGAGACGTCAGGGAACTTGGGCCTGCCCCCTGCCCCCGGGGGGTGAGATAGGGTTGTCTGTGGGAATCGAAGGGGGCAGAGGTGGTGTTTGCGGCTTGAGAGTAGAAAAGAGACCGTGGGATAAAATATAGGATGAGGTTAGGAGGATGAAAGAAAACAAACGAACAGCTGCGAAACAGAGGGCCTGGTGGAGACTGGAGAGCAGATGCTAGGGGCCGAGCGCCCTGTGCATTTTCTCCACGAGTAAAGAGCTGCTCGTGGCTGCAGGAAGAACTTCTCCAGGGCTGGCCATGGACGGGGACGGTGCTGCTAGCCTTACGGGGAGGGGATGCAGATGGCTTCTGTGGGAAGGAGAGCCTTCTGGAAACTCCTGTTCCAGGTAAAGACGGGGCATAAAATGCAAAGCCTGGAGCCTCTCACAAAATCCTGCTGTTCCCTGATTGCCTGGGCCCAATGCCTAAGGGTTGCTTTTATTTAGTTCACACCTTCGCAAAGCCGCATTTACCTTGAATTCTGGACTTGGGCCAGAGAAAAGAAAAGCTGTAAAGTCTTCATCTTTCTAGGTTAGAGGGAATAAAAGCCACTCGCACATGAAATCAGGGTCAGCAGGATTTTTGTGGCCAGGCAGAAGGAGGACCACTAACTCAACGTAATGAGTGAGAGAAGCCACCTGAGGCGCTCGGGTGGCTTTTTGTGATGTGCACAGAGCAAGCTGGCTACTAAAGCTCGGCTCTGGATCGGGCTACTGGTCAGCAGAGGCAACAGCTCTATCCCGATCAGCCTTTGACCCACGGCTGGGGTGGAGAGTTACTGCTCCCGTGCTGGCCCTCTGCACGGGCTGCCTGATTACACCACACCTCGGGGACTCACCCCTCCTGCTGTTCTACCCAAAGTCAGCAGCATCTGTTCAGATAATCGAACGGATGACTCACAGATAATTCTTCTAAAATCAGTGGAAAAGCATCTTTCTTGAAAGGAGGTGGCCAGAGATGCATTTCGAATATACTATAACGGCCTGCGCTGCATTAACATCCCAGACCCCCAGACCACATACACGTGGACCCATACAGAAGTCTCCTAAACAGTCCTAATGGAACCCGGGCCCCTCAGCATGGATTGGCCTAAGGAGGATAGCACAAGGCTTGGGCTTCTGCTGGCACAGGCCGTGCCCTCGGAGGCGAGGGTCTGTGTGCATCGAGCGAGGCGGAAAAGCCTTGGGTGACACGATTTAGGTTGTTTTCCTCCTCCTTTTGGACAGCTCCAAAGGAGGCAGCCTGGCAGGTGCTGGGTGACATGCTGACCCCAGGCAGGGTTTTCCTTGGTTGATAAAGGGAGCCTGGGGTCCACTCTGGAGCACTTCTGAGATGGGATGTGTTTTCTAAGGACTGCATCTCTGGCTCCTGGTCTTCCCAGGAGTCCTGGACCAGACTGGGCAGTGGCACAACCAGAGACCTAGCTTTGTTTGTACGCTGCTCCCAGGTCCCCCAGAGTGGGCCGTGGCACCTCACAGCAGAAGGCAGAGAACGGGGCTGAGCATATTTCTAGGAGGACCCACAGCACACGTGCGTGGCACACATGTCTGCTGGAGAGTCAGGCAATGCATCTTCCTGGGATGGCTTCTCCCCCAGGCCCCAAACTGACTGGCCTCTTGACCCTTCCATGGTATGCTAAGGGCACTTTGAAGTTCTCTGGGGGATCTCAAGGCTCTCCACATGTCACCAGCTCCTGGAGCAACGCCAGCACCAGAGGAAGGGGAACCTGGCCCGGGACACTGCTTGGGCTCAGGCCCTGGGCTTCCGACATGAGCAAGTGCCTGACAATGATCAAAAGAAGTGCTTCCTTGCCCCAAACTACTTCTGCATAGACCCCAAACGTGGGACCATCCAGACATCCAGAACTTAGGGGGACGGTGTCTGAGTCATAAATCTGAGATACAGCTGGAAGGAAATGGTCAGTGGTTTGCGCGTAAACCAGGAGGAATCAAGGACCAAGGAGAGTGTGGGAAGCGTGTGATGGACAGGATGTCAGTCAGTGTCAGTCATCAGGTATCTCATGTTAACCATTCATTCCTCCTGGTCCTGCTGCACACAGAGCCTTCCGTGGAGTCCACGTCTGTGGTCCTCCCTGGGTGGGGTGGTGATTTGGACCTGCAAACCAGGACAAGGCTGACACCGTCAAACTGCCCACACAACCAACAGCCTTTTATTTTCGAATCCACACTACTGAGCATCTGTAAGACAGTGTTGCATATACTTGCTTAATGAGCCCTCTCGCCTTCCGTGCCCCAACCCCCTTACCATAAGTCACTCCTGTATCCCTAGCTCCTGTGGCCTGTGCAGTATGTAGCTGGGCCGTGACAAATGTTTATCAGATGAATTAGGGGAAAATGCAGACAGCGTGATCTTTGAGCATCTCACCTTGCTTGCATCTCCAGCTACTCCCCGACCTCCACACTGTGCTTGGTCACGCACTGAAGTCCTGCAGGTGCGCTCGGGGGCCTCTCGACTTCCTTGTGCCCCCCGCCAGGCTCTCTTCACTCTTTTAGTTAGTTATTCTATAAAGAATCAACTTTATTAAACATTCAGGGTCAGTTTCTCTTTTTGCCCTTGCCTGTAACCTTGGCTGGTGTGAGGACTGGAGCTGTTGCCTTGTACAGAGTGGAAGAGATCTTGTTGATGTAGTACAGACCAACCATGGAGAAGATGAAGCAGGTGGTGACACAGACTCGGTGGATGAGGCCAGATGCAAAGAGAGCCAACAGGAGGCAGAGGAGAATCTCAGGGAAGATCTTTGCTTGGAATCCTTTGCCAAAGACAAGATTCTCCAGATTATTGAAGGCAGTGAGAGAGAAGGTGAAAAGGCCGGAACCAAGCAGGCCGCCCTGGATGGTGAGCCACTCGGTGGAGGCCAGCTGGCGGCTGTACATCTTCATCCCAGCGAAGAGCAGCAGGGACAGGAGGGAGGAGAGCGCCAGCGAGGTGCCTGTACCCACCACTCTGTACCGAGGAGAGCCGAACCGGGCACGGTTGGCTGTGCGCATGCATCAGCCCCCAACGTGGACTTGCTTCTCCCCCACGTCTTCCTCTTTCTCCCTCTCGACGCCTGAACGCAGCGCCCTCTTCCTCGACCAGCGCTGCTCGAGGCTCTTCACTCTTACCCTTCTTCTCCTCACTCAAAAATATGCAAGTTAGGTTTTATCTCTAACTCTCGAGAGAAACTCCTTTCTTCCAGCATCAGGCATAGGGAAGCGGGAAGCTTCTCTGGAGTCTTGAGCCAAGAATAGGTCTCGTCCACTGCTCAGTCCGTGCCCTCTTCATCCTGTTATCCCTCACTTTCTTGCGAGATTCAAGAAAGAAATCCTTTGAGGAATTGATTGAGGGTTGAGGGATTCAAAACCTGGTCACCACCACTGGTCAGTGAAGAGTTACTCGGGTCTCCACTGGCAAGGGTTCTCCATCATATACTTGTGGAGTTGGTCCTCTGTGCACAATCATCAGTCTTCATTTTATTCTTTACATCAAGTTATTCAATTTGGTCCATTATTCTTGTGATCCTCATTCTATCTTTCCATAAATTAACTCACCAGCCGAAGTTTCTTTCATCCGGAGATGGGATGAGCACAGCTTCGTGTTTCTGTGGCCAAGGGTGGGTCTTCTCAGGGTACCACTGCTGTTTTGCTTCCAGATGGAAACCGATTCACTAATTAGTATTCTTGGAATAAATTTTTTCAAACAATTCCAAACCCACCTTCTACGCTGCGTTCAAATCATATTTCTCCCTTGTGCCCCAAATATATTGTTATTATTTCATTCATTAGAGGTTTACTTATTTATGCTCACACTGATTTTACTGGATATTTGCCATCCAATATCTGTTCTCTTTCTTCTGATAACAAACATTGACCGTTTTCCTCTAGAGAACCAAGCCCATCTCCATCCTCAACCACCTGCTTCTCAGGTAGAGCTGTCAGATGGGGCAAGGGACCAGGTCTGGCCGGGGTCACTGTCCCTCAGCCACGGTTGCATCAGGGATGGTCGCGTGGTCCTGCTGAGGCTGTGAGTCAGGTCTATCACTTTTGCTTGAATCATCTGAGAATTGAAGTGTTTTTCTCTTTCTCATTGACTTGAGTCTCGTAAAAATTAAGGCTGGACCTACCAGGGGCATCACTGGTTGTAGACTCTACCTGAGATGGAGACAGCCCCAAAGAAAGTCGAAGCAAAAAAAGGTGACAAATTTAGTCCTGAAAATATTATGTGAGATCCTCACAGCCTCAGAGGAGACTGGTGTCTTCAGTGGTCAAAGCCAAGGCATATCTCTTTTTGCCCAAGTCTATTTGAATTGGAGTTTTCTATCCCTTGCAAACTCAAAAGCCCTGGCAAATATAATGGTTCATTGATGGAATTCAAGGATATCATAATTCAAATAGTGGTGCCCAATATATCTGCAGACACCAAAATCCCACCGTAATGGTTAGACTGTCAATGGTTTTAGTCCTTTTGTCAGCATTCGCAAAAGTGCCCTCTCACTTAGAAACGAAGCCACTGCTTTTTCTACACAAAAATTCCTTTCATGCCATCCCAGCAAATCCGCCTCTGTGTGCTCAGAAGCAGAGCTGTTTCTGAATTGTACAAAGAGTCACCATTGCCAGGGCTGCTACATTTTTTTTCTGGCAGCCCCAGCATTCAATCAAGTTTTCTGGGTCTCTTCCAGTTATAACACCATTTAGAAATACTCAGCAGCTCCCAGACTTGAACAATGTATTGATCCCTTTAAAAGGAGAAATATTCTCACAGACCCCCAATGTTTACTTCAATTCTTTTTATTGTAATTTTACTTAAACGTATGCGAATATTAAACACTACAAACTCTTAGGACTTTAGCTTTTAAGTACCTATAAAAGTAAATTTACAGATCAGATGAAAAATAAACTACGAAACCAGTAGAACTGCCATGAACCCTATTAGTTTGAGGAGAGAGAGGAGGACCGCCGCTGAAGATCTGTGGGCAGTGTCGGCGGCTGTGTCCTCATTACGTAGATTCTGAGCTCAGCATGGTGACTGGGATCGTGCCTGGTGGGGTCTGGATCCTCCAGCATTTTCCTGTATTCAAATTACTTCAATGAGCATGGCTTCCTCTAAGGTCATTGGCCTCTACTTATCACAACTACAGCATTTATTTTTGAAGTCCCACTGCTGATTCATTTTTTTTTAATAGCCATTTTTTAAATTGAAGTATAGTTAATTTACAATGTTGTGTTAGCTTCAGGTGTACAGCAAAGTGATTCAGTTTCATATATATATATATATATATATATATATATATATATATATATATATATATATATATATATATACAGAATATTGAGTATAGTTCCCTGTGCTATTCAGTAGGTCCTTGTGCTTATCTATTTTATATATAGTAAAATGTGTACGTTAATCCCAATCTCCTAATTTATCCCTTCTTCCCCCCTTTCCCCTCCGGTAACCATAAGTTTTTTTTTCCTGTGTCTGTGAGTCTATTTCTGTTTTGATAATAAGTTCATTCACGCTATTTCTTATTGAGTCTGTGAGTATTAAAATTGTACCAAGTGTGGTGTCAGCGTACTCATGATCGTAACTGAGTTGAGGGAATTGAATCATGTCACCGTCTTCCGTGAGGTGGTCACCTGGGGGTCTAGATCAGGATTATTACATTTCTCACCAACTTTATTGAGGAACAACTTACAAAGAGTAACTTGCATAGACTTTGTGTACTGTGCTACATTTTGACCAATGTGTATACCTGAGTCACCACACACCAATCAAGATGCACATGGTTACACCTCAGAAAGTGCCCTATTAACACCTTCAGTGAATTCCTTATCTGACTACCAACTCCACCCCTCACTCCCCAGTCCCCAAAAACTTCTTTCATTTTGTTGGTTAAGGACTTCCTTTACCTGGAATCATGCAGCACCTTAGATCCTTCTGTGCTTGGCTTCTTTCAATGTGTCTGTGATTCCTATATATGTTTGGGGACCAGGAGGGTGCTCATTCTCATTGCTGACTCATGTTCCTTTGTATAGCTCTGCCATAGCTTGTTTTTTCGCTTGCCTGCAAATGGACATTTAAGCTGTTGCTGGCTTTTAGAATAAAAGCTGACATGAGCATTTTTATACAAGTCTTTTTGTGGATACACGTTTCCATTTTTTTCCAAGTAGAATTGCTGTATCTGTGATAAGTGTGTACATAACTATATAAGTAATTACCAGCGGACTTCCCTTGCAGTCCAGTGGTTAAGACTCTGCACTTCCATTGCAGACGGCGCAGCTTCGATCCCTGGTCGGGGAACTAAGATCCTGCATGCCACACAGCGTGGCCAAAAAACAAAAGAATAAAAAAGAAAAAGAAATTACCAAATTACTTTCCCAAATAGTTGTAAATATTGTACATTTCTACCAGCAGTATGAGTGTTCCCACTGTCCCATATACTCATCAACAAGTTTGATCAAATTTTTAAAATTTTAGCCTCTCTAGTGGGTGAGGTGGAATCTCAGTGTGGTTTTCATTTGCATTTGCAATGTTTATTAACTATTCACTAAGTTGGATAATTTTTCATGTGCTTTTTTGGGCTTTGGTGTATCTTACGTTTTGAAGACTGTCTAAAATTGCCCTTTTTAAAATTGGTTGTCTATCTCTTATTGAATTTCTGGAGTTTATACATTTTCAATAGAATTCCTATAAGTATTATGAATGTTTTCTCCCATTTTCGTTGTTTTAAAAAACTTTTTAAAGGTTGCATTTTCAATTTTTAACAATGAAATGAAAATAAAGTTTTAAAAGTTCATAGTCTCATTTTTTGAACTGTCTCCTGAAGAGCAGTAATTTTTAATTTTCATAAATAGCCTATCAAAGTTGTGTTTTATTCATTAGTGCTCTTTTTGTGTGTGTGTATGTGCTTTGTAAGATATCTTTGCCTACTCCGAGGCTGAGCACAGTTTCTTCCCTGTTTTCTTATGGATACTTTATAGCTTTACCTTTTATGTTCAGGTCAAGATAATTTTGTGGTTTATCCAAGGTTAGAAGTCAAGATTTATTTCTTTACTTTTCACATAGATACCTAGTTTTTCCAGCATCACTGTTAAGACAACTTTTCTTTCAGAATTGTCAAAATTCTATTAACCACCATGTGTATTTTTTGGATTTCTTGTGTTGCGTGGATTTATACAAACATCAATATGGCAACAGCTATCCTGCCCTATTTAAATAACTTTATAGTAAGCCTTGAAATCAATTAATGTAAGTCTTTCCAACCTTTTAAAATTTTTACTAGCTTTAATAAGTCTTTTGGGTTTCCATGTGAGTAGCTGAACCAGTATGTCAATTTCTACAGAAATGCTTGCTGGGATGGTGTTGAGTCTATAGATTCATTTGGGGAAAACTGACAACTTAGTAACATTGAGTATTCTAATCCATGAACATAGTATATCTCTGTATATGTTTAGCTCTATTTTCTCTGTGGAATTTTTAATGTAAAAATCCTATGCATACTTTCTTAAATTTACTAGAAAGAATATTTTCTGTTTTTAGATGTTATTGTAAATGATACTTTAAAATTTTATTTTCCAATTGTTTATTGCTAGTATATAGTAATGCAGTTGGTTTTTTACATACTTACCGGGGTAAATTCACTTATTAATTCTAATAATTATTTTGTATATTCCTCAGAATTTTCTAAGCAAAAATTTATATGGGCTTCAAACAAAGACCGTTTTAATTATTTTTCAATCTCTATTATGTTTTATTTCTTTAATGCTCCACTGTATTCTTTAGGGACCACCAACAAAATGTGGAAAAAAAGATTCAGAGCCTTGTCTCCTATCCCACATGGAAAGCATTCAAATTACATGATTAAATATAATGTTGGCTGTAGGTTTATTTGTGTATTACCTTTATTAGATTGAAGAAATTTCTTCCTATTTTTTATTTGCTGATTGTTTTTATGGTAAACAAGTGTTGAATTTTGTCTATTTTCTGCATCTGTTAACCTGATCATATGATCTTCTCTTAATGTGTGAATTATACTGCTTGATTTTTGAATGTTGGACAAATACTGCATTTCTGGGAGAAACCCAACTAGGTCACAATGCTGGATTCAATTTTCTAATATTTAATGATGACTTTTATGTTCATGTTCAACAGAAATATTGGTCTACATATTTTTTTCTTGTAAAAGCTCTATCACATTTTGTTGTTAGTTAATGCTGGCTTCACAGAAGAAATTGGGAAGCATTTTCTCAACCTCTCTTTTCTGAAAGAGTTTAAGATTCATATTATTTCTTCATTAAATGTTTGCTAGAACTCACCAGTGAAGCCATCTGTACTTGGGGGCTTCCTTGTTTTTGGAGGTGGTCATTGAGAGGACATGAGTGCTGCTTGACCCTTGAGTTGGACCCAGGCAACTGGAGGCTCTTCACCCCTCCCCATCCTTGAAAGGTGTGACCTACTTGCCTTCCCCAGGATAGAAACTGCCTGAGGAGTAGAGAGAGTCTTGTTTAGACCACTCGGATGGTACATGTAACTGAACCCAGGTAAGGCCTCTTGGGTTTAAAATCTTAAACTTTAAGATTCTGTCAGGCAGGTGCCAAGATCTACTCATCTTGAGGTGATCAGGACAAGCCTCAAGTAAGTTCCCTGCTTGTTAAACCTCCCACTTGCCCATCTGGAGACTCTGCCTTTTTCTTCATTCTCTCCCTGCCCCCTGAGTAGGGGGACCAGTTTCGGATCTCACCTGGGAAGCTCCTGAGGTTGCAAACCCAACACTTGGGAGTAGAATTTCAATTATAAATTCAATTTTTAAAATAAATATATCACAATTCAGATATTCTAGTTTGTGCCACTTTGGTAAGATATTTTCAAGAAATTTGGTCATTTTATTTAAGTTGTCAGATTTTGGCATAATGTTGTTCATACTATGCCTTGTTATCCTATTACTGCCTGAACAATTCAATCTGTAGTTGTCTTTCCAATCTCATCCTTACAGCTTGTGTTTTCTTTCTATTTTTCTTGAAATTTCATTAATCTTTTTTTTTTTTTTTTAAAAAGCTGGGCTCCATTGATGTGTTCTGTAGTTTATTTTCTGTTTCACTGGGTATTTCATGTTCCATTTTTTTCCTACTGTTTTTATGTTGGAAGCTTAGACGATTAATTTTGTATTATTCTATTAAAATATAACCATTTAAAGCTACTAATTTTACTTTAAGGAACACTATATTACATCCTATATATGTTGACATGTTGTTTCACCATTATTCCAAAATATTTTCTAATTTTTTTGGAGATTATTTTTCCTTTGATCTATTTCTTGTTTAAAGTCTGCCACAAATTTGCCAAATATTTGGAAAATTTCTAGATATTTTATTATTACTGAAATTGAATTTTAATATAATTTAAATAGCAGAGAAAATATAATACTTAGGATTTCAGTCTTTTGAAATGTACTGGGACTTGTTTCATGACCCAGTATATGATCTGCCTTGGTCAATATTCCTAGAGCTATGGAAAACATTGTGTATTCTGAAGTTATTAGGTGTAGTGTTCTACAAATGTCACTTATGTCAAGTTGGTTGATAATATTATTCATATCTTCTATATTCTTAGTGATTTTTTGTTTACATTTCCTATAATTTGATGAGAGAGAGGTATTAAGATCTTTATGGTGATGTGATGAATTGGGAGATTGGGATTGACATGTATACACCGATATGTATAAAATGGATGACTAATAAGAACCTGCTGTATAAAAAAAGTAAATATAAATAAATAAAGTAAAATAATAAATAAATAAATAAAATTTGAAAAAAGAAAAAGATACACACACACACCTCTATATATGCTTGTTTCTATTTAGTTATTATGAACTTATATTTTCTGTCATTATGAACTTAACATTAAAGGAAAAATATACCTTAAAAAAAAGATCTTTATGACTGTGGATTTGCTTTTAATACCTTTAGTTCTGTCCATTTTTGCTTGCAATGTGTTAAAATTATTATATATTTTCATACACAATTAGGCTTGCTAAATTAAGAAATGATCCTCTTCCTATCTGGCTATGCTCCTGTCTGAAATTCTTTTTTGTTTGATATTGACATAGTCACATCAACTTTTAAGCTCTTACCGTTTGTATAGTGTGTCTTTTCCTGTTCTTTCAATCTTTCTGCAGACCTTCATATTTAACATTCATCTCTTGGGACCAGCATAAATGTGAGCATCCCAAGGCATGAACATCTGTGTCCCTTCTTTATGTCCTTTTAAATGAAAATCTCTGCCTTTTATGTAAAGAGTTTAGTGCATTTTCATTTATTGCAGTTATTCACACAATCAGGTTTATGTCTATCATCTATTTGTTTTCTATTTGTCCCTTATGTTTGTGACTCCTTTGTTCCTCCTTTATTGTCTTCTTGTGGGTTCATTAGGTGCTTTTCATTATTTCATTAAATCTCTTTTATTGGCTATTAGCTACATATTTTTGTGTTACTTTTGTCATGGTTACTATAAGGGTTACAATGGGTATCCTTAACTTGCCAGTTCACCTTCATTAACGTTACAGTACTTTATGTGTAAGATAAGAACTTTACAACAATATAATTCCATTTATACCCTATCCTATTCTTCGTGCTATCATTGTTAGACATTTTACTTCTCCATATGTTATAAACCCCAATATAATTAATTAATATATAAAGACATGTATATATATATATTGCTTTGAAAAGTCACAAAGTTTTTTTCAATGAGAAAAAAGGCAAAATAACATTTCTATTTGCTCACATGCTTATTCTTTCTAGTGCTCTTCATTTCTTTCTAAAGATAGAAGTTTCCATCTGGTATCCTTTTTTAGTTTCTTTCTAACTTGAAAAACTTCCTTTAGCTTGTCTTGTAGTACAGGTCTGCTGGCAATAAAATCTCTCAACTTTCATTTATCTGAACATTTCATCTTCATTTTAGAAATTTCTTATCACTGGATATAGAATTCTAGGCTGATAGATTTTTATTTTCCCTGGAACTTTAAAGATGTTGTTTCATTATTTTTGGTCTTCCATTGCTTTGAATACAAAGTCTAGTACTTTTTGAACCTTGTTTTCATGTATCTAATATGGCATTTTTCTTCAGCTTCTTCCTTTTTTTAAACTTTTTCATTTTATATTGGAGCATAGTTGATTAACAATGTTGTGTTAGTTTCAGGTGTACAACAAAGTGATTCAGTTATACATATACATGTATCTATTATTTTTCAAATTGTTTTCCCAATTAGGTTATTACAGAATATGGAGCAGTGTTCCCTGTGCTGTACAGTAGGTCCTTGTTAGTTATCCATTTTAAACGTAGCAGTGTGTGCATGTCAATCCTAAATTCCCTAACTATCCCTCACCCCCACCCTTCCCCCCTAGTAACCACAAGTTCATTCTCTAGGTCTGTGAGTCTGTTTCTGTTTTGTAAATAAGTTCATTTGTATCATTTTTTTTTAGATTCTGCATATAAGCAATATTATACAATATTTCTCTTTCTCTGCCTGACTTACTTCACTCAGTATGACAATCTCTAGGTCCATCCATGTTGCTGCAAATAGCATTATTTCATTCTTTTTAATGGCTAAGAGAAGAGCTAACGTCTATCTTTCTGAAACTGTTCCAAAAAATTGCAGAGGGAGGAAAACTCCCACACTCATTCTATGAGGCCACCATCACTCTGATACCAAAACCAGACAGAGACACCACAAAAAAGGAAAATTACAGGCCAATATCACTGATGAACATAGAGAGAAACACTCTCAACCAGATACTAGCAATCCAAGTCCAATAATACATTAAAAGGATTATACACCATGATCCAGTGGGCTTTATCCCAGGGATGCAAGGATTTTTCAATATCCACAAATCAATCAATGTGATACACCACATCAACAAATTGAAGAATAAAAACCATATGATCATCTCAGTAGATGAAGAAAAAGCTTTTGACAAAATTCAAAACCCATTTATGGTAAAAACTCTCCAGAAAGTGGGCAGAGAGGGAACATATCTCAATATAGTAAAGGCCATATATGAGAAACCTACAGCTAACATCATACTCAATGGTGAAAAGCTGAAAGCGTTTCCTCTAAGACCAGGAACAAGACAAGGATGTCCACTCTCACCACTTTTATTCAACATAGTTTTGGAAGTCTTTAGCCTCTCTAAAGATTTTCTATATGTGGCTTTAAGCCATTTAACTATGCTGTTCCTTGGTGTCATTTCATTTATACTTATCCTGTTTAAAGATTGCAGAGCTTTCTGTATCTCTGGATTGCTGTTTTTGATCAAGTTTGAAAAACAAATTCGGCCAACATTAAAAAACAAATTACTTTCCTTTCTTTTCTCCTGCTGGGTAAGGATGCCCCAGCCCTTGATTGCTAGGACAGCCTAGAGCTTCTGGAGTCTCGTTGTTTTTAGATTTCTTTGCGTATACAACTCCCCAATGCTTCATTAAAACACTTTCCTATGACTTTTTATTGGTATAATAGGAGTGATCTTTTAACATCCTTCTAAATATTAACTGAAGTGAAATTTGCTCATATGATTTAAAAAATTAGTTGATGAGTGAAACTTAACGGAAAGTCAATGAAACAAATACAAAAAACTCAAAGGCTATGTGCAAAATTTCAGGATCCTCAGGTCTCACTTTAGAAAAAAAATTATTTTAGAAAATCACAGCTCTCTGGGAGGCTAAGTTCATAAGGAACTTTTCCTTGTCCTGCAAGCTTTATATAGAATATTGGAACAGTCAGTGGTGAGCCCTCTTATTTAACCCAGAAAACCGAGAGCAAGATCCTCAGAGCCAGGGCAAGAGTCTGAGCTAAAAAATAAGGCTTCTTAGCCTGGATTCTTTCCACTTGGGATTGTAGATAAATGTATAAAATACCTTATGAGACATGCTTGTATCAAAAATATTGTATGCTGTTTATCAGAAACTCAAACTTAACTGAGAATCCTCCATTTTTATTTGCTGAAGCGGACAACCCTATTTCCATTCATTGCATAATGCTGACTTTTTGTGTTAAGAGTTTCTATAAGAAGACATGATAATGACAGCTTCTCCTTTTTTTCCAAGTCTAAAGGTAAAAATAAATGCCTATTTTAACGTTCTACTCCTCTCTGTGACCAGAGCTTTATAGGTAGAGATTTTTGACATTTAGTGAAGTCACTTTATGATCCTGACTTCTGGGGAAAGGATCCAAGCAAATGTTTTGTGGAACTAAACTTTCTTTCATTATACTGTAACCTCCATGCGGGCAAGGGCACACTCTTCTTACTGATATTAGAATGGCATTTAATAAAAAATAATACATGCTCATTTAAGGACATCTGGGGAATTATAGCAATGTCTAAGAAAGTAATAAACAATAATGTGACCGCTCAAGAAAAGCTTCTTCACGCTTTGACCCATTCCTTTCACTCTTTATAGACAGAGGAAGGGTGTGTATGTGTCATATTTTTAGAATTGCTATGTCTCATATTCTAGCAGTCAGACTGTGACCATAGCTCTATGCGAGTTTACAGAAACAGTTTTCTGTTAGCCTGCAAGATAACTTTTACCTGCTGACTTCATACCTGTTTACACACACGTGCAATTCTGAAGGCCTAAGATGACTCTGCCTTTTGTGTCTTAGTAACTGTGTTTTTAATTTTCATTTGTTTTTAAATTTGGAGGTGGTTAGTTTTTGTGTATTTTTTATATTTATTTTTTATTGAAGTAGAGTTGATTTACAATGTTGTTTTACAATGTTGATTTACAATGTTTCAGGGGTACAGCAAAGTAATTCAATTATATATATATAATTTCAAATTATAGATATATATATAAAATTTCAAATTCTTTTCCCATATAGGTTATTATAAAATATCGAATATAGTCCCCTGTGCTCTACAGTAGGTCCTTGCTGGTTATCCATTTTATATACAGTAGTGTGTATCTGCTAATCCCAACCTCCTAATTTATCCCTCCCTAGGCCTTTTGGTAACCATAAGCTTGTTTTCTATGTTTCTGTCCTATGAGTCTGTTTCTGTTTTGTAAATAAGCTCATTTGTATCTTTTTTTGATTCCACATATATGTGATATCATATGATATTTGTCTTTCTCTGTTACTCTAGACCTCTTGCTTGCTTCTCCAAATGATACAGACAACCTCAGACCTCCCGGTTAGCATCTCTTGGATTTCCCCTTGCAGATACCCACCTGTTCCAGTCACAGCAGCTAATTGCTTGCTTTTTTGCAGTTTTGAGTCCGGCCAGCAGTTGGCTTTCCCATCCCCCTGAACTTGCTCTCGGTTGGAAGAGCTGTGTCCATCTGGTGCTAAAGAGGGCAAGAGTCACCTAGAGTGGAAGCCATCCATCGCTGAAGAAACCATACAACTGACCCAAAGGAGGAAGATGTTGGGATTCTTAGAGGTAGGACAAGGCCATCTCAATAGTTCAGAAACAGCCTTTGATGTCCCTTTATTGGAGGATGAATGTTGTCCACAAAAATTTTACTGCAGTGACAAATAGGAACTTGGGGGGCCATATGGTAGTCTGCATAGTTAGTATCTGTGGCTTTATCCCTGGCCCGTGCATGGAGGATTTCAATTGTAATAGGGTGCTTAAAATTAATAAATATCTTTATTTGACAAGTGGCCCTGGATATTCTTTGCTTTGGAAAATCCCATCCTGAAAATAACTAGTCTCTCCACAGATCATGAATATTGGGGAACCATGGCACAGAAGTGAAAGAAAGCCCCTGCTTTCAAAAATTGGTGCTTCTACGGGCTGGAAATAGAGCTTAAATTTCAGGAGTCTTGATTACCAGGGAGTCCTGTTTGATATTCCCCCAATTTTTTCTTCAAATAAATTTTCAAGGAAGCTTCCAAGTCTTACAAATCCACCTGCTTCAGGGAACTGAGCAAAGTCATTTCCATACTTGGTCCCAAATTCACTGAATAAATATTTCTCCACCTGCCAAGTGTCTGGAACTGAGCCACCCTCCTCTCCTACTACAAATCTCTCCCAGCCTTCTAAAGTGACTCTTCCCTGCACACCCAGCTCTTTCAGAGAAGGGGGCTCACAGCAGAGCTTTTGGGGCTGTGGGTGACACAGGGATTTCAGCTTTGTCTTTTCCTTCCTAGAACAAAAAGATCCCATGGAAGGCAGCGAGGTCAGGCCAGGAATGGTCATACAGGCCTGTATGCTCCCTGCTCAAGTGCTTGGGGTTTGGCTGCAGATTTTCCCCAAGTCCAGCTTCCTCGAATCGGTCTGCACTTATGTAAGTTATGGATGTGAGCAGGGTTACCTTCTTTCCTGGATACCCAGGCTTCCATGCACCCTGGAGACTCTGGGTCTCCCTCAGAAGTGTGGTCAACATACTGGGAAAAGAGGTTCTGCTGGTATTTTGTGGCTTATAAGAGACCTTTTTTCCAGACAGTGTAGTTGAGAAGAAGCATCAGTTAGTGGTGCAAGCCTGTCGGCCAGACTGAGTCCTCCTGCTTCCTTTTCTTCCTCTTTTCATCTTTTTCTTTAGATCCCCTCCTGGACTCCTCCATCAGCTCAGGCCTCCCTTTCATTGAAAAGCACATTTCATGTGACTGCCTGCATTTAAATCACTTTCAGGGTGGCAATGATGGGACTGAAATAGTCTCTGAAACCTAATGAACATGAATTTCCATGGGCTTCATCACTTATTATCTATAGATTGAAGGACAAGTTTGATGCTTTTCAGTTTACAAAACTGAGCCAGTGATGTTCCCTCAAACAGGTGGTGTACGGTTTTGTGATTTAAGGCACATCTTTTCCCGACACGAAGAAGTCATTCACAAAGGGCTTAAGTTCCTCCTTCTCTTCCATTCTGCCCAGTGAATCTGTCTTAAGCAGTTGGGAGTTTTGTTTGTGGAACGTCTGATGAATTCACTGCCAGCTTTTATCTGGTGACTGTCTGCCCTACATGTTCACCCTGGGCCCCCTCCTCCCCACTCAGCCTGGAGCTGGTGTGACCCCTGGACCCCCAGGCTCTGGTCTGTCTCTCCTGCCCTGCATTCTGCATAGGCTGTTCTTTCGTCACTGGGAACTTTTCTAGTCGACTTGGACCTGAGAGTCATCATTTTCAAGCACTCAATCAAATGCCATCTTTTCCAGAAAACCTCCTTCCAGTCCCCCAATGGGACATAGCTAACGTCTCTGTATAATCATGACACATTTCTACACCCATCTCACACACCCATAAAGGTCTCCTCACTTATCATGTGGCTTGCCAAATAAAAGTTTCTTTGAGGAACTTGTCTCTTTCCCCATTACATAGTAAACCCTGTGAGATCAGAATCCTGGTCTGTTTCATCTTTATTTCTTTTAAAGAAGATTGCCATGTATTCAGAAGACTCACTGCAAATGGTTTTTAGCAAATTGATTCATTTATTAAAATATAAAGTCCTTGCCCACACAGTCTCCCAAGATCCTTTGCCATTTTATGTCCTTAAAAGTCCATCTTTATTGATAAAACTTCTTCTCTAGCCTCAAGCTAGCCATTTAAAAATAAATTATGGGATCTTCAAAGCAGTAGTTATTTAAAATGATAAAGCTATTTTATTTATTACATGGAAAGCCTTGCATTCGAAGAAAGTAGATTAGTAAAGGCAGAGAATTATTATACACATATAAGCATATATGCCTGGAAGAATATAAACTAATACATGAATGGTGGTTCTTTCTAGAAAATGGAATTCTATGTTCCTTTTTTTTCCATGTCTGTTTACCTGCATTTCCTATTCTCTTACAATGACTATATTACTTTAATTTATTGAAAAAAAAATGAAAACAATGAAAGGCCACAGCTAAAGTAAAAAAGAGAAATAGGAATGCCATAATTTGGGGCAATTATCTGTTTTTCAAGGTGTAAGGAGCTGCTACCATGTGGTGCTCAGTGAGCCTCAGATACAGAAGTGGCTGGACGTCCCTAACAGAAACCCTGCCAGACTTTTCTCCGTTGAAAGAAAGCTCCGAAAGGAAGGGTAAAGTCTGCCTACATGCTGCAGCAATATATAAAGAAAAATACCAATACCAATCATAGCATATTTAACATTGTAAGCAAGGAAAACTCTGACCTTTGAAAATCTAGAGAAGTTGGCAATTTATGATCCAATATGTTTTCAATATAGAAAAAAGTTGGCGGAAGACATAGAGTAGGGTTACATTTTCCAAGCAGAAAATGTCCAGGTAACTGCCGATACGTTGCTCACCTGAAAGTCACTTTCAGGAATTCTCTTTCATTCTACCGCTGTCTCTGACTTTTCCTTTCTCCTTCTATGGGGAATTGGCGGATGGATCTACCTTTGACATTTGTGCTCCACAGGTCAGACACCAGAGACGCTTTCACACAGTTTTTCTCCCCTGTTATTTAGAGTCGTGGGAAATCACGATTTAGCAGCCACATATAAATACTTGGTTTTAATTAAAAACTGTATTCAGGACTCTCTTAGTTCTTACTTCTCCAAATGTAAGTAGGTGCTTTGGAATCCTCACCAGAAGGACCGTTTGGGGAGGCCAGTGCTCCCATTCATTGATTTCACTAGAAGAGGGTGAGTGTACAAACATCCTCCAGCCTTGAAATGTGTAAAATGCCTCACTGTTTGCTACGCCCTTTTAAGTTCTGAATTAGAAGATAAATCCTCATGTTTCTCCTGTCATCCTTTTTATTCCTATAATTCTTCTTCTTCAGCCTGATGATGGGGAACATTCCTGTAGGAGTGCCACTCTGTTCTAACTCCTGGCTCACAGATGAGGAAATTAGAGCAGGAGGTGGCAGTGTGGTACCCCATCACTCGGCTCTTTATCCATCAGGGAGATGCCAGTGGAGGCTTTTCACCTCACCTGACCTTTCATCCCCACACCCCAGCAACCCTGGCAGTAGGTCTCCCCCCGAATTTCCCCAAATCACCTAAATTTCCAAATGACCTATTACTCTTGAAGAGTCACATTATTTTTTTAAAAAATATTATTTCATTTTATGGTGGTAAAAACACTTAACATAAGATATATGATGAATGGCACTGACTGACTTTCGAATGTTGAACCAGCTTGCATTCTAGGGATAAAACACACTTGGTCGTGATATATGACAATTTGTACATATTGTGGGATTTTATTTGTGAGGGTTTATTAAAGATGTATGCATTCACGGCTTCCCTGGTGGCACAGTGGTTGAGAGTCCGCCTGCCGATGCAGGGGACACGGGTTCGTGCCCCGGTCCGGGAAGATTCCACATGCCGCGGAGCGGCTAGGCCTGTGAGCCATGGCCGCTGAGCCTGCGTGTCCAGAGCCTGTGCTCCGCAACGGGAGAGGCCACAACAGTGAGAGGCCTGCATACTGCAAAAAAAAAAAAAAAAAAAAAAAGATGTATGCATTCATGTTCGTAAGTGATATTATTCTGTGGTTTTCTTTATTTGTGCCATCTTTGCCTAGTTTTGGTATCAGAGTAAGGCTTGCATCACAAAATATATTCTCCTCTTTGTATTCTGGATGAGTTTGTGTAGTTTCCATATTATTTCTTTCTTAAGTGTTAAAAGTTGAACAGTGAAGACATCATCTCCTGACGTTTTCTGTGCTGGAAGATTATGAACTGTCAATTTAATTTCTCTAATAGGGATAGGACAATTCGGATTATCATTTTTTAAGCACAATACCCTCTAGGCCCATCCATGTTGTTGCAAATAGCGAGATTTTATTTTTTAAATTAAAATCTAATATAATATTTCATCACCTATATATATATACATATATATATCTCACAATTTCTTTATCCATTCATCTATCCTTCTAAGTGGATACCTCTTTGCTTCCATGTCTTGACTATTGTAAATAGTGCTGCAATGAACATAGGGGTGCATATATCTTTTTGATTGAGTGTTTTTGTTTTCTTCGGAAAAATACCCAGAAATAGAATTGCTGGATCATATGGTTGTTCTATTTTTAATTTTTTGAGGAATCTCCATACTGTTTTCCACAGTGGCTGAAGCAATCTACATTTCCATCAGCAGTGAATGAATGTCCTTTTTCTCCACATCCTTGCCAACACTTGTTATTTCTTGTCTTTTCGATGATAGTCATTTTGACCGGTGAGGTGACATCTCCTTGTGGTTTTGATTTTCATTTCCCTGACGATTAGTGATGCTGAGCATCTTTTCATGTGTCTGTTGGCCACCTGCATGTCTTCTTTGGAAAAATGTCTATTGAGGTCCTCTGCCCACTTTTTAAATCAACATTGTTTGTCCTCATTTTGCCAATCTTTCTGTGTTTTTTCTTCGTATTAGGTATTTCAGCTATATGTCCTGGTCTTGAAGGGGTGGCCTTATGTAGAAGGTGTCCTATTGGGTCCAGTGATACAGTCCCCCTGTCTCCAGAGCTGGGTGCCCCAGGGTTATCCCCCGGGTGGGCTCCTGTCGTAGTTGGGCTGTGACTGCTGCAGGCAGCCTGGGGGGCGAGTCTGGCCCCCCTGGTGGGAGGCACTGTAGTGGGGCACCTGCTCCAGTGGGGGGAGGGCAGTTGCTGCTTTGGAGGGGCAGGCTGGGGGTGGGTGGGTTGGGCAGGGCAAGTCCTCAGGGGAACAACAAGGCAGGGTGCACAGGGTGAGCTAGTTTGATGGAGAGCAACAGAAATGATACCCAACAGAGACAGGCCAGCAAGGTGGAAGGAGAGTGAAAAAACAGTGGATCTGCCAGTGCTTGCTTCCATCCCTAAGAAAGTTCCAGAGTTTCCAAGAGATCCCTGTCCCCCTGGCACACTCCTTAAAATGAGTCAGTGTATCTCCTCTTCCTAAGACCCAGGTGCTTTTCAAGCTGCTGCCTCTGCTCTGGAACTCGGAAGGAGGGGGTTCATATAGAAGCCCTTCAAGAGCGAGGTCGGCTTCCTGCAGCCCTTAGGCTCGCCTGGATGTAAGCCTGGCTGGTTTCCAAAGTCAGACTTATGGCGGGGCTCATTCTCCTGGTGTAGGTGCCCCAGCTAGGGAGCCCGAATTGGGGCTTGGACCCCTGTTCCTCAGGGGTGCATCTGTGGTGGTGATATGCCCCCCACTTGTGAGTCACTGCCCTGAAGGTGCTGGTTCTGAATGGACCTCTTCCCCATACCCATGCGGCCTTTCCTTCATATCCTTAGCTGTAGAAAACCTGTCCTGCCGGTCTTCAGGTCATTCTCAGAGATAGTTACTGTATATGTAGTCATAGTTTTGCTGTGTCCCTGGGAGAGGGTGAGCTCAGGGTCTTCCTGCTCTGCAGTCTTGATCAGACCCTACTTGGAGATTCTTCTGTTCAGTTTTATATTCATGCTCTCATGTCTCAATTTTTATGAACACTTTACTCTTTGCTGAATGTAATACATACAACAGAAATGTATGCCATACATATGTCAAATACATACATATATTGGCTGTGCATACAGTTCTTATTTATTAACAATTAGCTATGATTATATGATTAATTATACATATTATGTATACAAGATAGATGTCATATATTTATCACATATATCTCTTAATTATATATAATTACTTACTTCATTTATGGGGTAGTTCTTTTCTTCCTCTGAGCATGTTAACTTCTGTTGTGTTTTACTTTTCTCCTCTCTGCATGGTCTTTATTGCCTCCAAGTTGGTTTTTTGTCTGTTCCTATTATTTCAGGAAGTCTCTCTTTTCCCTGATAGGAGCTTTCTTCAGATACATGGTAATACATGGCTGCTGTATCATAATTAAGGGCTGAGGGCTGAAAAGCTGATCAGAGGCTCTGAAATGGATGAGGCTTGTTACTTTTGACCCCACCTTCAGGGGAGCTGTTGTGGGGTAACCACTAACATCTCATCTCTAGGTCCTTCCTGTTGGGTCCGCTGAATTAGCCAGAGAAGAGCCTTTCCACCGTGGGGTGAGAGCCATCCTTCCATCATCACTGGGGAGCTTGGTGTGGGGAGTGGGGGGTGGATGCTGTGTCCCCAGCAGGACCCTGCCCTGCCTCTGAACTCTCCTTTAATGGTGAGTACGTAGCTGTACTCTCAGGTGAGCTTTGAATCCCCTATGGCACTTCCAGGCTTCTGGCCGTTGCCTAGCCGTGTAGAGTGGAAGTCCTCTTAGGGCAGCATTTCTTCCCTTCTTGCTGTCACTCAATACTCTTTTTGAAAAAAATGTCCAGAGGTTACTTTTTATTCTAAATAAAACTACTTTTATAAATTTTAAGGATATTCTCGAAGATGTAGATCTTTCCCTGGGTTCATTAAGAAAGGGAAGGGAGATCTGGGTGGATCAATGATGACGGGCAGGAAACACAGATGGCCTCTGAACGCACGCAGGCCTTGTGCTTCCACTTCCGAGTGCAATGAACAGATACACAAACACAGCAAAGCTGCACACAAGGCCGTAGACTCACAGGAACAGATTTAAAAAAAAAATTATTTTGTTTCAAGTATAGTTGATTAACAATGTTGTGTTAATTTCTGCTGTACAGCAAAGTGACTTAGTAATACACATATATACATTCTTTTTCATATTCTTTCCCATTATGGTTAATCACAGGGTATTGAACATAGTTCCCTGTGCTACACAGTAAGACCTTGTTGTTTATCCATCCTATATATAATAGTTTGCACCTGTTAATCCCAAACTCCTAATCCTTCCCTCTCCTAACCCTCCTCTCCCTTGGCAACTGCAAGTCTGTTCTCTATGTCTGCAAATGTGTTTATGTTCCATAGATACATTTGTGTCATATTTTGGATTCCACATATAAGTGATAGCATATGGTATTTGTCTTTCTCTGTCTAACTTACTTCGCTTAGTATGATAACCTGTAGTTCCATCCATGTTGCTGAAAATGGCATTATTCCATTCTTTTTTATGGCCGAGTAATATTCCATTTTATATATGTACTACATCTTCTTTACCCATTCCTCTGTTGATGGACATT
Source organism: Mesoplodon bidens (assembly GCF_964165515.1). Classification (NCBI taxonomy): domain Eukaryota; kingdom Metazoa; phylum Chordata; class Mammalia; order Artiodactyla; family Ziphiidae; genus Mesoplodon; species Mesoplodon bidens. Next base: position 1,577,903 of record NC_138166.1, on the reverse strand, counting down.
TAGTTTGCTTCCATGTCTTGGCTAATGTAAATAGAGCTTCTATGAACATTGAGGTGCATGTATCTTTTTGGATTATAGTTTTGTCTGGATATATGCCCAGGAGTGGGATTGCTGGATCATATGGTAGCTCTATTTTTAGTTTTTTGAGGAACCTCTGTACTGTTCTCCATAGTGACTGCACCAAGTTACATTCCCACCAACAATGCAGGAGGCTTCCTCACAGGAAGGGATTTTTTTATTTTTACATCTTTATTAGAGTATAATTGCTTTACAATGGTGTGTTACGGAAGTCATTTGGTTCCTAGAGTTGTTTGTCGAAGCTACTTTCCCTATATATTCTCCCATTTGTTAATTCATTTGTACATTATGTGAATATTTCTGTGCTTTGCTTAGTGTATCCACCTTTAGGTCCATAAATGGAATGTTGTTTTGAATGTTAACTTGATGAAAAATACTGAAGTCCTACATGACATTGCAGGGAGAAAAAAGGCTTAAAATGTGAAAAGAAAGAATTTGTATGTTACAGAACACTAGCCAGTAACCAGTGACTCACTGTGTTTCTATAAATGCCGAAATACTTTAAAATCTGAAATAAAATATTCATCTATATTCAGTATTAGTAACCATTATAAATCCTCTGTAACTCTCCTTAATTGTATGTTGGCACCAATGTTGACCAGAATCTCATAAAACACATGAGCTCACAAGTTTCATACATATTACATTATCTAATAGATTTTTGGCAAATACTTTAAAAATGCAGGTTAACTTGATTTTTGCTTCATGTTTTATAAGTAAGCTAATGAAGTGGATGTATGATATGAAAATGCTAAAAGCACTCCAAGAAATATATTTATCCTAGTTTTTCCTGAGAAATACTGAAATACATACTTAGAAGTAAAAGACTATCTGGTCTCAAAAAAAAAATCCCTTTAAAAAAGAGCTCTGAATTGCATCTGCCAATTTCTGAAGCATGCAAGCATGTGACTGCCAAACAGAAATGTACTTTCTCCCCCGGGGCATCCCAGGCACTGGGTCCTGTACCTCCACCTGCACCCTGTTGTTGCCAAAGCACAGTTGCTGCAGATAGCCAGCAGTGTTGGTCTGACCTGATGACTCCAGGCAAATGGGGATCAAGGCAGACAGGCAACCTCCCTGGGGTCTTTCTGAATGCTGTCCATTGCTGGGGATCGTGCGGTGCCATCATCCGATGCTGTGCGCTGAAGCTTGTTACAGTTGTTCTCTTGCATTCTATTATATTGGTGGGTTGGGCTCCATGTAGGTATGTGTTGTTCACAAAGAATAACTGTTTCTTCCATGTGTAAGGGTACTTCATCCTTTGCACATTTCCAACACGTACTGTGCCTGTTTGCTGCAATGCTGCCTGTGGTGCTTGGAACTCCACAGTTCATGGTCTGGGCTGTGGTACTCTGGGCTGTACTAGGTCCTCCTCTCATCCCCAGGAGTGATGAGCAAGTTGGGGGACACAGCTGAAGGAGGGCTTGAGCAAGCTGGTCTTGCTGCCCAGCATAGGGAGTCCACAAGCCTGTCAGCCTGTCTGGCCCAGGTGGACACATCATACCACTGCTCCACACTGTGACTAGTCCTTTGCAGTGAAGGTCCCTGATGCTGTGATATGCTAGTCATACTTGAGCCTTTGGGGACCATGACCCCACCTGGTCTAGGATGGGAGGCTACTGGGGTCGGTGCATCTGTCAACTCAGCAGGCACCCCACTCTTGTTTGGTATTGAGGGGTTCTCCATTGGGACTGGAGGTCTGCCACGAGTGACAGACACAGTCCCATGTATAGCTGTTGGGAGGCAGGACTCTGCAGAGGATGGAGGGATGGCCCACCTCGCTCCTCTGTATTTAGCCCCATCCTAACAGCAGCTCTGGATACAGAGACTGGAGTCATCAGTCATGTGTGCACTCAGGATTTTGCCCTGTCAATCATTCGGCTTCCAGCTGCTTCCCTGCTCAGGATTCGCTTTGTTCAGGTCTTCTAGGTCAGCTCCCACCCCATCCATCTGTTTTGAAGCCTTGGAAATTTCCTCTTCTTATCTCCTTCCCTGTTCTCACCGTTTCTGTGGGTTTATGCCTCTTTTCAAATGAACATTTATTTTTAAAGTGTATCTGGAAGGAGCAAATTTGGACGTCTGCGTTTAATCTTCCATTTAAATCCAGAAGCTGAATGCACTCTGCCTGAATTCCTCCCCAACTCCATGATTTGCAAAGTGTATTTTGAAAATGAAGACAATGGGAGGTGACCTATCTTATTCTTTATTACAACATACATTGTGCAGCCTGCCTGTTGTATCTAGTGATAGACCATATGAAAGACCCCCAAAAGAAATAAAACACACAAAAACATCCCAACAAAACATATACATGTATAACAATGAAGAAATCCTAGAGGATCAATGAAACAGAAGTTCTTCAGAATAGGTTTTAGTAGACGTAAGACCTTAATATATGAACAAACAATAATTATAAATCAACGGAGAGAATAAAAAGTTGGAAATAAAATGTTAATAAATGAAATAGTTATATATATTAAAAATCATTTTATTAAGACTTTATGTTTTCGAGCAGTTTTAGGTTTATAGCAAGCTTGAGGGGAAGGGACAGAGAGTTCCCGTGTAGCCTTGGCCATGTGCACAGACACAACCTCCCTCGCCGTCAACATCCACCGCCAGAGGGGACATGTGTTGAAAGGGATAAGCCTACACTGACATGTCATTATCACCCAGAGTCCCTAGTTTACATGACTGCTAACTCTAGATGTTGTAGATTCTATTGGTTTGAACAAATGAACAATCACATGAATATATCATTATGGTACCAAGCAGTATTTTTTTTTTTTTTTTTTTTTTTTGCGGTACGCGGGCCTCTCACTGTTGCGGCCTCTCCCGTTGCGGAGCACAGGCTCCGGACGCGCAGGCTCAGTGGCCATGGCTCACGGGCCCAGCCACTCCGTGGCATGTGGGATCTTCCCGGACCGGGGCACGAACCCGTGTCCCCTGCATCGGCAGGCGGACTCTCAACCACTGCGCCACCAGGGAAGCCCTCAAGCAGTGTTTTCACAGCCCGAAAATTCCTCTGTGCTCCACCCATTCATCCTTCCCTCCCCCTAACCCTAGGCAATCACTGATTTTTTACTGTTTCCATAGTTTTGCCTTTCCAGAATGTGATAGAGTTGGAATCATACAGTGTGTAGCCTTCCCAGATTGAATTCTTTCACTTAGTAATATGCATTTAGGGTTCCTTCATGGCTTGACTGTTCCTTTATCACTGAATAATATTCCATTGTCTAGATGGACCACAGTTTATCCACTCACCTACTGAAGGACATGTTGGTTGCTTCCGAGTTCTGACAATTATGAATAAAGTTGCTCTAAGCATCTGTGTGCAGTTTTCCACTGCTTTGGACAAATACCAAGCAGTATGACTGCTGGATGATAGTAAGAGTGTGTTTAGCTTTGTAAGAAACCACCAAACTGTCTTCCAAATTGGCTGCTCCATTTTGCATCCTCACCATCAGTGAACCAGAGTTCCTGTTGCTCCACATTCTTGCCAGAATTTGGTGTTGTCAGTGTTCCAGATATTTTTTGGGGGGTGTTACTCTAATAGGTGTGCAGTGTGGTATCTCATTGTGTTTTTCATTTGTATTTCCCTGATGAAATGATGTGGAGCATCTTTTCGTATGTTTATTTTCCACCTACATATCTTTGGTGGGGTGTCTGTCGAGTCTTTGACCCCTTTTTTAATTGATTTATTTTCTTATTGTTGCATTTTACACATTCTTTGTATGTTTTGGATAACAGTCAGATGTGTCTTTTGCAAATATTTTCTCCCACTCTGTGATTTGTCTTCTCATTCTCTTGAATTGTCTTTCACAGAACAAAAGTCTTAAGTTTTAATGAAGTCCAGCTTGTCAATCATTTCTTTCATAGACTGTGCTTTTGGCGTTGTATCTAAGAGTCAATAACATGCCCCAGGTCATGTAAGTTTTCTCTTGTGTTATCTTCTAGTATTTTATAGCTTTTGTTTGTTTGTTTGTTTTATGTTTAGGTCTGTGATCCATTTTGAGTTACTTTTGGTGAAGGGGGTAAAGTCTGGATCTAGATTAATATTTTTGTGTGTGGATATCAGTTATTCCAGCACAATTTGTTGTAAAGACTGTCTTTGCTCCATTGTGCTGCCTTTGCTGGTTCGTCAAAGATCAGCAGACTATATTTCTGTGGGTCTATTTCTGGACTCCTATTCTCTTCCATTGATCTATTTGTCTGCTCTTTTGCCAAAACCACACGGTCTTGATTACTGTAGCTTTATAGTAAGTCTTGAAGTCAGGTAGGTTCAGTTCTCCAACTTTGCTCTTCTTCAGTATTGTGTTCACTCTTCTGTGTCTTTTGCCTCTCCCTAGAAATGTTAGAATCATTTTTTTCAAGATCCACAAAATAACTTGTTAGGATTTTGATTGGGAGTGCATTGAATCTATAGATCAAGTTGGGAAGAACTAACATCTTGATAATACAGAGTCTTCCCATCCATGAACATGGAAATAGTTATATTTTTAAAATAAATAATTATATATTAGAACAAGTAAATGAACAATTAGCTGATGTTGTGATGAGAAAATTTTTTTCAGAATAAAAATCTATAGGTGAAGTCAGGAAAAATATATAATTGTACATAAACATTTTACGTCTTCTGTACTCCCAGATATTCTCATTATACATGATTTATTATTTTTATATGTTTCTATAATTTCAAAATATTCTACTTGGCATGAACTATATAATAATAAAAATTGTCTCAACAATTTTGATAACTTAGAGACTTTAATTGCCTGAACTTTTAAATCACAAAATGAATGAAAACTGGGGTTTTATGGTTTGAAACCTTAAATTTCTTATTAAGTAATTCACACATTTTTTTCCTTAATGAATGTCCTGATTTTTCCACAAAATATTATCTGACAAGCATCGTTTTATAGATGGACTGACATGACTTGTAAATTGTTTTCCTTCCAAAGCTAAGATGAGCAATGTCTACACAATTACTTTAGCAGTGCTATAAAATGTCCCTTCTCTCTTGTTTCCTAAGAAAAAGATAAAAGGAAGACATCAAACACAGATCATCTTTAAATACTTTAAATGCTTGTGGGGACTAAATACTTTATTCTCATTTTTAACAGTGAGACTCCAAAATTTATGAGTAATTCACATTTATTCTAGTCACTATGATTGGTAGTAGGAATAAAGAGAAAAAAAAACTGTCCTGGGGTGGTTTACATACCAAGGTGGGCTGAGGTGATAAAAAAGGTCACTAAGGCAGGAAATGCTGAATAATGTTATGATTTGTATGGTGGCAGGTGTATGGTCACAGACAGATGGAGTGGGGGTGAGAGCGGGTTAGGGTTAGGGTTTACTCCATGAAGTCACTCCACTGCAACAGGTGAAAACAGAGTGGCCGGCAGGTCTGCTGTCAGGCTGGACTCATTTGCGAGCTAAGTGATTTGTTTCCACTTAGCCTCAATTGGGCAAACCATTCATGATCATAACTCAGCAAAACTACCTGTTTACATGACACCCATACAGAGTGTATGTGGATGTCAATATTCTATGTTGTTGAGTAGACCTGCTTTGCACTAAGGCTGAGATGCAGCTAGCTCAGTCTAAGACACTATAACATTGCTTTATAATCATTATTTAACATTCTGATTGATCTCCAAGTCCGTTCTAATTGATCAGTGTCTGTTCTACAGCAGCTGTTGAATGTTTTGAATTTGTCTCTGTTTACACTGTGAGGAATTTGAATATCTACAAGTGGGTTTGACATGAGTTTGCCACTGAGAACTGGGGAAAGCTGTTAACTATTTTCCATAATAAGGTAAAAGGAAGCTAAAGTGGGGAGACAGAAGGGGAAAGAGGTGGGGAGCCAGTGACATGGCCTGAGCTTCAGGTACATATGGGATGAGGCGTCCATCCCCTTGAGTGGGGAGATGGCCAAATGACCACTTAAGTTAACTTTGTTTCACTTAAATTCTTTTTTACCAATATCCAATAGGTTCAAAGGATATCCAAAGGCTGTAAAGTATACAATAATCCAAACACCCAAATTTTCATCACCAGCCTCAAGAGCAGGAAGAGAACCAGCTCCCTGGGAACCTCTGTGTTTCCTTCTTACTTTCATCTTCTACCTTCCCTCCAGCCCCAGCGAGAAAACCACCATCCTGGACACTGTATCTCATCATTTTTCTTTACGGTTTCATCTCAACCATCTAAATTTCACTTACTCTAGTATGTTGGAAACTTTCCATACATGTACTATTCAGTAATTTTTTTCCTTCAGTATTTTCCTCATGAGGATTATACACTGTGGAAAAATGTAACTATAGTTTTCTAGTTTTAGTTCTCCACACAATTCAGCTATATAAAAGTATGAACGTTCCTCATCCTGATTCTCCTGTTTTTAGACATTTTGTTTCCACTTTTTTTTCTTAGTATCATCATCTGTGAACAATGTCTTAACTTCTGCTGCAGACATGCCAGAGATTCTCTAAGGTATGTGACTTGGAAGGAACATGCTGGATCATTTCATATACAAATCTTCACCTTCACTCAAGTACATCAAATTGTTTTCGGAACTGATTGTACCAGATACCAGCGGTTGGTATCAGCTCTCTTTGTTCTGTTGCCCCCCACCCCAAACATTACAGGTTATAAATGATTCAGTCATGGTTTAATTCATATTTACTTCAAATGAAGATGAGTATACATTTATATATTTGTCATTCATGTTTTCGCTTCCCAGAAATAGCTATTTAAGTAGCTGACTTATTTTCTCTTAGATTGGTTTTCAAATTGTTACTGAATTGTAAGCGTTCTTGGTATGCTTTTTACATTGTCTTTGTTGATTACATACGTGGCAATAGCTTTACCAAATTTCACTTTTCATTCTTTATGGCTGTTTGTTTAACAGAAGCTCTTAATTTTAATGTGGTCAGTATAGGAACAAACCTTTTTCTAACTTTTTATTTGAAATCATTTTAGATTCATAGGAAGCTGTAAATATAGTGCAGGTAGGTTCCATGTACCTTTCACACAGTTTTTCCAATGGTTGCATTTTACTTAACTGTAGTCAAATATCAAAACCAGGAACTAAAGCAGGTGCAGTGTGTATGGTGGTCTGCGTTCTATCCCACGAGTAGATTTATGTAACACCACGGTCAAGATACAGAACTGATTCATAACCACATGGATAGTCCTCCTGCCACCTAGTTCCAGTTGCCCAACAGCCAACTCCCCTGACACTAACCCTAACCTTGACAATGTAACTGCAGAACCAGCCCAAACTGGCCCTATTCTGTTTCTAACAAAGTATTGAGTTGTGTTGTAGAGATAACACAACAAAACTGCAAGTCATGCAGCTGAAGCATGAGCAGAGGAAAAATAATGTTGCTATGATTGTTTTTGAAATCATTATTTAGGGTATATATGCACATATTTCTGCTTGGATACATACCTACGCATGGAATTTCTGCATGATATGATATATGTATAGTCAATTATAGAAGAGTTTTATCTGTTTTAAAACATTTTCTAACATGTTGGTTCTGTGTGGTTATGGTTAGTTAGCACTTGTATGTTGATTGTATATCTAGCATTCTTGCTATACTCTTTTATGAATTTTTTCTTAAGTAAACATACTATCTGTACATAAAGGCTATTTTATATTTTTTTGCTTCCAATCTTGATAGTTTTTCATCTCTTTTCTTGTCTTACTGCACTGAGTAGCAATACTCGTTCATGGTATAAAATTCGTGATTAGTGTCCTTGCTTTTTTTCTTCACTTAAAATGCAAGCATTTATGACTGGATTTTCCTTTAAAGCTCCTTGGGTATGTATTAGTGTTCATTATTACACAAATATAAATATTTTCACATTTATTTCTTCTTTGACCCTGAGTGTTTAACACGGTTTTTTAAATTTTCAAATGTATGGACTTTTTATTTGTTTGTTATTGATTTCTACATAATTGTATCTTCTTGAGAAAAAAATTGTCTCTGATTCAAAGCTTTGTAATGTGTTGAGGTGACTGAAAAAGATTGAGCATTCTTCTATGGTTTGATTTGTTCATTAGGTCAACGTGATCTTTATTACTCAAATCTTCTATAGTCTTATGTGTTCATATATGTTGTTTATTTTTGTGCACTTGATCTATCAATTACAGAGAGGGTAGGTACACTAAAATATTTTATGAAGATCATCCTTATTGTTTTTTCTTATTGAAGTTCAGCCTACTTCTTACCCTATAGTTTTAGTATAAATATTTTCAAATGTACAGAAAGATTGAAAGCATTTTACAGTGGAGTCTTATAAAACCGCCACCTAAGTACTACAATTAACATTTCACTGTGCTTGGCTTTTCACAGATCTGCCCATTTCTTTCTCCATTTGTCAACCCAACATTTTCTTTTGATGTATTTCAAAGTAAACTTTAGTATACTTTCCTACCTTTCTAATATTTCAGCATGCATAACATTGAGAAGAGTTCAATATTTGTTTACACCTTAAAAAAATTGAGATAAAATTTAATTGTTTAAGTGTATCTTCGGTAAGTGCCAACGGCTGTACAAACCTGTGCAACCAAAATCTCTGTTGATATGTAGGACATGACTTTTGCCTTAATATCTCTTCCTAGTAAATCCTTGCTTAACCCAGGCAACTATTCCTCTGATTTTTTTCCTACCATAGGTTAGTTTTTCCTGTTTTTGAACTTTATATAAATGCAATTATACAGCATCCTTTTTTTAAAATTCTTTATTGCAGTATAGTTGATTACAATGTTGGGTTAATTTCTGGTGTACAGAAAAGGGACTCAGTTATATATATTCTTTTCCATTATGGTTTATTACAGGATATTGAGTAGAGTTCCCTGTGCTACACAGTAGGACCTTGTTGTTTATCTATTTTATATATAGTAGTTTGTAACTGCTAATCCCAACTCCAAATTTATCCTTTCTCCACCCCCTTTCCCCTTTGGTAACTATAAATTTGTTTTCTATGTCTGTGAGTCTATATTTCTGTCTCATAAATAATTTCATTTGTATCATATTTTAGATTCCACATATAAGTGATATGATATTTGTCTCTTTCTGACTTACTTCACTTCATATGATAAACTCTAGGTCCATCCATGTTGCTGCAAATGGAATTATTTCATTCTTTTTTATGACTGAGTAATATTACACTGTATATATGTACCACACTTCTTTATCCATTCTTCTGTTGATGGACATTTAGGTTGCTTCCATGTCTTGGCTATTGTAAACAGTGCTGCAATGAATATTGGGATGCATGTATCCTTTCAGACCATGTTTTTCTCCAGATATATGCCCAGGAGTGGGATTGCAGGATCATATGGTAGTTCTATTTTTAGTTTTTTTAAAGGGACCTCCATACTGTTCTCCAGAGTGACTGTACCAATTTATATTCCCACCAATAGTGTAGGAGGGTTCCCTTCTCTCTACACCCTCCCCAGCATTTATTGTTTGTGGATTTTTTGATGATAGACATTCTGACTGGTGTGAGGTGATATCTCATTGTAGTTTTGATTTGCATTTCTCTAATAATTAGCGATGTTGAATATCTTTTCATGTACCTCTTGGCAATCTGTATGTCTTCTGTGATTTATCCCAGGGATGCAAGGATTTTTCAATATCTGCAAATAAATCAGTGTGATACACCACATCAACAAACTGAAGAATAAAATCCATGTGATCATCTCAATAGATGCAGAAAAAGCTTTTGACAAAATTCAACACCCATGTATGATAAAAACTCTCCAGAAAGTAGGCATAGAGGGAACATACATCAACATAATAAAGGCCATATATAACAAACCCACAGTAAACATCATTCTCAGTGGTGAAAAATGGAAAGTGTTTCCTCTAAGATCAGGAGCAAGACAAGGATGTCCACTCTCACTACTTTTATTCAACATAGTTTTGGAAGCCCTAGCTACAGCAATCAGAGAAGAAAAAGAAATAAAAGGAATCCAAACTAGAAAAGAAGAGTAAAACTGTCATTGTTTGCAGATCACATGATACTATACATAGAAAATCCTAAAGACGCTGCCAGAAAACTACTAGAGCTCATCAGTAAATTTGGTAAAGTTACAGGATACAAAATTAATACACAGAAATCTGTTGCAATTCTATACACTAACAACAAAAGTTCAGTAAGAGAAATTCAAGAAACAATCCCATTCACCATCACACAAAAAAGAATAAAATACCTAGGAATAAACTTACCTAAGGAGACAAAAGACCTGTATTCCAAAAGCTATAAGACACTGATGAAAGAAATCAAAGACAACACAAACAGATGAAAAGATACACCATGTTCTTGGATTGAAAGAATCAATATTGTCAAAATGACTATACTACACAAGGCAATCTGCAGATTCAGTGCAATCCCTATCAAATAACCAATGACATTTTTCATAGCACTAGAACAAAAAAATCTTAAAATTTTTATGGAGACACAGAAGACCCCGAATAGCCAAACAATCTTGAGAAAGAAAAACGGAGCTGGAGGAATCAGGTTCCCTGACTTCAGGCTATACTACAAAGGTATAGTCATCAAAACAGTATGGTACCGGCACAAAACCAGATATATAGATGAAGGGAACAGGATAGAAAGTCCAGAAATAAACCCACGCACCTATGGTAATCTATGATAAAGGAGGCAAGAAAATACAATGGAGAGAAGACAGTCTCTTCAATAAATGGTGCTGGGAAAACTGGACAGCTACATGTAAAAAAATGAAATTAGAATATTCTTTAACACCATACACAAAAATAAGCTCAAAATAGGTTAAAGACCTAAATGTGAGACTGGACACTATAAAACTCTTAGAGGAAAACATAGGCAGAACACTCTATGACATAAATCGCAGCAATATCTTTTTCAATGTGTCTCCCAGAGTAATGGAAATAAATAAATAAATAAATAAACAAATGGAACCTAATTAAACTCAAAAGGTTTTGCACAGCAAAGGAAACCATAAATAAAATGAAAAGACAACCCACAGAATGGGAGAAAAAAATTGCAAATGATGTGACTGATAAGGCATTAGTCTCCAAAATTTACAAACAGCTCATGTGGCTTAATAGCATCAAAGCAAACAATCCAATCAAAAAATAGCCAGAAGACTTAAATAGACATTTCTCTACAGCATCTTCTTTAAAGACTTTTTTTTACACAGTATAATGATTTTGAGATTTATCCATGTTGTTGTTTCCTCCTCTTTATTTCTGAACAGGAGTCCAGTATATCTATAGTTGTACCACCATTGTTTTATTCATTTTTCTATTGATGGACTCCTGGGCTGTTTCTAGTTTTGAGGCTATTATGAATTAAAACTATTAAGTTCATACTAGTGTAATCCTTTCTTGTGGACATACCTAGGAGTAGAGTTGTTGGATCATATGGTAGATGTATATTTAGTTTTATAAAATATTTAGTATATTTTATAAAAACAGGGGTCAGTCTTGTTTTCAGAGGAGTTGCACCATTTTGCCTTCCAGTCAGCAACAGAAGAGAATTCTAGTGTCCTACACCCTTGCCAACATTAGATGCTTTTCAGTTATTAAAATTTTAGCAATTGTGGTAGAGGTATAGTGATGAATAATTTTAGTTTTAATTATTGTTTCCTTGATAACCAATGATGGTGAGCAATGTTTCATGTGCATATTGGACATTCATGTATATTTCTTTGTGAAATGACTGCTCAAAGTTTTGCCCATTTTTTAATGGAAATTTCATTTTGATTATTGAGTTTTAAGATTACTTTATAAAGAAAGTTCACTAGTCCTTGATAAATATATATTTTGCTAATATTTTCTCTTAGGCTCTGACTCTGTCTATTCTTTTTTTAATTATATGTTTTGATGAGCAGAATTTTTAAATTTTGGTGAAGTTTATGTTTTCAATCTTTTTCTCTTATTGGTTAAGCCTACTTTTGGTTTTACATAATGTGAGGCTATAATATTAGGCTAAAATATTCACAATTGAGTATTTTATTATTCTTGATGAATTGTACTGTTAAATTAGAATGTAGTAATCTCTGTCTCTAGAAATATTCTTTGCCAAAAGATCATTTTCCCATTTACTAATATAACAGCATCACTTTTCCTTTCGTTATTATATCTAGCAATCATTCTCCACATTAGAATTTCAATCTTTCTGGGTTTCTTAATCTTGCATGAAAATCTATCATTTATCAATAAACTCTAATTCTTTTATGTTTACTTTAATTTTGATATATTTGAATTTGTTTCTCTTCATTTTATTTTGTGTCTACTATTTGTCCTTTGGACTGGATCTTTGTCTTTTTTTTTTTTTGTGGATTGATTATGTAATACTAATCAGTCCTTTTATTTATTTTTTTAAAAGTATTTATTTATTTATTTATTTATTTATTTTTGGATGCATTGGGTCTTTGTTGCTGCACACGGGTTTTCTCTAGTTGCAGTGAGCAGGAGCGACTCTTCATTGCAGTGTGCAGGCTTCTCATTGTGGTGGCTTCTCTTGTTGCAGAGCATGGGCTCTAGGTATGTGGGCTTCAGTAGTTGTGGCATGTGGGTTCAGTAGTTGTGGCTCATGGGCTCTAGAGCGCAGGCTCAGTAGTTTGTGGCGCATAGGCCTAGTTGCTCCAAGGCATGTGGGATCTTCCAGGATCAGGGATCGAAGCCATGTCTCCTGCATTGGCAGGAGGATTCTTAACCACTGCACCACCAGGGAAGCCCTAATCAGTCCCTTTATGATCTTCATGAACAAGACAGGACCTCTGAGTGCTTTAACTTATATTATTTTCTTTCCAACTTTTATATTACTTTTGTTCAGTACCTTGGTTTCATCCTGTTTTGTTAACAGTAATATTAATGGTCTGAAGAGTAGATTATGTTACTAACTAATTATTAAGTTAGTTACTCAACCTATTTGTTTGCTTCTCTGACTTTTCAGTTTAGATTATTAATCTCTACTGAAAATATAGTCTGTAGAGTTTACTAAAGTATTTGTTGGTGGAAAATAATCTCTCACTTCTTTTTCCGTAAAATATCATTATTTCTGTAGTTGATTTTTGGTTTCACTGTGTTTCTGGTTCAGAGGATTAGTTTTTTAGCCAGTCTGAAAAATTCTGAACTGTATTCCTAACAAATATTGCCTCTTGCTTAATCCTTCTATAATCTCTTACTTGAATTCTTATTAATAATCTTCTATGTATGTTAACCTCTTCTTTATATTTTAAAAATACTTTGTTTTTCTTTTCTCTGTGCTGTATTCTGAATAATTTTTCATAATATATATTCATGTTTACTAATTTTATTTTTATCTGTATCTAATCTTCTCTTTAATCTATCTAATGAATCCCCAATTTTAATAATTTTTTCTCAGTTTTGAGAAGTTTATTTATTTATTCCCCAAATCTTCCTGGTCCCTTGCTCATTGCTTATATTTCAAAGTACTGCTTTCATTTTGGGACAAATATTAATTTATAGTCTGTCTCTATTCATTCTGATATCTGCATTGTGTATTTTTCTTTGTTTGTTTGCCTTTGTTCAAAGTGCCTCATTTCCTTGCATGTTCTATGATTTTCTTTTCTCTTTCTTCTTATTTAGAAAACACTTTTGGAAATTTATCTGTGAGTTGAAATGATGTTCCTTCAGAGACTTGTTTCTGTCAGTTGCCTCTAATACCACCAACCCAAGACTATATTAAGTTAAATCCTTCATCTGAGGTTTTTCAGGCAACTCTGCTAGCACAGATTCTGTCTACAAGTTCTGGTTAGGTTTGGTGAGGGAGATAAAAAAAAAAGTCTTCATCCACACTTTAGCTATAAACAACTATGTTTCCTGTTGTTTCCTTCTACTTTTCAGATTGTTTTTTTTTTAAATCCACATTTAGACTGAGGGTGTGATATTCATATCCCAACAGTAAACATAAGTCACCATTCAGACTCCTGACACTAGGTCTGCCCAAGATTTCAATACCTGTTCCTTACAGGAGTTCTTTTAAGAATAAGACCATGAATTTCTTCACATTGATAATATATAAACCCTTCTGCCCTTCCTAAGAAGTTTTCAATAAAGTTGGCTTTGCAGCTACTTAAATTTGTTTTGTGCCCACGTGTAACCCGAGATTCTTTTTATCAATATAAGACAGAAGGAGAGGACATTTGTAGAATTTCTATGCAATTGATTGGTTAATCATTTCAGTGGAAACAGTAGTTCAGAGTCAGAGATAACCCTAATAGTGTAAAATCTCAGAGAAATTGTTGAATACATTGTGAAATTTTCATTTCTATGGCTGTGGATTACATACTATAAAACTATTTTTTCAATATATGGGGACCCCATCAGATTTTTACCAAAAACATATCATTTCTCAATGTAAATTTTAATTTCTCTCTTTGATTTGAATTTGTGTCCCAGTCAAATATCTATTGCAAATTTTATAGTCTTTTCTAGGCAATACAATTTCTGCCCTCTTCTCCTCTATTGATCTATTGAAACCAACTGCAATACTTTGGAAGAAAATTGTTTTTCTTTAGACCATTATCTTCATTTATCTAATGGCTATCGCAGTTTATGATAATAATTAACACATGGAAAACCCAAGCAGTGATTGTTGGATTGATTGAAATGGAGTTGAATCATACAAGTTATCTTTTGGTTTTCTGTGAATTTGAACAATGGGGTCCTCTTTACACAATTCAGCATAATCGTACTGCAAAATCATTTTTTCAATGTGAGTATGTAAAATGGACAGTGATTCTTATGGTAAAGAATAATTAGGAAACAACTACTTTTAAAGAATGAAAAAGTAATCTAGTGTTAAATACTTCATGTTTTAACATTTATTTAGATCTTTGCAAATAGTAAAGTGTTACAAAAATGTTCAATTTTATTTAATTGATACTAATTTGGCCTTTTTACCAAGCCTGCTTTTATTTGCTTTAGAAGTACCAAATGCCTGCCATCAAAAAGAAAATACAAGCAATCAGACCCTCTATGAGCATAGCAGGTGCAGGAAACAAAAAGTAGTGGATGATGCCTATCCACAAATTCCTCTCCTAGAAAGAGATTTCAGAGTTCAGTTTGTGATCCTACAAATAGCATATGGATTTGCTTTGGCGCTTGAGTATCTAGTCTGGGAGCTGATTTGCTTAAATGAGATGATGCATCTATTGTCTTAAAATACCCATCTGGAGAAAGTGCTAATTCTACAGGCAAATAATATAATGTATGTGAAAATGATTTTAAAACCAATAAATCATGATACAAATGTAGACTATCATTATAACTATTCCTTTGAATGCATTTTTTTGTTCTTGATCTCTATCTGCAGATGTTTTTTTCTTAATATTCAAGTTTAAATCTCAACTATTGAAATTGAATGCTTTAAACTTGTTATAGTTTATGAGCAATGGCCATACTCACAATTTTTTGGTTTAAATATTTATGGTAGTAAAATGATCATGTATAATAATAATAGTTATTTTTTAACATCTTTACTGGAGTATAATTGCTTTACAATGGTGTGATAGTTTCTGCTTTATAACAAAGTGAATCAGTTATACATATACATCTGTTCCCATATCTCTTCCCTCTTGCATCTCCCTTCCTCCCACCCTCCCTTTCCCACCCCTCTAGTTGGTCACAAAGCACCAAGCTGATCTCCCTGTGCTTTGTGGCTGCTTCCCACTAGCTATCTATTTTACATTTCGTAGTGTATATATGTCCATGCCACTCTCTCACTTTGTCACAGCTTACCCTTCCCCCTCCCCATATCCTCAAGCCCATTCTCTAGTAGGTCTGTGTCTTTATTCCAGTCTTGCCCCTAGGTTTTCATTACCTTTTCTTTTTTCTTAGATTCCATATATATGTCTTAGCATATGGTATTTGCTTTTCTCTTTCTGACTTACTTCGCTCCGTACGACAGACTCTAGGTCCATCCATCTCACTACAAAGAACTCAGTTTCTTTTCTATTTATGGCTGAGTAATATTCCATTGCATATATGTGCCACATCTTCTTTATCCATTCATCTGATGATGGACACTTAGGTTGCTTCCACGTCCTAGCTATTGTAAATAGAGATGCAATGAACATTTTGGTACATGACTATTTTTGAATTATGGTTTCCTCACAGTATATGCTCAGTAGTGGGATTGCTGGGTTGAATGGTAGTTCTATTTTTAGTTTTTTAAGGAACCTCTGTACTGTTCTCCATAGTGACTGTATCAATTTTCATTCCCACCAACAGTGTAAGAAGGGTCCCTTTTCTCCACACCCTCTCCAGCATTTATTGTTTCTAGATTTTTTGATGATGGCCATTCTGACTGGTGTGAGATGATATCTCATTGTAGTTTTGATTTGCATTTCTCTAATGATTAATGATGTTGAGCATTCTTTCATGTGTTTGTTGGCAATCTGTATATCTTCTTTGGAGAAAAGTACATTTAGGTCTTCTGCCCAATTTTGGATTGGGTTGTATTTTATTTTTTGATATTGAGCTGCATGAGCTGTTTATAAATTTTGGAGATTAATCCTTTGTCAGCTTCTTCATTTGCAAATATTTTCTCCCATTCTGAGGGTTGCCTTTTAGTCTTGTTTATGGTTTCCTTTGCTGTGCAAAAGCTTTTAAGTTTCATTAGGTCCCATTTGTTTATTTTTGTTTTTATTTCCATTTCTCTAGGAGGTGGGTCAAAAAGGATCTTGCTATGATTTATGTGATAGAGTGTTCTGCCTATGTTTTCCTCTAAGAGTTTGATAGTGTCTGCCTTTACCTTTAGGTCTTTAATCCATTTTGAGTTTATTTTTGTGTATGGTTTTAGGGAGTGTTCTAATTTCATACTTTTACATGTAGCTGTCCAGTTTTCCCAGCACCACTTATTGAAGAGGCTGTCTTTTCTCCACTGTATATTCTTGCCTCCTTTATCAAAGATAAGGTGACCATATGTGCATGGGTTTATCTCTGGGCTTTCTCTCCTGTTCCATTGATCCTTATTTCTGCTTTTGTGCTGGTACCATACTGTCTTGATTACTGTAGCTTTGTAGTATAGTCTGAAGGCAGGGAACCTGATTCCTCCAGCTCTGTTTTTCTTTCTCAGGATTGCTTTGGCTATTCGGGGTCTTTTGTGTTTCCATACAGATTGTGAAATTTTTTGTTCTAGATCTGTGAAAAATTCCAGTGGTAGTTCGATAGGGATTGCATTGAATCTGTAGATTGCTTTGGGTAGTAGAGTCATTTTCACAATGTTGATTCTTCCAATCCAGGAGCGTGGTATATCTATCCATCTATTTGTATCATCTTTAATTTCTTTCATCAGTGTCTTATAATTTTCTGCATACAGGTCTTTTGTCTCCTTAGGTAGGTTTATTCTTAGGTATTTTATTCTTTTTGTTGCAATGGTAAATGGGAGTGTTTTTTTAATTAACTTTCAGATTTTTCATCATTAGTGTATAGGAATGCAAGAGGTTTCTATGCATTAATTTTGTATCCTGCTACTTTACCAAATTCACTGATTAGCTCTAGTAGTTTTCTGGTAGCATCTTTAGGATTCTCTATGTAGAGTATCATGTCATCTGCAAACAGTGACAGCTTTACTTCTTCTTTGCCAATTTGGATTCCTTTTATTTCCTTTTCTTCTCTGATTGCTGTGGCTAAAACTTCCAAAACTAGGTTGAATAAGAGTGGTGAGAGTGGGCAGCCTTGTCTTGTTCCTGATCTTAGTAGAAATGCTTTCAGTTTTTCACCATTGAGGACAATGTTGGCTGTGTGTTTGTCATATATGGCCTTTATTATGTTGAGGAAAGTTCCCTCTATGCCTACTTTCGGGAGGGATTTTGTCATAAATTGGGGTTGAATTTTGTTGAAAGCTTTCTCTGCATCTATTGAGATGATCATATGGTTTTTCTCCTTCAATTTGTTAATATAGTGTATCACATTGACTGATTTGCATATATTGAAGAATCCTTGCATTCCTGGGATAAACCCCACTTGATCATGGTGTATGATCCTTTTAATGTGCTGTTGGATTCTGTTTGCTAGTATTTTGTTGAGGATTTTTGCATCTATCAGTGATATTGCCCTGTAGTTTTGTTTCTTTGTGACATCCTTGTCTGGTTTTGGTATCAGTGTGATCATGGTCTTGTAGAATGAGTTTGGGAGTGTTCCTCCCTCTGCTGTACTTTGTAATATTTTGAGAAGGATAGGTGTTACCTCTTCTCTAAATATTTGATAGAATTTGCCTGTGAAGCCATCTGTTCCTGGACTTTTGTCTGTTGGAAGATTTTTAATCACAGTCTCAATTTCAGTGCTTGTGATTTGTCTGTTTATATTTTCTATTTCTTCCTGGTTCTGTCTCCGAAGGTTGTGCTTTTCTAAGAATTTGTCCATTTCCTCCAGGTTGTGCATTTTATTGGCATAGAGGTGCTTGTAGTAATCTCTCATAATCCTTTGTATTTCTGCAGTTTCTGTTGTTACTTCTCCTTTCTCATTTCTAATTCTGTTGATTTGAGTCTTCTCCCTTTTTTTCTTGATGAGTCTGGCTAATGGTTTATCAATTTTGTTTATCTTCTCAAAGAACCAGCTTTTAATTTTATTGATCTTTGCTATTTTTTTGTCTTCTTTTTATTGAGGTATAGTTGATTTACAATGCTGTGTTAATTTCAAGTGTACAGAAAAGTGATTCAGTTTTTATGTATATATTAATTTTCAGATTATTTTCCTTTATAGGTTATTAGAAAACTTTGAATATATTTCCCCGTGTTATGCAGTAGGTCCTTGTTGTTTGTCTATTTTATATTTAGTAGTATGTGTATCTGTTAATCCCAAACTCCTAATTTACTCCCCACCCACCCCCAACTATCCCCTTTGGTAACCCTAAGTTTATTTTCTAAGTCTGTGAGTTTGATTCTGTTTTGTAAATAAGTTCCTGTGTACCATTTTTTAGGTTCCACATATAAGTGATATCATATGATGTTTGTCTTTCTCTGTCTGACTTACTTCACTTAATATGATAATCTCTAGGCTTATCTATGTTGCTGTAAATGGCATCATGTCACTCTTTCTGATGGCCAAGCAGTATTCCATGGTATAACTCTACCACATTCTGATGACTGCATCTGAGCAGTCCTCAGCCACTCTGTTCCTTTTAATCCCTTCCTTACCCAGAGCAGGACTTCTCCTCCACAGAACCCCTCACTGTCTACTTCCCAGGAGCTCAGATCTCATGCTGCTCTGTCAGCTATGCCCAGGAGATTTCTGAGAGCATGGACACCAGTGGGGCTCTGCTTGGAGCCATCATCACCTGAGGATGCCTCTTTGACCACTTCCTGTCCAATGTTGTTCCTGGACGCCCCGTATGTGCTCTTGTTGTTTCAGAGGCTAAGGCTGACCCAGTACCTCCCCCTGGTTACCACCTCCAGGGTGGCAGCCTCTGCACTGACTATCCTGAGTCCTGATGTGCTGTTTGAGACTCTTCATTTCTATAGAGACACTTCCTCACTCTTTTTGGAGCTCAGTGGATCTCAGTCAACCCCATCTGTGTGTCTTTGGCTGCCCCTCTCAGTCCCTAATGAGGTCTCAGTGCTATGGGCTAAACCTTGTTCACGCACCAGGCCAGTGGAAGACAAGCCTAGCGGACACTCAGCCCTCCCTGCTCACTGGCAGCAGGGAAAAAAAAATTGATTTTCCCATTCATGAGGAATGCAATATGCATTAACTGTCCTTCATGTAAAAAAAGAAAAAAAAGAAAAAAAAAAAGAAAGGCAAAAAATAAAAGCAATAAAACCACAAACCAAAATACTAACATTGTGTGGTCTGCTGGTCTGACTCACCTGTGTCATTCAGGTACGTTTCAAGTACTTTCTATCCATTATTCCTTTTAATCTTTCTAAGGACTCTAGTAAGTATTATGCTATGTTATGGTGTATTATGGATTTTCTGGGTTTCTAGTAGTAAATCAAATCTTTGAATGTTAATGTCATGAAGTCAGGAACTACCAGGTCTGCTGACATGAATATTCATGTCTTACATGTATGGGCTATGCACCATAGCCTCCCTCTAAGTCCCCCTCTTGGTGCACCTTCCTGCCTAACAGGCTGCTCTATCTGCATCTCTGTAGCAGATCTCCAGGTCTTCTATGCGATGCTGGCTCAGTCCTTAACACCTGGGAATTCTGACCTTTGTTCTTCAAGTTATGCAAACGTATATTTTGTTTGAGTAGCTCTCACTTCAGTTGAATAGACCTTTGTTCTGTTGTGGCCAGGAGTCCCCATTATTCAGTTTATCCTACATCACACTTGAATAATCTCCTTCCAGTTGAATATTCTGGATATTGACCTACTGGTTAGTGTCTGGTGTGGTCACCACTCTTTCTCTGACTTAATATTGGAATATCTTGCCTGCCCTCTCTCCCTTATTTGCCTGGGGACAGAGGTTATTGTTCTAGCCTTCATTTTCACTCATGTGCATCAGTTCTTGAGGGTTCATCTTTCAAAAGAAGTTTCTCGCACCAATACACAATTCAATTAGAATTTTGTTCATGTCCTCATGGTTCTATAAGATATTACAGT
Source organism: Mesoplodon bidens (assembly GCF_964165515.1). Lineage (NCBI taxonomy): Eukaryota > Metazoa > Chordata > Mammalia > Artiodactyla > Ziphiidae > Mesoplodon > Mesoplodon bidens. The sequence goes on along the minus strand of NC_138166.1, from coordinate 1,557,250 downwards.
ATAGTTATTTCCCAACAGATAAAATGGAGCTGAGCAAATATTTTGAACTCTGTCAATATTATCAGAAGAAAGTGCAGAGGAAAATAGAAAATGTTTAGAGAAGTCCAATATCACCCCATCAGGCAGTGTCACAAATGCACCTGCCCAATTTAAGGTCTCTGTCCAGATGTGATGCCAAGCCTCGAGGCCCTTTGTGGTGTGTGGTCCTTCCACACAGCCTTTTAGATATCTGGGATACTTTCTTTCCAAGAACAAGTAGACTTTTTAAGCATCCAAACCACACCCAACTTGATCACAGATCTCCCTTGAGGAGAATAGAAACACTGCTGAATACCTGTTTTATTTCCTACAATTCACTCACCGACACTCCTAGCCCATTAATCACCTTTATGTGATTTTTTTTTTTTGCAAGAAGGGACGTGGTGGCTACATCCATCATTTGAAACCAGCCTTCATAGCCTTCATCAGTCTGAACACAGACATCACGTTCAGAGACGAGCATCTTGGCTCATGGGCAGAGTGTAGGCGTCATTTAGCTGGAGTCGGGGAACATGATTCTCAAATGTTTGCTGCTCCTGCAGTGGGTGGGACTAGAACATACATCCTCTAGCCTTGAGTTTAAGTCGTGTTTTTGTCACATCGGTCTCTACTCATTTAGGTCATCTTCTGACCACACCCTTATGGGCATTTCCCTCTTCAAGAAGGAACTCAAGGGTCTCTTTGGCTGCTCCATCCAGAGCTGTGTCTGTACTCACTTCTTTTGCAGTGTGTACTAACCAAGCGTCCTGTTCTGAGATCCAGGTCAGGAGATGCTTGAGTGATCCACTCAGCCTCATAAGGAAAAGATGCAGGAGCGTAACTCCTGGCAAAAATCTGGTAATTCCATGAGGGGAGGCTCCTTCACCAAGAGGAGGTGGAATCGGGTGACCTTTGATACTTTCTACTTTATCATTTTAAGCTTTTTGTAAGAGAAATATTCAGTAGGACTATGGACTTTTTAAGGAAGGTTGTGTGGCTGAACCCCAGCAAGGAAGGCTGGCTGAAATGGCATACTGTGTACAAGATATGTTATAACACTGGAAGTCTTCACTGAGCCCAGGGATTAGCCTTTAAGCCCTGCCCACTGGTCACTCAATATTGTCAGAATCATAAAACTGACTGAGCTTGAGGGATGTTGACTAGTGTTCACTAAATTCCTGAGGAAAACATTTGTATACAACAGATATTCAGGTTTTTCATCTGAAATACCCAGGGGATTGCATTTTCGTTGGAATGTGTTGTTGCTCCCTTCACCCTGGAGACAGAGGGCAGTTGGGAAAGTTTTTGCCATCAGGAGGTTGTTTTCAGAGTTCAGAACTGACTGAGCTGAATTTATTGGCTGGAGATTGAATCAATCACCAATGGACAATAATTTAATCTATTGTGCGCATATAATGAAGCCTCCATAAAAACCAAAAAAGACAGGGTTCAGAGAGCTTCTGGTTGATGAACAAGAACACATCCACATGACACTGTGCAGGGCCCCAAACTCCACGAGGACAGAGGCGCCTTTGTTTGGGACGTCACCTTTTGTATCTCTTCACCTGGTTGTATCTTTTAGCACCCTTTTCAATACATGGGTAATCTAGTAGGTAAATCATCTTCCTGAGTTCTGTGAGCTTCTCTGGAAAATTAATCGAACCCCAGGAGGGGGTCCTGGGAAGCTCTGATTTATAGCCAATTAGTCAAAAGTACAGGTAACAACCTGGTCTTGCGATGGGCGTCTGCCTGAAGTTTTGGGCAGCTTTGTGGGACTGAGCACTTTATCTGTGGTATCTGACGCTGTCTCTAGGCAGATGGTGTCAGAACTGAGTTGAATTGTGGGATCCCCAGCTGGTATGTGGAGCATTTCTTGCTGTTGTGTGTGTGTGTGTGTGGGGAACACCTTTCCTGCTCCCCCAAACAGTGGAATTGGGTACTGGACCCTAAATAGTGTCCTATGCAGTTGCACAGGAACCTCTCTTGGAAGTTCCCCATGCTTGGTTTAGGGCTCCACTCTCATCCTAGTGAGTAAGAGACCCTACCATTTCACTTGGCACCAGGCCCCATAGACTATGTGACCAGACACACATGGAAAAGCACGGAATTGCTTGCTGTGCAATGTAGAGAAGGCTTTGCCCTTGACAAGGTTGCCTGCCAGGGGTTCTGGACGTGGGATGGGATGTGAAAGATGTGAAAGAAAGGCAGTCTGCAGCATCACAAAGGAGAGGAGCCGTCCTAGTGATGGGAGGTGCTGGACAGCGTCAAGACCGAGGAGGTGAGCTCAGATTACAAACGAGGCAGCCCAGTACGAAGTCAGAAGCTGGGAAAAGTGGCCATTCCTTGTTGAGAAGTCGGTGATTTGCTCCTAGACCACAAAGAGTGCAGGGTATTGGAACCCCAGGGCTGGTGGTGCCCAAATGCCTTAAATGGCCCACCCAGATTCTCATGTTTTTTGTTGGACTGTTTTCCTTACTAGAAACAGTATAGTTTGAAAGACCTGGTTTCCTTTCTTATATAGTAATGCTGTTACTGGCTCATCTCAGTAACTGGACAATTTCTTCATTTTGTAGCCCAGTTGTCATAGATACCATGAAAGAATGTACCTATGCCAAGAATATTCAAATAAAATATTCTATCTTTTGCAACTGATCCATGGATAGCAGTTAAAAGGACAGCACTGCTACCATCTGAAGAGACGGTCCATGTCATCTTTGTCCATTGGCTTTTGAAGGCTTTTGAAGATTATAAGACTTATTAATTCTCAATGGGGGAAACAAATCCAAATTAGTCTTTGTGTCTAATTTATAATGAAAATAATTGCCAACATTTATATGAAGGATACCATGTTTCAAGTACTATACTAACCATAGATATCTCTCGTTATCCTCATACAAACACAATAAGGTAGGAAGATCAGTATGCTCATTTCACTGTTGAGAAAACTGGGGCTTAGAACATAGAAAACAGACTTGTGGTTACCAAAGGGGAGGTGAGGTGGGGAGGGATGGGCTGGGAGTTTGGGGTTAGCAGATGCAAACAAGGTCTTACTGTATAGCACAGGGAACTATACTCAATATCCTGTGATAAACCATAAAGGAAAAGAATGTGAAAAAGAATATATATATATATATATATATATATATATATATATATATATATATATATACACACACACACACATATATAACTGAGTCACTTTCCTGTACAGTAGAAATTAACAACATTGTAAATCAGCTATATTTCAATAAAATAAATTAAAAAAACCCCTGGGGCTTAGAGAGTATAAATAATTTGTCAAAGGTTACATAGATAGTAAATGTTGGAGCTGAGATTCTCGCCTAGACAATCTGCCTCAGAGCAATCCCTTAACTTCCTTACTGAATGTGAAACATAATTCTGACCCCTCTAATATGCTTATTTACATTGAATTAACCTAAGAAGGCTGATACTATTGCATTAATTGCTAGTCTAACAACAGCTCTTTCTTTTAACCTCTGACCCACTACGTGGGGAACTCAGACACTACCCCCTCTGCGTCCACATTGCTCTAGAAAATACCCCACTATTACAGTACTTAGGACATGAGGTTTGATCATTGGCTAGCTGACCTGTCCTCTCCACCATTCCTGGGTCTTTGGAAAAAATGATGCTCTGTGTCTGAAATCAGCATCTAGAATAGTGTCCAACATCTAAGATCTCCTAACCCATATCAACTGAGGGGGTAGACAAAGGGCTGTGGGTAATTCCAGACCAGAGTTTAGGAGGCTTCAGGGGGAACACACTGTCACGCTGCTCTCCTGAAGGTTGGCCTCTGCCCGTCTCATCTTCCATGCACTCTCTGCTTCGTTAGTCACGATGAGCATCCTCTTCTTAAAACTCTCGCCTTTTCAAATGGTTGGCTATTTCGGTTTTTATGAACATGGCTAAAGGGAGATTCTTGTCTTCCTTTAGATTTTTTCTTCTTTGTTTTTCTCTTCTCGACAACTTTTCCAGAAATTGAGGACTCCACAGAGAGGATTTAGGGAATGTCCAAAGCCTTTCCAGCCAGCAGAGCCATCCCATACTTCTCAAGACATTTTGACTTCTATATTCAGGGAAGCCTGGGATTTGGAGAGTTGAGTAGAGATTCTTTGTTGGTTCTGCAGGAACCTAGAAGTTTGGTAATTCTTCTGTGTTCCCATCCCTGCTACAGAGGAAAGCTTTTGTTTTTCGTATTTTACCTCCCAACTCCTGCCAAGTTACCATTTTCTTGACTTCAGAATAGTCAGGAGCCAGGAAGAGGCACCCATTTGACTTAGGGGGTGTAATATTTTATGACTATCTCTAAAGCTTTTTTTTTTTTTTTTTTACAGCTTTTGCTTTTCTCATTCCCCTCTAGTCAAGCTACCAGGGGGAGATAATTCCATAGAAACTGCTGCCTTATTTGCTTTCCTTTCTGACTCATAGGGTAATGTGCTTAGTCACCAAAGAAAAAAGCCAAACTGAATCAAATTCACCTTCTGATTGTTCACAATCATTACTCATGTACAAACGTTATCAAGTAGTTTTGGGAAGTGAAGCAAAATAAAAGTGTGATTGCTCTTGTTAAATCCCAGCCCTGACATTCTCTAGAGGCAGAATCTTGCAAAAGATCTGTTTTCTCTCTGAATTGTATTTCTCTTTTCTATAAAATAGAGTCGCTATGGAGTTGTGTCAATATTTAATTTAAAAAGAAGCCTATGTAAAGCGTCCATAATAGTGTCTGGCAAGTAGTAGGTGTACAACACATGTTAATGTCCTTTCCAAGTTTCTATGCTAAAAACTGGATATCAAACATTCATGTAGTATAAGCAGGTAGCAGGTATCCGAATCAATCAACTGTCCAGTCTCAACTTGGAAACTCTGGTGGTAATTCACTACTCTCCATGGATTGTATTTTTTGTTTAATTAATTGATTTATTTATTTTTGGCTGTGTTGGGTCTTAGTTGCTGCATGCGGACTTTCTCTAGTTGCAGTGAATGGGGCCTACTCTTCATTGCAGTGCACAGGCTTCTCATTGCAGTGGCTTCTCTTGTGGTTGTGGAGCATGGGCTCTAGGCACACAGGCTTCAGTAGTTGTGGTGCGTGGGCTCTAGAGCGCAGGCTCAGTAGTTGTGGCACACGGGCTTAGTTGTTCAGCGGCATGTGGGATCTTCCTGGACCAGGGATTGAGCTTGTGCCTCCTGCATTGACAGGAGGATTCTTAACCACTGCACCACCAGGGAAGTCCCCATGGAATGTATTCTAAGTCCTAATAGTAGAGAGATCTCTCTTAGAAGGAGTTGAAGAGACAGAGCAGAATTGGACAGGGTAGCATGCGATTTGGGATTTTGCTTGACTATCTGGGGTAGTATTTCCTTTCCCCATCCCCCAAATAAGGAGGCCAGGTGGCCGACAGACTCTGGGATAGCTCCCAATGAGCCCACCTCCCGGGTCTCATGCCCATTGGTACTCTTCACCCTTGAGTATGGGGAGGGTCTGTGACTTACTTTTCTCCAAAAGGATATGGGTGGTGATGTAACATCCATGATTACATTCAGCAAGATTGCAATGTGTGTCTTTCAAAAAGACTCTAGAGCGCTCAAATGAATGTTCGTACTCATTCAACATCACAGAATGATCTTTATCATCTCCGCTCAGTGTTGTAGCAGCTTCTCAAACATGAGATGCTGAGTTCACAAGCTTGGCCCTCAACCAACCATGGTTCCCTGCCACCTGCCCCAAGCTCTGGATCGGAGATCCCTCTCCTCATTAATTTTGCCCCTGTCTCTAGCTTTGGCATCACAGTTTACTGATGCTCTTGAAGTTGACCTTGCTTTACCAAATACTCCAGGTGTGCATCTTGACTTGTGGTTCAGCATTTCTTGGACGGACTCTCTGGAGAATAGACCTCCGTGGCTTGACCTCCTCATGGGCAGCCTCAGTGCACCTTGCCTGGCAATGTCTGTCCCCATTCCTCTTCTTGGTTTCTGTATTCATGGATAGATGTGAGAAACATTATAGCTTTTTCAACTAGGTGCAAGGAAAAAACCAAAACAAAACAGTTCCTTCTCCCTTACCCAAACGAGCACAGGGAATTTCGTCCTTGTTAATTTTGATCACATTGGCTTTGCCACTGCCTATTAAGTTCATTTGAGATGCTGGCATCCAATAAATGTTCTAATTATCCTGGCTACTGTCCACTCCAAAAAATGACGAATGCACTGCACAAATATTCAACTATATCCACGATACATTTGTAGGACAAATCTGGAGAAAATATAGTCTTATTCTCCAAAGTAAGTTTTAAAAAACCCAGATATTTCCTTCCCATAGGGTAAGACACAACCAGACACAACCAGAAGAGTTGCTCAGAGACTTAATGGAAATCTTAAGAGAAATTTAAGACTCTTGTGTTTAAGAGATTAAATCCAAATATTGAAATACATTGTTTCTTTTTCTTTATGTTTCATGGTGATTAGGTGTTTTATGCTTTTGTTTTTTGGAAGGAATGGAAAAGTAGACACGACCTGCAAATGTATGTGATGGAAACTTGTCAAATGTGGGCCACATCACTACCATGGACTCACTTTTAGCACCATATGAACCCAATGCCCAGAGTTTACCTAAACTGTTGGTGTTACCGAGGGAGATTCTTAGTTTGCTCTGTTAAAAGAAGGGAGTGAAACAGAGAAGTCCAGGTGTCAAGCACTCCTTGCTCCTCCTGTTGGAGATGCCGTGGACCACACATCAATATGCTCAGTGGATCCTTCATCCGTCTCAGTATTTCTGAGGAGTGCCCGGAATTAAAGACATTCATTTTACTGGACCAGACACTTGTCTTTGCAGCCCTTGATGGAGACTTCCATCTTTACTGCAGGCCATTGGGCCATAATAACTTTTAGTCTTCAAAGTGCAGACCTAGATTCAAACTGAGCAAGAAAAAGAAAATGCTGTAGCCTGTTTTTTCAAACCTGTCCCTTGACTCATGGATTCTTAAGCAACAGAAGAATTTTCCTCCTGATTTTTGTATTTTCAAAAGGATTGGCCATGGCTCATCCTCATCTGGAGAAGCCTTTGATGGGTTGTAACCATGTGTCCACTTTTAAATGAGTGGTACCATCTAAGCATCATCACCATGTTCCCCATTTACTGAAGGCCTTGTGCTAGGCTTGATGCTGGTTATACATTTTCTTTAACCCTCAATTTCCTTATATTGTAGGTATTAGTATTTTTCTTTTGAAAACAAGGAAACTGAGGCTCAGAAAAGTTAAGTGCTCAGATATGTGACTTCAAAATCCCAAAACACGAAGATAATGTCTCTTTCAAACAGGCATGTTCACGCATATTTTGGTAAAAGGAGGATGCTCAGGGACTTCTCTGGTGGTCCAGTGGTTAAGACTCCATGCTTCCACTGCAGGGGGAATGGGTTCCATCCCTGGTTGGGAACTAATATCCTGCATGCCACCTGTCACAGCCCAAACAAAAAGGAGGGTGCTCAAATGGTGGGTAAAACTGGGAAAGGGCTGTAAATATACTCATGTCAATTTAAAGACACAATGACAAGACTACACACATTTATTGAATGGAAATGTACGTACTGAATAAAAATTATGTGGTAACTTAAATCGTTGTCTATTCAACAAAGGTATAAAAATACACTTATAAAGATATAAGTATGTTGCTTAGTTTTGAGTGGGTTTGAAATCTGATCCCAGTTCTTTTTTGGCTTCTTTGTCTTTGAACAAGTATCTATGAAAACTACAGGAAAATGCATACACTCACGTGTTTACAGGAGTCCGATGGGACAAACCCTCAATACCAGATCACAGAAGCCATCTGAGTGAATTAGGCACGTGTATTCCATCCATCCTTCTCACACAGAGTAGAATCTCTCTCTCCAGTTCCACACATTTTTCAGGAAAGGGAAAAAGTTATTCCCTTAACCAAGCATCCCCCAAACTGATTTCTTCTTCCAAAGTTTTTTTCTCTGTAAGACAAATCTGTTTCTAACTAGCGAGTAAAAGCTGGAATGGGTCCTCAGAAGCTTCTTGTGAAGTCAAATTCCTTTCAATGCTGTGATCGATTGATTTATTGGCCCCAGTTCCTCACACCTCTGTGTATCCACACACTGTGCGTTTTCACTCTGGTATCCCTCCCATAAGGCAAAGTCCACTTCCCTCCCCCTCGGCTTTGGGCTGTGCCTTGTGACTAGTTTTGGCCACTGGGGTCGCAGCTGACTGGACTCAGGCAGGGGCTTGTGTTGTGGCTGCACAGCTGGGAGGACTCTCAGAGCGGCTGCTGGTGCCCTAGAAAGAACATAGTCTGGTAGCCTGCTGGTCCTGCATGGAGGATGAAAGATACATGGACAAGAGTTACTGCAGCTGATCCACTAACATGTGAGCAAGAAATAAATGCTTACATGTGTATGCCATTGAGAGTCTGAGCTTGTTTGTTATGCAGCGAGGGTTGACCATTACAGACTTTACTGTACTTTACAGGACCTGGTCCCTCCTAATTCTTTTGCTTCACCTCCCAACTTGTTCCCTGGAGATTTTTCCCCAATGACTTTTGTAGGCTGGTATCTCCTTGAGCACACCTTGTTAGTCCACTCTCTTTTCCTGCTTGCCTGTGTGCTTGTAGTGATTTTCTTCAGACTTTTTTCTGCCTACTCCTCCAAGAGAAGGTGATAAGCATAGGGATTAACAGAATGGCTTTGGGAGTCAAATGGCCCTGCACGGTAGGCACAGACCAGATCACTTAAGCTTGAGTGCACATGCCTGCTCTGACCTCAGTATTACCATCTGCAAAATGTGGACCACAATATCTCATAATTTTGTTATGAATAGTACACGTGCATAAATCATTTGTTATGTAAGTTTAACCTGCTCAGTGAGATTGGCTAATGGTATTTGTGATTACTTAACGTAATTGGCTAATTTGCTATTTTTCAAGTGTAAAATCTATATAAAGGTCATTTTTATTTTGGGAATTGTTTATTCCCATCCCCCCATTTTCCATCCCCCTGTTTCCCCAAAATGAAACTCACTGTACTGAATTGGAATTAAGGAAACCTTAACCTCTCTCCTGGGGGCAGGGAGTAGATAGTTTTCATCCAATGCTGGTTGGTACGTAGTAGGGTCACGTTTTTCTTGTAATGAACTTAACCCTCCTCCTGGATTATTGCCTCTTACTGCTCCTTCTACAAACCCAGACTTCCTGGGGCAAACTCCATTATCTGTGTTCCATTTCAAACCCCTCCCTCCTTGTTCTGACTGTGCTTTCTGTTTACTTCTTAGAACAAGGGACATTGATCATTCTTGCGTGTTTCCTTCCCCTGGAACATGATGGGCATGATTATTCATATGTAGGAGTAAACAAATTCGGCTTGTTTTCTTCTGGGAACCAATTAACCTAGAAGCTATTAATTTAGACCGGAGAAGAGGATTTTAAAAAGCTTTTCCCTTTTTAGTGATGCATTCCTTGTAATTTTATTATATTACACTTGGGAAATAACACGAGAGTCCTCTTGTGGTTAATTTAACACCTGTTCTAGAATGGAAAGGTCTTTTTTTTTCCCTTCTTCTTTAACCATCAGTGCATTAATTATATTGCTTTTATAAAGAAGAAAAAATATTAAATATATTTTGCAACAACTAACAAAAACCAAATTAAATGTTGGTTCTAGGTATACTGCACTATTCAAACATTTTCAGGAATATAAAATTCAGAAGACAATGAACATAATCATTCCTACACACTGTGTTTAATTCTGACAACTTTTGCAATCCTTTGGTGCCTATTTCTTTGTACAAGTTATGAGGACGTCACAACTTTGCTTTACGTAAGTTTTTGATAACTTTGAAACAAAAAGTGAAGTGTTAAGGATTTGAACTACTAAAGAGCAAAACATAATGCATATAATAGAAAAGATTTGCCATTTTGAAGTCAGAGAAATGTGAATTTGGACAACTTCTTCACTGTGTAAAATTTAAAAATATCCTTTCTGCATCTCAGTTTTCTTAACTATAAAATGGAAATAATAGAGACAGCACAAACTTATTGTGGGGTTAAATATACAACCTCCAAAATATATTGGATCCTTTCATTTGAATAACATTTGTTGGGTTAAACACATGATAGAACTTGTTTCTCTGTCATTGTAAGATGCTGCTGGGGTTACCCTCTTCAGCTTGGATCCTTCCCTCATTTGTTGTGTTACCCTGAGAAGGTCACCTGCCCTCTATGCTGAAGCCTCAGGCTCCTCAGCTACAGAGAGGGGCTATCGTTAAACCAATTCTGTAAGTCTATTTGAGTAGGAAAATATGTCAGAGGGTATGATTATCAATTGACAATGGCATTACCCTTTTTCTCTCTCTCTTTCTTTCTTTCTTTCTTTCTTTCTTTCTTTCTTTCTTTCTTCCTTTCTTTCTTTTTCTTCCTTTCTCTCTGAAGATTCACGGAGATATAATTTACATATCACAGAGCTCACCACTTAAAGTGTATAATGCTTCTTAGTACACTTATTCAGAAATCAGCCACAATCTAATTTTAGAACATTGTCATTAACCCCCAAAGAAACTTTGACCTATCAGTGGAGAGGGGGGAGGGGCAGTATAGGTGTGGGGGAAGAGGAGTTACAAACTACTGAGTGTAAGACAGGCTCAAGGATGTATTGTACAACACAGGGAATATAGCCAATATTTTGTAATAACTGTAAATGGAAAATAACCTTTAAAATTATATAAAATAAAAAATTATAAAAAATAAAAAAAATTTATGTGTAAGACTTCCCAGAGTCACATTATAATATAATAATAAATTTAAAATTAGCCTGCAAATGTGAATAGAATAGAAATAAACATACACATAATTTTTAGTGAGAATATTCCATTTCTGGCACACATCTATTCCAATATAATAGTTGCAATGTTAAATTCAGATTAAAAACTCTGAACACTGAAAATATGGGTTTGATATAATTTTTTTAAATGTAAGAACTGCAACTTTGGTTTTGTGTACGTCTAGGTTGCTGTTAAAGGCACTCCAATGGCTATTGAAACTGGGAACCTCATGTTATATTGTATATTATTAAAATGAAATAAAAGATGGAATGAAAAAAACCCTTTGACCTATTATCAGTCACCCCCCATTTCTATCCCTGATTGCCCCCAGCTCCTTGACCCACAACCTTAGGCAACACTAATCTACTCTTAGATTCACCCATTATGGATGTTTTATATGATGGAACCATAAATATGTGTTGTTTTGGAGACTGGCTTCTTTCACCTGGCATAATGGTTTTCTTTTTCTTCTAGTTGAAGTATAGTTGATTTACAAAGTTGTATTAGTTTCAGGTGTACAGCACAGTGATTCAGTTGTACGTCTATATATATTCTTTTTCAGATTCTTTTCTTTTACAGGTTATTACATGATATTGCATATAGCTCCCTGTACTATACAGTAGGTCCTTATTGTTTATCTGTTTTATGTATAGTAGTGTTTATATGTTAATCCTAAACTCCTAATTTATATCCCCTTATCCCCTTTGGTTACCATAAGTTTGTCTTCTATGTCTGTGAGTCTGTTTCTGTTTTGTAAATAAGTTCATTTGCATCATTTTTTTTAGATTCAACACATAAGTGATATCACGTGATATTTGTCTTTCTCTGTCTCACGTTCTCTGGCATAATGTTTTTGAGAAGCATCCATACTACCACATGTATCTTACATTTCCATCAGTAAACTATCAAAGTTCTAATTCCTCTGCATCTTTGCCAATATTTATTATTCTCTTGTCTTTTTTATTTCAGCCATTCTAGTGGCTGTGGGGAGATATTGTTTTGTGCTTTTGAGTTGAATTTCCCTAATGACTTATGGTGTTGAGCATCATTTTTTAAAACTTATTATTTTAACATCTTTATTGGAGTATAATTGCTTTAAAATTGTGTGTTAGGTTCTGCTTTATAACAAAGTGAATCAGTTATACATTTACATATATCTCCATATCTCCTCCCTCTTGTATCTCCCTCCCATCCTCCCTATCCCACACCTCTAGGTGGTCACAAAGTACCGAGCTGATCTCCCTGTGCTATGCAGCTGCTTCCCACTGGCTATCTATTTTACATTTGGTAGTGTATATATGTCCATGCCACTCTCTCACTTCATCCCAGGTTCCCCTTCCCCTTCCCTGTGTCAAGTCCATTCTCTATGTCTTCATCTTTATTCCTGTCCTGCCCCTAGGTTCTTCAGAACCATTTTTTTTTTTTTAGATTCCATATATATGTGTTAGCAGACGGTATTTGTGTTTCTCTTTCTTACTTACTTCACTCTGTATGACAGTCTCTAGATCCATCCACCTCACTACAAATAACTCAATTTCGTTTCATTTTATGGCTGAGTAATATTCCATTGTATATATGTGCCACATCTTCTTTATCCATTCATCTGTTGATGGACACTTATGTTGCTTCCATGGCCTGGCTATTGTAAATAGATCTGCAATGAACATTGTGGTACCTGACTCTTTTTGAATGAACCTCTTTTCCTGTGCTTATTGCCCATGTGTATATCTTCACTGGAGAAATTTCTATTCAGGTCTTTGCCCATCTTAAAATTGGGTTATTCATCTTTATTATTGAGTTATAAGAATTATTTATGTATTCTGGATACATGTCCTTTATAAGATTATGATCTGTAAAGATTTTCTCCTATTCATGTATTTATTTACGTATGTATTTATTATGTATGTGTGCATTTATTCATGAATGATACCTGAGGGGTAAAGGCAAGGCAGCTTCCATTTCTGCAGGATAACAAGGGTCATTTACTAATATAGTAAAACCTAAAAATAAGCACCTATTTCCTGAATTCTGCTCTGCTCTGCTGTCCCCCCTTTGCACAAGCTGTGAAATGACATTTAGCACAGATAATCAGACCTACCTCTCTCAGGTGGACTGTGGTGAGATAGAAAGAATGTGGATTGGGAGTGAGGAAAACATGTACTGTTTCTCTGTTGTTTTCAAATCAACTCCCTTTTCTGAGTTTCAGTTTCTGCTTCTGTCAACATGGATAATACTGTCCTACATAGATAATCAGATTAGCTGAGATGGTCTGTGTAAAACACAAGACAAACAGGGAGTGGATATAAATACCCGGTTGCTCTTACCCTCTGTTACTTGAGTCGTAGGGTGTGGATAGAGATGAAACAGATTCATTACTGGGTAGATTCCAGCCCCCTCCTACGCTGCCCAATCTTGTGTGCCCACATAGCGGGCACCGGGCAGAGCCTCAGGCAGTGCTGGACGGGGCAGGTGTCCCCATGCTCCTCCCGTATGAGGTGGGACTTGTTTAGTGCAGTCAACATTTTGGTTGTAAGTTCAAACAGGAAATAAATGTAAAACCATATGACACATATTGGGAGAAGCATGGTGGTCCTGGCTGAGGCTGGAACCCAGAGAGGTCAGGCAGGAACTGGCTGGGGCCCCATCACTGCCATGACCATGACTATGCATGTGCTCTCTGGCTATGCTAGGCTCCGCACCCAGTCCCCACAGCCCTACAGGACCACATTGTCGGAACCAGAGGGTGGCCCTGTTCCCCTACCCCTCCCAGCTGCCTCCAGGTGGGAGAAGGGTTACTGGCTCTGGGGTGGCCTCTATAGAGAGAGGATCCTGCCTCCTCCAAGAGCGAGCAACAAAAATGCCCCCAAATAGGAAGGGGGTTCAGTTCCCAGGAGGCCCATGTGGACCAATATCCAGCACAGACTCCTAGGGTTAAGGGGGTTGGGAGTGTGACAGGTGGGCAGATGAGGACATAAGTAAAGGGATTGTGATCCCGTAGGGATCATGGCAGAAAGAAATATCCATTACATAAAGGCCATTGGCTTCTGTAGGTTTGTACACTTAATAGCATAAGCTTAACATTTTATACACCTTCTGACTGTCATGGCGTATATTCTTGGGGCTCATTGTAAAGTGAAATTTTAGCGACTGAGGGAAGAGATCCTTTTGTAGACCTGAAATCTGTCCTTGGCACAGAATCTGGTTTTCTAGGTGATGATGAACTAGGCAGATGGCCTCAGATGCTCCCCTGGGCTACATTGTCCCCTATCCTGTCACTTACTATCCTGATCATCTCTTACCTGCCTTGGTCGTCCCTGGGCCTGTCTGTCCACTCTCAACATAGTGGCCACAGTGTCCTGCATATCCTACTGCCCCCTGGACCCCTTTGTCATTTCTTCCTGGTAAATTCCTACTTAACTATCCAGAACCCTGTTCAAATGTCACCCCCTCTCTGAAGCTTCCCCTGATTGCTCTTATCCACATATCTATTGTAGCTCTTTATTCACCTGCATGTGTAGGTGATCTGCTGTTAGATCATGAATGTTTCAAAGGTTGAAAGTAACTCATTAGTACTTGTCTTTCTCATGGTCACATTCTTCCTACCAATCACCCGCAGAGAGTTTGGTTCGTAATCCACATTCAGTTCAAGTATATTGAATTTGATAATTAATTACTGCCAAGGGCAGCCTTCATAACTGCTGGGCACCTTGCCTTCTCCCAGGGCCAGCTGTTGAGATTTCCACCCGCCCTCTCCGAGGATTTGAGGCTGTTCCAGGCTCTCACTAGCCCCGCCAGTCATGCCGTCTCTTTTAGATTTTAGCCTCCGCAAGCAACAGATTAATTTGGTGGCCCAAGGACAATTTCCCACCAAAGAGTCCTGTCATTCTTCCTTTCTTCTTTTATGTAAACATTTGCACTTGCAGACACAATTTCTACTTAGCATTTCTTTCTCTTTTTACCAAATGAGGTAGTTACTGCCTCTTGCATACAAGACTAGGGACTTGAGAAGTGTCCACAAATCACAATAATTAACACTTCCCTGTACTCCATATCACCTATCTACAAAGCAATTTAAATGTATTAACTAAGTCAGCTAATTGGTAAACAAATTTAAACTGTGGCCACTGTTCTCGAGAGAGCGGTGTTGAGATGTGGAGGCTCTAAGTAATTTGTCTGAGCACTTCAGCACATGCAGTGCAGAGACGGAGTCTGCACCGGGCATTGCTGGCTCTCAGCCTTGCATCAGGCTGCTGGCACAGGTCGGGGAGGGTGATTAGCCATGCAAATCAGGCCATTACATCCTACAAATGCTTCCCCCCACACCAATTCTGCTGGCTGGGGACAGCCCAGGGAGAGCCAGGTCTTGAGGGACTATATTAACCAGCTCAGCAGGGCTGTGCTCAATCTCAGTGGGAAAAGAAACTCCCATCCACCGTATCTCCTCTGCCACTGGGTTGTGGAAAGAACCTGTAAGTCCTCAAATTCAGGATTGTGGGAACTTCCATTTGTAAATGAAAGGCGCTTTGAGAAAAGTTAGTTAACCACTTAATAGGTACTTTGAAAAAAGTTAGTTAATCACTTAATAGGTACTTGAAACAAAACACTGGCTAAGCTGTTCCATGATGGGCAATTGGGTAAAAAGGTAAAAAAAAATACGACACAGTCTCTTTCCTTATGAGAAGGATCAAGGCAGCTGTTGTGTTCCAGATGCCTTTATGTGTGTGGTACTCTTTTACTTTCCCAGGAAAACTCTGGGAGGTGTGATTATTTGTGTTTCTAAATGGAAGTCAGGATAGATTAAGAAACTTGCCCAAACGTAGGAGTGAACATCTGGGGATTTAGACTCAGGTGTGTGCGATTTAAATCTCATATATTTTTAGTGAGTATACCATAAACACAGAAAAGTGTTCAAACCAAAAGTGATACATTCTCAGAAAATAATCTGAAAAATAATATATATATATGTGTGTATATATACACACATATATATGTATATATATAACTGAATCACTTTGCTGTACAGCTGAAGCTAACAACATTGTAAATTAACTATACTTCAACAAAAAATCGTTATTAAAAAAACGCCAAGGGCTTCCCTGGTGGCGCAGTGGTTGGGAATCTGCCTGCCGATGCAGGGGACGCAGGTTCGTGCCCCGGTCCGGGAGGATCCCACATGCCGCGGAGCGGCTGGACCCGTGAGCCATGGCCGCTGAGCCTGCGCGTCCGGAGCCTGTGCTCCACAATGGGAAAGGCCACGACAGTGAGAGGCCCGTGTACCGCAAAAAAAAAAAAAAAAAAAAAGCCAAAAAAAGTGATACATTTTCACAAAGTGAAAACACTTAAGTATCCAACACTGGATAAAAATCACTCATCAACAATTAGCGTGACCGTTTTCGGGCACTTGTACGAGATAGTCACTGTTCTGGAGACCATATATATATTTTTTATTGAAGTGTAGTTGATTTACAATGTCGTGCCAATCTCTGCTGAACAACAATGTGACTCAGCTTTACACACACACACACACACACACACACACACATATATATATTTCACATTCTTTTCCATTATGGTTTATCCCAGGAGATTGGATATAGTTCCCTGTGCTGTACAGTAGGACCTTATTGTTTATCCATCCTATTGACACAAAACAGAAACAGACTCACAGACAGAGACTGGGCTTGTGGTTGCCAAGGGGGAGAAGGGGAGGGAGAGGGATGGATGGGTAATTTGGGGTTGGTGGACGAAAACTAGTATATATATTCAATACTAATGACCCACTGAGTATAGCTGGGCAGCTCCAAAAGTACAGAACAGTAGAAAGGAAAAGTGAAGGCATCAGAAGACATGAGTGGTGACCCAGCCAGAGACACACACTTATCTCTGCTCCTTTAAATAGGAGCTTTGTTCTCCTTTCTTTCTGCATGTCCTCATTATAAAATGATGATTAAGAGGATTTGGTCTCAAATACCATATGATATCACTTATATGTGGAATCTAAAATATGGCACAAACGAACCTATTTATTTTGGTTTTGTTCTGATCTTCTTAGATCCTCCAGAAGGTCAGCTACTTACTCCTCCATCATGGACACATCTAAGGAAAAAAATCACGCTGTCTGTGGGTGATCTGGGCACTGTGAAGGTCCTTGCTGGGGTGAGGTGCCTGGTGTCAAGACACAAGACTTGGAATGAGATGTAAGCTCACAAGTACATAGACTGATAGAGAGTTGGGTAACTGAGAGAGAAACTGAAGTTATAATATAGACAGAAGTGTTCCATTGTGCTTCTTATGTCAGATGCAGGCTGGGGAAAGTGGGGTGCGGCCGTCCAGTTAGCGTGGTGCACCTCCACGATTCAGCTAGTTTTAAGTTGCGGAAAGCATCGCGGCGAATGCGGACACATCCCAGTGCCTGGTCTTTTAGTAGCCCTGCCTGGGTACCAGTCTCCTCAACCAAACAACTAGAGTTTTGATAAGATGATCTCTACCTTGACTTGCAGCCCTAAAGATGCTGTAATCTTGTCTTGTTTTGAGAGGATTAGTGGTGAGCATGGCAAGGACTGTGGATGCAGCTGGGGGGTCAGGACACAGATTCCGGCCATTCCAACCTGTGCACATATCCTTCTCTGCAATTTGCTGGCCCTGTGTTTGGGGCCCAGTTATTTTGACTTTCTGTTTCTATGTTACTTCATCTATAAAGATAGGGACAGTGGTAGTAACTTCCATACAGTATTTTTTGTGCGTTAAAAGAATCAATACAGTAAGTCCCCTACATACGAACCTTCAAGTTGCAAACTTTCAAAGATGTGAATGTGCATTTGCATGTCCAGAACCTGTGCCATCAGCGTCAGGTGTGAACGAAATTGCAGCTTGCTCTCCATCTCCTATTGCTGACGATCCTTCAGCTCTACCATCTCCCACCTCCTCTCCCTCCTCCAGTCAGTAAGTCTTCTTGCCTGTTCACTCAATGCCAGCTGTTGTACCGTACTACTGTATTTTTCAAGGTACTGTACTGTAAGACTAAAAATGTTTTCTTTATTTTTTGTGTTTGTTTTTTATGTATTATTTGTGAGAAAAATATTAAAATCCTATGACCGTACAGTACTATATAGCTGATTGTGTTATTTGTGTGTCTAAGCTAACCTTGTTGGACTTACTAACGCACTCTCAGAATGGAACTCGTTCGTATGTAGGGGACTTACTGTATATGGGAAACATCTAGAGCAATGCCAGACATCTCATGAGGTCTCTATAAGTCTGTGTTACCGTGTCCTCCAAGTCCCCTGGGGGTAGGGCTGTGAAGACCCGTTGCGGCCGCCTTCCCAGGGCCGGCATGTGGCTGGTATTTGCCATGCGCAGGAGGAAGGGCAGGAGGGTTGATGGAAGAAATGATACAGAGACGAGGCTTCATCTCAGGGCTCTGTTGATGCTTCTACCATGACCCCATCATCTCCTTTGTTTATTCCTTTGAGCTTAGTCTATAGAAGGACTTGTCTTTTTCTGCATCTTCCCTTAACCTGAGAGTAAGAGCTGTTCTTCCATGCAGCACAGGCCGGACCTCTTGGTAAGTAGAGTCCTGAACAGAATTAGCATGGGGTCGACTTCTTTAAGCTTCTGTGGATGGGTTTCCTTGTTCTACCTGGCATTTCCCGCAATTGCCCTGTGGAATGGGAAGGGGGCTGGGGAAGGGGGTTGAGGGGATCAGAGGATGCAGAGCTGTTAGGAAGGGATTTCACTGACCAGGCAGGACGGAGGTGTGTCTTGTAGACCTGAGTATCCCTTTTCAATGTTTGCTTTTGTTGTGGACATTACATCTGTCGTCCCAAAAAGGGATGTGGGGGCATTGGCCTAAAAGGGAAATTTAGGGGTCGCTTTTCAGCATTGTCGGTAGCAGACGCTCTGTCTCCATGACACCTGGAGTGAATATGTTGGGTGTCCTAGGAGTGAGGATAAAATCATGAAGTCCAGAGAGCAATCACACCGCAGTAAAACAACGGCTACCCAGGAAGAACTATAAGGACGCAAATGTTACTCTAGGTGAGAACATCAGACCACATCCTCTCTCACCACGGACATTTGATATTTGCTTTGCCGATTAATTTTTTGTTATCAAGAAGAGTACACAATCAACACTTCAATCTGGATGATGCTGAAAACAGCTGATTAAGTTAAAATGGAAGAACCACACTCAAATGAACTCACCTTGCAAGGAGAAGCCCGTGTATCATGAAGAAAGAATCAGATTAAAATGGGCAAGCTTTGTAATAAAACTAAAGCACCAGGCATCTGGGAATTCAGGCAGGGAGATGCTGGTGGCTCCAGGTTTTCCAGAGAAAAAAATAAGATTATAGGGTGCCCTGTAATAGGTGTTTCTGTTAGGTAGGGTTCTATTGGCTGTTAAGAATGAAATTTCTTATAGAAGGAGACATATTTGTATTTATCTGTAAAGGTTTAAATTTATTATGATGTATATACATGGAGCTTGTTTGTTAAGTTTTATGCAGTACTATTTACATGATGGAGGCTTAATAGAACTGAATAGCACAGTCTAAAAGTGTGAGAGATGATAAATAATATTGTATTAACAAGTCATGATAGAACCAATATTATGGGTGTCATCTTGAATATTTAAAGTATTAGTGTTAGGTTGTTTTTTTCTTTTTCACTAAATATAACATGTATTACTCATATAAAGCCATCACTTTGAGAGGCTGTACATATGACAAACTCTCTGGAATCTGTCGATAGTATATCCTGTAATTTAAAAACTAATATGGATTCCCCCTTTCCACTATTAAACTATATCCATTATGCCACAGATGGGCACTTCTAATATTTTCATATTTTCCTTTGTCTTCACCACCCCTATATGCACTGGTTTTGTTTATTTGTTTCATGTAAATATAATCATATTATAAACAGACTTTTACTTCAAAACATACCAATTTCATATAGAGAATTAGTAAGTTCCATGACACTATGAATTTTGAATACCTTTGTCTTTGTTGCAGTAACTGAGTAATAAACCTTCAATTAATTAACGATTCCTCTGCTATTGGACTTTCCCCCCTAATTTTCTCTCCCGTAAATCAGTATCTTCTCACCAGTGTACAAGTCTATTTTTGTAGATGAGCTTTACTTTGGAACCAGCCAGAAGACTTTCCTACCCGTGTGTGGTTTATAAAAGGTCTTTACAATCTTAGCAAATTCTTTCCATATTACTGACAGTCGAGTAGATGACCTTCTCCTGCAGAGACATCACGGTACTGCTCTCTGGCTGCAGCCTCTCCCATGGAAGTTTCTAGAGTCAGCTTCTTGGATCAGGTTCAGTTAGAATGTTGTAACATAAGAGCAAAGGGGTCAGGGCTGGGAAGCTTTGCAGAAAGTGGAGACTTGGTGGTGGTGAGGGAACGGGGAAGTTTTATTTGCCTTCGCCAAATCCACGCCACCCCTCCCCTTGTGTGTGGTAATCGTGTGTTCTTAGGTGGGTAGACCCCACCTCTGACTCAGGAGGGCCAATCAGGGTAGCACAGTGATTGGTTGGAGGTGAGCTCATAGCTTGAGATGCTCCCCAAGTAGTGAAGCTGAAGACATTTTATAATCGCTATGGGAAGAGACACAGTGTCTCCCCAGATGTGAAGAACGAAGCCCCGGTAGTAGGGACAGCCATCTTTCAGGGGGTAAAGGCAGCACATTCAGGAGCCTAGAGCTCAGGAAATCACAGAGAAATAGCTGTTGCATCAATAGTATCAAGAAGACTGAACATGAAACCTAGGAACCTCCAAACTTTCCAATCACTGAGCTGGTAAAACTCCTTCCTGACCTAGGATATGTGAGGGGGCTTTTTGTTCCTTCTCACTGAAAAGATCCTAATGAAACAGGAATGCTGGGTTAGGCTGGGATGAGGAAAAGAAGAGGTTATTTTAAGGTAAATAATGGTGAGGAGAGGTAGCCAAGAAAAAGGCCAGGAGTATAGGTCACACTAAAGCAGACAGGATCCATGCAAGATAGGAAAACAGAAGAAGTAAGAACATTCCACGGGGCTGGTCTTACTAGCCCTTGTAAGAAACTGAAGCTCAAATAAATTAATTTTCAAATCTGATTTAGACCATTAAGATTAAGTAATGAAGCCAGGAATTGAGCTCGGATCTGGCTGATTCCCTGTTTTGTTTGCTTTTTCTACTATATTTTCACCTCGTCACCTTTCACAGAAAGCCCACATGTCTGGCTCTAAGGGAAGGTGTAAAAGATGCCTCAGCAACGGTGGGTTTACAACGAAATAGTCTTTCAAGACTGTCTCTTCCACTGACAACACTGGGAAATTTGTAACCAGAAACAAACAAAAGTTGAACTTGACCTGTTCAGAGGTCTGATTCCACTAGACGATCTGGACTTTGTACACGTGTGTAAACATGGGACCTGCATGTCCATTTGCATGGACCTGGGCTTGTCTTTCGAGGTATGATAACATAAGCAGCCTCCTAAGGATGAACACAGTGGACAAGTGTTACATCTAATGCAAAGCAAAGTTGGCAAATACTTTCTGGGTAGAAAACTCCTGATTTTATATTCTTCTTTCATTAAACGCACTGGAAACTCTCGGGTGAGCTCTGTCTGTCACACTGACATCAGTGGGATAGAAGATTTTGAATGTGGGCTTAATTCTGGAAATAAATGATATCTTGTCATCTGCATCCCGAGGATCCTGGTAGCAGGTGTTCTGTAAAATTCTTGGTGAGCGAGGAGACAAGGGAATTCTTAGGAGGAAAACTGCCCTTGCTTTGCTGACTTCTACCTGTCTCAGCCTTCACTCTAGGGGCTAAAACTCAAATGCGTTTTTCTGGGAGATACAAACCCTGATCACACCTTTCTGTTGTACTATTGTCCTTGTCATATAATCATCGATTTGGATTGACTCATTAGGGAGATTTGAGATGTTTTTGCTGCTGTAAACTTCACCCTCTCCTTAAATGATCAGTTACACGAGAGTCAGGGGGACACAAAGACATATGGATGGTGACTCTCTGAATAGCAGGGCGGTTAGCTACATAAACTTGAAATATTTGTATGGATGATTAAGAGGCGAGAAAGGGAACCATGACCAATGTAGCATTTATGACGTGCCAGTCACAGTGCAATAGGATTTATAGCATTACATCATTTTCTCCTCACAGTAATCTCATGAAGAAAGCAATATAACCACCATTTTTCAGATGAGGAAAATGAGCTTTTGGGAGGACCAACCATACAGCTAAGGAGAGGCTGCCCTGGACTGAAACTCCTATCTCTGAGTACAAAGCCACTGCTCATTTCTCTTACATCAGGCAGACCTAGGACATAAATCTAGTTCATGAGATTCCAAAACTTGTACTCTTCAAATAAGAAATAGAAATGTAAAAAACTACAATAGAAGAGACTGATGTATTAATGCAATATAGTTTGGGAAAGCAGAGTTTATACTAATATTAAAATATTCATGGTATTAAATGCATAACCTTTTAAAAATTGATTCCTGATTTAGACTAGATAAAAAAAGACAAAACATTCAGAATGAAGGTGGGAATTTGGGCATGTGAGTACAAATATTTGAGTGTTTTAATGTTTCATTTGTAAAGTAGGAACCATTTACCTGCTTTTAAACAGATTTAACATAAACACCTAGTACATTCCTGCTCCATAGTATGTTTTCAAAAATATTGAAGGTTGTAATATCTGAGCTGTGGTGTGGGTTAATTAAGCAAGATCTTAAACTGAAACGAAAAGTTGGAGATAGTTCCCATGAAATAAACGTGCACAAATGTCAAAAGCTAACTACAAAACAATCATTTTATTTTAGTAATGCATTTTAGTTCTTGCTCTTTTTCAATAAGCAGTAGGTCTTCAGACTAGAGTTTAGAAAATTCAGCTAAGGGAAATTCTAAAATAAAAATCACTAATAGGTAAAACTCAGAAATAAAATAATAAACATGATTTTAGTGTTAATCTGAATATAAACCTCCTTATTCTTGAATCCTACACCTACCTGGAGGCTACACCGAGGGTCAAGGGCAGACCCAAGCCGCTGTACCTGCCTCACACTCTCCGTGGGAGCGTAGGCGGCCTCCTGGTGACCCCAGAGCGGCGGGTGTCGTGGGCTGTGCGTGGGATGCTTTGTTCCCTCTTATCTTCACTACTGAGGAGTTGCTCTGGGCTCCGGGCGGAAACGGAGCATCCTTCATCCTCCACTTAGGGTTTGGCGTGGCGCCTGCAGATGCCTGGAGCATGCACACTGCTTCCCCTCAGAGGCAGCGTCTCTGAACCTCTGCGGAGATGCAGCTCCGTGGAGCTCAGCCACGGAGCAAGCCGTGTGGATTTATACTCACTCGTACTCCCAGCTGCATAGATCCTGAACCATTTGAGAAAGGACTCAGGATGAAGACAGGAAATAAAATATCAGAGTGACTAGTCCAGTTGTGTTGTTGAAAATGGCAAGGTTTGGAGGTACAAACGGACTTTCTTCTGAGTCCCTTGAAATGACAGCCAGAGCCCTGCAGGGCAACCTCCACAGAATCGGTCCTCTCCCTCCTTGTTCACTGCAGAGACAGGGGAGTGAGGGGAAGGGAAGCTCCTGCCCGCAGAGAGCTTCCAAATGCAGAGCCGGGCTCCGGGCCAGGTGCCCTGTCACAGGAGAACACGATTAAAATGGTAGACGGAGGGCACTCAGATGTGAGTTTAGCACAGTGTTGCTTAGAGAGAAAAGCAATGTAGTGCCGCTCAGAGGAAGGAGTAGAAAAGCCTGCAGGACACGTTCAGAGCGCTTGTCTCCTAGAAGATCCAAGGAGCCTCATCGTGCACCTGGCAGCTCTCAGGGCTTGGGCACTGTTGGAATCACCTGAACAGAGCTGGAAACAACTGACTCTTGGGCCCTGCCTGCAGGCAGTCCGATTGAATTTACCTGAGGTGGACGATATTTTAGCATTTTCAAAATTCTCCCCCGGTGACTCTAATATGAAGCCAAGGTTTAAAAGTCCAACAGGATCCTCAAGATAATACCAATTCTATTTGATGTACTGAAATTCTGGTTAATTAGATAAAATCATCTGGACCTCACAAAGGCACAAGGCAGTGGGTAGATACACAGAAAGGAAATGACCTGCTCTGGGGCTGGTGGTGATGGTCAAGTTCAACACTGAATAGGTCACCAGACCTGTCATTCAGCCCCCTGGGTAAGGCCATCCTCGGTGGGAACTTGAGTCAGAAACCAAATGGTTGGCAATGAGAATAAAACACACCTGTCAGGGGAGCTGTTCCAGGAGAAAAATTGCTGATCATGACATTTACTAAATAGTATCAAATGCTTATGTCATAAAATGTGACTCAGGTACTGAAGAAAAGGGAAGAGAACAACTTCCTGGCATTGGATGTATTTAGTAGCAGGTATTTAAATTGCTTATTGGCAGAGGGAAGCCTCCCTCACAAGGCTTTTGATCAGGAGAGAACTTGATAGAGTATGAATGTGTCAATAAGTAGAGCTGAAGATCAGCATGTGATGTAAGTGTGGTTCGAACGGGCATACGGTTATATCATTGTGGACACAGAAAAGGATGGAATAAAAAAAGGAAAATTCAAGAAGAATTCAGGTCTGGCAATAACTGAAGCTATTTTTAAAACCACATAACCTAAAGGATATCAATAATTTTGGATAGAAATTGCATTACATCTGTAGATTGCTTTGAGTAGTATGGCCATTTTCATGACGTTAATTCTTCCAGTGCAAGAACACTAGAGTTTTAACTCTGCATCCATCCAGGAGGAAAGCCTATTTTCTTCAATTTTCCTTGTCATGTGCCAGTGTTCTAGCGAGATCTTGGGTTTACTGGGAAGTAGTGGTTAGAGTGAGCCCTCCCCTCTTTAACCACAGCAGCTCTGTTTTGCATTTTGCACTATTCAATACTCCAGGGTTTTGAATCAGATTTTTCTTTTTTTAGGGAAAAAAAATGTTTGGTACTTAAAAAGAAGCTGTTAAGGAGACTATCTTAATGGTAAATGTATTGTACATTGTTATCATTCCAAAGAGTGAACCCAAAGATTCTAAACAAATCCTTTACTTGTCACTGTCTATTAAATCACAGGGACGTGCACAGGGACTATTAACTCCCAGGGCTGTTGCTCTACATGGAGAAGTGGGCTAGGTGAGCCCGCCCTGGTTGCAGGGCTCCAAGGGCAAAACAAGTTACAGAGAGAGACGTTGGATGTAGTTTTTTCTGGCCAAGTATGCTTCCTGTTCCCCATCAACGTTTTTTTACGACTCATATTGAATCCACATTCAACTGTTGTTTAGTAAACTAAACATTTAGGCACCAAAATAAAAGCAAAAAACGTTAACATAAGCCTTTTCATTCCTGGACGAAATCAGATGCACATACCCAACCCTCTGCTCCCATAGGAAGACATGCGAGTTAAATGAATGTGTTTATATATTCAATCAGAGACAGATGATTGCAGCTCCGTTTGAATAAAGAGTAAGATGATCAAATTTCTTCTTATACTGCATCAACTTTTCTAAATTCGTAGGTAGTCTGCACTTAGTCAAGAAAACAGGACTGGAAACTTCTAAGCAATGCTGATGGGTTTAGTAGCGCCGAGCATGTGAATGAGAACACGGGTGAAGGAGACAGAAAGCACATCTGAAGAAGCATGCACCTGTGTGTGCCTGGCTCACGTGCGTGCGTACACACACCCGGGTTCCCTGGTTTGACAACAGGAGATATTCGTCGTGAAAGTTGGATCATGAGCCCTTGGTGGACAGGCCTCGTACATCCAGTTCATTCTCTTCCATGACTGGGATTTAATAGCTCATCTAATTTAATATCTCATGCCATGTTTCACCAAAGTCTGAGAATGGGTGACCTGCCCTGTATCTGGTATCTGACCTCCAGCAGAGCTACTATTCCAGATGGGATCACTGACTTCATCTTCCTGCTATGCCCACTGTCTGTGCTGGACCCTGTCTGTTTTTCAAAAATTGTCTCTAAACAATAATGGTTTTATCCCTCATAGGTGGTCCCCAGTTGGTTGAAAAAGGATCATTTTCATACCATGTCTGTGAATCTGGGTTAATTCATCTGAAGTGGTCTCGAGGATCTGATTAACATTTTTGGTGTGTAAGCAGGTTTGGAAGCATAGCTTTCTGATATTCATAGCTGGGTTGAAAATCTAGGAGGTTGCAATATTTTATTCTAATTTTATTCTACATAATATGTTCCACAGGGGATTCCTCAAAGCATAATGAGTCAGCACAAACAAGTCATTTCCTGTAGGTCAGGGCTGCAAAGTGTCCAGCATCACTCCTCCTCCTAGTCCTTAATTTGAATCTCTGCTGTCATTTTATTTTTTTTTATTATTATTATTTTTTTGTGCGGTACGAGGGCCTCTCACTGTTGTGGCCTCTCCCGTTGCGGAGCACAGGCTCCGGACGCGCAGGCTCAGCGGCCATGGCTCACGGGCCCAGCCGCTCCGCGGCATGTGGGATCTTCCCGGACCGGGGCACAAACCCGTGTCCCCTGCATCGGCAGGCGGACTCTCAACCACTGCACCACCAGGGAAGCCCTGTCATTTTATTAATTCAAATATTTTTGTTGCTTTTTATCACTGCTTTTTCACCAAATGTCTTCATGTTGCCTTGTGTTAAATCATATGTATATCTAATTATGGAATCACTGTTTCACAAAGAACAGGTTTAGTGAAACCAGGCTAAGCAAAAAAGGAAATCTAAAGTGATAATCGGCAAACTCGCTGATCCCAGCATCAAAAAAGCAGGCTTGGGCTCATGGAGGTCTGACAGCTGAGACCGCGCTGCTCTCACTCCATTACCCTGGGCGCCTGCGCTTTCTCTCCTGGCCTTCCTCCTTCAGCCCGATCCCGCTCTCCCTTCTCCCTGCTCTCTCTCTTACCCTTTATTTCTCTCTCACTTTTTCTTGTCTTCATAAACCTGGATGCCCCAGACTTAAGATTTAAGGCCTCCATTTAAATGGTTAATGGACTAACTTTAGGTTTCATGCCCTGATTCCAAACTGTGGAAGGAAGAAATGACTTTCCCAGCTTGCAAGCAAGGTCCATTCCTGTCACGGTCATTGGCACCCTGGCCTAGCCCATCTGGAGGGTGGGGTGTGGGGGTCATTTTTAGCCACCGGAGCTGATTCTCTAACCAGAGATGTGAGCAGAACCATGGATGACAGGTTGTGCCCACAGAAGAAGACAGAGGCCAGGCCAACACTGTAGGTAAGTTCTGCATAGAATTTTTCATAGGGTCTAGTTTTGAACAATAGTTACTTGTAATAAAAGAGTAGTATAGGAAAGATGGTTACGAGAAGACAAAGTGTGAACCTTTGGGTAGGAAGGTAAAAATTATTGAGAAAAAGAAGAAACAAGATGTAACAAGGGAAAAAAAGACCAACATCTTTTGTGACACCAGAGATACTTCACCAAGTAGATATTTTTCATCATGAAAATATTATATAGATACAGCGTGGCTATCTATCTGTCTACCTATCTATCTGGAGGATGGCAATGTTAAAGAAGACCTCTCCCACACACACTGACTCAGGGTCCCATGAGGTTGAAAGGACCTGAGAAAAGGAGAAAATTTTCTTTGTCATCAACCATCTCAAGAGACTGAAACAGAAAATAGATTCAAGTAAGAGATAGGAAAGGTAGTTTGGCAGGTTCTTTTATGAGACTTGAAGCTACTATTACATTTTAGGAAAGTATAACTCCAGTGTTAGTGAAATGTATCTGTGGGATACACTTTTCCAGTTGACTTGCATGCTGCAAATTAAGTTTAAAATAGTAAATATCAAAAAATGTTCTAACTATTCTTTACCTGGTATGCAAAATTTGGTTTACACAAATGTCTAAGGTCAGAGAGACTAGAAGAGACTATGTCTTATATAAGATCTCTGGCCTTTTGTATATGCTTTGCATCCAAATGAAATATGTTTTATGGTACATAGCTTAGTGTCAAGTTCATAACTAAAATTTATTTTCTGATAAATATTTCATTGTGGAGAATTTCTGTATATTTTCATTCTGCTTTAAAAAAGCCAATAAGTTTGCAATAAGTTACTCAAGAGGAGTTCTATTTTGAACACGGCAACAAAAGTCTGCATTTTTCTTCTTCTCCTACAAATTATTTAAAAGTAAACACAAAGAAGCAAAACCCCTCAAGTTTTAGTAAACCAGAAAATTGATATAATTGCTAGATTCCAAAAACATCCAAGAGACTAACCAGAAGTGGAGAAAAGAAAAAGTAGGCTGGAATGAAGAAAGGGAGGGACCAGTGGCATTAGGTCTAAGAAATATGTATTAAAAACACCATTGTTGAAAGAGAAGATCACACACCTGAGTGTAAAAATCTAGCAGCAGAAACAGCCTGGACCAGCTTCAGTCAAAGGAGCAGAGAAGGTAGCGGGAAGAGCCCTGGGTGCTGTGAAAACTAGAGCCTGGAAAAGCTCTCTGTCCTCCTCAGCTAATCTGAACCTAATTCCAGGAAATTTGAGATATTACATGACGAGATACAGAAGAGATAGAATATAATATTGGTATAAGGAGAATGTAAGAAAAAAACAATGAAAAAGTAGCAGAGATTACTAGTAGATAAAGAACATACATTGGAGAAATATTGCCCTGGAGAAGATCAAAATTGTGATAAAAACTTTGGCTTAAATTAAAAACAAACTCCAAAATTTAGTGAATAGTTGCCTCTATGAGGAAAGACCACAAAACAAGAAAAAAATCAAGGAAGAGGCAACATGACACAGGAGGAAATTAGGCATGAGCTGAGAGAAATATAATAAAGCCATTATAGAAATAAAAACAAGTAAAGGGCAGGATGGACACCATGGAAAACATAGTAGGGGACATAGAGGAAAGAAACGAAAAAAGTAAACAAAATAAAAGAAAAATTAAAATGTGTTAAAAGTGAAAAAGAGAGAGAAAATAAAAACCATAAAACACAAGGAAAGGCAATTCAACATATGCATAATTGGCATCTGCCAATCAAAACAGTATGATGGAAAAAAAATTTTAAGATAAACTTGAAGAAGTAAAATTAAGATGCCAGTTTATATCTAGAAAGATTATACCATATGCCAAGCAAGACCTTTCCTAAAATGGTTAACACAGAGTCATAGAATGGTGAAGTTATTGGAACTCACACATAAATGCAGGTACCCCTCCTTTTATAGTGTTTTGTTTTATTGTGCTTCACAGATATTGCAATTTTTACAACTTGAAGGTTTGTTGCATCCCTGTGTCCAGTAAATCTATGGGCATCATTTTTCCAGCAGCATTTGCTCTCTTCATGTCTCTGTGTTACATTTTGGTAATTCTTGCAATATTTTAAACTTTTTCATTATTATTGTATTTGTTATGTTGATCTGTGGTCAGTGATCTCTGATGTTGCTACTACAACTTGCAGAAGGCTCCTATGATGCTTACCATTTTTTAGCAGTAAAGTTTTTTTTTCCTTAGAGCATTTTTTAAGCTTTATTAACGTCAGAACTATAAATGCTATAAGCTTACAAAAACTAATTAGAGTGTTTATTTATATTTTTATATACCCATTTACTGTTGTAAGTTTTATTTATTTAGTATTTTTTAATTGACATATAGTTGCTGTACAATATTATATTTTACAAGTATACAATATAGTGATTCACAATTTTTAAAGGTTATACTCCATTTATAGTTATTATAAAATATTGGCTATATTCCCCATGTTGTGCAATATATATTTGTAGCTTACTTTATACCTAATAATTTGTACCTCTTACTCCCCTACTTCCCTTCTGCCTTCCCTCTCCACACTGGTAACCACTAGTTTGTTGTATATTTTAGATTCCACATAGAAATGATATCATACAGTATTTGTCTTCCTCTGTCTGACATAGTTCACTTAGCATAATGTCCTCCAAGTCCATCTATGTGGCTGAATAGTACTCCATTGTGTATATGTGTGTGTGTGTGTATACATATATACATGTGTATACATGTGCATGTATATATATATATATATCCTTTGTCCATTCATCTGTTGATGGAGACTTAGGTTGCTTCCTTTTCTTGGCAATTGTAAATTTTGCTGCTATAAACATTGAGGTGCATGTATCTCTTCGAATTAGTGTTTTTGTTTTTGTTTTTGTTTTTTTTTGGATATATACCCAGGAATGGAATTGCTGTGTCATAAGGTAACTCTGTTTTCATTTTTTTCAGAAACCTCCATACTGTTCTCCATAGTGGCTGCACCATTTTGCATTCCCACCAACAGTGTAGGAGGGTTCCTTTTTCTCCACACCCTCTCCAGCATCTATTATTTGTAGATTCTTTTGTGATGGCCATTCTGACAGGTATGAGGTGATATCTCATTGTGGTTTTCATTTGCATTTCCCTGATGATTAGTGATGTTGAACATCTTTTCAAGTGCCTGTTGGCCATTTGTATTTCCTCCTTGAAAAAATGTCTATTCAGTTCTTCTGTCCATTTTTAAATTGGGTAATTTGTTTTTTGATGTTGAGGTGTATGAGCTGTTTATATATGTTGGCTATTAACCCGTTATCAGTCAGGTCATATCATTTGCAAGTATTTTCTCCCCTTCAGTAGGTTGTCTTTTCGTTTTGTTGATGGTTTCCTTTGTTGTGCCAAAGCTTTTAAGTTTAATTAGGTCCCATTTGTTTATTTTTGCTTTTATTTCCTTTGCATTCGGAGACAGATCCAAAAAAATATTGCTATGATTTATGTCAAAGAGTGTTCTGCCTATGTTTTCCTCTATGAGTTTTATGGTATCTGATCTTACATGAAAGGTATAAGGTTATATCAAAAAAGGAACAATAACAAAAACACTAGAAGGAAGAGATCAATGCAGGTAGATTGGTTCTAACAGATATGAAACACTTTTATAGAACCTTTCTAATTAAAATAGCATGTTACTGTTCTTCTACTAGCATCATGTAGACTAATGGAAAGATAGTTAAAAAGACCTATACTTATAGATATTTAGTATAAACTAAAGTTGGTATCTCAAATAAGTGGAGGAAAATATGGACTATGCAATAAATATTATTGAGAAAATGAGGCTAGCCATCGGGAAAGAAATAATTTGGATCTCCACCTCCCAGTGAACAGCTGGAAAAACTCTATGTAGGTCAAATATTTAAATGTAATTAATGAAAATTGGAATTTATTTATAACCTAACAGTGGAAAAGAACTTTCTAACCATAACTTAAAACCCAAAAACCATAAAAAAACAGTCTGACAAGTTGACTACTTTAGGGACAGTCATCAAAACCACAAAACATATACTTGGTCAAAACAAACAAACATAAACTGAGCATAGTCACAATTCCAATGATTGAAGAAATGTTCCAAGTTGTATCACATAAGGGACTGATTTTCTTACTAAATAAAGAGATACATCAGATTATGTGATTGAGTTTCCTCAACTCTATCAGATGGGCAAATTGAATATTTGTTAATATTCTCTATTAGTAAGGCTGTGGGGATCAAGGAATCACATATACTGGAAATGTGGAAATATAAACTACAGGAGAGAAATTTATCAATATTGATCAAAATTATCAATGCATACCCTTTGGCCTATCAATTCTACTTTTAGGGATGTGTCCTATGAAAATATTCACACATTTACAAATAACATATGTACTCTATAATTCATTGCAACATTATTTTTGATAGCAAAAAATTTCTAAATTTTCACTAATATGGGTTAGTGAATTCTGGTCATTTTTTTGTCTATAAACTACTACTATGAAACAATTTAAAAAAAAAATAAGGGAATCCACTATGTAGTATAATAGAAATATCTCTCGTGTATACAGTTAGTTGAATAAACCAAGATGCAGCGTACTTTGGGTCACATGCTACCACTTGTGTTAAAAAGTTGGAAGATGAGACAATATTATAATTTTTGCCTATGTGGTCATAAAGTATGTCTGAAGGATACGCAAGAAAGTAATAATAGTAGTTACCTGATTGGAGGTGAGACGGATGGTAATTGTGCAGATGGGGAACAGAAGTGCCAGGGAGATTTCTCACTCTATTCTTTTAATTTTTATTTTGAATCACATGAATGTATTATCTTTTCAAAAATTCAGTAACTACTGTGAATATAAAAGTTATAATTCTTCCTTGTATGTGTATGGGGGAGAATAATTCTGAATGAACCTAAGTGAGATTCATTGACACCTTTGAAATATATTCTAGATCTTTTGACTCTTTCTCTCTTTTTTTTTTTTTTTTTTGCTATGGAAATTTCCAGTGGCTTCATTCTAAATATATATGTAAAGAATATTATTACTTTTTCCCACAAGCATTTTGACAGTTTTTGCCTGATGTGTCCATTATTCCTGGGATGTGCATTTTTCCCTCATACATTAACTTATTAACTAATTATGTTTAAGACCTCAATATCAATGGTTTTAATAGTTCTAATGGCAGTGGAAATTGCTCTTTTAAGTGATAAGAAATGTGTTGTAACTCCATATTATTTATACTGTTTATAAGTGGAATGGAATATGTGGTCAACATAGTCATGGGTTGACTATAGACATATGAAATTTTAGAGACAAATTTATTTTTGAGTCCACTGCTGAGTTGACATTATTTGGAGCAATGCCTAACCTAGTAGAGAGTTTTCTTATGGCTGAGCTGAGGTTTTTTTTTGCAGTACGCTGGCCTCTCACTGTTGTGGCCTCTCCCGTTGCGGAGCACAGGCTCTGGACGCACAGGCTCAACGGCCATGGCTCATGGGCCCAGCCGCTCCACGGCATGTGGGATCTTCCTGGAGTGGGGCATGAACCCATGTCCCCTGCATCGGCAGGCGGACTCTCAACCACTGCGCCACCAGGGAAGACCTGAGTTGAGGTTTTGTAGCAGCACCTGAAGTAATGAGATAGGAAATGGCAGACACACAGTCACAGCTGGCCAACTGCTGGTCCAGGGGAGACACAGGTGTGGCCGACCAATCACCATTTCATCAACCTATGTGGAATTATCACTTCAGTCTAGGAAGTATTTTCTAATTTCCCTTTGTTCTTTTTTTTTTTTTTTGATCAATTGGTTATTTAAGGTGTGTTATATAGTATGCACGTTTGAGAATTTCCCAAATTTCCTGTTATTGATTTCTGAGTTCCATTGCGGTTGGAGGACATACTTTGTATGATTTCTGTACTTTCAAATTTACTGAGGCTTGTTTTGTATACACTGTGACAACAAAGATTCTAACATTCCAAAGATATTTCTAAAATAAGTAGCTACATATGACTGAATCTTATCAAATTGTAAATGATTTAAAGACCAAACTGAAAATATTGAGTCTGGAAATATGGTATAAAATGGAAATCACTCCACCTAAATTTAGGAGCATCTGAAAACATGAATGTTTCAATCTTGCTGGGTGAGTGTCTTTATGGACTGTTCATTTCCCTGTTAGGTAAAATAATGAGAAGCACCATAGCTTCACATGTTCCATTGTTTTATCCCCACCCATGAGTCTTTTCTGTATGAAATAGCCCAGATCAGCTACCTTTGGTTGATTTATTCTCATATCACAGATGATTGCTGTTATCTTTCCTCAGGTATTTGGGATTTTTATGACAGAGAATTCTACATGGAGAGATGGACTCTGTAGTGTTTGTAGCAGGGACATGATGTACTCACCAAATCCCCCTCTGTTTCTTCCTGGGATGAACTTTAAACAAGTAGTTCTGTAACTTTTGGTCTCAGTGTTGCTTTACACGTTGAAAACTGGTTGGTGACCCTAAAAACGCTTTTATTGGTGCATATTCTGTGTATTTATATTTACTGTATAAGAAAGTAAACTGAGAAATTTAAAAATCTTTGTTAATTTATGTAAAAAAACAATAATAAATCTACCACATATTAATATGAATAATATTTCTCATGAAAAATAACTATTTTCTATTACAAAAAATAGCTAGAAAAATGGTGTTTTGTATGTATCTACAAAACAGAAACAGACTCAGGGACATAGAGTACAGACCTGTGGTTGCCAAGGGGGATGGGGGAGGGAGGGGGAGGGATTGGGAGTTTGGGGTTAGTAGATGCAAACTATTATATATAGAATGGATAGACGTTTCTACTGTATAGCACAGGGAACTATATTCAATATCCTGTGATAAAGCATAATGGAAAATAATATAGAAAAGAATGTATATATATGTATTACTGAGGCACTTTGCTGTACAGCGGAAACTAACACAACATTGTAAATCAACTATACTTCAATAAAAAAGGAAATAAAATCTAAAAATCCAGAAGAAAAAAAAATTATATTATGTGTTTGCAAATCTATTTGAGGTCTAACAGGATGATGCTGGATTCACACACCTGTTTTTAAATTCAATCTGTTGCAATATATTGTTTTGTTTGAAGTATATAAGAAAGAAATATGACCTCACACAGACCTGTATGTAGTTGGAAAATGGACTAGCATTTTGAGTATTCTCATTGTAGATATTAACTGCAGTTATAATTATAGACTTTCTTCTTTGAGTCTCTACAAAAACCAGGTGAGAAGTAATTTCTTTTTGGGGAGGGTCACACCATGCAGCTTGCTGGGTCTCATTTCCCCTACCAGGGATTGAACCCAGGCCACAGCATTGAAAGCTCAGAATCCTAATCACTAGGCCACCAGGGAATTTCCAAGAATTCTTCAAGTTAGTTGCAAAGAACTTTACATACACTGTTGCATTTATCTAGCTTGGACTCTGAATGTATCTTTTACCCATGCATGATTTTTGTAACATGAAGTGTCAGTCATTTGGAAAATATGGGTTCACTGGCTTGTGCAAATCTGCCTTCAACTGTTAGAAATGTAAAAGCATGAGGCACTTACATTCTCACAAACTATGAGTCAACCATGGAAACTGGGCAGACAGGAAGGAAAGCAAAGTCTAGAATGACCAGTCAGATGTGGCCCTACAGGGTAAAAGAAAGGGGGGACCTCTAAATTGGTGGAGCCATGGGACGTGAAGAATAATGGACCATGGAGATCCTTCTCCAGAACAAACTCAGAGCTAATCGGGGAAATCCTCCTAACCCATCAGGACCTGGGAAAGCTCTGGACCTGTGAGAGCTCTTTATCCAGGTTCTGAGGGAGGGTGGATAGAGGCTGTCCCTTCCCTGCCCTCCTGGTACACACAGCATGTGTGTGTGTCGATCACATGACCATCTTTGTTGACAGGTCACCAGCCCACGAAGAGCCCATCTGCACCTGAAGTTGAACACCATGTATCACGCAGATGCTTCGAAATTTCAGCTGGTTTTGGTATTTAGGTAGGAACTGAAGTGTTGGGTTGGCCAAAGAGTTCGTTTGAGTTTTTCCAAAGGAACTTTTCAGCCAACCCAATACTTTCCTTGGGGTAAGAGCAAGCGTCCCTTTGTTTGAGAGAAAGAATGAAATGGATGTTTGGGCACAAGAAGAGAAGACTAGGGCAGAGACCCCCAGGGGTTCCTCACCATCTCCTTTCCCCTGAGTGCAGAGCTGGGCTCCACTTCTGTGGTTAAGTGGGGCTAAAGTGCTGACCACCTGGCAGTGTTGTCATGCAAACAGAGACATTAATACTGGCTTAACTGAGTGAAAATGGTATTGTCGTGTTAAATAACAGATTTATCTATTTTTACCATTGTTGTGTCACTAACCTTATTCAGCTACTGTTGTTAACACAATGGATTCCACTTTTAAAGCTTACAATCTACTTATTTCATACATGAAATAATTTCTGTGAGCCAGTCAGTGGCTGAGTTAAGAGCAGTTCAGTGAAAAATATCATGTGGAAGTGGCATTTTACATCAAATTTAATAATTAGTGCATAGTCAGTCATCTGAAATCACCAACTGAATAATATTTAGGGTTGTGATGAAAATCTTTCATTTGAAAATATTTCAGAAGATAAAATAAGGTGATAGAGTGATTTTTATCTATTCTCAATTTGACTAGAGAATATTTTATGTGTCAAACAAATAGGTAGAAACAAAGAGAATGTATTGAAAGGAAGGCCTTAATTAACTAAATAAATTGGATTTGGAAGCAATTGAAGAGTAGAATTTAGTTTGCAGAAAAGTTAATTAGTGACAATTAAGATAAAATTAAGAAACACAGTGGATCAAAACAATTTTAGAAAATATAATGAAATAGAAAATAGTTTAATGTAGCTTCATCTAAGAAAGAAAAGAACTCCTGGTGAAAACAGAGAAAACAAATGAAAATATTTTATGAAAGTTAAACTAGAAAAAATTTTTATTTATCCATAAGTAAAGAAATAAGCAAGCCTCTAGAATTACCTAATAAGAGAATGGATCAATTTTTGCAGCAAATGCGAAAAATTATATATAATTAAGAGCATGATGTTTCAACAGTAAAGTAGATAAAGGAACTGTGATATGTCCATGGAATGGAAAATCATTAAGTGGTAAATAATGAATTGTTCTCCAAGTATCATTGAGGGAAAGAAGCCAGACATAAAGAAATATTTATAATTTGATTTACATGAAGACATCATATTTATGACCAGAGAATTTCTTTATTTTTCTATTTTTATATAATACTGATGCCCTCAATTAATGGCCTGTGCTAATACTATTGTCTATTATCAAAACATCATTATTGGTTTGATTTTTTTCTCCTTCTGAACTTCTCAAAAGAGATGTAGCACAATGAAAGCACTTGGAGCTGTCAGGAAGATTTAGGTACTAGAACTCCCTCTGCTACCCTAGCAAGGTATAATCTTGGGGAAATCGTGTAGTTTCTTTGGGGATCAATTTCATCATTTGCACACCAGAGAGTGGTTTATGGACTAGAAAGAAGGGCATCTGACTCTTACATTAACATAACTACAGTGATATAATTTTACCTAAACAACAACAATGACACCATTTTCTTCCCTAATTAGAAAGACAATACCCGGGCATTTCACTACATGAGTATAACTGCTTGAAAACTTTGGATACGAGGAAAATATTCTCCGGAGCACATTATGATGTAACCACACTCGATCAATAACAAGAGAATGTAAGCATCGAGCAGGTAATTCCAATAGCACACATTTGTAAATAGAAACCAGAGTTAACTTTATGCATGATGGTCTTTTCCATAATAAAATGTACATATTACTAAAGCAAATAGGAACTCGGGGCTTGCCAATTTGGCAGTTGTCTGGAGACAGTGCAAATTATTAGCACTTGTACTGTGCTTGGAAGCCATTTCTGCAAAAAAAAAAAAAAGGAAGCAATTTTATCCTAACATGGATTTTAAAGCAAGCACGTTGTCTTGGAGGGCACAAAGGGCAGAGATTTACATCAAACTGACACTTTGGACAAAGAGCATTTTGGGGTAATTGGGTGTCACTAGCCTCTTGTAACTGTGACCATGCTTTGACCTTGAAGAGACAAAAGGAAATTTTCTCTCCTAACAAGATTGGGTATATAAGTGTGTGGGTCGGATAAGCAAAAACTCAGAAAGAGAGAATTCCTCTAGCATTGGATGAATTATGTTGTTCTTGTATATAATTTTGAAACTGTAGAAGTTACAAAGAAAAAAAATGCCAACCAAATTCCCCTTTCTTAGAGATAAAGAGTTATGATTTATTTTTATAAGATTGAAGTCATTTAGCATATTAATTCTCCAGCCTGCTTGCTTTTCACTTAACATTCTATCATATGAATTACTCTACATCATACTTGCTTTTAAAAATAAAGTTAATTACATTTTGTGACTGTAATTTATGGGTCTACTATACTGTATTTAACCATTATTTTATATTGGAGATTCCCCCTTTTTGCTCTTATTTACAGAAGTGTGGTGACTATATAAATCTCTGCCTGTATTTCTGAAAATTTGCTGAACAGTTTTGCTAGAAGCAGATGAAACTATTGGTCCACAGGGTGTCTTAATTTTAATGTCTTGAAACATAATTTGAAACGGCTTTCCAGAAAATATTTTACGCATTTTAGGTTCACAGCAGATGATGTGAATTTTTAACTTTATTCAATATTAAATCAGTATGGTTTCATGCCACTGATTGATTGTAAGGTTCTTTAACACTCTGACCTTAACACAGGCTGGTGGGAATTCTTTCTTGTCTTCAGATTTCCCTTGACTACCCGAGGAGGAAGCACTCACGGGTGTGTCCAAAGATAAACGGGGTTTACTAGTCAAAGCAGCTTTGAGAACAGGAAGTTGCTGGAAGTAATGGAGACTGTTTCTTGGGAGAGCAGATAATTAGAATCTATATGCTACATGGTAAAATATTTATTTCTCCAGAGATATTTCAAAGAAAGCAACAGACACCTTTTTCTGGTGATTTCATAACGCACGCTCCTCAAGGTAGAGGGATATACCATATAATGCTTAAAGTATCAATAACACGATTACATGACAGTAAGAGAGAAATCCTTTCCTTCCTTCTGCAGGCCCTCCTCTGGGTTTGTCATATGACCTGGTTTCTGTTTCACATGGTAGTTATTTCTGTAAGGATTTTTGTCTCCTCTAATTGACTGTGTCCTCCTAAAAGTCTAGCATCTGGACCCATTTATGGAACATTGGAAACTAACACTAACAGAAGGAATGAATACATCAGCTGAATGCTTATAAGAGTTTTACCAGTGAGAATGTAGCTACCAGATTTAGTTCCAGGACTGTTAAGCAGTTTATTAAGTCCTAGATTCCCTTCTCTCAAGCTATTTGAAGAGTTGAGCACTATCTAATTCAGATTCTACTTTTTTTCCCAACCATATTTGGTGTCAAATTGATGAAGACATAAACCTATAAATCTATAAAGTGGTTTCAAAGTTTGGGATTCAAAGACTAATGTCAAAACAAATAAAGTAGAAACACAATCATAAGACTGACAACTTTACAATCTTATCAAAATGTAATTAATTATAATAAATCAATATATGCTGCCACTTTTATTTCATAGAAATCATTTTAACATCCTCCAATAGCAAGGCTTTATCTCTTCTTCCTCATATGTTTTCTTTCTACCTAAGAGTCATCACTCTGAACCCTTTGTTTCATATTCTTCTTGGAGTTGATTCTATATCTGACAAGTATTTATTTGCTTATTGATTGATTTTTGTTTGTTTGTTTGCTTTAAAAATGTTTATTTTTTCAGTGGCAATAGCCAGTTGGAAGCCTATTTATTCTTTAACTCCAATTTTGTTTTCTTTAAATTCGGAAGTAACTTACTAATTTACTATTTTAAACAGCCCTCCTACCTTCTCCCTTAAATATTTTCCATCAACACCCGCCGTATCTTGCCAAGGAGATTGTTCCAGTGTGTATCTCCAGGACCTTGCTCTGCTCATTTTACCCAAAAATGCAAAACATAATTCTACTGTGCATCCTAAGGTCTCCAATTGTCAAAAATAGGGAAGAAAATCTTCAGGATAGCTAGTTATGTTGAATTTAAAAATTCATGCAAACACAGTTTGGTTGGGGCAGGAATCCACTCCTGTGGTCCATGACTCCTTGTAATTCATTCTCCTTCTCATCTTCACATTATGATTTGAACAAAGAACATTCATTCTAACTGAAAAATAACTTCATGATATTGATAAGATAGCCTTTGCTCTCACTGGGCTGAGGACCATACATGCGTTGGCGTGGGCTGCCTTCTGGGCACTGGAGACGGGAATAGGTGCTTCTCAGGCTGAGATTCCTTACAAGCATCTGTGCTGTGTGTCCTCAGACAATGGGGGAATTACTGTCACAACAAATTGGTAGAGCTTGAGCCTGTGTCTTCTTGTTCTGCAACTGTTTAATGAGAAATCTCTGAAATAGCTTTCTGTAATTCTGAAATTCCAAATAATCTTTCACAGGTTTATAAAATAAACAGATGCTACAGTTTATAATACAGAGT
Source organism: Mesoplodon bidens (assembly GCF_964165515.1). Classification (NCBI taxonomy): domain Eukaryota; kingdom Metazoa; phylum Chordata; class Mammalia; order Artiodactyla; family Ziphiidae; genus Mesoplodon; species Mesoplodon bidens. The sequence goes on along the minus strand of NC_138166.1, from coordinate 1,517,449 downwards.
CATGGTCTGTTTCCCTCCTCCTTCTCAAAGGCTTTCTTTCCACGAGAGGGTCATAATTTTGAACTCATTTTAACTTTGATTGGCTGCTTGAGTGAGTTTGCACACATACAGTGAAATAGAAAAGGCGCCCGTTCCTATCCAGCAAGCAGGCTGGTGCCAGAGTGCATAGCTTAGTAAGGGAAGGTGGGCTGGCATTCAGCCCCAATCTGCCCCACTGGGTGACCCTCTTTGTTCAGATCACAATCACAGCAACTGCAGGTCAACCTCGCTTCAGACTGTGACAGATGAGGAACGGGTCTTCCTCTCACCAGCCCTCTGGTCCTTGTCTGAGCTTATTTCTGACTGTCCCTCCCAGGCGTGGAGTCTGCCTCCTGAGACTTGGTGACCTTTGTCCACCCAGCTTCTGTATAAGTCTTCCTGCCAGGATTAGGAGAAGCCAGTCCTTTGGGAGAATTTCAACATAACGCGACCCCTATTTTTGATCTTGGAATATCCGAGCCCACACTGACAACTCAAAGAAACGCTAACACATGCAAGAGGTGAGTCCAGAGCCCTCCTGGTGTATGACTTCCAGGAAGTACTTTGTACTGTATCGTACTCTGCTCTATGTCAGGCTAGCCATCTGATTAATGGACCTTGTCAGGTTTATGGTCTGGGTGTCAGAATTAAACTCTTTTCTGTTGTTGCTCAAGCTTAATTTACAACTCATGACCTGAGGCTGCTGCATTGGGTGAGCGTATATTAGCAAGAGATGAGCAGCCTTAAAAATAAAGCCATCCTTGTGAAGTATGGAACTTTCTCTGATCTGTCCCCAAACCTAATTATGCAGAGTAATATGATTAACAACTGAAGGGAGTGAAACACCAAAACTGGCATGTGGTTGGAGATCAGTGGATCCTAAAACAACCTTTACAAGTATGTGATTAGTTTAAATAGTAAGACGCTTACCATTCACAATTCTGTAAGTTTCAGGCAGTGAGGAAACACAAGGTACTGTGTAATTTTCCATAATCTTTGCTTGGGTGGTCTCAAAGCATTTATTTTCCAACATTACAACAATCTCATGGATGCCCCAAATAATGGGGCCATTTACTGTGCACTGATTTGCCAGGTGCTCTTCTAAAGCTTTTATATGTATTGGCTCATTGAAGAAATTCAGTTCAGCCAGGACACTGGAAAATTGAGATCTGAGGCCCTTTTTTCTACATTTCAGGATCTTCATGATGATATTTCTCATCTCTGCTTCTCCCTATTCCCAGAAAATTGGAAAATGAGAATCTGAAGCCCCCTCTTTTGTAGCTTTGAGGGGCTGTGTGGTGTCTGTCACATCTGCCCCTCAGTAACCCTCCTCCTGCCCCCTTTTCTCTATTTGCACGTGGTCAGGATAACCTGCCAGTACTTAAAGTCTAGGAGATTTCAGCTCCTCTGACCTGAAGCGGCCGTCTGGCTGACCTAGTTCTCCCTACGGATTGGCCTTTCTGAGCCACACGTTGTCCCTGAGTGCCTGTGGCTGTGGCGATATAGGATGTAGACCTGGATCGTGAGTACAGACATTACGAGACATCATCCCAAAATGATTTCAGGCTTTGGGAATGGGCTGCCCGGTGCCCTAAATCACAATGCTGAAGAACTGGAACAGGGAGGTGGGCCTGACCAGGTGTCCCAGTTTGTCCAGGACTTTCTCAGTTTCAGCACTGATAGGACTTAGAAGACCCATCATTCCTGGGCAAACCCGGACTTCTGGTCATCCTCAGTTGCTCTATAGGTTTTCCATGGCAGGGACTCTGTCTCCTGCATCTTGAATGTTTGTAAGGAGCAAGGCACTAGGGCAGAGGACACGCTCAGTAAACGTTTACTGAATGAAGGAATGAATGGATTAATTGCAAAAGGATGAACATCAGCCAGGAACAAACAAACAGAAACAAGATTTAAACTGCTGATCACAGCGGGGGTTTCCCTGCAGCCCTCACGGAGCTGAAGCTTTAACCTAGAAGCTTGCATCCCAATGCTAATGACTAGATGGCCGTACCCAATTCCCAGGGAAGAGAGAAGTAATGCTGAGTAAGCTGCCCACTTTGCATCTATTGCATTTTAAGTAGGCAGCAGAGACCAGAGCAGGATGCTCTGAGGACACAGCTAAACCAGCTTCTAGCTCTGAGCTGGCTCTATTACTCACTTCTTGCCTTGCTATTGATTTCATTTATTTTACTCCCAGATTTGCGGCGGTATAATTTCCACAGAGAGTTTACTATTCAACAATGGTCCTTGTAACCATAAAAATCTCATCGTCGGTCTTCCCAGCGTTCCAGCTTGGGTTGTGGATCTGATGACATGGAGTATTATGGGGGGGGGGCGGCACTGAGAGGGATTCTTTATGATGCTTGGACCCATCTGCACACCAGTTGTTTCATTTCAACCGTTTGCCAGATGAATAAACATCTACTTGGCCCTGTTCTGCTAAAATGGAGAGATTTTTTCCAGCTTGGGAAGTCTTTACAGAACAGTCCATGGAGAGGTAATAATTGGACCAGTGGTTTCCCACTTGACTTTCATGAGTGGAAATTTTAGATGTTAAAGATGCCTGTCTCCACCTCAGAGCTACTGCTCTGGGGGGGGTCATGGGCCATGAACCAGGACTGGGGGGACTCAGATGCCCTTCAGGAGTGCAAACATGGATTGGCACACAGGGAGAAGAGGGCAGGAGAGTCCAGGCAGAGGGCTCCAGTGGGAATTCAAGGACATCCATGGCCGATGGCTAGTGTTTGGTGTGGGTGCACACAAGGGGAAGTTATAGAGAAGAAGGTAGTATACGTTGGGGCCACACTGTGGTCACTCAGAAGTCTGTGCAAAGGGGTGTGAGTGACTGTTCATGGGCTTTGGTCAGGAAGCTAAGATGTTAGATCTCAACTTTGGAAAGTCTCACCTGGAAGCAGAGAGCCTGTGTCTAGAGGCTACGGAAACATTAGAGGTGAGGCATGAAGACAGCTTTAGTTAGTGGGCTCACTGTGGGATGGGAGCAGGGAAAAGGCATCTCTCTGCAAAGATAGTTTGAGGCTCTTACTTGGTCATTCCTGTGTGCTCAGCCCACAGCAGGTACTAGGCTGGAGGCTGAGGTGTGTACACAAATTACCATGTATGTGGTAGCTTAAAACACACAAATGTCTTTTCTTGTATTTGTGGAGGTCAGGAGTCTGAAATAGCTCTTACCTGGTTAAAATCAAGGCGTTGCAGGGCTGCTTTCTTTCTAGGGGTTCTAAGGAAGCATTTGTAACCTTACTTCTCCAGCTTCGAGAGGCTGACTCTGTCTTCCATTCAGCGATGGTGGGGTGAGTCCTTCTCACTCTGCATCACTCTGACACTGACCCTTCTGTCTATCCCCTTCCCCTTTCAAGGATCCTTGAGATTACATTGGCCCTGCCAGGATAATACGGGATCATCTCCTCATCCTAAAGTCAGCTGATAGGCAACATTAATTCCATCTGTGACCTTACTTCATCCTTCGCCATGTAACATCACATATTCACAGGTTCTGGGCATTAGGAAGTGGTCATCTTGGGGGGGGGGCATGATTCTGCCTCCGAAGTACTCGACTGAATGGAACCAGATAGACAGGGAAACAAATAAGTGACATGTGTGCATGTCTGTGTATGTGCATCTGTACACATGCATAGTTGCACATTGAGGAATGTGACCATTGACAGCAACACGGAAAATGCTGTGATGGGGGAAATAAATGGGAGACACAGAGACAGTGTAGTAGAAGAGACATCCATGCCCAGTACTGGGTTGGAGCAGGACCTTCACCCTCACATCAATTCATGGAGCACACCTTGGCAACTGGCCATTTCTGGGTGAGCCTTTGGGGAAGCAACTTAGACTCTTTGATCCTCCAGTTTCTCATCTCCCGGGAAAGAGACTAGTGATTTATCTTTAATGACTCTTTTGAAGATTGAATGATGTAACAATTTTTGCAAAACATCTAGTAACACTGTCAATTCCCCAAGCCTAGAACTTCTGTACAGAGAAGGACCTCAATACATTCTTTTTGAAAGAAAGAATTCATAATGATTTTTCTCCTGGTTCAACAGGGCTATTATTTTTGGAAGTATTTTCAGATGGATTTTCATATTCTGCCTTTTTTTTTTTTTTTTTTTGGCCCCGGGGATGTCACACCCATTAAAACAATGTTTCAGAGAGATAGAACATACACCTGTTCAATCAATACACTCGTTTCTCCAGTTGGACTGTCAAGTAGATTTTTTTTTTGTTTATTTGAGCCCATATCAAGATAATATGGTCTTTAAGTCAGGCTTAGTGGGGACATACCCACAAAGAGCTGTGTTAAAAGCAGGAGGGAGAAAGAGGGAGAATTTCTTGGGTTTTTTTTTTATCATACCAAGAATCTGCTCAATACTCTGTAATAACCTAAACGGGAGAAGAACTTGAAAAAGAACAGATACATGTATGTGTATAACTGAACTGCTTTGCTGTACACCTGAAACTAACACAACATTGTTAATCAACTATGCTCCAATATAAAATAAAAATTTAAAAAAATATAAAAACAAAACAAAACAAACAAACAAAAAAAGAATCAAAGCTGGAGGATGTGTGTTGCAGTGCCCCTTCCAGAAATGAAGAATGGATGCTTTGCGCCCGTGCTTGCAGGAATGAGCCTTGATGCCTTAGAGGAGGAGGAGGAGGAGGAGGATGCAGTACAGACAAGGAGACGCTCCAAGCCAACCACTTCAAGCCTTGCAAGACGGTGGAGGGAAAGAAGATGGAAGTCACTTCTGAAAGCCTTGTTTCCTCGACTGTCTCATTAGGAATTTAGCCAACTTTGGTTTGAGTGCACTTTGCACATTTAGGGAAGTGGTTCTCAAACTTTCATGTACATCAGAATCTCCCTGAACAGGCTCCAAAGTCTTTAAAACACAGATCGCTATGCCCCACATAGAGTTTCTGACGTGATGGGCCTGGGTTGGGCACAGGAAATTGCTCTTCTGATCTCAGGTGGCAATGGTGCTGGTGGTCTGGCGACCACACTTTGAGAACCATTGCTCTGGGGGCAACTGCTGCCCCTGTGAGTCAAGGTCCATTAGCAGCTGTGGCAGCAGGTGACAAAGGATTCTGTGGCATCGCTTCAGATACCCTTGGATTTCTGTGTCTGGCAAAGCACCTGGAAAGTCCCAGGCGCTCAATTAGAAATGATGAGAATACAGTGGACCAGCCAACCTTGGGGTTAGAATTCAGATGACCCTGCAGGGAGAGAGTTTGAGGATGGATACTTCAGGCAGGCCCTCCAAGAATGAACACTGCTCCGTTGAAGGAGCAAGAATCTAAGAGATGGATATTTTCATATTTTAACTAAAAAATAGAAGATTTAGCTAAGAAAATTGTTTCCATTTTGTAAATTAGCCTAGGCTTCTTGGTAGGTAGTTAAATTTATTGTACTCTATATTTTACTTACACTTTTGTAGATAGGAAATTATGTGGACAATGGATTATAAATTAAATGTAAAAATGGAGATATTTTTCTCTGCACATAATTTGCGTAGAATATGTATAAATTGGGGATCTTACTGCTTTTGCTCACTTGTTCATTATCTGCTTCTGCTCCTTTGATTGTAAGCTCTCTGAGGACAGGGGCCGTGTTTGTCTTGCTCATCTTAGTGGTTTGCCATGATTAGTGCTATGCGCTCAACAGTCATTTGATAAATGAATAAATAAATCGAAGAAGGATAGAAGTATGATAGCAATAGCCGACAATGATATGAAGGGTTATAAAGAGATAGTACACAGATATTAAATTATCTTCCAGTATATTCAAAGTTGTAGAGACATGTTTATATTTTAATGTTAATGGTAAAACTTGGAATTTGATGTTTCCAATATGCAAAGGAACTAATCTGAGAAGGAGGTCCGTGGGTCATGTTTATTTTCTTCTTTATCCTTCTCTGCTTTTACTAAATTCACCTATTTAGTGTTGGCACAGGCTCTTGGATGAAACAAAAGCCCTATGCAAGTAAGCATACATGGATATTAGCCAACATGCCCATATTAAATAAACAGTATTGTAAAATGAAAGTTATATCTTTAAGGAAAGTGGCCATGGGAGCTGCAATGATCAGAGCATGGGGAAGTGGGGATGTAATTTAAAGGACCTAGCAAACTGTGGCTGCATAATACAAGCAAATGCCAGTGCTGGGAAATAAGAGTTCCAAGTGCTGCTCCTGTCACCCAAAGAGCCCTGCTTGCTGCAGCCCTGGCCTGGCAGGAGGTAGGAAGCTGATGACAAAGGTGGATGTCCAGGGTGATGGGAGAAGATTGCCTCATCGAAGGTCATGATGTTTCCATTTCAAACACAGCAGGTGTTCTCTCTATAGATGGTGCAGAGGAGAATGGAAAATGGAAGCTCTTTAGGGACAAGGTCTTGCTATCCTCTCTTTTATCACATAGGCCATGGGTATGTTGGGGATATAAATATGGATGTAGACATAGATATAGATGTACAAGGAGATGCTGTTGTAGAAATATAGATGGGGAAGGGGTGGGGATGGGGATGGGGATGAGATGGGGATGGGGATAAGGATGGGGATGGGGATGAGATGGGGATGGAGATGGAGATGGGGATGAGATGGAGATGGGGAGGAGATGGAGATGGGGATGGAGATGGAGATGAGATGGGGATGGGGATGGGGATGGGGAGGAGATGGGGATGGGGATAAGGATGGGCATGGGGATGGAGATGGGAATGAGATGGAGATGGGGATGGAGATGGGGATGAGATGGGGATGGGGATGGGGATGGAGATGGAAATGGGGATCGAGATGGGGATGTGGATGGGGATGGAGATGGGGATGAGATGGAGATGGGGACATGGATGAGGATGGGGATTCGAATGGCGGTGGGGATGTGGATGGAGGTGAGATGGAGCTGAAGGTGTAGGTGTAGGTGTGGATGTAGATGAAGATATGGATACAAATACAGATGTACTGTAGATGCGTATAAAAATAGATAACTCAGGAACAATCTTGCACCCCTTTCTCCAGCCTACTGTTCCTCCTCTTATCCCTCATGCATTATATATATATATATATATATATATATATATATATATTCTGTTTTGTGCATACCTTTATGCTGCTTCACGTCCCCTGGACTTTTCTTATGTTGTTTCCTTCATCTGGAAAACTCTTCTCTTCCTCTACATACCAACTTCAAGAATTAGTCCAGGAGTCACATTTTTGGGAAACTTTTCTATACCCATAGGGCAGATGGTCTGTGCCCTGTACAACTCTCAGCCTCTGCATTTTTCTCTGCCTTGGCATTTATCACACAGCGTGAATTATTGCTTTTTTGGTTAGGACTGGGGTTGGTGGGAGGAGGGTGAGCATAATAAAACAGCTTTCAAATTGGGTCCAGATTTCTCCGGGAGATTGCTAGCTTACACCTGATCACAGCCGGAAGATTTTAGTGCCAACATATGGGTTTGTGCTCATAATTGCGTTGGTGCCAAGGAATGTTTCTGTCACTGTCACTGGCTAATGGGAAAGTACTAGGGTGAATTAACTCATGAGAGATGTGTTTTCATCTAGAGTGGCCAGATGGCACCGTGGCACATGTGCTAATGAAGTTCACAGTCGCTCAAATAGATGCAAATGGTGGGAGACATGAGTCATTACAGACGTGGGGCCCACAGACTCAGGGATGGAATTCACTGCTGTGAAACCACATCCTCTACCTCGTTCACTTATTATTCTATTTAAATTATATTGGTTTTGTGGTTTGTATGTTATTCGTAGGTGTTTTCCATACTTGCATGAGAGCTAAAGGAATTTATACTTGGCCCTACTGTCTTTGGATGGTTAATATTACAACAAAATGAGTTGTGAGGAGGCTGTTTGAACCCTTCCCCTCCCCCATAAAATAAGTTTTAGAAACACAGCACAGATTCCTCCTTCTCCACCTGCTGTACAGGTGACCTTGGGAAACTTTCTTAAACTTTTTAAACCTCAGTGTCTTCTTTGGAAAATGGGGATAATACTGGTTCCCACTTTATATAGTTTTTAAAATAAGATTAAATGAGATAATCAATATAAAATGTTTAGTACAGTGAGTTACATGGTTACGAACTAAATCCATGTTAATGTCAATATTATTAGGCAATGTGAAAGCTAGTGCTAAGTCTTAGGCAACTCTGTCCCTGAAGAAAGTCATGTGCTTGGAATATACATAGTGTAAAGCTGTTCATTAAAATAAATTCCTTTTCTCTTCTGTAGTTTTGCAAAACTAGGCCTCTTGCACAAAGGTTTAGTGGTTCTTAAATCAGTCCTGAATGAATCAGAAAATATGTTGATGGCTCTGTCCTTCAACATTTCGCCTTTTAATGAGGCTACCAGCCCCACCTGGAATAGGTAGCCTATGACTCCTGGAACCCCAAATGGATTTCAGAATTCCTTTCACTGTCAAGCAAACCAGGGTCCTTTTGTTTTATAAAGTGATTCTTTCACTTTATTTTTTTTTACTTTTTGTTTTTCTTTAATTTTTTATTTTATATTACAGTTAATTAACAATGTTGTGTTAGTTTCAGGTGTACAGCTAAGTGATTCACTTATACATATACATATATATATATTCTTTTTCAGATTCTTTCCCATACAGTTTATTACAGAGTATTAAGTAGAATTCCCTGTGCTATACAGTATGTCTTTGTTGTTTATCTATTTTATATATAGCAGTGTGTATATGTCAATCCCAGCCTCCTAATTTGTCCCTGTCCCTCTCTCCCTCCCCCTTGGCAACCATAAGTCTGTTCTCTATGTCTGTAAGTCTGTTTCTGTTTCGTAGATAAGTTTATTTGTGTCATATTTTAGAGTCCACATAAAAGTGATATCATATGATATTTGTCTTTCTCTGTCTGACTTACTTCACTCAGTATGATCATCACCTCTAGGTCCATCACTGTTGCTGCCAATGGCATAGAAATGGGAGCCCAGTGCCTCTCTAAATCCTAGGTGGACTTACTCCCATCCCCACCCCCCTTCTTTGTGTTGCCTCAATGGTTTTCAATTGTACAGACATTTGTGTTACCCCTCATGTCCATCCACCGGGACCTCAAGCTCCTACTCACAGAGGACCCTCCTCCAGGGGAGCTTTCCTAACTTTATCCTGGTTCAGTGGACAGATATCCAGGAGAGGAACATATTCCCACAAGACCTTTTGTTATGTTCTGATGCTTGGATCCCCTCTACTGTGTCCCCTTTCGCCTGAATGACAGCTGGACTGGTTCAGACCTGGAGGTTCTACACTCCCTGGGGATTTCTGAGCTTGTCATTAGACCCTTATCAGACATCTAAAATACATCCTCATTCCAAGGCACCTCTTGGGTCAGACTCTAATTTCCCCTTCTCTTCAGCTGCCTGAAGTTGCCTTTAATGTGAAAATGACTTACCCTAAAGTCATAAAAGAGTAAAGCTCCTCACAGATCAGGGCAGTGTGGGCAATCACACAGGGTTAAGAGCCTGGAAGTGGCCCTATTCTTTCAGTGGGGGATGTAGAGGCAATGTCTCTGTGACAGGATCATTACCAGAGCGAGTGATCGATAGAAAGGAGGCACAGACCTGAACAGACATCTTAAAAAATGAAAACGTGTATGCAGTAAAGCCACACAGAGATGTTTAACAGCATGACTGAAGAGGGAGATGAAACTAAGGACCCAGGGAGGCGGTTTTGCACCCCCATTCTCTAGGCACAGAAAAGCCACAGATGCCAACTCTGGAGATGTAGAACCACAAGGCTCTCATCCACTGCTGCTGATGTAATCGTGGTGCAACGTCTCTGGGAAACTGGTGGGCCTTATTTCCTAAAGTAAAATATTTGCACACTTTGTAACTATTGCAGTTTCACTTGGAACATACTTGAGAGAAACATTTACAGAAGAAAGCCAAGAATGTTCATTGTATCCCTGTTCAGGATGGCAAAGTTGGGAACAATCCAGGGCACCTTGACCAGAAAATGGACTGGTCAGCTCTGTGTATTTTCGCAATGGAATATTTGCTGCCATTCAAACAAGCAAATGCCAGCAGCATGTGAAACTAAGGGTGAATCCTGCAACATCATATTAACTGAAGAATCCCCCCAGATTATATATGACCTGATACCAGGTATACAAAATTTAAATAATATAGGTTAATATTTTTTGTGTATACATATATATGGGTGTATATATATCTATATATATACACAGATCTTCCTCGACTTACGATGGGCTTATGTCTGACAAACCCATCGTAAATTGAAAATATTGTAAGTTGAAAATGCCTTTAATATAGCTAACCTACCAAACATCCTAGCTTAGCCTAATCTACCTTAAACGTGCTTAGAATACTTACATTAGCCTACAGTTGGGCAAAATGATCTAACACAAGCTTATTTTACAAGAAAGTGTTGAATATCTCATGTAGTTTATTAAATATTGGGCTGAAAGTGGAAAACAGCATGGTTGTCTGGGTCCAACATGGTTGCAAGTGTCTGGGTTGTAAGTGGGATCTTGTTTCTGGAGAGTGTCTTGAGGCTAACAGAGTTCCAACCGGCAGACCAAACACAGTCACAGGGGGCCGGGGACCAGCAGGGACATCTGGCTTCAAGTAGCATGGCATGAACTTGAGGACAGGACTCCTGTCATAGGACTGAAGTGGGCAGGTCTGCAGCGGGCAGCACAGGACCCAGCAGTGGAGTCTAGGCAATGGTCAAGAGGGGAGCCTAGGGCAGGAGCAGTGGTCATGCTTCACGTGAACTCATGAGAAACAAGGGAAGGTTGAAGGTCCAGTCATGCAAAGGAGGGGAGGAGGGGGCCGGACTGGGTGTGAGAGGGTATGAGCAGGGGACATGGAACTCGGTGGGAGCTGGACGCACTGCCTTTGAGTCCAGGACCTGAGGTCTAACCCCTGTTTTACTAGTTACACTGTGTGGCCTGCAGTGAATAAATTAACCTCTGTGTCCCACCATTTCCCTTCCTAGAATATATATAACATAAAATAGGATATATGTATAATATGATATATGACAGACAATATAATTTATATATATATATATATATATATATATATATATATATATATATATTTCTTTTTTTTTTTTTTTTTTTGCGGTACGCGGGCCTCTCACTGTTGTGGCCTCTCCCGTGGTGGAGCACAGGCTCTGGACGTGCAGGCTCAGCGGCCATGACTCAAGGGCCCAGCTGCTCCACGGCATGTGGGATCTTCCTGGACCGGGGCACAAACTCTCAACAACTGCACCACCAGGGAAGCCCTAATTTATATATTTTAAATAAAGTAACACAACAGCATAGAAACTCCCTCTTTGGATTACCATGAACATTGCAAGAGTTACCACTTGCAAAACACTTACACAGCACCTGCATTAGACACAGGAAGTACTGAATAAATGTTAGAAATTATTTTTTAACCTTTTTAATTTTTTAAATTTAAGTATAGTTGATGTATAATGTTGTGTTAGTTTCTGGTGTATAGCAAAGTGACTCACTTATATATACATATACATTCTTTTTCATATTCTTTTCCATTATGGTTTATCACAGGATATTGAATATAGTTCCCTGTGCTATACATATATAGTAGGTCCTTGTTGTTTATCTATATTATATATAGTGGTGTGTCTATGTTAATGTTAGAATTACTATAAACTCTGAGTCATTCTTTGAAGTCATGCCCTACCAGCAGGTCAGGTCGTGTATTTACAGGCACAGGAGAAGGTCAAGCCCCAGGGAAGCCCAAGGCGAAGGTTTCACAGGATGGTGGCGGGTGTTCCCTCTCCCTCTGTTGCCATACTGGGATGCCGTTGAGAGCCTGATGTTGGAGTTATCAAGACTTGTGTTCAAACCCAAGCTCTACCACTTGGTTGCCCTGTGACCTCTGACAGGTTACTTCACTACCCCGAGCTTTAGTTTCCATCTTCTTATCAGAAATAAGCCAATCTTCTTTAAGACTTACTGTGAAGATTAGATTAGATAGTCCAGGCAGTGCTTCCTGAGCATGGTGAGAACAGGAAAGTAAAAATGATGGGGCAGCCTGGAACCAAGCACAGCAATCAACAATGCGTGGGAAAATCACCATTGTTCATGGTATTTGAAAATTTTTGTTAAAACACTAAAAACTCTGTCTTTGGTTCTAAATGTATAGGAAAATTTTAAAAAAATAGTAAAATTGATATTATTTAGTACACTGTAATTTAAAGCATTAGAAGCATTGAGAAGAAAAGTGTTCTATTTCTTTGTTAAAAACTTATTAAGGGGGCCTCCCTGGTGGCGCAGTGGTTGAGAGTCCGCCTGCAGATGCAGGGGATACGGGTTCGTGCCCCGGTCTGGGAGGATCCCATATGCCGCGGAGCGGCTGGGCCCGTGAGCCATGGCCGCTGGGCCTGCGCGTCCGGAGCCTGTGCTCCGCAACGGGAGAGGCCACGACAGTGAGAGGCCCGCATACCGCAAAAAGAAAAAAAAAAAAAAAAAAAAAAAAAAACTTATTAAGAGGGGAGGTGCCCAACTTGGCAGAGTAGGAAGACCATACATATATATATATACACGCATAGACTATTAGCCATACGAATGAAATTTCGCCATTTGCAACAATATGGATGGACTTAGAGTGTGTTAAGCTAAGTGCAATAACTCAGAGAAAGACAAATACCGTATGATTTCCCTTATATGTGCAATCTAAAAAAACAAATGAGCAAACATAACAAACATAGACCAACATAACAAAACATAAACAAATGTGACAAAACAAAAACCAAGTTACAGATACAGAGAACAAACTGGTGGATACCAGAGGGAAGGCAGGTGGAGAGAGGAGAGAAAAAGGTGAGGGAGAGTAACAGGTGCAAATTTCCAGTTGCAAAGTAAGTGAGTCACAGGGATGAAATGTCCAGTTGTGGGGAATACAGTCAATAACCGTGTAATAACTTTGTATGGTGACTTATCATAACTAAACCTATCCTGGAGATTGGTTTGAAATATGGAAGTATTGAATAACTGCGCTGTATAAGAGGAACTAACGTACTATTGTAGATCAATTATACTTCAAAAACAAACTCCTAGAAAAAGAGATTAGATTTGTGGTTAGCAGGGGCAAGAGTGCAGAGTGAGGGAGAACTGGGTGAAAATAGTCAAAAGTACGTACTTCCAACTATAAGATAAATAAGTATTAGGGTTTTAATACACAACATGATAAATACAATTAATACTGCTATATGTTGTATATGAACGTTGAAGACAGTAAATCCTAAGATGTGTCATCATAAGGAAAATTTGTTTTCTCTTTGTTTAATTTTGTATTTATATGAGATGATGTTTCATTCATAAGTTTAGTTCACCAAACTTATTGTGATAATCATTTCATAATGTGTGTATGTCAAATCATTATATTGTACTCAAACTTATATGGTGCTGTATGTCAATGATATCTCAATAAAACTGGAAGAAAAAAGTCATCAAGACAGGGTGGGACAGGGTTTGCCTCTTCTTCTCATTGTATAACCGAGGAAATGGAGCAGCATCATTTCTGTCCTTAGCACATGGCCATGCTCCTTCCTAAGTCTGGATCAGCTTCCAACATTCTGTCCTTCGTGTTTCCATGTTGCGTAATATCTCTGAGTTCCTGTAAAGGGATCTCTTTGCCAGCCTCACTTGCTCCAAGACAGCGAGATCCTTTCCATCACAACCACGTTCTTCATTCATATCTGCAAGTCACCTTCTCTGAGTTCCTCCAGTGCACACCTGGAGTGTCCAAACGACAGTGTCCTTGTTCTCTCCGTGAGCTATATCTTCCATAACTTAATTGACATTTGATTCAAATTTCACTTCCAGTGTTATCACTTTTCATTTCTTTGCTGCTCTTTCATCTTTACTGGCCAATTCTCTCTCTTGATTATCAATTTTGATAAAATGGCATGCAAGTTTATCATGGAAGGCAATGAGGCCACACAGCTACATGCATTTCTGTCTGTGCATTGAGGACTTTGGCTCCACCAAACTTCCCAATGGTTTTCAGACCCAGTCACAGACAGTTGCAAAAGCTCTACATGGCAGAGCTTACAGGGGAAGCTGCCCTCCCCGTGCCAGACTTGGGGTTCAGCCAGCACTGCAGTCTCTAAGCAGAGTTGCAGTCAAGGACTCCAGCACCCTGGCAGCCATGCTCTTGTGCACATTTGCATTCCTAGCCGAGGTATCTTCATTCCTAGGTCCCTTTGTCTGAGGCCTTGGGTAGAGGTCCTCTTCAGAGCCTCTGCTGATGTTTCTACATGGGGATGATGAGCAGGGGTAACCCTGAAGACACTTTCTGACAGAGTATTCGCTACCCTTTCACTTCTAGACCTTCTCCCTTTCTCCCTCAGCCCCTGGGTCCATAGAACTGTAGGAGCCTTTTGTTTGGGGTTTTCTCAGCAGTGGGATGACCTGTGACTGTGCTGATCTACCTGACCCTCCTCGGGGGAAATTGGAACAGGGGAAGTCAGCCCTTTGTGGGTTTGGTCTCTTCTTACACCATGGCTGTGACTGCAGGCTTGTTTACCAGTTCTGTCTGGGCTTGTTGCTTTGTGTGGCTGCCCTGACATCAGGCAGCTCAGCTGTCTCTGCAGGAGACTGAGCTCCTGACCTTCAAGGACCAAATGCAGAGGCACAGGGGCCGGTCACTGGCAGACTGTCCAGGAAGTTATGTGGAGGCCATGGATCATGCTGTGTGTCTTGTACTTACGTGGTGATTTGTGGACTGTTGAGCTATAGCCACATTTGGACTTCATGCAATTACTCATACTTAATATAATGTGATCCTTAATATACTGTGAATATAGCTGAAATGAAAATTGTGTTACTGAGGGGACAAGTATTTTTTTTTTTAAATTACAGTGAATGAATTTGTGTATGTCAGGACTATACAAGGCAAGGACTGCCTTTCACCATAATTTGTTTTATGTTAGCACCAAGCACATGGAAGATAATAAATACAATCCTGCTCTCTCCCTTTCCCAATCTCAGGGCACGCCCTGCCCTTTCTGCAATGAGGCTCCACGTAGGCTGCCTGCCTGGGGGACCATGTGACAGCCCTTGAGCAAGGCCGTCCCCAGTCAGGGCAGAGCCCTAAACAGGCCTTCACAGTCAGCACTGTTTGCAATATCTCTCCACTCTCATGTCCAGACATCAGTTTTAACTAGTTTGGTCCAGCTCCAAACTGCTGACTCTCAGATCCAGGCCCCCTGAGGTGTGACGCTGTCCCGCGATGCCCAGCCAAACACCTGGGTGAGTTGAAACTTGGGTGAAGAGCTGTGTCCCCTCACCTGCCACTCTTGCCTTTCATCATCCATCTCTGCACTAAGGTTCAAGTGTGGTTCTATTGATTGATTGAGTGAGCTGAGTAATTGATCAATTTACTCATGCTTTCATTTTCAAATATGTATTAAGTACCTAATGTGTGTCTGTCATGTGCTAAAGCAGACTTTGGGAAGTTTCTTTGTCTTCCCCAGGCTGTTGTGAAGGGAAGTGCTGGGCACAGATCCTGACACTGCAGACTCCCTGACCCACATCTGCCTATAGGGCCCTCCATTCTTACGTTCCTCTATGAGGTCCATTTAGGATTCCTAGGGCTTGATGTGTTTGAGGTGAGCAGAACTGACTGACCACAAACCTTGAATCTGAAGGAGATGTTTAAAAATTGCAACTAAAATCATTGTTGATGTCTCACCCTGAAAAGCATCTGAAGCATGTTCTTCCTGTGTTCTGATCAGACAAGGACATCCTTCTCTTTCTCCTGATCCTCCTGGACCCCCTGCCCTCCATGTGGATCAGTCTCTGAGGCCAGGGAGGCACAGATCATTTGCTCCAATTAAGGCAAACAGTGTGGGCTGTGGGGGAAACCTGAGAGCCTTGAAAGGGATCCTTCTGAGAGCTCTTCAGGGTAGCCTGCCCAGAATCTGGGGGACATCTTTGCAGGAAGCCTGGATGGATGCCACCCTCTAAGGGGGTGGCCACTCCAGCACTGCAGGTTGGGGGAAATGAGCCTGCACCTCCTCTGCTCGTGACCACCACACAAGTCCCTTCAGAAGCCAAAGTGAGTCTGCATGAGTCCCCTGGAGGTTTCCTGAAGGTGGACCACAAGGGCTATGTGTGAACCCACCCAGGACCCTGAATGGGAACATGTCTGACACACGGAGAGAACCCGGAGCCCCTTGTTTGGGAAAGAGACAGATTCCTCCCCTGGGGCCTTGGAATCTTCTCCCTAGACTTTCAAGTTGTTCAACAAGCAAGACAAACACTTTGTCCTGAAAAACCTCGGTGTCAGGAAAAGAGGGATGTCGGGGGAGATGGTACAGGCTCTTCACAATGTCAGAACAGAAGGAAACAAAGAAAACATTTATCGTGGTGTCTCCATTTTAGAGATGAGCAAATTGTGGGCAGAGAAATTCTGTGCATATAAGAACCTAGCACGGGGCCTGGAACAGCATCACACGAGGTTAACCACAGACAATTTTTGTCACTGATATTTGTTTGCTGACAGCCTCCTATAGAGGTGAATTATGTCGGAGGCAAAGTTAAAATCTGCTGCTTGAAACCAAGTGTGGGGACCCTGTGCTGCATACGCATAGAGAGGTTTCCTTCCTGCAGGCAGATGCACAATTTAACTCTTGGAGAAAGGATCAGAAAGGATGGATTTTGTGTCATTTCATAAACTTACTTACCAGGGAATTTTCCTCCAAAGCCTCCCATTCTGGAAAAACTCGAAGTGAAGTCTCAGGGCTCAGACATGGACCTGCACCCTGACTCGCTATTTACTGGTTGACCATTGCTTTGCTTCCAAGACAAATGCCTTTACTCTCTAGCTCTTGTTTTTCCTTTACTTTCTTTTATATCTTTTTGGTAAAATGAACATAAAATAACCAATTCTGAGTTGTTTTTGAGGAGAATTAACTTTTAATTTTTAGTTTTTTTATGGAGCAGCTTCTTATTATTTATCCATTTTATACATATTAGTATATACATGTCAATCCAAATCTCCCAATTCATCACACCACCACCCCATAACCCCACCACTTTCCCCCCTTGGTGTCCATATGTTTGTTCTCTACATCTGTGTCTCTATTTCTGCCCTGCTAACCAGTTCATCTGTATCATTTTTCTAGGTTCCACATATATGCGTTAATATACGACATTTGTTTTTCTATTCCTGACTTACTTCACTCTGTATGACAGTCTCTAGATCCATCCATGTCTCTACAAATGACCTAATTTCATTCCTTTCCATGTCTGAGCAATATTCCACTGTATATAGGTACCACATCTTTTTTTTTTTTTAAACATCTTTATTGGAGTATAATTGCTTTACAATGGTGTGTTAGTTTCTGCTTCACAAACAAAGTGAATCAGCTATACACATACATACATCCCAATATCTCCTCCTTCCTGCATCTCCCTCCCTCCCACTCTCCCTATCCCACCCCTCTAGGTGGTCCCAAAGCACCGAGCTGATCTCCCTTTGCTATGTGGCTGTTTCCCACTAGCTATCTATTTTACATTTGGTAGTGTATACATGTCCATGCCACTCTCTCATGTTGTCCCAGCTTACCCTTCCCTGTTGCCGTATCCTCAAGTCCATTCACTAGTAAGTCTGCATCTTTATTCCCATCTTTCCGCTAGGTTCTATTGATAATTTTTTTCTTTTTTCTTTCTTTTTTTTAAGATTCCATATATATGTGTTAGTATACGGTATTTGTTTTTCTCTTTCTGACTTACTTCACTCTGTATGACAGTCTCTAGGTCCATCCACTTAACTACAAATAACTCAGTTTTGTTCCTTTTTATGGCTGAGTAACATTCCATTGTATATATGTGTCACATCTTCTTTACCCATTCATCAGTTGATGGACACTTAGGTTGCTTCCATGTCCTGGCAATTGCAAAAAGTGCTGCAATGAACATTGTGATACATGACTCTTTTTGAATTATGGTTTTCTCAGGGTATATGCCCAGTAGTGGCATTGCTGGGTTGTGTGGCAGTTCTATTTTTAGTTTTTTAAGGAACCTCCATACTGTCCTCCATAGTGGCTGTATCAATTTACACTCCCACCAACAGTGGAAGAGGGTTCCCTTTTCTCCACACTCTCTCCAGCATTTATTATTTGTAGATTTTTTGATGACGGCCATTCTGAATGGTGTGAGATGATATCTCATTTTAGTTTTGATTTGCATTTCTCTAATGACTAATGATGTTGAGCATTCTTTCATGTGTTTGTTGGCAAGCTGTATATCTTCTTTGGAGAAATGTCTATTTAGGTCTTTGGCCCAATTTTGGATGGGGTTGTTTGATTTTTTTTTTGATATTAAGCTGCATGAGTTGCTTGTATGTTTTGGGGATTAATCCTTTGTCAGTTGCTTCATTTGCAAATATTTTCTCCCATTCTGAGGGTTGTCTTTTGGTCTTGTTTATGGTTTCCTTTGCTGTGCAAAAGCTTTGAAGTTTCATTAGGTCCCATTTGTTTATTTTTGTTTTTATTTCCATTTCTCTAGCAGGTGGATCAAAAAGGATTTTGCTGTGATTTATGTGATAGAGGGTTCTGCCTATGTTTGCCTCTAAGAGTTTGATGGTGTCTGGTCTTACATTTAGGTCTTTAATCCATTTTGAGTTTATTTTTGTGTATGGTGTTAGGGAGTGTTCTAATTTCATTCTTTTACATGTAGCTGTCCAGATTTCCCAGCACCACTTATTGAAGAGGCTGTCTTTTCTCCACTGTATATTCTGGCCTCCTTTATCAAAGATAAGATGACCATATGTGCATGGGTTTATCTCTGGGCTTTCTATCCTGTTCCATTGATCTAGATTTCTGTTTTTGTGCCAGTACCATACTGTCTTGATTACTGTAGCTTTGTAGTATAGTCTGAAGTCAGGGAGCTTGATTCCTCCAGCTCCTTTTTTCTTTCTTAAGATTGCTTTGGCTATTCAGGGTCTTTTGAGTTTCCATACAAACTGTGAAATTTTTTGCTCTAGTTCTGTGATAAACACCATTGATAGTTTGACAGGGATTGCATTGAATCTGTAGATTGCTCTGGGTAGTATAATCATTTTCACAATGTTTATTCTTCCAAACCAAGAACATGGTATATCTCTCCATTTGTTTGTATCATCTTTAATTTCTTTCATCAGTGTCTTATAGTTTTCTGCATACAGGTCTTTTGTCTCCTTAGGTAGATTTATTCCTAGATATTTTATTCTTTTTGTTGCAATGGTAAATGCGAGTGTTTTATTAATTTCATTTTCAGAATTTTCATCATTAGTGTATAGGAATGCAAGAGATTTCTGTGCATTAATTTTGTATCCTGCAAATTTACCAAATTCATTGATTAGCTCTGGTAGTTTTCTGGTAGTATCTTTAGGATTCTCTACATATAGTATCATGTCATCTGCAAACAGTGACAGCTTTACTTCTTCTTTGCCAATTTGGATTCCTTTTATTTCCTTTTCTTCTCTGATTGCTGTGGCTAAAACTTCCAAAACTATGTTGAATAAGAGTGGTGAGAGTGGGCAGCCTTGTCTTGTTCCTGATCTTAGTGGAAATGCTTTCAGTTTTTCACCATGGAGGACGATGTTGGCTGTGTGTTTGTCATATATGGCCTTTATTATGTTGAGGAAAGTTCCCTCTATGCCTACTTTCGGGAGGGATTTTGTCATAAATTGGGGTTGAATTTTGTTGAAAGCTTTCTCTGCATCTATTGAGATGATCATATGGTTTTTCTCCTTCAATTTGTTAATATGGTGTATCATGTTGATTGATTTGTGTATATTGAAGAATCCTTGAAGTCCTGGAATAAACCCCACTTGATCATGGTGTATGATCCTTTTAATGTGCTGTTGGATTCTGTTTGCTAGTATTTTACTGAGGATTTTTGCATCAATGTTCATCAGTGATATTGGCCTATAGTTTTGTTTCTTTTTGACATCTCTTTGTCTGGTTTTGGTATCAGAGTGATGGTGGCTTCGTAGAATGAGTTTGTGAGTGTTCCTCCCTCTGCTATATTTTGAAAGAGTTTGAGAAGGATAGGTGTTATCTCTTCTCTAAATGTTTGATAGAATTCGCCTGTGAAGCCATCTGGTCCTGGGCTGTTGTTTGTTGGAAGATTTTTTTTTGTTTTTTTTTTGCGGAATGCGGGCCTCTCACTGTTGTGGCCTCTCCCGTTGCAGAGCACAGGCTCCGGATGCACAGGCTCAGCAGCCATGGCTCATGGGCCCAGCCACTCCTCAGCATGTGGGATCTTCCCAGACCGGGCCACGAACCCGAGTCCCCTGCATCAGCAGGCAGACTCCCAACCACTGCGCCACCAGGGAAGCCCTACTGGAAGGTTTTTAATCACAGTTTCAATTTCAGTGCTTGTGATTGGTCTGTTCATATTTTCTATTTCCTCCTGGTTTAGTCTCGGAAGGTTGTGCATTTCTAAGAATTTTTCCAGTTCTTCCAGGTTGTCCATCGTATTGGCATAGAGTTGCTTGTAGTAATCTCTCATGATCCTTTGTATTTCTAAAGTGTCAGTTTTTACTTCTCCTTTTTCATTTCTAATTCTATTGATTTGAGTCTTCTCCCTTTTTTTCTTGATGAGTCTGGCTAATGGTTTATCAATTTTGTTTATCTTCTCAAAGAACCAGCTTTTAGTTTTATTGATCTTTGCTATCATTTCCTTCATTTCTTTTTCATTTATTTCTGATCTGATCTTTATGATTTCTTTCCTTCTGCTAAATTTGTGGTTTTTGTTCTTGTTTCTCTAATTGCTTTAGGTTTAAGGTTAGGTTGTTTATTTGAGATGTTTCTTGATTTTTAAGGTAGGCCTCTATAGCTCTAAACTTCCCTCTAAGAACTGCTTTTGCTGCATTCCATATGTTTGGGTTGTTGTGTTTTCATTGTCATTTGTTTCTTGGCATTTTTTAATTTCCTCTTTGATTTCTTCAGTGATCTTTTAGTTATTATGTAGTGTGTTGTTTAACCTCCATGTGTTTGTATTTCTTATGGACTTTTTTCCTGTAATTGATATCTAGTCTCATAGCTTTGTGGTCAGAAAAGATACTTGATACGATTTCAATTTTCTTAAATTTACCCAGGCTTGATTTGTGACCCAAGATATGATCTATCCTGGAGAATGATCAATGAGCACTTGAGAAGAATGTGTATTTTGTTTTTTTTCTGGATGGAATGTCCTATAACTGTTAATTAAGTCCATCTTGTTTAATGTGTCATTTAAAGCTTTTGTTTTCTTATTTATTTTCATTTTGGATGATCTGTTCATTGGTGAAAGTGGGGTGTTAAAGTCCCCTACTATGATTGTGTTAATGTCGATTTCCCATTTTATGGCTGTTAGTATTTGCTTTATGTATTGAGGTGCTCCTTTTTGGGTGCATAAATATTTACAATTGTTTTATCTTCTTCTTGGATTGATCCCATCATCATTAGGTAGTGTCTTTCTTTGTCTCTTGTAATAGTCTTTGTTTTAAAGTCTATTTTGTCTGATATGAGAATTGCTACTCCAGCTTTCTTTTGATTTCCATTTGCATGGTCTATCATTTTCCATCCCCTCACTTTCAGTCTGTATAAGTCCCTGTGTCTGTAGTGAGTCTCTTGTAGACATCATATATACTGGTCTTGTTTTTGTTTCCATTCAGCCAATCTATATCTTTAGGTTGGAGCATTTAATCCATTTACTTTTAAGGTAATTATCAATATGTATGTTCCTAATACCATTTTCTTAATTGTTTTGTTTTTATTATTGTAGGTTATTTCCTTCATTTGTGTTTCCTGCCTAGAGAATTCCTTTAGCATTTGTCGTAAAGCTGTTTTGGTGGTGCTGAATTCTCTGAGCCTTTGCTTGTCTGTAAAGCTTTTACTTTCTCTGTCAAATGTGAATGAGATCCTAGCTGGGTAGAGTAAACTTGGTTCTAGGTTTTTCTCTTTCATCACTTTAAATATGTACTGCCACTCCCTTCTGGCTTGCAGAGTTTCTGCTGAAAGATCAGCTGTTAACCTTATGGGGATTCCCTTATGTGTTACTTGTTGTTTTTCCCTTGCTGCTTTTTTTTTTTTTTTTTTTTTTTTTTGCTGTACGCGGGCCTCTCACTGCTGTGGCCTCTCCCGTTGCGGAGCACAGGCTCCGGACACACAGGCTCCACGGCCATGGCTCGCGGGCCCAGCCGCTGCGCGGCATGTGGGATCTTCCGGGATAGGGGCACGAACCCGTGTCCCCTGCATCGGCAGGCGGACTCTCAACCACTGCGCCACCAGGGAAGCCCCCCTTGCTGCTTTTAATATTTTTCTTTGTATTTAATTTTTGATAGTTTGATGAATATGTGTCTTGGCATGTTTCTCCTTGGATTTATCCTGTATGGGACTCTCTGTGCTTTCTGGACTTGATTAACTATTTCCTTTCCCATATTAGGGAAGTTTTCAACGATAATCTCTTCAAATATTTTCTCAGTCCCTTTCTTTTTCTCTTCTTCTTCTGGGACCCCTATAATTCGAATGTTGGTGCATTTAATGTTGTCCCAGAGATCTCTGAGACTGTCCTCAATTCTTTTCATTCTTTTCTCTTTATTCTGCTCTGCAGTAATTATTTCCACTCTTTTATCTTCCAGGTCAGTTATCCATTCTTCTGCCTCAGTTATTCTGCCATTGATCCCTTCCAGAGAATTTTTAATTTCATTTATTGTGTTGTTCATCACTGTTTGTTTGCTCTTTAGTTCTTCTAGGTCCTTGTTAAACGTTTCTTGTATTTTCTCTATTCTATTTCCAAGATTTTGCATCATCTTTACTATCATTATTCTGATATCTTTTTCAGGTAGACTGCCTATTTCCTCTTCATTTGTTAGGTCTGGTTGGTTTTTCCCTTGCTCCTTCATCTTCTGTGTGTTTCTCTGTCTTCTCATTTTGCTTAGCTTACTGTGTATGGGGTCTCCTTTTTGCAGGCTACCGGTTCATAGTTTCCGTTGTTTTTGGTGTCTGTCCCAAGTGGCCAAGGTTGGTTCAGTGGGTTGTGTCAGCTTCCTGGTGAGGGGACTAGTGCCTCTGTTCTGGTGGACGAGGCTGGATCTTGTCTTTCTGGTGGGCAGGTCCACGTCTGGTGGTGTGTTTTTGGGTGTCTGTGGCCTTATTATGGTTTTAGGCAGCCTCTGCGCTAGTGGATGGGGTTGTGTTCCTGTCTTGTTAGTTTTTTGGCATAGGGTGTCCCGCACTGTAACTTGCTGGTCATTGAGTGGAGCTGGGTCTTGGTGTTGAGATGGAGATTTCTGGGAGATTTTCACCGTTTGATATTACGTGGAGCTGGGAGGTCTCTTGTGGACCAGTGTCCTGAACTTGGCTTTCCCACCTCAATGGCCCATCCCTGACACCTGGCTGGAGCACCAAGAGCCTGTCCTCCACATAGCTCAGAATAAAAGGGAGAAAAGAAAGAAAGAAAGAAGATGAAATAAAATAAAATAAAATAAAACATAATTATTAAGAAAAAAATTTTTTTAAGTAATAAAAAATAAGATGGAACCCTAGGACACATGGTAAAAGCAAATCTATACAGACAAAATCACATATAGAAGCATACACATACACACTCACAAGAAGAGAAAAATGGAAAAAAAAAAATCATTGCTCCCAATGTCTACCTCCTCAATTTGGGTTGATTTGTTGTCTATTCACGTATTCCACAGATGCAGGGTACATCACATTGATTGTGGAGATTTAATCCACTTCTCCTGAGGCTGCTGGGAGAGATTTCCCTTTCTCTTCTTTGTTTCCACAGCTCCTGGGTCTCAGCTTTGGATATGGACCCGCCTCTGCATGTAGGTCACCTGAGGGCATCTGTTCTTTGCTCAGACAGGACAGGGTTAAAGGAGTAGCTCATTCAGGGGCTCTGACTCATTCAGGCCGGGAGAGGGAGGGGTACAGTGTGTGGGGCAAGACTGTGGCAGCAGACGCCGGCGGGACTTTGCACCAGCCTGAGGCATGCCTTGTGTTCTCCCAGGGAAGTTGTCCCTGGATCACTGGACACTGGCAGTGGTGGGCTGCACAGGCTACCAGAGGGGAGATGTAGAGAGCAACATGTGCTTGCACACAGGCTTCTTGGTGGCAGCAGCAGCAGCCTTAGCATCTCATACATGTCTCTGGCATCCCTGCTGATAGCCATGGCTCACGCCCATCTCTGGAGCTCATTTAAGTGGTACTCTTAATCCTCTCTCCTCACACACTAGGAAACAAAGGGGCAAGAAAAAGTCTCTTGTCTCTTCGGCAGCTCCAGACATTTTCCTGGACTCCCTCCTGGCTAGCCGTGGTGCACTAGCCCCTTCAGGCTGTGTTCACGCCGCCAACCCCAGTCCTCTCCCTGGGATCCGACCAAAGCCCGAGCCTCAGCTCCCAGCCCCACCCACCCCTGCGGGTGAGCAGACAAGCTTCTTGGGCTGGTGAGTGAAGATTGGCACCGATCCTTTGTGTGGGAATCTCTCTGCTGTGCCCTCCGCACCCCTGTGGCTGCACCCTCCTCCACGGCTCCAAAGCTTCCCCTTCCGCCACCCACAGTCTCCGCCCGTGAAGGGGTTTCCTAGTGTGTGGAAACACTTCCTCCTTCATGGCTCCCTCCCACTGGTGCAGGTCCCATCCCTATTCTTTGTCTCTGTTTTTTCTTTTTTTTTTTACCCTACCCAGGTACGTGGGGAGTTTCTTGCCTTTTGGAAGGTCTGAGGTCTTCTGCAAGCGTTCAGTAGGTGTTCTGTAGGAGTTGTTCCACATGTACATGTATTTCTGATGTATTAGTGCAGAGGAAGGTGATCTCCGTGCCTTACTCTTCCACCATCTTGAATCTCCTCCTGTACCACATCTTCTTTAACCATTCGTCTGTTGATGGGAACTTATGTTGCTTCCATGACCTGGGTATTGTAAATAGAGCTGCAATGAATACTGTGGTACATGACTCTTTTTGAATTATGGTTCTCTCTGTGTATATGCCCAGTAGTGGCATTGCTGGGTCATATGGTAATTCTATTATTAGTTTTATAAGGAACCTCCATACTGTTCTCCATAGTGGCTGTAGCAATTTACATTCCCAAAAACAGTGCAAGAGTGTTCCCTTTTCTCCACACCCTCTCCAACATTTGTTGTTTGTAGCTTTTCTGATGACGCCCATTCTAACTGGTGTGAGGTGATACCGCATTTTAGTTTTGATTTGCATTTCTCTAATAATTAGTGATGTTGAGCAGCTTTTCATGTGTTTCTTGGCCATCTGTATGTCTTCTTTGGAGAAATGTCTCTTTAGCTCTTCTGCCCATTTTTTAATTGGGTTGTTTGTTTTTTTAATATTGAGCTGCGTGAGCTGTTTATATATTTTGGAGATTAGTCCTTTGTCCACTGATTTGTTGATTTGTTTGCAAATATTTTCTCCCATTCTGAGGGTTATCTTTTCGTCTTGTTTATGGTTTCATTTGCTGTTCAAAAGCTTTTAAGTTTCATTAGATCCCATTTGTTTTTTGTTTGTTTTTATTTCCATTATTCTAAGAGGTGGGTCAAAAAAGATCTTGCTGTGATTTATGTCAAAGAGTTTTATACTGTCCAGTTTTATATTTAGGTCTCTAATCCATTTTGAGATTATTTTTGTAAACGGTGTCAGGGCATGTTCTAATTTCATTCTTTTACATGTAGCTGTCCAGTTTTCCCAGCACCACTTATTGAAGGGACTGTCTTTTCTCCATTGTATACACTTGCCTAATTTGCCATAGATTAGTTGACCATAGGTGTGTGAGTTTATCTCTGGGCTTTCTATCCTGTTCCATTCATCTATTTCTGGTTTTGTGCCAGTACCATAATGTCTTGATTATTGTAGCTTTGTAGTATAGTCTGGAGTCAGGGAGTCTGATTCCTCCAGCTCCATTTTTTTTTTTTCCCCTCAAGACTGCTTTGGCTATTTGGGGTCTTTTGTGTCTCTATACAAATTTTAAGACTTTTTGTTCTAGTTCTGTAAAAAATGCCATTGGTAATTTTATACGGATTGCATTGAATCTGTAGATTGCTTTGGGTATTATAGTCATTTTCACAATATTGATTCTTCCAATCCTGGAACATGGTATATCTCTCCATCTGTTTGTATCATCTTTAATATCTTTCATCAGTGTCGTATAGTTTTCTACATACAGGTCTTCTGTCTTTCTAGGTAGTTTTATTCCTAGGTATTTTATTCTTTTTGTTGCAGTGTTAAGTGGGTGTGTTTCCCTAATTTCTTTTTCAGATTTTTCTTCATTAGTGTATAGGAATGCAAGAGATTTCTGTGCTTTAATTTTGTATCCTCCAACTTTACCAAATTCATTGATTAGCTCTAGTAGTTTTCTGGTGGCATCATTAGGATTCTCTATGTATAGTATCATGTCATCTGCAAACAGTGACAGTTTTACTTCTTCTTTTCTAATTTGTATTCCTTTGATTTCTTTTTCTTCTCTGATTGTTGTGGGTAGGACTTCCAAAAATATGTCGAATAATAGTAGTGAGAGTGGATATCCTTGTCATGTTCCTGATCTTAGAGGAAATGCTTTCAGTTTTTCACCGTTGAGGATGATGTTTGCTGTGGGTTTGTTGTATATGGCTTTTATTATATTCAGGTAGGTTCCCTCTATGCCCACTTTTTGGAGAGTTTTTATCATAAATCGGTGTTGAATTTTGTCAGAAGCTTTTTCTGCATCTATTGAGATGATCATATGGTTTTTATTCTTCAGTTTGTTGATATGGTGTATCACATTAATTGATTGGCGTGTATTGAAGAATCTTTGCACCCCTGGGATAAGTCCCATTTGATCATGATATATGATCCTTTTAATGTGTTGTTGGGTTCTGTTTGCTAGAATTTTGTTGAGGATTTTTGTATCCATATTCATCAGTGATATTGGTCTGTAATTTTCTTTCTTTTAGTATCTCTGTCTGGTTTGGGTATCAGGGTGATGGTGGTCTCATGGAATGAGTTTGAGAGTGTTCTTTCCCCTGCAGTTTTTTGGAAGAGTTTGAGATGGATAGGCTCTTCTCTAAATGTTTGATAGAATTTACCTGTGAAGACATCTGGACCTGGTCTTTTGTTTGTTGGAAGATTTTAAATCACAGTTTCAATTTTATTACTTGAGATTGGTCTGTTCATATCTTCTATTTTTTCCTATTCCAGTCTTGGAAGGTTATACCTTTCCAAAAATTTGTCCATTTCTTCCAGGTTGTCCACTTTATTGGCATAGAGTTGCTTGTAGTAGTCTCTTAAGATGTTTTGTATTTCTGCAGTGTCTGTTGTAACTTCTCCTTTTTCATTTCTAATTTTATTGATTTGAGTCCTCTCCCTCTTTTTCTTGATGAGTCTGACTAATGTTTTAACAGTTTTGTTTACCTTCTCAAATAACCAGCTTTTAGTTTTATTGATCCTTGCTATTGTTTTCTTTGTTTCTATTTCATTTATTTCTGCTCTGATTTTTATGATTTCTTTCCTTCTACTAACTTTGGGTTTTGTTTGTTCTTCTTTCTCTAGTTCCTTTAGGTGTAAGGTTAGATTGTTTATTTGAGATTTTTCTTTTTTTCTGGAGGTAGGCTTGTATTGCTGTAAACTTCCCTCAGAACTGCTTTTGCTGCAGCCCATAGGTTTTTTTTTTTTTGTCAATTGTTCTAATTTTTTTTTACTTTATTAGTTTCTGCTTTATAACAAAGTGAATCAGTCATACATATACATCTGTTCCCAAATCTCTTCCCTCATTCATCTCCCTCCCTCCCACCATCCCCATCCCACCACTCCAGGCGGTCACAAAGCACCGAGCTGATCTCCCTGTGCTCTGCGGCTGCTTCCCACTATCTATCTACCTTACGTTTGGTAGTGTATATATGTCCATGCCTCTCTTTCGCTTTGTCACAGCTTACCCTTCCCCCTCCCCATATCCTCAAGTCCATTCTCAAGTAGGTCTGTGTCTTTATTCCCATTTTACCCCTAGGTTCTTCATGACCTTTTTTTTTTTTTTTAATTCCGTATATATGTGTTAGCATACGGTATTTGTCTTTCTCTTTCTGACTTACTTCACTCTGTATGACAGACTCTAGGTCTATCCACCTCATTACAAATAGCTCAGTTTCGTTTCTTTTTATGGCTGGTAATATTCCATTGTATATATGTGCCACATCTTCTTTATCCATTCATCCGATGATGGACACTTAGGTTGTTTCCAGCTCCGGGCTATTGTGAATAGAGCTGCAATGAACATTTTGGTACATGTCTCTTTTTGAATTATGGTTTTCTCAGGGTATATGCCTAGTAGTGGGATTGCTGGGTCATATGGTAGTTCTATTTTTAGTTTTTTAAGGAACCTCCATACTGTTCTCCATAGTGGCTGTACCAATTCACATTCCCACCAGCAGTGCAAGAGTGTTCCCTTTTCTCCACACCCTCTCCAGCATTTATTGTTTCTAGATTTTTTGATGATGGCCATTCTGACCGGTGTGAGATGATATCTCATTGTAGGTTTGATTTGCATTTCTCTAATGATTAATGATGTTGAGCATTTTTTCATGTGTTTGTTGGCAGTCTGTATATCTTCTTTGGAGAAATGCCTATTTAAGTCTTCTGCCCATTTTTGGATTGGGTTGTCTGTTTTTTTGCTATTGAGCTGCATGAGCTGTTTATAAATTTTGGAGATTAATCCTTTGTCAGTTGCTTCATTTGCAAATATTTTCTCCCACTCTGAGGGTTGTCTTTTGGTCTTGTTTATGGTTTCCTTTGCTGTGCAAAAGCTTTGAAGTTTCATTAGGTCCCATTTGTTTATCTTTGTTTTTATTTCCATTTCTCTAGGAGGTGGGTCCAAAAGGATCTTGCTGTGATTTATGTCATAGAGTGTTCTACCTATGTTTTCCTCTAAGAGTTTGATAGTTTCTGGCCTTACATTTAAGTCTTTAATCCATTTTGAGCTTATTTTTGTGTATGGTGTTAGGGAATGATCTAATCTCAAACTTTTACATGTCCCTGTCCAGTTTTCCCAGCACCACATATTGAAGAGGCTGTCCTTTCTCCACTGTACATTCCTGCCTCCTTTATCAAAGATAAGTTGGCCATATGTGCGTGGGTTTATCTCTGGGCTTTCTATCCTGATCCACTGATCTATCTTTCTGTTTTTATGCCAGTACCAGACTGTCTTAATTACTGTAGCTTTGTAGTATAGTCTGAAGTCAGGGAGCCTGATTCTTCCAGCTCCGTTTTTCGTTCTCAAGATTGCTTTGGCTATTCGGGGCCTTTTGTTTTTCTAAACAAATTTTGAAATTTTTTGTTCTAGTTCTGTGAAAAATGCCAGTGGTAGTTTGATAGGGATTGCATTGAATCTGTAGATTGCTTTGGGTAGTAGAGTCATTTTCACAATATTGATTCTTCCAATCCAGGAGCATGGTATATCTCTCCATCTATTTGTATCATCTTTAATTTCTTTCAGCAGTGTCTTATAATGTTCTGCATACAGGTCTTTTGTCTCCTTAGGTAGGTTTATTCCTAGATATTTTATTCTTTTTGTTGCGATGGTAAATGGGAGTGTTTTCTTGATTTCATTTTCAGATTTTTCATCATTAGTGTACAGGAATGCCAGAGATTTCTGTACATTAATTTTGTATCCTGCTACTTTACCAAATTCATTGATTAGCTCTAGTAGTTTTTCGGTAGCATCTTTAGGATTCTCTATGTATATTATCATGTCATCTGCAAACAGTGACAGCTTTACTTCTTCTTTGCCAATTTGGATTCCTTTTATTTCCTTTTCTTCTCTGATTGCTGTGGCTAAAACTTCCAAAACTATGTTGAATAAGAGTGGTGAGAGTGGGCAGCCTTGTCTTGTTCCTTATCTTAGTGGAAATGGTTTCAGTTTTTCACCATTGAGGACGATGTTGGCTGTGGGTTTGTCATATATGGCCTTTATTATGTTGAGGAAAGATCCCTCTATGCCTACTTTCTGCAGGGTTTTTATCATAAATGGGTGCTGAATTTTGTCGAAAGCTTTCTCTGCATCTGTTGAGATGATCATATGGTTTTTCTCCTTCAACTTGTTAATATGGTGTATCACATTGATTGATTTGCGTATATTGAAGAATCCTTGCATTCCTGGAATAAACCCCACTTGATCATGGTGTATGATCCTTTTAATGTGCTGTTGGATTCTGTTTGCTAGTATTTTGTTGAGGATTTTTGCATCTATGTTCATCAGTGATATTGGCCTGTAGTTTTCTATCTTTGTGACATCCTTGCCTGGTTTTGGTATCAATGTGATGTCGGCCTCGTAGAATGAGTTTGGGAGTGTTCCTTCCTCTGATATTGTTTGGAAGAGTTTGAGAAGGATGGGTGTTAGCTCTTCTCTAAATGTTTGATAGAATTCGCCTGTGAAGCCATCTGGTCCTGGGCTTTTGTTTGATGGAAGATTTTTAATCACAGCTTCAATTTCAGTGCTTGTGATTGGTCTATTCATATTTTCTATTTCTTCCTGAGTCAGTCTTGGCAGGTTGTGCATTTCTAAGAATTTGTCCATTTCTTCCTGGTTGTCCATTTTATTGGCATAGAGTTGCTTATAGTAATCTCTCATGATCTTTTGTATTTCTGCAGTGTCAGTTGTTACTTCTCCTTTTTGATTTCTAATTCTATTGATTTGAGTCTTCTCCCTTCTTTTCTTGATGAGTCTGGCTAATGGTTTGTCAATTTTGTTTATCTTCTCAAAGAACCAGCTTTTAGTTTGGTTGATCTTTGCTATCGTTTCCTTCATTTCTTTTTCATTTATTTCTGATCTGATCTTTATGATTTCTTTCCTTCTGCTAGCTTTGGGGGTTTTTTGTTCTTCTTTCTCTAATTGCTTTAGGTGCAGGGTCAGGTTGTTTACTCGAAATGTTTCCTGTTTCTTAAGGTGGGATTTTATTGCTATAAACTTCCCCCTTAGAACTGCTTTTGCTGCGTCCCATAGGTTTTGGGTCGTCGTGTCTCCATTGTCATTTGTTTCTAGGTATTTTTTAATTTCCTCTTTGATTTCTTCAGTGATCACTTCGTTATTGAGTAGTGTATTGTTTAACCTCCATGTGTTTGTATTTTTTAGAGATCTTTTCCTGTAATTGATGTCTAGTCTCATAGCATTGTGGTCGGAAAAGATACTTGATACAATTTCAATTTTCTTAAATTTACCAAGGCTTGATTTGTGACCCAAGATATGATCTATCCTGGAGAATATTCCATGAGCACTTGAGAAAAATGTGTATTCTGTTTTTTTTGGATGGAATGTCCTATAAATATCAACTAAGTCCATCTTTTTTAATGTATCATTTAAAGCTTGTGTTTCCTTATTTATTTTCATTTTGGATGATCTGTCCATTGGTGAAAGTGGGGTGTTAAAGTCCCCTACTATGATTGTGTTACTGTCGATTTCCCCTTTTATGGCTGTTAGTATTTGCCTTATGTATTGAAGTGCTCCTATGTTGGGTGCATAAATATTTACTATTGTTATATCTTCTTCTTGGATCGATCCCTTTATCGTTATGTAGTGTCCTTCTTTGTCTCTTCTAATAGTCTTTATTTTAAAGTCTATTTTGTCTGATATAAGAATTGCTACTCCAGCTTTCTTCTGATTTCCTTTTGCATGGAATATCTTTTTCCATCCCCTTACTTTCAATCTGTATGTGTCTCTAAGTCTGAAGTGGGTCTCTTGTAGACAGCATATATATGGGTCTTGTTTTTGTATCCATTCAGCCACTCTGTGTCTTTTGGTGGGAGCATTTAGTCCATTTACATTTAAGGTAATTATTGATATGTATCTTCCTATTCCCATTTCCTTAATTGCTTTGGGTTCGTTATTGTAGGTATATTCCTTCTGTTGTGTTTCTTGCCTAGAGAAGTTCCTTTAGCATTTGTTTTAAAGCTGGTTTGGTGGTGCTGAAGTCTCTCAGCTTTTGCTTGTCTGTAAACGTTTTAATTTCTCCATCAAATCTGAATGAGATCCTTGCTGGGTAGAGTAATCTTGGTTGCGGGTTTCTCTCCTTCATCACTTTAATTATGTCCTGCCACTCCCTTCTGGCTTGTAGAGTTTCTGCTGAGAGATCAGCTGTTAACCTGATGGGGATTCCCTTGTGTGTTATTTGTTGTTTTTGCCTTGCTGCTTTTAATATGATTTCTTTGTGTTTAATTTTTGACAGTTTGATTAATATGTGTCTTGGTGTATTTCTCCTTGGATTTATTCTCTATGGGACTCTCTGTGCCTCCTGGACTTGATTAACTATTTCCTTTCCCATATTGGGGAAGTTTTCAACTATAATCTCTTCAAATATTTTCTCAGTCCCTTTCTTTTTCTCTTCTTCTTCTGGAACCCCTATAATCCGAATGTTGGTGCATTTAATGTTGTCCCAGAGGCCTCTGAGACTGTCCTCTGTTCTTTTCATTCTTTTTTCTTTATTTTGCTCTGCATCAGTTATTTCCACTATTTTATCTTCCACCTCACTTATCCGTTCTTCTGCCTCAGTTATTCTGCTATTGATCCCATCTAGAGTATTTTTCATTTCATTTATTTTTTTAATCGATGCTTGATTCATCTTTAGTTCTTCTAGGTCCTTGTTAACTGTTTCTCGCATTTTGTCTATTCTATTTCCAAGATTATGGATCTTGGAAATAGAATCTTGGATCAGCTTTACTATCATTATTCTGAATTCTTTTTCAGGTAGACTGCCTATTACCTCTTCATTTGTTAGGTCTGGTAGGTTTTTATCTTGCTCCTTCACCTGCTGTGTGTTTTTCTGTCTTCTCATTTTGCTTATGTTACTGTGTTTGGGGTCTCCTTTTTGCCGGCTGCAGATTCGTAGTTCCCGTTGTTTTTGGTGTCTGACCCCAGTGGCTAAGGTTGTTTCAGTAGGTTGTGTAGGCTTCCTGGTGGGGGGGACTAATGCCTGTGTTCTGGTGGTTGAGGCTCGATCTTGTCTTTCTGGTGGACAGGTCCACGTCTGGTGGTGTGTTTTGGGGTGCCTATGGCCTTATTATGTTTTTAGGTAGTCTCTCTGCTAATGGGTGGGGTTGTGTTCCTGCCTTGCTAGTTGCTTGGCATAGGGTGACCAGCGCTGTAGCTTGCTGGTCGTTGACTGAAGCTGGGTGCTGGTGTTGGGATGGAGATCTCTGGGAGATTTTCGCTGCTTGATATTATGTGGAGCTGGGAGGTCTCTTGTGGACCCGTGTCCTGAAGTTGGCTCTCCCACTTCAGAGGCACAGCACTGGCTCCTGGCTGCAGCACCAAGAGCCTTTCATCCACCCGGCTCAGAATAACAGGGAGAAAAAGTAGAAAGAAAGAATTAGTAGAAGAAAGAAAGAGAGAGGGAAAGAAAGGAAGAAGGGAAGAAAGGAAGAAAGGAAGGAGGGAGGGAGGGAGGAAGGATGGAAAGAAAGAAGGAAAGAAAGGAGGGAGGGAGGGAGGAAAGAAAGAAAAAGAAAGTGGAAAGAAGAAGGGTGGGAGGGAGGGAGGGAGGAAAGAAAAAGAAAGAAGGAAAGGAGGAGCAGAGGGAGGGAGGGAGGAAGGGAAGGTAGGAAAAAAAGAAAGAGCAGGTAAAGTAAAATAGAATAAAGTATGAAATATAGTAGCGTTATTAAAATTAGAAAGTAATTATTGAAAAAAAAAACAAAACTGACCGATAGAACCCTGGGACATATGGTGGAAGCAAAGCTATACAGAGAGAATCTTACACAGAAGAGTACACATACACATTCACAAAAAGAGAGCAGGGGGAAAATCAAAAATCTTGCTCTCCAAGTCCACCTCCTCAATTTGGGATAATTCGTTGTAAAAAGAGGAAAAGGGCGAGAAGTCTGAAATCTTGCTCTCTAAGTCCACCTCCTTAATTTGGAATAATTCGTTGTAAAAAGAGGAAAAGGGGGGAAAGTCTTAAATCTTGTCCTCAAAGTCCACTTCCTCAATTTGGGATGATTCGCTGTCCATTCATGCACTCCACAGACGCAGGGCACATCAAATGGACCGTGGAGCTTTAATCCGCTGCCTCCGAGGCTGCACAGAGAGATTTCCCTGTCTCTGCTCTCACAGCTCCCGGGTCTCAGCCTTGGACCTGGCCCCGCCTCTGCGCGTAGGTCGCCGGAGGGCGTCCGTTCTTCGCTCAGACAGGTTGGGTTTAAAGGAGCCGCTGATTCGGGGGCTCTGGCTCACTCAGGCAGAGGGGAGGGAGGGGCGCGCAGTGTGGGCGGGCCTGCGGCGGCAGAGGCCGGCGTGACGTTGCAGCAGCCCGTGGCGCTCCGTGCGCTTTCCCGGGAAAGCCGTCCCCGGGTCTCGGGACCCCGGCAGTGGCGGGGTGCACAGGCCCCCCGGAAGGCAGGGCGGACAGTGACCCGCGCTCGCACACAGGCCCGGCGGCGGCGGCCCCAGCCCCAGCGTCCCACGCCCGTCTCCGAGGTCCGCGCCTTACCCGCGGCTCGCGCCCGTCTCCGGCGCTTCCCCAAGCAGCTCTCTTAATGCCCTCTCCTCGCGCACCAGGAAACAAAAGGGAAAAAAGTCTCTTGCCTCTTCGGCAGCTCCAGACCCTTTCCCCGGACTCCCTCCGGGCCAGCCGTGGTGCACTAACCCCTTCAGGCTCTCTTCCTGCCGCCAGCCCCAGTCCTCTCCCTGCGCTCCGACTGAAAGCCGATACCCGAGCCTCAGCTCCCAGCCCCGCCCGCCAGCCCATAGGTTTTTGATTGTCTTATTTTCGTTGTCATTGTCTGTAGGTATTTTTTGATTTCCTCTTTGATTTCTTCAGTGATTTCTTGGTTATTTAGTAAGGTATTGTTGAGCCTCCATGTGTTTGTGATTTTTACATTTTTTTTCCTTGTAATTGATTTGTAGTCTCATAACATTGTGGTCAGAAAAGATGCTTGATATGATTTCAGTTTTGTTAAATTTGCTGAAGCTTGATTTTTGACCGGAGATTTGATCTATCCTGGAGAATGTTCCATGTGCACTTGAGAAGAAAGTGTAATCTGCTATTTTTGCATGGAATATCCTATAAATATAAATTACATCTATCTGGTCTATTGTGTCATTTAAACCTTGTGTTTCCTTATTAATTTTCTGTCTGGATGATCTGTCCATTGGTTTAAGTGAGGTGAAAGTCCCCCACTCTTATTGTGTTACTGTCGATTTCCTCTTTTATAGCTGTTAGCATTTGCCTTATGTACTGTGGTGCTCCTATGTTTGGTGTGTATATATTTATAATTATTATATCTTTTTCATGGATTGGTACCTTGATCATTAATTTAGTGTCCTTCCTTGTCTCTTGTAACATTCTTTATTTTATTATTTATTATTTTATTTATTTATTTATTTATTTTTGCGGTACGCGGGCCTCCCACTGTTGTGGCCTCTCCCATTGTGGAGCACAGGCTCCGGACACACAGTCCCAGTGGCCATGGCTCACAGGTCCAGCCACTCTGAGGCATGTGGGTTCCTCCTGGACTGGGGCACAAACCCTTGTCCCCTGCATCGGCAGGCAGACTCCCAACCACTGTGCCACCAGGGAAGCCCAACATTCTTTATTTTAAAGTCTACTTTATCCGATAGGAGTTTCCTATTCCAACCTTCTTTTGATTTGCATTTGCATGGAATATCTTTTTCCATTCCCTCACTTTCAGCCTGTATGTGTCCCTAGGTCTGAAGTGGGTCTCTTGTAGACAGCATATATAGGTGTCTTGTTTTTGTATCCATTAAGCAAGCCTGTGTCTTTTGGCCGGAGCATTTAATCCATTTATGTTTAAGGTAATTATCAATATGTATATTCCTGTTACCATTTTCTTAATTGTTTTGGGTTTGTTTTTGTAGGTCCTTTGCTTCTCTTGTGTTTCCCACTTAGAGAAGTTTCTTTAGCATTTGTTGTAAAGCTGGTTTGGTGGTGCTGAATTCTCTTAGCTTTTGCTTGTCTGCAAAGCTTTTGATTTCTCCCTCAAATCTGAATGAGATCCTTGCTGGGTAGAGTAATTTTGGTTGTAGATACTTCCCTTCCATCACTTTAAATATTTCATGCCACTCCCTTCTGGCTTCTAGAATTTCTGCTGAGAAATCAGCTGTTAACCTTATGGGAGTTCCCTTTTATGTTGTTTGTCATTTGTCCCTTGCTGCTTTCAATAATTTTTTTTGTCTTTAATTTTTGGCAATTTGATTACTATGTGTCTCGGCATGTTTCTCCTTGGGTTTATCCTGTATGGGACTCTCTGCACTTCCTGGACTTGGTTGGCTATTTCTTTTCCCATGTTAGAGAAATTTTCGACTATAATCTCTTCAAGTATTTTCTGGGGTCCTTCCTCTCTCTGTTCTCCTTCTGGGGCCCCAATAATGTGAATGTTGTTGAGTCTAATGTTGTCCCAGAGGTCTCTTAGGCTGTCTTCATTTCTTTTCATTCATTTTTCTTTATTCTGTTCCGCAGCAGTGAATTCCACTATTCTGTCTTCCAGGTCACTTATCCGTTCTTCTGCCTCAGTTATTCTGCTATTGATTCCTTCTAGTGTATTTTTCATTTCAGTTATTGTATTTTTCATTTCTGTTTGTTTGTTCTTTAATTCATCTAGGTCTTTATTAATCATTTCTTGCATCTTCTCGATCTTTTCCTCCATTCTTTTTCCAAGGTCCTGGATCATCTTCACTATCATTATTCTGAATTCGTTTTCTGGAAGGTTGCTTATCTTCTTTTAGATGTTTTTCTGGAGTTTTATCTTGTTCCTTCATCTGGTACATAGCCCTCTGCCTTTTCATCTTGTCTATCTTTCTATGAATGTGGTTCTTGTTCCACAGGCTGCAGGATTGTAGTTCTTGTTGCTTCTGCTGTCTGCCTTTTGCTGGATGAGGCTATCTTGAGAATTAATTTTTAAAAAGTATTTTAAAAAAGGACAAAAGAAATTCAATGGAGGAAGGATAGTTCTTCCAACAAATTGTGCCAAAAGAAAAACAAAACAGTGAATCTAGACAAAGAGCTTATATTTCTCAGAAAAACTAACTTAACATAGAGCATAGATCTAAATGTAAAATGCAAAACTATAAAACTCCCAGACGGTAACAGAGGAAAATTCCAGGAGATATTAGATTTGGAGATGACTTCTTACATATAATACCAAAAGCATGATCCATGAAATAAGAATTGGTAACTTTGACTTCATTAATATTAAAATGTCTGTTCTGTGAAGGACCCTGTTAAAAGAATGAAAATACAAGCCACAGGATGGGAGAAAATATTTTCAAAACACCTATCTGGTGGAGGACTGGTATCCAAAATATATTTTAAAAGTCTTAAAGCTGAACTGTAAGAAAATAACAACAGCAACAAAAATTAATAAAAGGGAAAAGTTTGAACAGATGCCTCACAAAGAGGATACACAGATGGCAAATGCACGTATGAAAAGATATTCCACCTCATCTGTTATCAGGGAAATGCAAATTAGAACAACAGTGAGATTCCACTATACACCTGTCAGAATGGCCAAAATCCAGATCACTGACATTACCAAATGCTGCTGAGAATGTGGAGCAATGGGAACTCTCATGCACTGCTGGTGGTGATAAAAAATGGTGCAGCTACTTTGAAAGACAGTTTGCAGTTTTTCACAAAACTAAACATACTATTATCATAAGATCCAACAATCACTCTCTATGGTATTTACCCAAAGGAACTGAAAACTATGCACACAAAAGAAACTGCACACAGATGTCTGTAGCAGTTTTATTCATAACTGCCAAAACTTGGAGACAACCACTATGTCCTTCAGCGGGTGATGCATAGATAAACTATGGTCCATCCAGACAATGGAATATTATTCAGTGCTAAAAAGAAATGAGCTATCAAGCCACATAAATACACAATGAGGAGCATAAAATGCATATTATTAAGGGGAAGAAGCAATCTGAAAAGTTACATATTGTATGATTCCAATAACATGACATCTGAAAAAAGCAAAACTATGAAGATAATAAAAATATTAGTGGTTGCCAGGAGTTGGGGGAGGGATAAACATGCAGATCACAGAGGAGTTTTTAGGGCAGTAAAACTATTCTGTAAGATACTGTAATGGAGGATTCATTTTATTATCCATTTGTGAAAACTCATATAAAGTGTGAGCTCTAATGTAAACTATGGGCTTTAGCTAATGTTATTGACTCACCACTTGTAGCAAATGTACCCCAGGAATGTAAGATGTTACTGGGGGAAACTGTGTATGAGGGGTGAGTGTGAGGTATAGGCAAACTCTCTGGACGTTCTGCACTTTCCCTTAAGTTTTTCTGCAAACCTAAACCTTCCTTAAAAGATAAATTTTATTCACTAAAACCCCAAAGAAAACAAAACAGTGTGTAATGCATCTCTTATGTTGGCAAGTGTCCAATAATGTGGCTCCTTTAGATGAATAAAATGATGCCCTCGCCAACGTCTGATGCTCTCACCTGGCACAGGTGAGTTCTCTATGTGCTGTCCCCCATCTGCTTGGCTGGGTGCAACTCTGCCTCAGGGACTCCTAGGAGAGCATTACACCAAAAAGAGAGAGACAGAAAGGTGTCAGCCACTTGTAGGGGGTCCTGAAATGTGGAAGGTGTCTGAGCTGTAGGCACCACACAGTTGCGTGTGAATCATCTAGTGACAATTGACCAGTTTGCCTTTTCTGATTTCTCAGGTGCACACATTCTGTCTATACTGGGAACTTTACTGTTCAGCTTTCCATTATGAAAAGTTGCTTTAAGCCCCAGCTCACAGGGCTCTATCACTTTGACTCGTATCACTGGTTTCTGTCTAATAAAAATGGTGCTGATAAAGGTGACAGATTCTGCTTTCATCTGAAATGTACTATTTTGTCACCCAGCAGAGGGAAAGATAAGGACATCATTAAAGGCAGCGAGGCAGATCCAGCTTCAGTGTGGTGCACTCAACACACACTCCAACTGCTCCTTCCTCCAAGAGCCTAGAGAAAAGACCCAAGAAAAAATGTGATGTTAAAGCACCCTTGGCAGTGCTATGGAACAGAAAACGGTAACATCCCTGGGCTATACGTTTTGCAAATTTCTGTCATTTTTGATTCTGTTGGGAGCTGGCATGAGATCTGGTTGCCAAATCAGGTTCCCACCAACCAGAGTTTCAGGGTGTCAAGATCTGGGGATAATTTGAGAGACGAAGACAATCTCGAGGCTCAGATAAAGCTAAGAGCAGTCTGGGACATGGAGACGGGCTCCCCATTCCCTCCTTCCTTTTTCAGACATGCACCCCAGCATCAGAACAGTGGGTGGGGTCTCAAGGCCAGAGACACAGCGGGAGAGGGAGTCCTGAAGCACCTCTGGGCAGTCCCTAGAATGTTGTGTGTCTATAAGACATTCTCCAGGAGCTAGGCCTTGAGATTCTGGGCTTATTTGCTTTGTGTCACACTTTAGCTGGGCAATAGGAGCATCCTGCTATGGATACAGTTGCCAAGGAGACTGGTCTGGACAACCGGCTCCCTCCTCTTCCTTTCTCAGGGGTCTTCATGCCCAAAGGGTTGAATGGATCACAGGCCAGCTGCTTTAACATACCACTCCCTGGTGGGATGTGTGGATGGAAAAACTTCTCAGGGCTGAGCTCTCAGAATAAGCCAACAAGGCTGCCTGCTAACCCACCCTGGAAACGTGAGGTTTGGACCAGCTTCTCTGATGGTGGCCAGAAAAACCCTCAAAATCAGGGCACCAAGAGTGGGCCTCACGTGGTCAGTTAAGAATACAGAGATGGATACTGTGATGAACTGAATTGGGTCCCCCCTAAATTCAATTAAATGTTGAATCCCTAACCCCCAATGAGGTGGTATTTGGAGCTGAGGTCTTTGGGAGTTAATTAGGTTTAGATGAAGTCATGAGGGTGGGGCCCTCATAATGGGTTTAGTGTCTTTATGTGAAGGGCACTAAAGACCCCAGAGAGTTTCCTCATTCTCTCTCTCTCTCTCTGTTTCACAGGGACACAGCAGGAAGGTGGCTCTCAGCATCCCAGGAGGAGAGCTCTCACCAGGGAATCAAACTGTGTGGCATCTTGATCTTGGACTCTGGCCTCCAGAACTACATGCAATGAATTCCTACTGCTTTCTCCACCCCGTCTGTGGTGTTTTGTAGCCCACAGACTAAAACAGGGATGAGCTGGCAGCCCAGGAGCAGCCCTCACACCCATATTTCACTTTCTTGCTAAATGCTATGGGGTTAGAGGCATGAGCCAGACAGCCATACACAGAGGATCCCCCTCCTGGCCAACTTCCGGCCAGTGGTCGGAAAATCAGCTCAGAGGCTGAATTATCTAAGCAGCTCTACCTCCAAGGCAATGTCTTCCCTACATCCCAGGAGGAACAGTCCCTTCTCCCTTCCCCTATATTCCCGAGAGTCACCAGCTGGGGCTGGACACCTGGGCTCAGAGATCAGTGACCAGGGAACAGTGCTAGGTCTCTGAATGGCATTCACACCCTGCACACAGAAGTGGTGCTGGCCTTCTGGGGCCATTTAATGGGCAGAAGGCTGCATGCACCAACAGGCACTCTGATGCCAGAAGATGTGCAGGGGGGACCCAACAGTGGCCACCAGCAGGGGACTCTGACCAAGCCAGAACTCATCATGCATTCACCTAGAAAGGGAATCCGTCATCCCTGGAGGAGAATCAGCATCTCAACAGAAGCAGGCCAGGCTCACCAGGTGGAAAGATTTCACCCAGGAAATAGAAAAGACTGTAGAAAATTGTTACCTTTGGTGAGATTCAGAGAAGATGACATCTAAATAACAATAGGTAGTTATAAGGAAAGAATAAACTAGAAAATCGGCAAATGTCATGTTGGTGGAGATGATGGATTTTGAAAATTTCCAGCGAGCACGTCCCCTATCACCAAATGCTGGCCAGTTAAACTCTTCAGTTAAAACTAATTTTTTGTAAGAGTCACCCTGGCTCCCTATGTATAAATGGGGTAGTACTATTGAGAATGGTTGCAGTCAACAAACATTTACCTGTGGAAGGCTTCATCTGTGTCAGTAAGTAGCTGTATACATTTATTTACATTGCCTTATTTATACTTTAAACAACTCCATGATGTAAATATTACTACTTGCATTTTGTCAATTAGAACATAAAGGCATGACAAATGAACTTATTTACCAAACAGAAACAGACTTGTAGACATAGAAAACAAACTTATGGTTACCAAAGGGAAAAGGGGATGGAGGGATAAATTAAGAGTTTGGGATGAACAGATATATACCACTATATATAAAATAGATAAGCAACAAAGTCCTACCGTATAGCACAGGGAACTATATTCAATATTTTGTAATAACCTATAAAGGAAAAGAATCTGAAAAAGAACTGAATCACTTTGCTGTACACCTGAAACTAACACAACATTGTAAATCAACTATACTTCAATTAAAAAAAAAAAGAGCAACAACAACAACAAAAGAACATAAAGTCACAAGACTTCTCCCTCTCTCTAACTTTCCCAAAGCCACAAACCTTCAAACACTGAGGAAGAAAGGTTTTGGATACTGGCCTTGATTCTATTCCAACATGTGGATACAGCCTTGAGTGGAACATGGGATTTCTTTGCTCCAAATTCTTACCAGGGAACATAGTCTGAAACTCCCTGCCAGGTATTTCTTATCTCACAGGTGAGAGTAGGCATCCATATTCACAGAGAATGGTCTAACATTCCCTACACCTGTTCCTCCAGCTGCTCCCGGACGACGTTTGGCTTCAGTCAGAGAAGCAGAGAACTCAGGAGACATATGACCCTCTGCCAAACTGCACCGTCCTACCTGCAGGTTTGCTTGCATCATACGATGGCCTTGCAGCTCATGTAAGTAAGGAACTGCCTGGAGCTTGCTGCTATTTTCACAGCTGCAGTATAGTTGAGGATGTTGTTTACTACCGCATATAGGTGCCGTGTAGGAGCTGCAAGCAGACAGGTGGAGGCCAGGGTCTAGAAGCCAGTGGTAAGCAGAGAGATGGGGAAGCGGCAGTGGGGCGAGGTGGGGCCATGATCCTAAAGAAAGGTGGTCATTGGAGAGAAATCCAGGGATGCAATCAGCCATGGAGGGAACTAGAAGGGCTCGGGCCCTGCAATTGGTGCAAGATTGAAGTGGTAAACAATGCATGGGTTTTTAAGTCTGAAAGCCTGAGCTCAACCCGAGTGCCTTGAATTTTCTGAGCTTCAGCTTTCCTCTATCACAGGGGGATAAAATTCCAACACACAGGATTGTCTTGAGGATTAAATAAGATGATGCAGGGGAGACACCTCGGATGATGATTGACACATAGCTAGAGCTCAAAAACAAGGTGAAAACTACAAGCACCACCACCTAGAAGTCTGGGTACTGGAGCGGACACTCTCAAAGTACACCTGCTTTCACAGATTCTCCTGACGTTATTTTCTCTTGGCATATGGGGATGTATAGAGCCTGACATGCATAGCAGGGTCAGAAGGTGGTTCCAGGTGGGGAGAAATAGGCTGTAGGACCAGCACTCACACACCTTCCCCTAGTGCTTCATTCTCCCTGCCATCCCCTCACATGGGCTCAATTTGGAACAGCAAGTGTAGAGCCCCATCTTTTAGATGGCAAAGCAGGCAGGTCCCCTGAGAAACACCTGTGCCTAATAAAATACTGCCCTGGAAACAAACAAACAAATGGACAAACAAAAAGAAAAAAGTATTTGGAGATATGAGGTATCTCCTGATGACAGTAACATTTCATTGGGGTTCTTTTATTTAGCAAATTTCTTCCTCTGCTTGGATTCTTGCTACCATTTATGCTTTACCTAAATCTTCTCCTTTCATAAGCCAGGATCTGGAAAGAGACATTCTTTTAAATAATTGAACTCCTCTGCTGTGGCACTGTTTCCATTTATTGCTTTGGAAACGTGGCTCTACTAATTCTCCTCCGAAATAAAAATAATTAGTTGGTATGATTTTCTTTAATTATGAGAGCTCTGGTTCTAAAAAGAGATCATACACTAAAGAACATC
Organism: Mesoplodon bidens; assembly: GCF_964165515.1. Lineage (NCBI taxonomy): Eukaryota > Metazoa > Chordata > Mammalia > Artiodactyla > Ziphiidae > Mesoplodon > Mesoplodon bidens. The sequence continues at coordinate 1,474,399 of NC_138166.1, read as the reverse complement.
GTGTTTGAGGAGTGAGAGTAAATGTTAATATTCTTATTCATTTGTGTCCCCAAGGAAGGAAGGAAGGAAGGAAGGAAGGAGATTTTAGTTTAATATTTGCCTGCTCTGTAATGGGAAGTGTGTAGGTAATTTCACACACATGATCTCAATTTTGGGTCACAGTCCCTCTGAAGCGGTTATTATCGTTTCCATTCTCTAGATGAAGAAACAGGTTCACAAAAGCCAAAATAGTAGGATGTGGAGGAACTGGGGTTTGAAGACCAATCTCTTTGATTTACAAACATGCTCGTTTCTATTTAGAGCTGTCAAAACCAAATGAAGACAAGGTCTTGGGATGTTATGAAAATTTTAATTCAAACACACCTCTGTGAAGCATGTGTTAATTATGGGGCTCTATGGGGTTTGCAAAAAGTGAAAACTTGACTCTCTGCCTTCTGGACACTGTTTTTATTGATTGCATTCATTTTCATGTGTTCAGCAGAATACGGGGCCCAATGATAGGTTTTATGAAACTCCACAATCACTTTGGAGATCTGAGATGCTGGGGTTTGAGTTCCCATCTTCCTAGATGTTGGGATGAGGGGGATGAGGACCAGGGGCCGAGCAGAGTGGAGGAGGGACCGTCTCCGATGGGAGAGCTTGCCCACCCTGACTACACTGTATGTAAGAAAGGAGATTTGCACATATGTATATACACATGTATATATGTATATGTACGTATATATGTATATATGAAAGGTCCACTCTGTTTGTGAGATGCCCAGAGGCTTCCAAACCAAAGTAAGGCCCCCATCAAAACTTTGTGTGGGGAGGATCAAAATTCAACTTTGGGGAAAACTGGCTGAAAATAGACCATAACAATTATTCCTTCTCATTGCATATCAAGAGATAGATCCCCCAGATCCTTTGTTGCTAACTGGCTCCTTTTTGCACGGAGGGTCAGAGAGGACCTTTACCTTCAAACTCAAGGGTTTTAACTCAGAACTCTTGCTGGTGCCTTCCACTGTGCCAAGTGCTTTGTCCTTGGAGACCTGTCTGATCTCAAGCGCTTTGTCCTTGGAGGCCTGTCTGGTCTCAGACACAGAGCTGAGGGTGTTAAGACAGAAACCCAAGCCCGGCCCTCCTGAAGCCTCCTGCAGTGGTTGTTCATGGCACCTTGGTTGCTGCTCTGGGTAACTTCTCTGTCCAGGGAGGGATGAGCAAGGGAGGAGGGCAGGGGGTGTTTGAGTCACCCTTGCTGCCCGGGATCATCATGTGAGGTCCTTCTCCCACACATCAAGTTGCTGGCTGCTGGGAGTGCAAAGAAGTGGCACTGAATGGATGCAAAGAAAACACACAAAGATCCAGCACCCTGGGAGCTGAAGGTGTGCCCGTGGAGGGCAGCTGGGCCTTGGGCCTGCCCCAGGGACCCAGAGCCCTTGTCATTGGAAGCGGGATTAACTCAAGAGCCACTTCTGACTCAGGCCCTGGGCAAGGGGACTTGCCCGTGGTGGGCACATCAGGCCCTTCACTGAGATGGCCTGAGACTGCTGGTAAGTTTTGGAAACGTCTCATTAAGCCCAAGGAAGGGTTTGCTGTTGGAATACCTGGAGGAGGTGAACTCTGGTGTCTCTTCCTTCCCTCCTGGAGAAGGCTGGAGTTCTCTGGGATGGATTTCTCTGCCGCCAGCCTTCCATCTGTCTCACTGGTCCTCGGTCATCTTCCCAACTCCTATTCTCTCTCCCGGACTCTTTCCTCTGACTCTGGGTTTTCTGCATTTTTCCGGCTGTCCCATCTGTCTCCCGCCTGCTGCCAGCCACTTCCTTGCCTCTGGATTGAGTCCCATTTCCCCTCTCTCGTGACCTCAGGCAGGCCTGTAATTCAGCTTGGAAGAGTTTGAGTTTTTAGTTTTTTTTCTTTTAAATTCTGGTGAGGAAACAAGCATGTGCCTATGCAGAACTGAGTTATTTCCTGCAAACTTGTGCGATTAGAAAACAGCTGCAAGGATGATACCAGGATTTGTAATAACCACACGCATTTGAAGGGACATAGAGATGTCATTCTGATGTGAGTCCTGAGTGCCAGGCTGGATGTCCAAGTGCTGATTATAGTCCTACCACCTCCTGGGGACAGCTGAGGGCATTTAACCACTCTCTCTTCTGGCGGCTCTTCTTGGGAGTGAGGGGAGGCTGTGGTTCCCCTCCAGTGGTGTGTTGGGCGAGGCGCGACTTCCACTCTTCTTTTTGGGGGGCCTGTATTTATTTCCGCCACCGTGTCTGGTGTATTGCTTTCCCCAAACCTTCTTAACTCTGCCCTCAGGTCGTTGGACAAAGAGATGCTCAATACACTGGTTCCTGCTGTGTTTATCTGTGCCTTTGTTGGAGATGCTGATCAAGTGCCTCTGAGTCTTTCCTTCTCTAACCCTACCAGGCATCAAAAACGGATGGACTCCAAGGTCACCATGTGACTTGGGAATATTACTTTGCGGGTCACTGGTCTTCATCTTTTCAGTTAAAGAGACTGAGACCTCAATCTGCAGGCCTCTAACAAGTTCTCAACCACAAAGCACAAAGGGTTTTCCTACAATTAAGCTTCGATTCTGAGTCTTTTGTCTTGACTCCTAATCTGGAAGCACATGGCTGCTTCTTCCTGTCTCTGTTGCCCGCAGCTCCAGGACACTTGGGCACCGCTGGGGCTACTGGGCTCCCTGCCCTTTTGTTTTAGCTTCAGTGTGTGTGATCCAAGGCCATTCCATCCACACACACTCCCAGTCTTATATTCAGGACCAATGACACTCTTTCTTTCCCTAAAACTAATTTCATTCCTATTCCCCTACTCAAGGAAGCTGCAAGCTCTCCCAACAACTAAACTCTCACTTAATTCAGGATGCACATGCTAAGGTGTAGAGTTCCTACTCTCTAATGTTCAAAGCAGTGGGGTCCATGGAGGTCAAGGAGCTCTATAACATAACAAGTTGAGTCTTACTCAGTTTGTGTCAGGGGAGAAAAATAAAACAGAATGAAAATAGAAACCCATTATTATGGACTGAATTTCATCTCTTCATAATTCTTATGTTGAAGCCCTAACTTCTAATGGGGGTGTATTTGGAGTTTGGGGCTTTAAAGAGGTAATTAAGGTTAAATTAGGTCATAAGGGTAGGGTTCTGATCCAATAGGACTGGTGTCTTTATAGGAAGAGGAAGTGACCAGAGGTGTCCACACTGAGAAAAGGCCAGGTGAGGACACAGTGAGAAGGTGGCTGTCCAAGGGATTTTGGAGGGAAACTGGGACGGCGACCACACCGAGGATGGAGAGGACCGTGGCTGGATGAGCCCTCACTCCTGGTCCAAAATCTCCTCCTCCATCCTCAAGTTTTCAGCTGCAACTGCAGGACTCTCACCCCATCGCTAGGGGGCACATGTAACTTCTGTCCTGCACATCCTCTCACGTCTGGGTGGGGGATGGACGGTGATACTTACTATCTCAAAATAGGGAAAGAAGGCTTTCCTTTGGGTAAATGAGACAAGGCAGGGAACCACTCAGCACCTTGAACAGTGGAGCAAAGGGCGACCCTGGTGCTTTAGTCAACGCCGCTGCATTTGGCACTTGGTCCCTTCTGTTTTTCCCGGACTGCTCTTTATCTCACCTCTCACGTAAAGAAAATGAAATTCAATTGAAAGAGAAGGAGAAAAGAGAAGAGAATTTAAGAAAAGGGAGCACAGGGCCCCTTGGTGTTTTCCAGAACAGCCGGCACAGTTGGGGTCAGCAGGTCTGAGCAGGGCTTTGCTCTGGGCTCAGCCTCTGCTCAGGAGCCTCTGGGCGGATGCAGTTACTTCACAGGTAGTTTGTGGGTGGTGATGGGTGACCGTGCGGGGGAAAGGCAGCCACGGGAGACCTGCTTCCACCAACTTCCCCAAGTCTCTTCTCTGAATTCCATTAAACAAGTCTCAAAAGTGTCTCTGAAAGTCAGCAAATTCTTTGCCTGTTTCAGTTGAGTCCTAGATCCTATAACGTCTGAAACTGATTAAAACACCCCAAAGATGTGGAGGGGCTCTTCTCCCCTCTGGGGAAATGGGAAATGGCACAGGTGCCTTCTCCAGAGTCCACTGCAAGCACTGGGACCCTGCACTTTCTTTGAAAGCACCCAGAGCAGGGTCATTTTCTGCAGGTGTAGGAGATCTTGCCCAAATCAAAGGCAGGAGGCCTGACATTTTACAAGTGCGCTGAATCACTCTATAACATTCTGTGAACTTCTTTTTTGCATTTTCTGATTGGCTAGTTACAGTTCCTAAATTAACCACCCAAGAGCTAGTCTCCCCATCCCTGAGTTGCTGAAGGCATTCAATCTCATTATGTCTAATTATAAAAACATAAAGTCTGTCTGTGAATGAGACTAATCATATAGAATGTATCAAAGTCTTGTCCAAGGACTGCAGGGCATATTAATTTGCTTCCATGAGTTTTAACTTGGCAGTTCCTATTAACTTTAATGGGATTATTAGGTTAAATTCAGTGCCATGAAGAAAGAACAGTCATCAAACAGACGCAAACAATTCATATAAGAAAAAAGTTTCCATAATAATACCCATTAAATATATATATTAGAGTAGAATTGCCATGAAGAGAAATCTTGTTATTCAAGAATTTGCTCATAAGTCTAAATGTATGCAGGACCATTGCTGGTCACATAAGCCATGTGATTGTGACAAAGTGAGCCTATAGCCTTTGCTGGTGATTATTACTGTGAGGAAGACACTTTCTGTTCCAAGGACAGATCATTAACAATAACATCTGTTATTCGTATATTATCAAAATGAAACCTTTGTTTTTAGAAGATGAAACTCCAAGCAAGATGATACTACAATAGGTGCAATTTGTGTGCAAGCTAAATTATTTCTAGACAAATCAGCCACTGACAAAAATTATCTTGGCAATCTATCAGTAAGAATTATTTGTGCAGTTAGGAGCAAAATGTAAAAATAACTTCTAAAAATATACTCTTCCCTGAGTGCCTACCTTATATTATTTTTCAAAACATAATTGGAACTGCAGAATGAGGGTCCAGAGGAATTGAAATGTCTCTCTCATTTGCATGAGCTCTTTCTCTGTTAGGTTGCTAAGGTTGCCATCACCCAACACCACAGATTGGTTGGCTTAAATGACAGAAATTTTTTTTGTCATGATTCTGAAAGCCAGAAGCCCAAGATCAAGGTGAGGGCAGATTTTTATCTCTCCTGAGGGCTTCCTCCTCGTCTTGCAGACAGTAGCCTTTTTGCTGTGTCCTTACCTGGTCTTTCCTGTATGCCTGCCCATCCTTGGCCTCTTTGTGTGTCCAGTCTTTTTTTATAAGGGCACCAATCAGATTGGATTAGGACCTCATTTCAACCTAATCACCTCTTTAAAGGGCCTGTCTTCCAATACAGACAATATTCTGAGGTAGTGGGAGTTAGAACTTCAACTTGTTAATTTGGGGAGCACACAATTCAGCCCAGAACTCTATCATTCATCTGTGTATCTATCCATGTATTTATTTATCAATCGTCTATCTCTCTATCTATCTATTCAGTTTTTAAACCTAACATTTACAAAGTTGGGTTGCTATAAAATTGAGAAGATTTGAAAATACAAAATGAACATATATATGTATTTGTTTTGAGGTTCTGAGTTTTCACTGTGACCCTTCCTCCTTCTAGGAGTGGTTCCTTCCCATCTGTCATAGGGAGTCATCAGTTTCTGCTTCAGGAGATTATTGTATTTACTAATTTAATGCATGTGAAAACACCTAGTCCTAATTAGGCATTCATCAATACTTTCTACGTCTTTTACTTTCGTATCTGCTATTCCTCTAGATTAAAACAAATGGGACAAAAATCCCTCAGTTTTCAAATACAAGTTTAAATGTACATTGTGTGGGCAAATTTTCCAGATGAACGCTAACATGAGACAAACTATTTGAACTCTGCTAGGTCCTACTTGGCCTATTTCTCTTGAATAAAACTTTAAATCATCTTGAACTAGCAATTTTTTCCTTCTAAAACAAAAATAGATTTATAATATATAATATTAAAATGATATATATTCATTCCAAAAATTTAAAATTTTACCAAAATATAAATAGAGAAATCTACCATAAATTATATAACTCAAAATTAACAACTGTTAGCATTCTTGAGAATCTCTCTCGTTTTATTTATTTGTGCACATGTAAAAAACACACATTTCCAATAAATGGAATCATTCAGTTATATTAAATTATCTAACGATTTTAAATGTTTTAGGTTATTTTACTAGTAGGGTTGTTATAACGGATGCTCTTCCTGAGTTCCGGGATTGATATTCTGCACTGGCGTTATTTTTAAAGAGAAACACACACAAGTTTACTCAAATAATAAAACATTCAGTAATAAATATTTATTAAGCGTTAGTATACTTTAGGAGCCGAAGATAAAAGAAGCAGGAACGGGACTTGGTGCCATGGAGTCAGAGGTGATGGCTCTGAACTGGGAGCTGGCTTTCATAAACTGGATGGGAGCCCTGGCAAAGAGCATGAGCCCCAGTGTTGCTGGAACAAAAATGCCATGGGTGGGGTTGAGCCTGCAGACATGGCCAGGATCTGGCCAAGATGGTAAAGGATGCCCACAGCACACAGTTAGGAGGTTGGTGTCATGTGAGGGGGCAGCTCAGACAGGTCAGAGAGATTGAATCAATGCACATTTCCTTTGAGATGGAAGAAAGGAGAAATTCAGGGATGGCTCATAGGTTTCCAGTAGTGGGGCCTGAGAAAATCAGCAGGGCCATCACTGAGATGATAATGCAGGGAACTTTTGGAACATGCAGACATTTCTACTGTCACTCAGAACAGAAGCTGAGAGAGAGATGCATGTTATCATAACAAAGACACAGGCCCACTGGAGAAAGAGGCTGGGGAAAAGATGTCTCATTTATTGTTGGAAACTGGACATTTTAGATAAAATATGACAGCAAGTCTGGGTACTGCTTGCTATTATTTGTTTGATATTGACTGGCTGAATTACTTTCGTGAAATTCATTTCTCCCATGGTGGGAACCCTCTATTGCTGCTTCTCAGAAGGCTTGCCCTTGGGCTTATACACAGTCACCTGAGATGGCAGTGGATTTAGCAGGTTCTCTCTGTCTTTTTCCATGACTCCCTGTCTTCTAGGGTGGCATTTCCACCTTATGAGTGAGCCAGGGTGAGGGTGATTGGAACCCCAGGAGTCTCAGTGCTGCCTGCCCAGGGTAGATCGTCAGCCCACAAGTGGGAGTCAGGTGGGAGAATGCATTTCTGATTTCTCAGCTGCAGTTACCCAGAACATGGCCTTTGCAACAAGTAGCTGGGAGACAGGAATGTTGATGTCTGCTCCTCCTGGGAAGATGTCTTAGCCCTTGACTTGTAGCTGGAAACAGGAGCCAGCAGTTCTCACCTGCACCCGTCTACAGGGGGGCCTCTTATGCTCTGAGCCCAGAGGGCAAGGGAGGCCATGGTTCAAATGTAAGCCTCACTGTTCTTATCGAGTTCTAGGAGATTTTCTCAAATACTTGTTTCATCAATCATTGTGTGTCCTCAGGGCCACTTCTAGAAACATTAAATGATTATACATTTTAAAATACTTTTCACAAGTTTTACTGGGGATTTGGTCTGCCAAGATCCTAATGTTATCATTCTGGAAGTGTAACTCACCTTCCCTCCTTTGAAAAAAAAAATTGTCCCTATTTTCACTAACTTTGCCAAAGATTGCCTTAACTGTTTCTGTCTTCACTTCAACTGCATTTGATGTGGTTGAGTCTGCCCTGGACATGAGGGCCTTTGGATTGAGATGGCCATCAGACCTTTCTATTACCAGGTGGATTTGGTTCATTTAGCTGCCGGGTTTGTTATCTATTGCTAGATACCAAAGTACCACAGACTTGGTGGCTGAAATCAACATACATATTTTTTTGTTTTTGTTGCTGTAAATAGAATTTTTTTTATATCTTTCTTGGAATATAATTGCTTTACAACGTTGTGTTAGTTTCTGCTGTATAACAAAGTGAATCAGCTATACGTATACATATATCCCCATATCCCCTCCCTCTTGCATGTTCCTCCCACCCTCCCTATCCCACCCCTCTAGGTGGATCAGCACCGAGATGATCTCCTGGTGCTATGCAGCTGCTTCCCACTAGCTCTCTATTATACATTTGGTAGTGTGTATATGTCCATGCCACTCTCTCACTTCATCCCAGCTTACCCTTTCCCCTCCCCGTTTCCTCAAGTCCATTTTCGATGTTTGTGTCTTTATTCCTGTCCTGTCCCTAGGTACTTCAGAACCATTTTTTTTCTTTTTTTCTTTAGATTCCATATATGCGTGTTAGCATACGGTATTTGTTTTTCTCTTTCTGACTTACTTCACTCTGTATGACAGACTACAGGTCCATCCAGATCACCACAAATAACTCAATTTCATTCTTTTTATGGCTGGGTAATGTTCCATTGTATATATGTGCCACATCTTCTTTATCAATTCATCTGTCAATGGACCCTTAGGTTGCTTCCATGCCCTGGCTATTGTAAATAGCGCTGCAGAGAACATTGTGGTATATGACTATTTGAATTATGGTTTTCTCAGGGTATATGCCTAGTAGTGGGATTGTTGGGTGGCATGGTAGCTCTATTTTTAGCTCTTTAAGGAAGCTCCCTAGTGTCTGTATCAATTTACATTCCCACCAACAGTGCAAGAGGGTTCACTTTTCTCCACACCCTCACCAACATTTATTGTTTGTAGCTTTTTTGATGATGGCCATTTTGATCAGTGTGAGGTGATACCTCATTGTGGTTTTGATTTGCATTTCTCTAATGATTAGTGTTATTGAGCATCCTTTCATGTGTTTGTTGGCAATCTGTACATCTTCTTTGGAGAAATGTCTGTTGAAGTTTTCCATCCATTATTGTATTGTGTTGTTTGTTTTTGTGATACTGAGTTGCATGAACTGCTTGTATATTTTGGAGATTAATCCTTTGTCAGTTGCTTCATTTGCAAATCTTTTTCCCATTCTGAGGGTTGTCTTTTCATCTTGTTTATGGTTTTCTTTGCTGTGCAAAAGCTTTGAAGTTTAATTAGGTCCCATTTGTTTATTTTTGTTTTTATTTCCATTCCTCTAGGAGGTGGGTCAAAAAGAATCTTGTTTGATTTGTCATACAGTGTTCTGCCTATGTTTTCCTTTAAGAGTTTTATAGTGTCTGGCCTCACATTTAGGTCTTTAATCCATTTTGAGTTTATTTTTTATTTTCGTATGGTGTTAGGAAGTGTTCTAATTTCATTCTTTTACGTGTAGCTATCCAGTTTTCCAAGCATCACTTACTGAAAAGGCTGTCTTTTCTCCACTGTATATTCTTGCCTCCTTTATAAAAGATAAGGTGACCATATGTGCATGAGTTTAACTCTGGGCTTTCTATCCTGTTCCATTGATCTAGATTTCTGTTTTTGTGCCAGTACCATATTGTCCTGATTACTGTAGCTTTGTAGTATAGTCTGAAGTCAGGGAGCCTGATTCCTCCAACTCTGTTTTTCTTTCTTAATATTGCTTTGGCTATTCAGGACCTTTTGTGTTTGCATACAAATTGTAAAATTTTTTGTTAGTTCCATGAAAAATGCCATTGGTAGTTTGATAGGGACTGCATTGAATCTGTAGACTGTTTTGGGTAGTATAGTCATTTTCACAATGTTGATTCTTCCAATCCAAGAACATGGTATATCTCTCCATCTGTTTGTGTCATCTTTCATTTCTTTCATCAGTGTCTTATAGTTTTCTGCATACAGGTCTTTTGTCTTTTGTCTCCTTAGGTAGGTTTATTCCTAGTTATTTTATTCTTTTTGTTGCAGTGGTAAATGGGAGTGTTTCCTTAATTTCTCTTTCACATTTTTCGTCATTAGTGTATAGGAATGCAAGAGATTTCTGTGCATTAATTTTGTATCCTGCTAGTTTACCAAATTCATTGATTAGCTCTAGTAGTTTTTTGGTAGCATCTTTACGATTCTCTATGTATAGTATCATGTCATCTGCAAACAGTGGCAGTTTTACTTCTTCTTTTCCAATTTATAGTCCCTTTATTTGTTTTCTTCTCTGATTTCCATGGCTAAAACTTCCAAAATTATGTTGAATAATAGTGATGAGAGTGGGCACCCTTGTCTTATTCCTGATATTAGAGGAAATGGTTTAAGTTTTTCACCTTTGAGAATGATGTTGGCTGTGTGTTTGTCATATATGGCCTTTATTATGTTGAGGTAGGTTCCCTCTATGCCCACTTTCTGGAGAGCTTTTATCATAATTGGGTGTTGAATTTTGTTGAAAGCTTTTTCTGCATCTATTAAGATTATCATATGTTTTTTTTCCTTCAGTTTGTCAATATGGTGTATCACATTGATTGATTTGCATATACTGAAGAATCCTTGGATTCCTGGGATAAACCCTACTTGATCATGGCATGTGATTCTTTTATTGTGCTGTTGGATTCTGTTTGCTAGTATTTAATGACTTTTTTTGCATCTATGTTCATCAGTGATATTGGTGTGTAGTTTTCTTTCTTTGTGACATCCTTGTCTGGTTTTGGTCTCAGTGTGATCGTGGTCTTGTAGAATGAGTTTGGGAGTGTTCCTCCCTCTGCTATATTTTGGAACAGCTTGAGAAAGATAGGTGTTAGCTCTTCTCTAAATGTTTGATAGAGTTCACCTTTGAAGCCATCTGGTCCTGGGCTTAAACATTTTCTTGTTGGAAGATTTTTAACCACAGTTTCAACTTCAGTGCTTGTGATTGGCCTGTTCATATTTTCTATTTCTCCTGGTTCAGTCTTGGGAGGTTTTACTTTTCTAAGGGTTTGTCCATTTCTTCCAGATTGTCCATTTTATTGGCATATAGTGGATTGTAGTAGTCTCTCATGATACTTTTTTTTTTTTGCAGTGTCAGTTGTTTCTTCTTTTTCATTTCTAATTCTGTTGATTTGAGTCTTCTCCTTTTTTTTCCTGATGAGTCTGGCTAACGGTTTATCAATTTTGTTTATCATCTTGAAGAACCAGCCTTTAGTTTTATTGATCCTTGCAATTGTTTCCATTTCTTTTTTATTTATTTCTCATCTGATCTTTATGATTTCTTTCCTTCTGCTAACTTTAGGGTTTCTTTTTTTTTTGTTCTTGTTTCTCTAATTGCTTTAGGTGTAAGATTAGGTTGTTTATTTGAGATTGTTCTGGATCGTATGCTGTAAACTTCCCTCTTAGAACTGTTTAGCTGTCCCATAGGTTTTGGTTTGTCATGTTTTCATTGTCATTTGTTTCTAGGTATTTTTAAAAATTTTCTCTTTGATTTCTTCAGTGATCTCTTGGTTATTTAGTAGCATATTGTTTAGCCCCCATGTGTTTGTATTTTTTTACAGCTTTTTTTCTGTAATTGATATCTAGTCTCATAACATTGTGATCAGAAAATATACTTGGTACAATTTCAATTTTCTTAAATTTACTGAGGCTTGATTTGTGTCCCAGGACATGATCTATCCTGGAGAATGTCGCATGTGCACTTGAGAAGAAAGTGTATTCTGTTGTTTTTGGATGGAATGTCCTATAATTATCAATTAAGTCCATCCTGTTTAAAGTATCATTTAAAGCTTGTGCTTCCTTATTTATTTTCATTTTGGATGATCTGTCCATTAGTGTAAGTGGGGTGTTAAAGTCCCTTATTATTATCGTGTTACTGGCAATTTCCCCTTTTATGGCTATTAACATTTGCCTTATGTATTGAGGTGCTCCTATGTTGGGTGCATAAATATTTAAAATTGTAATATCTTCTTCTTGGATTGATCCCTTGATCATTATGTAGCATCCTTCTTTGTCTCTTGTAATAGTCTTTATTTTAAAGTCCATTTTGCCTGATATGAGTATTGCTACTCTAGCTTTCTTTTGACTTCCATTTGCATGGAAAACCTTGTAGACAGCATATATATGGGTCTTGTTTTTATATCCATTCAGCCGGTCTGTGTCTTTTAGTTGGATTATTTAATCCATTTATATTTAAAGTACTTATCGATATGTATGTTCCTGTTATCAATTTCTTATTGTTTTGGGTTTATTTTTTGTAGGTCTTTACTTTCCCTTGTGTTTCCTTCCTAGAGATGTTCCCTTAGCATTTGTTGTAAAGCTGGTTTGGTGATGCTGAATTCTCTCAGCTTTTGCTTGTCTGTAAAGGTTTTATTTTCTCTGTCAAATCTGAATGAGACCTTGCTGGGTAGAGTAATCTTGGTTGTAGGATTTTCCCTTTCATCATTTTAAGTATGTCCCACCACTCCCTTCTGGCTTGCAGAGTTTCTGCTGAAAGGTCCGCTGTTAACCTTATGGGGATTCCCTTGTATGTTATTTGTTGCTTTTCCCTTGCTGCTTTTAATATTTTTTCTTTGTATTTATGATAGTTTGATGAATATGTGTCTTGGCATATTTCTCCTTGGATTTATCCTGTATGGGACTCTCTGTGCTTCCTGGATTTGATTAGCTATTTCCTTTCCTATACTAGGGAAGTTTTCAACTAAAATCTCTTCAAATATTTTCTCAGTCCCTTTCTTTTTCTCTTCTTCTTCTGGGACCCGTATAATTCAAATGTTGGTGCATTTAATGTTGTCCCAGAGGTCTCCGAGACTGTCCTCAATTCTTTTCATTCTTTTTCTTTATTTTGTTCCATGGTAGTTATTTCCATTATTTTATCTTCCAGATCACTCAACCATTCTTCTGCCTCAGTTATTCTGCTATTGATTCCTTCTAGGGAATTTTTCATTTCATTTATTGTGTTGTTCATCATTGTGTTTTTGCTCTTTTTTCTTTTAGTTCCTTGTTAAACATTGCTTGCATTTTCTCCATTCTATTTCTGAGATTTTGGATCATATTTAGTATCATTACTCTGAATTGTTTTTCAGGGAGACTGCTTGTTTCCTCTTCATTTGTTTGGTCTGGTGGGTTTTTACCTTGCTCCTTCATCTGCTGCACATTTCTCCATCTTCTCATTTTGCTTAACTTACACTGTTTGGGTTTTCTTTTTTGCAGGGATTGGTGCCTGTGTTCCTCTGGTGGATGAGGCTGGATCTTGTCTTTCTGGTGGGCAAGACCGCATCTAGTGGTGTGTTTTGGGGTGTCTGTGAACTTAGTTTGATTTTATGCAGCCTGTCTGCTAATGGTGGGGTTGTGTTCCTGTCTTCCTAGTTGTTTGGCATTGGGTGTCCAGCACTGGAGCCTGCTGGTCCTTGGGTGGAGCTGGGTCTTAGTTTTGAGACAGAAATCTCTGTGAGAGCTTTCACTGATGAATATTCTATGAAGCCAGGAGGTCTCTGGTGGTCCAACGTCCTTGACTCAGCTTTCCCACCTCAAAGGCTCAGGCCCGACACCTGGCTGGTGCACCAAGACCTTGCCAGCCACACAACATGGAAGAAAATGAAGAAAAGAAAAAGAAAAACAAACAAAAATAACAAGAAATTTAAAAAAAAGAACATGTAGAACCCCAAAACAAATGGTGATAGCAAAAATAAATAGACAAAATCACATAAAGAAACACACACTCTCGCAAAAAGAGAAAAAAAAGGAAAAAAAGGAAGACAGCAACCAAATCAATAAACAAACCCATAAATGAAAGCAAACACTAAAAACTGAACTAAGATAAAGAAAACAAAAAAACAAATGAAAAGCTGAAAGCAAACCCCAAATCCACAGTTTCTCCCAAAGTCCACTGCCTCAATTTTGTGAACATTCATTGTCTATTCAGGTATTCCACAGAGGCAGGGTTTACCTAGCCAGTTGTGGGTTTTTAATCCACTGCTCCTGAGGATGCTTGGAGAGAAAGGGAGAGAAAGGGAAATTTCCCTTTCTCTTTGTTTGCACAGCTCCTGGGCTCACCTTTGGTTTTGGCCCCATCTCTGTGTGTAGGTCACTGGAGGGTGTCAGTTCCCCACCCAGACAGGAGGGGGTTAAAGCAGTGGCTGATTAGGGGGCTCTCGCTCACTCAGGCTAGGGAGAGTGAGGGGTACAGTAGTCATAATTGGGATGCCAGGAGTGCCTGCGGTAACAGATGCTGGCATGTAGATGCAACAGCCTGAGGTGTACTGTGTGTTCTCCCAGGGAATTTGGCCCTGGATCACGGGACCTTGGCATTGGTGAGCTGCACAGGCTCCTGTGAGGGTGTGGATTGTGACCTGCCTTTGCACACAGGAACCTTGGTGGCAGCAGCGACAGTGGTAGTGGTCCATGTCCGCTTCTGGGGTCTGAGATGATAGCCGTGGCTTACGCCTGTCTCTGGAGCTTGCTTAGGCAGTGCTCTGCCATCTGTGGGCAAGTGGAACAGGAAGCCCCTCTCCTCACACGCCCTGAAGCAATGGTCTCTTGCCTTTTCGGAAGGTCCACACTTTTTCCCAGACTCCCTCCCGGATAGCTGTGGTGCACTAGCCCCCTTCAGGCTGTGTTCATACAGCTAGCTCCAGTCCTCTCCCTGGGACTTGACCTCCAAAGCTGGAGCCTCAGCTCTCAGCCTTCACCCACCCTGGTGGGTGAGCAGACAAGACTCTTAGGCTGGTGAGTTCTGGTCACCACCGATCCTCTGTGCGGGAATCTCTCCGTTTTGCCCTCTGCACCCCTGTTACTGTGCTCTCCTCCGTGGCTCTGAAGCTTCCCCCCGCCAACCCCTGTCTCAACCAGCGAAGGGGCTTCCTAGTGTGTGGAAACTTTTCTTCTGTCACAGTTCCCTCCCACTGGTGCAGGTCCTGTCCTGATTCTTTTGTCTCTGTTTTTCCTTTTTCTTTTGCCCTCCCCAGGTAGGTGGGGGAGTTTCTTGCCTTTTGGGAGGTCTGAGGTCTTCTGCCAGCGTTCAGTAGATGTTCTGTAGGAATTGTTCCACATGTAGCTGTAGTTTTGATGTATTTGTGGGGAGGAAGGTGATCTCCACATCTGCCTCCTCTGCCATGTTGAAGGTCTGCTGATTTTTTGACTTCTTTATGACTGTGTGAAAGTGAGACAGGCTGGGACCTGGGACCTGGGACCTGGGATCCTTTGCTGAAGTGCTCACACTTGGACAAACGTCTCTTCCAGCAACAGAATATAAAGAAACTATAAAGGACTAAAAATAACTGCATGCATAGGCAGTTGGGACAAATTCTAAGCACCAAGACAGAGAAGACCAAAAACCCATCTGCCACTTCTGAGGTGCCAGGGGAAATAACAGGGTACATATTGTGCATGATCCCTGCACATGGCACCACCCAACATACATTTATCATTGCATGGTTCCTGGGTGTCAGGTCCATGAATGACTTAGCTGGATCCTTTGCTTAATTAATTATCCCTCAAAAAACTGAAAGCAACATGTTGGTCAAGGATGTGGTTTCATCTCAAAGTTCAGCTGTGAAGGATTCACTTCTGAGCTCATGTAGAGTTGACCCTTAACAATTCCTTGTCAGTTGTAAGCCTAAGGCTTGAGTTTCTCGTTGGCCTTTGGCTGGTCCATCCTCTGTTCCTTGTTATGTAGGCCCCTCCATTGGGAATCTTTTCAAAATGCTTTTTTCAATTTATTGAGATGACCAAAGGAAAAAAAATCGAGACCTTACCTGGTTAGTTTTGATAATATTAGCTGATTTTTTAAAATGTCAAATCCGTATTACATTTCTGGAACACATCTGATTTGATCATGATGCATCTTCGTTTTTATACATTGTTCTGTTTGGTTTAATATCAGGTAGAGAATTTTGCATCCATCAGTGATATTGACCTTTCTTGAGCTGTACTTTGTTTATCCTTTTTACCTGCCCTGATTTTCAACTTAGACTTCTAAACATAAGTTCAGTGCAGATAAATGTAAATTACTAAAAAGTACTCATGACTTTTATTAATTTGAGCGATGTATAGACACGAGAGGAGTATTTTAGTATTTTAATGCACTGCTTGCCTTAAACAAACAGTGAAGATGCTGGCATAAGTACAAGCATACTTCTTGAACTAGTGAATATAATTTGAATTCTGCCTTTCTTGGTCTGGGAAAGGCCTGAACAAAATTGCTATCCTTTTATTAAAATCATCATTGATCTCTGCTGCTATAGGAGTAGCTTGGATGCCCTTTCTCACTAATAGTCAGGCTAAAGGAGTTAGCTAATTCACCCATCTCTATTTTAAGTGCACTGCAGAGAGATACACAAGACAGTTAAGTTATCAGCAGGATAAAATAGCCTTCTACTAGTGAGGAGAAAATTGGGTATTATCTTTCATCCCACATTTGTTACACTGCTAATGTTTTCCCCCAATTAACAGTCAATCTTTCAGATTAACTTTTTCTTTCTAGGAAAATACTAGGGAAAATTGTACAATCTCAAAGCCACAAAGCTATAAGTATTCAGAAGTCAACTGGTTAAATCTTTCATTTATTCACTCATTCAGTTGTTTCTTCCTATGTCCACTGAGCCCCTAAAACCCCATGGGATGTAGACAACAGTTGAGTATGTACATGTGCATTCAACCCCCCTCTTTTCACTGTGGTACTTCATTCTTGCCTTCAGCTCTGACCAGTGCCTGCTTCCTAAGTAGCTCTTGTTTAGTCTCTTCAGGGAGTCAGACTTATTCTGTGTGTTTTATTTTTTTTTACCTTTTTATTTTATATTGGAGTATAGCTGATTAACAATGTTGTAATAACTTCAGGTGCACAGCAAAGTGATTCAGCCATACATATACATGTATCCATTCTCCCCCAAACTCCCCTCCCATCCAGGCTGCCACATAACATCGAGCAGAGTTCCCTGTGCTATATAGTAGGTCCTTGTTTGTTATCCATTTTAAATAGAGCAGTGTGTTTTTATTCTCTAGGTCAGGGTAGCTGTGTTCATGCTTATAGTGTAGAGTGTATCTGAGTATCTAACTGTTCCTTAGATAGACTTTCCGTCCATCCTCCTGTGTTCATCCCCATCATTGTCCATCAGAGGACCTGAGCCTCCCACTTCCCATGTCATCCCAGCATCCTGAGGAGTCATCAGTGCCCTTGTACTTGTTCACCCAGTACCACCACATCTCAAGGACCGGCCATCCCCAGACTCATCTTTCAACATCCTCTGCTTCTCTCACACCTTGTCCTGCATCCATCTGTTTTTATCTTCTCTTTTATAACATCTCTAATTGTGGTCCTCTCTCAAAATCTCTTTGTTCTTTCCACAGGCTCTTATATTTCTTAGCAATTATTTCATCATCTTCTGTATGTGTAAAATCTAAAAAGTTTACAAAGAAGAGCCGTCCCTTCAATTTCCATTACCACCATTGATGATCTTTAAGCAGGAGACAGAACTGATTTAATCTGCATTTTAAAATTCTTCTCCAGGTGGTATGTAGAATGTATGGGAGCTGGAGTGAAAGTATAGCAGTGTGGAATCAGTTAGGGGACAATTATAATATTCCAGGCAAGACAAGGATCTGGCTTCTTTTTTGGAAATATTTGAGGTTTGAAAGGAAGTTTAGAGAATTTTGGGTTTCAGCTCCAACATGTAAAATCTTGGAAATAGTCATTCTTGTCCTTATAAGAAGGAAAAGCTAATCAAATTGAAAGTCAACGATTTTTCTAGGACCCATAGAAGAACATAAGTCGCAGGGCAAACTCCCATCCCCAAATCTCAAGAGATAGGTAAATTCAGAGACTCACAGTTGAAATGTGCTTACTGGAACTCATAAACTCATAGAAATGTTAAATCATTATTTTTGACAAGATGATGGAGGCTGAGTGTGGACTAACATAAGGGTGAGGAACTCCTGGGACCCTGATATCATGGGTTTAACCTCTAGGAACCCCACTGCATTATCACAGCTAAGATAACGTGGCTTAGATAATGTGGCTAAGATAATGTGGCTCTGGCAGAGGGAGGGCAAGAGTACATTGTGAAATATTCCCAGAGCATGCTTCTCAACAGAGACTCAGGCTTTAGGGAAAAAGACTGGAAGAAGGGCATTTCTCCTGCTTCAGCCCCTGACCCCTTCCTTCTCAATTAAGAGGGCAAACAAAAAAACTAGAAAACACTTGTGATGGTCAGAGCCCAGAGCCACAGACACACCATGGTACTGAGATATCATCCTAAGATGATAGAGCTTTTCCATCCCCCACCCCTTACTTCCATACTCTTTACTCCCAAGCCTCCAACATCAGGGCATGGGCTACATGGGAAAGGGCTGAAACAAGCACATTCTACCCAGGCAGGAATTCTTAGGGAAGGCCAAATCCAGCAGAGGAGACACAGGCATGGATGCTAAATGAATTGGAAGTTTCGGACATCTACAGTGACAGCAAACATTAAACACAGCTCGTGTCCTCACCAGATTAACATACATCTAAATGCTACAGGCACCCCAATTCCTCTTATGGGATGCAACATGTTCCACTTTTAACAAAAACTACAAGGCATGACAAAGGCAAAAAACACAATCTGAAGAGACAAAGCAAGCATCAGAAACAGATTCAGATACTACACAGATGTTGAACTAATTAGACAGGGAATTGGAAATAATTATTATTAGTAGGTAGAGGACTCTAGTGGAGAAAGCAGACAATGTGTAAGAACAGAAGGGGGATGGGAGCTGAGAGGAAAATTCTAAGAAAGAACTAAAAGGAAATGCTGAAAATCCAAAAATCTGTAAGAGTAGAGAAGAATGCCTCTGATGAGTTTATCAGTAGATTATCCACTGAACTACAAATAGAAAAAAGAGTGAAAAAAAGAACAGAACTTCTGAAAATGATAGGACGATTCCTAAAGATGTCCCATACATTTAATTGGGATATGAGAGAAGTAAGAGAAAACAGAGAGGAAGAGATTTGGCCAAGAATTTTCCAGAACTAATGATAGACACTAAAACAAGGATCCAGGAAGCTCAGGGAACACCAAACTGTATAGATAACAAAATATCTACACCAAAGCATGTCATATTTAAAGTTAAAAAAAAACAAACAAAAATAAACAACAGACTAATGAAAATCTTGAAAGAAACCAGAATGTGTGTGTGTAGTGGTGGGGGGGGGGCAAATTCTCATCAGAAACCATGCAAGCAAGAGACAAATGGGGTAAATATTAAAGTGTTGAAAGAAGAAAAGTATTACCAACTCAGAATTGTATACCTAGTGAAAGTACCCTCCAAAGTGAAGGGAAAATAAAGACTCTCTGAGATAATCAAACTGACAAAATTCATCACCAGCAGACCTGTTTCATAAGGTATGTTAAAAACTTCTTCAGTGAGAAGGAAAATTATATAGATCAGAAACTCAAACTACAGAAAGAAAGGAAGATCAGAGGAGAAGGAATAAAGACAAAATAAAATATTTATTTTTCATTTTCTTAATAAATCTAAAAGATAACTTTAAAGTAATAATAGTAACAATATATTGGGAGCTTGTAGCATATAGATAATTGGGAATACTTTGTTATAAGTTAACAACACTATATGTGGTATGATATAGTATTATTTAATGGATTTAGATTAGCTAAAAACGTATATTGCAAGCTCTAGGGCAACCACTAAAAAAAGTCAGAATAAACGTACTTGATAAGCTAACCAAGGAGATAAAATGGAGTCATATTAAAAACTGAATTACAACCACAGAAAGCAGAAAAAGAGGGTAGGGAAAAGAAATAATAATTGCAATGAATAGAAAAGAACTGGAAACATGGTAGATATTAATCAAACTGTATAAATAACCACTTTATATGTAGATGTTTTAAACACACAATTAAAAACTGTACACATTAAAAGAGAACAATTAAGATGGAACTACATGTTGAATACAAAAAAATGTTGAATATTAAGACTCAGATAGGTTAAAAGTAAAGTGATGGTGGAAAATATACCTTTATAATAGAAAAAAAAAACAAAAACAAAAAAAACTGGAGTAGCTATATTAGTTTCAAACCAAGCACCTTTTAAAAGAATGAAAATTAGCAGGGATAAACATGGCATTTTATAATGATTAGGGAAACCAATTCTCTAAGAAATACCAATTCTAAATATGTATGCACCTGACAATAGAGCATGAGGTAATATCTGATAGAACTAGAAGGAAAAATAGACAAATCCGAATTATCATCACAGACGCCAATGCCCTTTCTTTAGTAATTGATGGATCAAATGGAGAGAAAATCAATAAGGTTAGAGTTGATCTGATCAGTGCATCAATTGACTAGATCTAATTGATATTTAAAGAATACTCCATCCAACCACAGCAAATACATGCTTTTTCAAGCTTGCATGAATTAGTGACAAAAATAGTCCAAACTCTGGGCCATAAAACACACCCTAACAACTTTAAAAGAATGAAAATCATAGAAACTATGTTCTCAGACCACAATGGAATGAAATTTGAAATCAATAACATAACAATAACTGAAATATCTCCAATTAATTGGAAATTAAACAATACTTCTAAATAACACATGGGTCAAAAAAGAAGTCTGAAGAGAAATTAAAAAATACTATGAACTAAATGAAATTGAATATACCACTGATCAGAACTTATGGCACAATGAAAGCAGTGGTTTGATTAGAGAGAAATATATAGCATTAAGTGCATGTATCAGAAAAGAAGAAATACATAAAATCAATAAGTTAAGTTTCCATTTTAGGAAACTAGGGAACAAGAAGAGCAATTTAAAGTAAAAAATGAAAAAGAAAATATAAATTAAAACAGAAATCAAAGACATTAAAAACAGGAAAATGTTTGAGAAAATTGGTGAAACCAAAAGCTGTTTCTTTGAAAAGATCAATAAAATTGATAAACTTCTAGTCAATCTAACCAAGAAAAAGAGAGAGACTGCACAAATTTTTAATATCAGAACTGAAAGAGATATCATCACTACTGATCCCATGGACATTAAAAGGATAATAAAGGAATACTATAAACAACACCATGCCAACAAATTTGATTTCTTAGATGAAATGGGGCTGCTCCTTGCAATATACAAATTTCCAAAACTCACAGACAGAGAAATAGATAATCAGAATAGGGCTAAATCTATTAAAGAGTTTAGATGAGTAATTACTCACCTTCCAAAAGAGAAATGATCAGGCTCAGATGGTTTCACTGGTGAATTCTACAAACCTTTTAAAAATTATGTGACATCAATTTTCCACAATTTATTCCAGAAAATAGAAGCAGGGGGTCACTTCTTAACTCATTATACAAGGCCAGCATTACACTAATACTAAAACCAAAGAAAGACATTATGAAAAACCTATAGGTGAATACACCTCATGAAAATCAATCCAAAATTCCTTAGTCAATCAAATCTAGTAATGTATAAAAAGAATCATAAATTAATTATACCAAGTAGGATTTACTTCAGTTATGTAAGCCTGGTTCAATATTTGAAATGCAGTCACTTTCACCAATCATGTCAAAAGGTGAAACAGAAAATATGATTATATCAACAGATGAAGAAAAAACATTTGACAAAATCCAATATCCAATTATCATAAAAACTCTCAGCCAAACAGGAATTGAGGAGAAAGTTTCTCACTTGATAAAGAATATCTACAAAAATATACAGCTAATATCACAGTGAAAGGAGGGAAATTAGATTCTTTGTCGTTAAGATAAAGAGCAAGGCAAGGATGGTCCCTCATCACTCCAATTTAAGATTGTACTGGAAGACATAGAATAGTGTAAAAAGACAAGAAAAAGAAATAAACTGAACACAAATTGGGGAGGAAGAAATAAAACTGCCTCTGTTTAGATGACATACTTGTCTATGCAGAAAATTCCAAACATTAGAGAGAAAACTTCCTGGAACTAATAATCAAATATAAAAAAAAGTCATGGGATACAAGGTTATTATACAAATGTCAGTTGCTTGCCTATATATCAACAAGGGACAATTGAAATTTGAAATTTAAAAATATCTTCATTTACAATAACACCAAAACATGAAATAGTTATAAGTATCACAAATTATGTATGGGATCTAAATGGGGAAAACTACAAAATTCTGACAAATTGAAGATCTGCAGGTTCAGCGCAAACCCTATCAAACTACCAATGGCATTCTTCACAGAATGAGAACAAAAAAATTCACAATTTGTATGGAAACACAAAAGACCCCAAATAGCCAAAGCAATCTTGAGAAAGAAAAATGGAGCTGGAGGAGTCATATTCCCAGACTTCAGACTATACTACAAAGCTACAGTAACGAAGGCAGTATGGTACTGGCACAAAAACAGAAATATAGATCAATGGAACAGGATAGAAAACCCAGAGATAAACCCATGCCCATATGGTCATCTTATCTTTGACAAGGGAGGCAAAAATATACAATGGAGAAAAAGACAGCCTCTTCAGTAAGTGGTGCTGGGAAAACTGGACAGCTATAGGTAAAAGAATGAAATTAGAACACTCCTTAACACCATACACAAAAATAAGCTCAAAATCGATTAAAGACCTAAATGTAAGGCCAGACACTATAAAACTCTTAGAGGAAAACAGAGGTGGAACAGTCCATGACATAAATCACAGCAAGATCCTTTTTTACCCACCTCCTAGAGAAATGGAAATAAAAACAAAAATAAACAAATGGGACCTAATTAAACTTCAAAGCTTTTGCACAGCAAAGGAAACCATAAACAAGATGAAAAGACAGTCCTCCAAATGGGAGAAAGATTTGCAAATGAAGCAACTGACAAAGGATTAATCTCCAAAATATACAAGCAGCTCATGCAGCTCAATAGAAACAAAACAAACCCAATCCAAAAATGGGTGGAAGACCTAAATAGACATTTCTCCAAAGAAGATATACAGATTGCAAACAAACACATGAAAGGATGCTCAACAATACTAATCATTAGAAAAATACAAACCAAAACCACAGTGAGGTGTCACCTCACACAGATCAGAACGGCCATCATCAAAAAATCGACAAACAATAAATGCTGGAGACAGCGTGGAGAAAAGGGAACCCTCTTGCACTGTTGCTGGGAATGTAAGTTGATACAGCCACTATGGAGAAGAGTATGGAGGTTCCTTAAAAAACTAAAAATAGAACTACCATATGACCCAGCAATCCCAACACTGCGCATATACCCTGAGAAAACCATAATTCAAAAAGAGTCAAGTACCACAGTGTTCACTGCAGCACTGTTTACAATAGCTAGGGCATGGAAGCAACCTAAATGTCCATCAACAGATGAATGGATAAAGAAGATGTGGCACATATATACTATGGGATATTACTCAGCCATAAAAGCAATGAAATTGAGTTATTTGTAGTGAGGTGGATGGACCTAGAGTCTGTCATACAGAGTGAAGTAAGTCAGAAAGAGAAAAACAAATACTGTGTGCTAACATATATATAAGGAATCTAAGAAAAAAAAAGTGGTTCTGAAGAACCTAGGGGCAGGACAGGAATAAAGACACAGAAGTAGAGAATGGACTAGAGGACACAGGGAGGGGGAACGGTAAGCTGGGATGAAGTGAGAGAGTGGCATGGACATATACACACTACCAAATGTAAATAGATAGCTAGTGTGAAGCAGCCACATAGCACAGGGAGATCAGCTCAGTGTTTGTGATCACCTAGAGGGGTGGGATAGGGAGGGTGGGAGGGAGACGCAAGAGGGAGAGGATTTGGGGATATGTGTATATGTATAGCTGATTCACTTTGTTATACAGCAGAAACTAACATAACAATGTAAAGCACTTATACTCCAATAAAGATGTTAAAAAAAAGATCTAAATAAATGAAAGATATCCTGTGTTCATAGATTAGAATACTTAATATTAGTAACTTGTTAATTTTTCCTAATTTAAACTACAGATTCAATGCAATCAATCCCAAACAAAATCCCCAAAAGCTATTTTGAAGCTATTGACACACTGATTCTAAAGTTTATATGGAAAGACAGAAGACCTGGAAGAGCCAGCATAATGCTGAAGAAGAATAAATTTGAAGGATTTACCCATTTTGAAGACTTACATTAAAGCTACAGTAATTAACCAGCATGATAATGGAGGAAGAATAGACTCAAAGATAAATGCAACAAGACTGAGAGCCCTGAAGTAGACCCACACATATACTAACAATGGAGGAAGGACAGTTGAATGGAGAAAGGATATTCTTTTCCTCAAGTGGTGCTGACAAAATTGGGCATCTATATGCAAAAACAAACAAACAAACAAACAAATGAACCTACACACAGAACTTACCATGTTCACAAAAATTAACTCAAAATCAGTCATAGACCTAAATGTAAAATGCAAAACTCTGAAAGTTCTGGAAGAAAAAATTATAGAGAATCTAAGTGACCTTGGGTTTGGCAATACGATTTTAGCTACAACACCAAAAGCACAATCCAATGAAGAAAAGTGATTGCTGTATTTTATTAAAATTACAAACTTCTGCTCTCTGAAAGAACCTGTTAAGAGAATAAAAAGACAAGAAACAGGGAGAAAGTATTTCCTAATGACGTATCTAATAAATGACTTGTGTCCAAAATATATAAAACATCCTGAAAATTCAACAATAAGAAAGCGAACCAATTGAAAAGTGAATAAAAAAAATGGTGGGGCAGGAGCTCCCAGCCTCTGTCCCCCACCCCCTCTCTGCAGAAACAGCAACTGACTACCCACAAACAAAAAATAGCTCTGCAAGAGGGCTGAAGTCCACTTAAGAGGCTGAAGCAAAACTGTGGAGCAAAAAACCTGAAAATACGCACATAAAAAGGTAGGAAGAGGGCTTCGCTCGTGGCGCAGTGGTTGACAGTCCGCCTGCCGATGCAGGGGACGCGGGTTCGTGCCCCAGTCCAGGAAGATCCCACGTGCCGCAGAGCGGCTGGGCCCGTGAGCCATGGCCGCTGAGCCTGCGTGTCCGGAGCCTGTGCTCCGCAACGGGAGAGGCCACAACAGTGAGAGGCCCGCGTACCGTGAAAATAAAAAAAAAGGTAGGAAGAATAGTTCCACTTTGCCTGCATCATCCCAGGCCCCAGAGCAGCACTGACAAGAGCCTAGAGCGAGCTCCCTAGTCCAGGAGTCCCCCTGAGGGAAAAGGGTGAGTGACCAGCCTCCCCAGCCTTTCAGGCCACTCGGCTTTACCCACCTGGATGGCTGGGGAGGTCAGCATAGCTGAGATGTCTGGATATAGCTAAGAACGAAGAGGGGCAGTCACACAGCAGGGGTGCCTGTGTTCCCCAGGGGCCTGCCCTGCAGAGGAGCCCAGAAGTCTTCACCGCTGAGCATCGCATAGCCTTGGGGATGCCAGCAGTTTTCACCATTGAGGACCCTGCAGTGCTCACCACCATGGACCCCAGTGGCTGCTACACGGAGGACTATCATAACTGAAACCAATAGCCAGCAAACCATCGTGGACCCCGTGAGGTCCTGCAAGATTTTGCCTTTGCAGACTCCAGCCGCCCGGGTCCACCCCCCGCTGCAGCCACAGCTGTGCACACCACCATCTCCTGCTCCTGCAGCTGCCTGTGTGTTCCCAGCTGACTCCAGCCCCTGCTGCTCATCCCGGCACTCACCAGCTGCACATGTCTGCAGTCCAGTGTGTGCCCACCCCTGGCCCTGGTCGCCACGGCTGCCTTCCCTGGTCCCCCGCTACTGGGCCCAGAGGCATCACTCGGCCCCCCAGTGGTTCTCACTGCCACTGTGGACCCCACAGCTCTCACCCCCAAGGAGCACACAGCTGCCATGGTTTTGGACCCCCGTTTCCTGAGCCCACGAGACATTGTGCCCCCAACCCCACTCCTGGAGCCACTACACGCATGCACATCCAGGGTCCTGAGCCACTAGACCCAGGGATGCAGCTCGCTCCCGGGCGCCCAAGCAACAGGGGCATGTCTTATTGACGCCAAATCCATAAAGTCCAGGAGAGGTGACTGCTTCTTCAAATGGAAACAATCAACAAAATGAAAAGGCAACTTGTGGAATGAGAGAAAATATTTACAAACCACATATCTGATAATACCCAAAATACACAGGGAACTCATACAACTCAATAGCAAAGAAACACACTACACATTTATAAAAAAATGGGCAAAAGACCTGAATAGACATTCTTCCAAGAAAGGTAGACAAATGGCCTACAGGTACGTGAAAAGGTGCTCAGCATCACTAATCATCAGGAAAATAGAAATCAAAAGCATAATAAGATATGACCTCACACCTGTTGGAATGACTATTATCAAAAAGAAAAGAGTTGACAAGTGCTGGCGAGGATGTGGAGAAAAGGGAACCTCTGTACGCTGTTGGCAGGAATGTAAAATGGTGCAACCAGTATGGAGAACAGTATGGAGGTTCATCAAAAAATGAAAAATGAAGCTGTTATATCATCCAGTAATCCCACTTCTGGGTATGTATCTGGAGTCACATCTGGGCATTCAGCAGTTCACGTCCTGATTTACACAGAGAACTCAGCTTCAGGACCCCGGGTGTCAGAACACATCTTCAGAAAACGGTACAGAGGGTTTCTGGAACATGTTTTTTGGGTCCATTGTTGATCATGAAGGAAACGTTGAAACCTGATGGAAAAATGGAAATTACCACCTTTGTCACTATGCTCTGAAAAGAGCAAAATGAGATTTTTGGTGACACGTTATTAAACACAGACTTCACCAGACTTAAGGTGCCAGGTGGCTGACACTTTTCAAGATGGGATCCAAAATTCCTTTTGCCTTCAGTTAAGATAAACCCAGTCTTGATGTCTACTTGTAATTATGTCTTGAAGGATTCTCTAAACTTGAACTTTTCAGTTTGAGATCTAACTGATAATTTCTGAAACTGTACTATAAATGAAGAACTACTTTTTTTTTTTTTTTTTTTTTTGCTATATGGTCAACTTTTATTTATAAAGAGAAAATACACTCAACATCGTACACCCTAAGCACCGAGGTCTCTTGATCTGCAGGCCCTGGATAGGAGACTCTGTTTTCTTATCTGGGCTAGTCACTGCTCCATGCATTGCTTGAAATTATTCTTCCTGTCTCCCATCTTGACCTCTTCTGGTTCATTGTTCACCCTTCAGCCAGAGAGAACATTTTAAAATGAACTTAATTATGTCACTTCCATTTGTAAAACCTTCCATGCCTTTCCAGTGCCCGCAAGCTAAAGTCCAAACGTGTTATTGTGACCTGTGACTGTGACATAGACTTGTTCACCTTACCAGTTTCATCTCTGGCTGCTCTGTATGATGTGTATGTGTATAAATGTACATGCCTATGTATAGGTTTATGTATACAGAGTCACATAAACAGTGTATTATGCCCTCAAACCCTAAGAAATGTGTGTAAGATCCCGACGTGCACTCTCTTGACACCCATACATGCTTCTGCTTCCTCACATAAGAGTTCTGACTCATCCTTGAATATTTTTTCCTCCAAGAAGCCTTCCTTGATAGCAAAGTCAATACTAGATATACCTGCATTATTTTAGCATTTGATTTGTCTTGCCCAATGTCTCATGCCCCTGGTATAAGCGTTTTTTTTTTTTTTTTTTAAGGGCTGGTTACCTCCAACATGAATTATTGTGGTTAGGTACATTCATTCATTCACTTATATTCAAATATTTAGAAAGTACCTACCAGGCACTATTCTTCAAGTGTTCAGAGACCAGCAACCAGGCACTTGGGATAGAAAACAACAATTCATGCTCTCCTGAAGTCTTTTCCCTTTTGGGAGTAGGCAAGAAAAACTCAGCAAATGTAAGAAACACATGAATTAAATAGCATTTCAGAAGGTGATGTGAGCTTGGAGAATAGGGATGAGCAAGATTGACTGAGAAGGAGTGGATAACACTTGAGATTTCCAAGCCAAGACTTGAAGGCAAATCAAAAGAGAGTTAGCCATCGGGGTTGTGGGGAGAGCACCTCCCCAGCCAAGGTCTTACAGTGGGGAAGTGTCTGGGATATCATAGGAAAAGGAGGAAGGCCCATGTGGCTGGTTCAGAGAGGGGGATGGGTAGGAGGTCACAGAGGATAGAGGACACAGTGTAAGGATCCGCCTTGCCCGTTGTGGGGTCCTGCCTTCTCTCCCATGAGCTGGGGGGATGTGACCTCATCTGACCAATGCTTTTCCCTCCTTCTTCCCTTGGATACAATGACCAGGGTGGGACCAATCAGAGCCTGTGGCGGGTTTAATATAAACACTGTCCAGTATGTAGGGGATATAGAAGGGTTACTTTCTTTTTTTTAAGGATAATTTTATGGTATACGAGTCATATCTTAGTAGATACTTTTTTAAAATTTATTTTTATTTATTTATTTTGGCCATGCGGCACAGCTTGTGGGATCTTAGTTCCCCAATCAGGGATTGAACCCTGGCCCTCTGCAGTGAGAGCTAAGAGTTCTAACTGTTGGACTGCCAGGGAATCCCCAAAGGGTTACTTTCTTTACTGTGAGATTCTTCCTTGTGAAAGAATTGTAAGGCCAGAGTAGCCTATGGCTGTATTGGCTGTATTCTCTTCCACATGTCAAGAATTTGTGTAAGAATACAGTCAGTGTAGGGGAAAATATTTCTATGAGAGAGACAAGGAAAAATCCCCATTGCATCATTTGAGATCTTACATCCAGCTATGGCTGAAGCCAGCTCATACCTTGACGATTAGGGTAAAATTCATTTGTTAGAGTTAAATTTTCATCACATGCAAACTAGCTTTCTCACTAGTGCACCTTTCAGCAGTAGTGCACTACTCCTAACTCAGGCACTGACACTGTCCCTATCTAAGGCCCTCACACTAATCCTAACTCAGGTCCTAACACAACTCCTAACTCAGACCCTGACACTGTCTGTAACTAAGGCCATGACACTACTCCTAACTCAGACCCTGACACTGTCTGTAACTAAGGCCATGACACTACTCCTAACTCAGGCACTGACACTGCCCCTAACAAAGGCCCTGACACTGTCCCTAACTAAGGGACAGAGGTCACCTTCTAATTTATTTTCAGGAAAATTCATTCTGGGGGCAGACAGCATTGACAGACATGGCACCGGCTTCAGCAGTTACCGACTAGTGACCCATCTAATTAAATCCGTAGCCTTGCTCACGTTACATTCTTTCCAACCATGGGAAGTAAATCACAGGCATCATAGAATTTCATCTGTAAGGGTCTCAGTGTGTCTCCAAACAATTAGAACTCTTTTTTAGAAACATAATCACAAAATAGAATTCCTATGTCCCGAGTTTAGCTGAGCTACTCCATGGCATTGATGCCTCAGCATCCAGTTTGTTTGGCCACGTGGCCTTCAGGGGCCTTGAACTGACCTGAGCCCCTCTCTTCAGCACATGCCCTGGATAACAGCCCTTAGAGTCGCAAGCAAATGTAAGTTCCTGAGGCGACTTCTCCAATGGTCCTTATGATCAACCGTCTAACCTCCACCCAAGACCTATCCCTGTGAGCCCCTTAGATAAGACCCCCACAGAGCTTACCCCAAACCCAAAGGAACCCCAAAGCACTCGACTCACATACCCTAACAAAAGTGCCTGCCCCAGGTTCTACTAGGCTTTCCCTGCCTGGGCCCTTGACCTCTACCTTGACCTCCCTGCAGGGCCCCAGGAGGTCGGACACTGCCTCCAGGACTTGTGAGTAATAAACTTCTACCTGTCAGTTTCTCTTGTGGTCTTTTGTTGAGCCATGGCTCCTTAGCCAGCACCCTGTGTTCCACTTAAATGTTAATTTAACCAAGTCATAACAACATAAAATAACAATACAAATGTTGGTAGGATGCAGACATTGAACAGACTGTTTTAGGCAAGAAGGCTGGCTTGCAACACGACGTCTTTCTGGCTTGAGCCCCTAAATCATGGATATTTCCCCTTTGTTCAGATTTCTTTCTGTGCTGAGATTATCTGGTGTTATTGATTTCAAGCTTCATTAAAAGTATAAAGTATAAAGAAAAGAAACTTCGTGATATTGATTTAAAGAAAGGAGAGGACTACAAGGTAATTCTAACTAGGTGATTTAAGACCCTCTGTATTGAATGTTAGCTACTCCCTTAAAGATGTTGTAGAGTTTGCACAAATCCAAGCCAAAGAGGTTGACCAGAACAATCATTTAGAAAGTATTCCTTGTAACATTCTCCTGTTACTTCCTGTGGTTCCTCCTGCTTGAAGCCTCAGAGTATTTGTAATCAGCAATGCTTTACAAATTGCTCTGGGGAATTATTACCTTGAGATGAACAAAAAACAGAAAGTCAGTCATTAAAATCCACCAAAAGTTTCCCTCTGACTACAGGAAATAACTCGATACATAAGTAGGATGTGATAACAAGGCCAGTCCCCTGCCACGTTCTTCTGCTGAAGCCTCTGGTTCATTGATCTTTATATCCCTAGACTTAGCATAGTGCATAGTAAATGTGCAATACATTTTGAAGGAAAAGGAATAAGTTAGAAGCCTATTAGTTTCAAGTTCTCTCCTGAATTGCAATCATAAGGTCCAGGGGGCAGTGTTTACTAAGATAGTTTTCCCAAGACAATTGTTATAAGCAATTGGGCAATAACCTTTTCCTACAACCCTCAAGGGTATTTCAGCACAACAACTGGCATAGCTGGGACTTGATAAACAGGCCTGACAACATATAAGTCCCCTTGATGGCCTGTTTTTCCCTCCAGAGAGTGGGGCCAGCTTTGCAATGTTCTCAGAGATGCTCTGTCTGGTGAGGGCTGGTGGGGCACCTCCACCCAGGGTACCACGATGAATTCTTGTTGAGACATTTAAGGACTCTATGCTGAGGGTGTTTATTGACAAATTTCTTCAGAAAATCCTTATATTTATTCTTCTGCAGGAAGTGGTCTCAATCAACCTTCTTTTCATTCTCATCACTCCATTCTTTAAGGAGGAAAATTAATTAAATTTAAATTTGTTCCAGAGAAAGAAGTTAAATACCAAGAAATAACATTTTTTTTTCATTAAAGGGTATGCTTTAGAGGACCGCAGACCAGGATAATATATCAGATTTTTTTGCTCCCCCAAAACCAAGTTTCACCTCAACATCATTCGTGTTCTAAATGCATGCTTTCTAAGTAATGTGTCTTTCTTTGCTTTCTTCAATATTTTCTTTGCCTTTGGCTTTTTAAAATAATATTTTTAATTTAAAAAATTTAATAGTGATAAAAAAACACGTAACATAAAATTTACCGTCTTAACCATATTTTAGTGTACAATTCAGTAGTGTTGAATTTCATGTTATCCTTGGGCAGATGGGCGCTAATCTTCTGCATCTTCCCAATTTTGGTGTATATGTTGCTGAAGTGTGCATGTCACCTTTGTTGTTTGAATATTTGAACGTTATGCCTGAGTATGTGTGGGTGTGGGTGTATTTGATATCCTAAAAATTCTTGGGCTCATAGTTTATGTCAGTTCATAATTTTGGAAAATTCTTGGCCATAATTTTTGAATTAGTTCCTCTCTCTTTTATCTCTCTTTTGTCACCTACTGATTTCAATTATACAAATGTTACTTCATGTGCTAAATTCCCTCAGCTCTTAAATGTTCTGATCTTGGTAGGGGGAGAGGAAGGAGAGGTTTCTACTTTTTATTTCTTTTTGCATTTCAGATTGTCCTGTCTCCAATGTGACTGATTCTTTGCTTGGGTCTACTGATGAGCCCATGAAAGGTATTCTTCTTTTCTATTTCTGTGTTTTTGGTTTCTAGCATTTTCTTTTTTCTTTTTCCTTTTTTTTTTTTTTTTTTTTTACAAGTGCACTATCATCCCAATTTGAGAGAGAAATTCAAGTTAACTGAAATTCAGTTTACTCTCGTGGGAACAGTTAGGCTGAACTATGAGGAGGGACCATATTCAAGCTCTTAGAAGTGACCTAGATGGATTCTAAAATAAACCAAAACAGCTAATATTAGAATTTGAAGAAAATATTTGTTTTCTCTCTCTGTTTCTTTCTTTTGTTTTTTTTTTAACATCTTTTTTTGGAGTATAATTGTTTTACAATGGTGTGTGAGTTTCTGCTTTATAACAAAGTGAATCAGCTATACATATACCTATGTCCCCATATCTCCTCCCTCTTGTGTCTCCCTCCCCCCACCCTCCCTATCTCACCCTTCTAGGTGGTCACAAAGTACCGAGCTGATCTCCCTGTGCTATGCGGCTGCTTCCGACTAGCTATCTATTTTACGTTTGGTAGTGTATATATGTCCATGCCACGCTCTCACTTTGTCACAGCTTACCCTTCCCCCTCCCCATAATCTCAAGTCCATTCTCTAGTAAGTCTGTGTCTTTATTCCCGTCTTACCCTTAGGTTCTTCATGATCTTTTATTTTTATTTTTATTATTTTTTTTAGATCCCATATATATGTGTTAGCATACGGTATTTGTCTTTCTCTTTCTGACTTACTTCACTCTGTATGACAGACTCTAGGTCCATCCACCTCACTGCAAATAACTCAATTTTGTTTCCTTCTATGGCTGAGTAATATTCCATTGTATATATGTGCCACATCTTCTTTATCCATTCATCCAATGATGGACACTTAGGTTGTTTCCATGTCCTGGCTATTGTAAATAGAGCTGCAATGAACATTTTGGTACATGACTCTTTTTGAATTATTGTTTTCTCAGGGTATATGGCCAGCAGTGGGATTGCTGGGTCATATGGTAGTTCGATTTGTAGTTTTCTAAGGAACCTCCATACTGTTCTCCATAGTGGCTGTACCAATTCACATTCCCACCAGCAGTACAAGAGTGTTCCCTTTTCTCCACACCCTCTCCAGCATTTATTGTTTCTAGATTTTTTGATGATGGCCATTCTGACCGGTGTGAGATGATATCTCATTGTAGTTTTGATTTGCATTTCTCTAATGATTAATGATGTTAAGCATTCTTTCATGTGTTTGTTGGCAATCTGTATATCTTCTTTGGAGAAATGTCTCTTTAGGTCTTCTGCCCATTTTTGGATTGGGTTGTTTGTTTTTTTGCTATTGAGCTGCATGACCTGCTTATAAATTTTGGAGATTAATGGACAGGTACATGTAAAAGTATGATATTAGAACACTCCCTAACACCATACAGAAAAATAAGCTCAAAATGGATTAAAGACCTAAATGTAAAGCCAGAAACTATCAAACTGTTAGAGGAAAACATAGGCAGAACACTCTATCACATAAATCACAGCAAGATCCTTTTTGACACACCTCCTAGAGAAATGGAAATAAAAACAAAAATAAACAAATGGGCCTAATGAAACTTAAAAGCTTTTGCACTGCAAAGGAAACCATAAACAAGACCAAAAGACAACTCTCAGAATGGGAGAGAAATATTTGCAAATGAAGCAACTGACAAAGGATTAATCTCCAAAATTTACTAGCATTTTCAGTTGATCCTTTCTTGCAGTTTTTATCTCTCTGGTGACATTTCCAATCTGATCTTACATATTGTTTATTGTTTCCACTAGATCCATATTTATCAACCTTGGCACTAATGATATTTTGGACTGGGTAATTTTGTATTGTCAGGGACTGTTCTGTGGATTATAGGATATTTAACAGCATCTCTGACCTCCACCCTCTAGATGCCAGTAGCACTCTTCAGACAGGACAATCAAACCGTCTCCAGACATTGTCAGATGTCCCCTGGGGGCAGTATGTCCCCTCCCTAGCTGAGAATTTTTGCATTGGAAGCTTTACCATATCAATCATAGTTATTTTAAATCCCCTGCCCCTTAGTTTCTTCAGACTGTGGGTTTTTCTTGCCTTTTTGTATGCATCATAATTTTTCATTGAAAACGAGAATGGTAAAAACAGGAGATATTGAGGTAAATGTTTTTATGCTTGAAGATGAGCACATTTCCCCTTCTGTTAGGCCTGAATATAGGTATGTATTAATATTAACCTCATCAGGAATTGAGTAGGTTTTTAAGTTTGCTGTTGCAGCATCTCATGACTGCTTCCTTGCTTACCTTCTTTTGTTCCCCTTTTGCTGCTCCCTAGGGAGTCTGTCCCTGACAGGACCCCACCTTTGTTCCACTGCTGCTTTTATTCAGGGCTGTTCAGCATCTCTGGGGGTGGGGGTGGAACACACTGAAGCTCTCTCTGATATTCTAGTTGAGTCTCAGCCTTCAGCCTTGCAAAGCATGTGTTCCTGCCCTTCCTCAAGGTGTGATGCTGGGTCTGACGTGCATGTCTTTCTGCACTGCCCTCGGGATCAGAGCTTGTTTTCTGTCCCTGTTTGTCTCCAGCTGTAGTTATTTCCATCAGTGTGCTCCGCATACTGTTTTGATGCCCTACTCCCTGTAGATTAATACTTGTCCCTGAGACGGGGTACAGGAGATGTTCTGGGGAGCTGACAGTGGTGACCCCATTCCTCTCCAACGACTGCAATAGGATTCCATTACCTCACTGATTTGGACGATCTTCTCCCTGCAGATTCAGTCTTTTCTCCCACAGAGGACATAAGTCAAGGAAAAGTTCTGGCCATGGCTATGGGCCCCTCCCATGGCCTGCACCATGGGAGAGCTTTCTGACAAATCTCCCCATCTTCCCTGTGAATTTTGGTGGAAGTCCTGGAAGAAGAACCTCCAGGAGGTTGCAAATCCCATACAGCTGAGACTCCCTTACCCTGGATCACGTTCACTGAAAAATGGAGTTCCCATTGACTTATCAAGGGTTTGGTGGCACTTACTCCAGTAAACAAATGCTTGGTGCTTGTTTTTCTCTGCAAATACATGCGCTTCCCCAGATTTCAGGTTAGTGTTTTCCCTAAGACCTCAGTTATCTGATTGGTTCAAGGAAAGTCACTGATATAAGGTTTTCCAGGATTTTTCTTGTTATGAGCATGGGATTAACACCCTTTCTAACTGTCTACATCTCCAAGGTGAAACTGGAGAGCTAATCATTACTTTTGAGGAATATTTTCAATAACAATTGGACTCTGGGTTAACATTTTTTTCCTCCTTTAGCAGTTTAAATGTGTTTTTTTGTTGTTGTTGATTGTTTGTTTTCTATTGTCTTCTGGCCTGCACTGTTTTAGACAAAAAAAATCTGATCATGATTCTTACCTTTGTTCCTCTGTGTATAATGTGTCTCTTTTCTTTCTGGCTTCTTTTATAGTTTTCTCTTTATCACCGGATCCCAGGAATTTGTCCATGATGCCCTGTGGTTTTATTTTAAGGTGCCTGAAGTTCACTGAGTTTCTTGGATCATCCAGTTTGGAAAAATCTGTGGCCATTAATACTTCAAATATTTCTGCCCCACCCTTCTATTCCCCCCTTATCTTCTATTTATATGTATTATAGTTAATATTATCTCACAGTTCATTCATTGTCCTTCTTTTCCATTTCTCCATGTTTCTATTTGGAGAGCATGTCTTCAAGTATACAAATCTGTGAAACATTCATTTTAGGTAGTGGATTGTTTAGCTCTAGAATTAGCTTTTGACTCTTTTAAAATATCTTCCAACTGTCCTATTTATGTTCATGGTTCTCTTTCAATCTTTCAATGTAATTTTAATAGCTGTTAAACTCCCTTGTCTATTAATTCCATCATTTCTGCCATTTTTGTGCCCATTTCTGTCGAGTTATATTTCTCCTATTTATGGTTAGTTCTCCTGCTTCTTTGAGGAGCTAATAGTTTTCCACTGTTGATTGGTCATCTTACATCCTAACATTCTAATTCTTCAGTGTTTGGATCTTTTTCGTTCAAGTGTTAATTTATTGTAAATCAGCTTTGGAGTTCCAAGGCTTTAAAAAAAATTAATTGGTTCTGAGTAACATTTATTCCGGGGCTAAATTAAACTTATTCTGAGGGTACAGACTTTCTGGGATCTTTTCTGAATTACAAAGGTGTTCAACAAAGTGTCTCCATTCTGGCTTCTTGGAACTTGAACATCTTCTTGTGTAAACTTTGATAGCTTCTCAGTTCCCAAGCCCTCCTTGTTCTTTCTCTGGTACTTTTTTCTTTCCTGACCTGTTCATACACAGTTGAATACTAACGGGGACATGTGCAGAATTCTAAAGTCTGTGGCAAATCCCAGCTACCTCAGGAGTTCCAAACTCTGATCTGGTGGCTCAGCTCAGAAAACTCGCTGAGTCCTGTCTGGGCTCTCCTCCTTGTGCTACCATCTGGAAAGTTTCTGCAGGCAGAGCTGAGGTAATCATGATGCCACACTCTCTATTCCCTTTCAGGGATTGCATTCCTGCACTGTCTCTTAGTTAATATCTGAAAACAGTTATTTCATATATTTTGTCTAGTTTTCTAGGGTCTTATGGTGAAAATACTTGCCTGTTAAAATTTATTCAATAGTGTCCATATAGAAAGTGTTTGTTCGCCTAAGGCAATGCATCAGTTTGCCTGATGTTCTGCTTCCTACTGACCTGGAAGCTTATTCAGATGGAAACTAATCTATTAGTTACAAAGTGTCAATTTAGTCTTCAGATCACAGCTTCCATAAATTCAACATCAGCTATACTTTATCAGTTTTATGTCTACTGTTAGCATTCTTTTTTAATTGTTTTGGCTTTATCTATCTTTCTATCAGCAAGAATTTTAGGTAGCATTGCAGTTTTCTGTTATGAAAATAGAGGAGGAAATAATACTTGTGATAACTTTCTATCTTCCCCTACAGGTCTGTGTTGACCTTCCTGGGAGGATCTTTGTAGCTCCCTATTAAAGCACACAATTTCTCAGAACTTCTTGTTTTGTTTCTCTGATTCTTTTCTGTATTTGAAACCAGATAAGATATCAGGTCACCTGATGAATTTTGCGGAGCAGAGGGCAGAGAAGTGGCTCTTCTGAACCAAATTCAGAATGCTTGGAGTTGAGGAGTAAATATAAAAATTATGCTGATACTTGAGAAAAATAAAGCACGAACAAAATAGTTTGATAAGCAAGGAAAAGCCACTGCACAGTGAGTATGTCACATAGATAATAATCAAGAATTATTTGTTAAGTGATGTAAGGAAGGAAGGAACTAATGAATCTGGTACAGGGAGGTAAATGTGGATGAGAAGCTCAGAAAAGACAATCTTAGGAAGTAGACACTTAGGTGGGTAAAGAAATGATGGTCTAATTCCAGAGATGTGGAGCCAATTTACTCATAGTAGTCGAACTGCAAACACTAGTTCACATGCAGTGCTTAAGCCATAAGTGGTATATATTTCAGTGCTATAACATTTTTCAAACACTGGATGCTAAGTGCTTTACTAAGTGTAGTATATATTGTGTATTTAAATCTTAGGAATTTTTATCATTATTATTTTCATTATTATTGTTATTCTCTTCATTCCTTTTTTGCCATTTCATAGTACCCCGTTGTGTGGATTATTCTGTTATTCACCTAGTCCCCCATTAATGGGTATTTGGCATGTTTCCAGTTTTTGCCCCTACATATAGTGTTTCATAGAAGAAAACTTATGCAAGCAGTATCTTATATATTTACCAGTTTGCCTTTGAAGCACATATCCAGAAGGAGGAGACTCTGTCAATAAAAATGTGATTCACATAAAGCTTTGTTAGATAGTGCCAAATTCTTTTCTGCAAGGTGAATATTTTCTATGAGGATACATGTATAATATAATACATGGTTTAAGAACATGACTAACATCTCAGAAGCCCTATCCAGGAAATTCCTCAACCCCAAAGTGACTATTATGTTGATGTCTATAACTCTGATTTTGATTTATCTGTTTTTATACCACTACATGTATAAATAAAAGAGAAAATACCCTTTTACTTACAGTTTTTATTGTTGTTAGCTTTTGTTTTGTGGAGATTTATCTTTGAATTCAAATGTAATAACAGTTTGTTAATTATCATTTCCATATAGCAGGCGATTGTGCAAAAGAATAATAATTTATTTAGCCTATATTAGGTAATCTATCAAGTTTTAATATCATTTTTGCCTGTTACAAAAATTGTTGCTATGATAATCTCGTGTCTTTTCCTGAACACACAGAAAATGATCTAAAAAGGCTATGGTTACAAAATAAGTAAAGTAAAAAAATTAATAAAATATCTTAAAAAATGGAGAATTTTATCATTTACCTGGAAAAATATATATATATATATGATCATTGAACTGAAAAAATATTCTACCAATAATTAAGAACTTAAGATGGGTTTATCAGCAAACTAAACACAGTAAAAAAGAGGATTACTAAAGTGGAATACAGATCAATCAAAACTATCCAGGCAAAACACAGAGACAAAAAAAGTGAAAAGAATGCAGTATACTGAAATCAATAATAAAAAATATGACTTCCATTAACACTTGAATTCAACACTGTACTGGAAGTTCTAACATAAGTGATAAGAAAAGAGAAGAAATAGGATGTTTAAGGTTTAGGAAAGAAAGAAAAAAAAACCTGTCATATATGAGATGACATAATTAAATACATAAAAAATCTAAAATAATCAAGTAAATGATCAGGTTTATAAATAAATTTAGCAAAGTTGTTGGATATAATATCAACATAAAATTTTTACTATTTTCACATGCTAACAACAAATAAAAATGAACTAAGAAAATCACAACAGTTTTGGGGAATAACAAAACTAGGAATAAATGTAATAAATGATATATGAAACTCATACCCCCAAAACTTAAATGTAACTGAGAGAAATTTAATATCATAAATAAATGAACATGCATCACATTTCAATAAATAAAACCTTAAAAATGTAGTTAACGAAAATTTTCCTAAAACTGATTTATAGAATGCAACTAATCCCAGACAAAATCCCAGCAAATTTTTTTCTGCAGAAACGTACAAGCTAATTTAAGAATGCATGGGAATTTGCAGGGCTCAAAATAACCAAGACAATCTTGAAGACACAGAAACTTACTGTATTACATATTTTTAAAATTTAAATGTGGTAAAAAAAATCCCAACATATAATTTATCTTAATCATTTTAAGCATACAGTTCATTAGCAACTGTGTTACTGTTTCATACATCATTATGGAACAGATCTCCAGAACACTTTCATCTTGAAAATCTGAAGCTCTTTATCCATCAGACAACTTTCCTTTTCCCCCTCCCCCAGCCCCTGGTAACCACCATACTACTATCTGTCTCCACGAATTTGACTACTTTAAATACCTCATATAAGTGGAATCACAGGATTTGTCTTGTTATGACCGGCTTATTTCACTTAACAAATGACCTTGAGTTGTAGCATGAGATAGGATTTCCTTCTTTTCTAAGAATGCAATATTCTATTGTAGATTGTATATATTAATATATCTCATTTATTGTTGTTATATGTTGAATGAGGATGTTACATAAGATGTGACTTCTCAGTGTAGCATTGAATGAAAGTCTTGTCTATTAAAATTTTTCTTTGACATAGATATTCCAATCATATAAACCAAACCCAGTGGACAACTGACCTCACATCCTTTCACTTCTGGATCCTTGACAAGCCTGGTGCCAGCACAGCCTTCTGGCAGGACATGCATAGTAGCATCACTGGCTGACTTGAGGATATACTTCTGGTTCATCATAGATTTCTTTCCTTTGCAATGTTCCACCAATGACCAACAATAAATGATAGTCAAGGTCACCTCAGCAAATGGGGAAAAGGGGCAGCTCCCTCTTTTGTGCTTATAAATGAAAGAGAAATGTTGTTTCTTTAACTGCTGTCTAAATGGTGCTGGGCATGGCCATATCCAGCTTCATGGTTCCTGATGCTTGTATCATTTGAAGCTGTTTAAAGTCAATCAATGCAAGATTATGAATAATGTTTAGAAAAGGAAATCGATTTTCTCAAATGCCTTGTTTTTGTCGACATGAGAGAAATCTGGCCCATGTATACTTAAGAATCTAGTCTGTATCTAAAGTATGATTATGATAATTATTATTATGATTCTTACTGATTTCCTCCTCTCCTTACTTCCTCCTGCCTATGTCTTCCTTAGTATGATTAATTACTTAATTGCTTTATTAATCAAAGACTCCTGACATTCACTTGGGGCTAGGCACCGCACTGCGTATACTCACAGAGAAAACATGGATTAAGGACTTACTCTGTGTTTGTAGGTGGCATTTCTTGAAACCCTCAGCATGGCCCTGAAGGCTATTTTGTCATCTCCACTTTGCAAGAGGGGAAACTGAGACAGGGGGTGGAAATATTCAGCCAGGGTTACGCGGACAGTGACTAGCAAAGCTGGGTGTAGAGTGCAAACAGTCTTAGTCCAGAACCCGAGTCTTGGTTCCAGGGCCCCTCTCTGGCCGGCTGGCACCGACGCTGACAGGCGGCAGTGTCCCTTCCCCTCTCGGCGCTGCCAAGTCTCTGAGGCCTAAAGGAGCGTGTGCTCCAGCTGAGAAAAGCACAGGACGCTATGGGAGGAGCTGGACGTCCACCTGAATAATGAGAGATTCCTCCACTGGAAGTGAAGCCCCAGTTTTTCTGTGAACCAAGCCCCAAACGTCCTTTATTTCCTGCCCATGTGGTGTGTCCAGAGCATCTTCACTTCCCAGAACAGGAAGGAGGGAGCAGCGCCCTGCAGACCCGCAGCTGTGCCTCTCCTGGGACAAGAGACACACTGCTGGCTCCACATCCGCGGATGGGGTCGATGCCCCCTCTGCCTGGATGCGTGATGCCTCTGGGCCCCAGGTGAGTGCTTATCACTGAGAACAATATCCCACATGTTGGATTTGTACTTTGAACAAGAACTTTGATTAGAGGACACACCAGGCAGATTCATTAGCTATGATGGAAGCAAAATTCCAAATTAAACATCTTGAGTCTGCTAAAAAAAATTTCTGTTTGCTATGAACACCTTTCCCAAAGGGTCTCCTTGTCTCAGGCTGTCCAGTGCATTAAAAGGACCAAAAGAGCCCGGACATAGGCCCCGAAAGCCCCTTCAACTCCATAGGACATCAGGAACTCAGCCATCTGCTCAGTCATCAGTTCCCAATCCCCTGTGAGCTGGGCTCTTTGCTGTGGTGCTTAGTCCCTAGGAGGTGGCTTCTCTGAGTTGATACGTGCGGGAGGGGTTGGCAGGAGTGGGGTGAAGGGCCATCAGTCTCCTATTCTCCCCTTCCCAAGCTTCCCTGAGCCCTAGAAAGTTTCCGAGGTGCAGAACCCCGCCCCCTCCAGCTCCCACAGAAACCCACCCCTGATGCTGTTTCTAACATCTGGCTGCCGCCCCTAGAATCTGAGCCCAGCGGCTAAACTGGGGAGCACTCGGGGTCAGAGTTACATAAGCCTGCTGGGGAAGGCTGGTGCTGGGCTGCCCCTGAGCTATTTGCTCAACTGTGAAGCAAGCAGGTAACCTCGACTGTGTTGTGAGACCCTTGTGGAAGCACAGACACGAAGTCCAGTACTGGCGGGGGGGGGGGGCAACCGGACCCTGGTGGGGCTCAGGAGTCTTGTCTCTTTTGGGACCAGTATCTTAGGAGGATGCTCACACTCACCCTGCACCTGCCTGTGCCCATGGCTTGGAGCAGGGAACAGAGCACATCTCATGGTAACTAAGCTCCACGGCATTTCTCTGGGTCCCTGCACTCACCCACCTCTCCCAGGTCAGGCTGCTCTGTCCCTGGAAAGTGTCAGAGGGACAGGTCTGTGTTGACTGCATTTTCTGCTGGTCTCCACCCATGCAATGGTGGAGATGCACATTTTATTCATGACTGAAAATGGCTGTTTCATTCATACACCCACGTCTCCTAACAGGTCCTCACAGAAGGGATTCATTTGGGGGGGGGGGCATCAGTTTTAGACCCACATCTTGAAGAGGAGAAGTTGTCTCCCAAACCAAAAATACTAGATGTATTTAGTGAACAGAAAAAATAATCGTCTGATTGCTGTGCATTATGGTTTACCAGAGGATGGTAAATGCCCAGGAATTGTGGAGTCTCTTTGAAAGGAGATGATTAAATGACAATATTCAATGCCATTATCATTACTATCATTTAACTAAATAATTCATGGGTAAACATGAGTAAATTCAGTAATTTAAGTTGACTTAATAGATTTCTGTTCTTTCTGGGGGAATATGAAAGCATGACATTGGGAAGAGCCTATATTAATAGGCTCAAAGTACAGCCAAATTACATGAGATGAACACTTAATAACGTAGATAATAAAAAATTTATAAAATCAAGAGAGATTTTTTGCTACTCGTATATTGGATGTTTAAAATATATTTGTTGAGAAAATGCATAATGAACGCAGATACAGTTTCAAAATAAGAAATTCAGTTGCATATCTACAACACACAACCAACTGGCTTGACTCATTTTTACTTTATGTTGTTTATTTGTTTCATCCACTGCCCATCCCCACCAATAGTTATTTGAACATCAAAGTATAGATTTAAGAGACAAATTTTTTTTCCCTGAGACGTCATATTATTCTTTGCTACTTACTTGATGAGTAGTTATTTGTCAGCTGTATGCCCCTCCCAGACTTCAGTTACTCACATGTAAAGCCACAATGCCACTGTTTACCATCTAAAACTACACATGGTACTGTTGTCTGTTGCTGCTGTTGATACTGTGTTACAACTCCTACCCACATCACTACTGTAACAATCACTGTATCGATAAGCATAAAAAGCTCCTGGCACATATGCAGTGCTCACGTGAGCTGTATTGTTTTCATAAATATGCTACCATAAAATTCTTTAAACTCAGAATTTGGGAACAGTATGTGCCCACATCAAACTTTATGATACAATTATGTGAATTGAGGAAAATGTACAAGCAGGTTACAACTGTTACATTTCTAACAAATTTAGGCATCACATATTCCAAAATAATTAAATAAGTGAAAGTATTAGTGCATGAGTCGTAGCGATCATGCCTCATCTTAAGTCAGAGGAAAGCTGGCTGGATTAAAGAGAGGAATATAGGGCTTCCCTGGTGGCGCAGTGGTTGAGAGTCCGCCTGCCGATGCAGGGGACGCGGGTTCGTGCCCCAGTCTGGGAAGATCCCACATGCTGCGGAGCGGCTGGGCCCGTGAGCCATGGCCGCTGAGCCTGCGCATCCGGAGCCTGTGCTCCGCAACGGGAGAGGCCACAACAGTGAGAGGCCCGCGTACCGCAAAAAAAAAAAAAAAAAAAAAAAAAAAAAAAGAGAGGAATATAGAAAAATAGACAACTTTCAGTCTGTGTTATCTTTCTCCCTAGAGATCTCAACTATTCCTAGTCATTACAAAAACCAAACAATCTGTCCTCGTTACTCAGGAATGTAATGCTGATGATCACATATTTTCAAATGTGATAGAAACCCTGAGAAATATGGGGGTTTGGTGTTGCATAGTAATTTCTGCCTAGTCCTACACCTCGTCTGTTCCAGGTGGGATCCCCAAATTCCTTTATCATAGTCCTTTCCTTACACCAGCTTGGGGATGGAGGGGCACACTCCCCCACTTCTTCTCATTGGCCCCATGTGTACAGGATCAAGGAACCTCTAAACTTGCTGTCATTCAGAACTTAGTACTAGTGAAGTCACAAAATTAAAACCTTAACCATAGATCTAGGGGGAGAAATTTACACAGTTATGATTGCATTTGAAATGTTAAACATTTGATTGATTTTGAGGAACACATAGTGTCCAACTGAGGTTGACTCTTTGAATATTTGGAGGTTAGATATCAATGTGACATTTCACCAAGTGAGTATGATAACATCTGGCCTTCAACAGTGATCTTGAGAAAACCCAGGGAAATTTCATTGAAATAAAGA
This sequence comes from Mesoplodon bidens, assembly GCF_964165515.1. Taxonomy (NCBI): domain Eukaryota; kingdom Metazoa; phylum Chordata; class Mammalia; order Artiodactyla; family Ziphiidae; genus Mesoplodon; species Mesoplodon bidens. Next base: position 1,430,772 of record NC_138166.1, on the reverse strand, counting down.
CTCAATGATAAAATAAGAGTTTTTCATTTTCATTTCTAGTGCCCGAGCATCTTGAGAAGAAAATTTGTTTATGGTTATACGTAGAAAAGACAGATGTTCAGATTAATAGAAATATAGAAACAAGGCGATCTCTGAACTGTAGAGATTGGAGCCGAGTTGGAAGTATCGATTTGCTCTGCCACTAGCTCCTGCACGGAACTTCACCCTGGTCTCACATTGTGACTTTATTCCTGCTCACACTCATCACATGGGGAGCTTGGACCGTTAATCAAGGCCCGATCCAGGAGGCACCGCGTTTCCTGGTAAGAAATTGGAGAGTTGATTCAGCCTGCGGCCAGCACAGCCAGTTAGTGGTGAACCTGTCTGCTCTGCGGGGCTGCTGTGTTTAAGGCAGAGGATGAAATGCTGGTGTTCTTTATCTGGGAACTACACGTTCCCATGTGCCTATGTGCACACACACATTTATAAATACGTTCTATTTTTCTGACTTAAATAAATATATTAGATAAAAATCAACTCTGGGTTGATGATACTGTGAATGTAGGACATTTTTTCATCATTTATACTGCACAGCACTGTGATTAACACATAGAATACATGTAATTAGTTGCCAAAAGTTGATGCTATTGCTTCATTAAATTCACAGGTATTCTAACAAAAAAGCATTATAAGCCATAATTTATATAGAAACTAAAGCACAGAGCTGTCTTAGGTATGTCCAAGTTCACACACCCATCAAAAGAAAACAATGCCCTCCCCCCAGAGCTGGGGCAAGATTGTGAGTATATTTTAGGGACATTGGCCATCTTGACACAACTTATGTATGTCATCCTGACTGGCTCACATAATGAGCTTAATTAACGGAAGTCACTAATATCTGAGAACTGTTCTTTTTTTTAAAATTAATTTATTTTTATTGAAGTAGTTTCAGGTGTACAGCAAAGTGATTTAGTTATACATACATATATATATATATTTTCAGATTCTTCTCCCTTATAGGTTATTACAAAATATTGAGTAGAGTTCTCCATACAGGTCTTAATCAGGAGCATGGGATTGGCTGAGTGTTCCAGGCAAGAGGCCAGGACCCTCACCTCCCAAACTTGACTGATACAGGACTTGAAAAGACAATGGTCAAAAAGAGTTTCACAGCCCATGACCCAACACCATCCTGCAGAATCCAAATGTTGAAGAGCTGAAGCAATTAGAAGAGATGATCTTTAAAGAAAGTTGCCAGTGAGCTGGGAACCCCTTGCTCCCATCACCTCCAACTGGAGAGCAGGAAACACATTGCCTGAGTTTTAGGGGACACTGGGGACAGCTGTCAGACTTATGCCTGAAAAGTATACACAGACACAAGGCTGATTGAATGGGCCCACGGGAGCTACATTCTTACTATCAGAGAGTCACCGGAACAATCAGAGGATCTATGCTAATTTCACCGACTTGGCAAGGCCGGTCTAGTCTAAGATTTGGTCTGAATAGTCAGAGGACAGAAAGAGGACGATTAACCCATGACTGTGTTTATATGTTACTGCTACACTGCCCTGGAGACCAGATACTTTTGTATCTCTCTGGCCCCTCATTTTATCTTCCCTGGGTAAGGGTACTAAATTAAAGATTTAGGATTAAATCCTTTACATTAAAGGATATTCAGAGAGCCATATCTTATCAATGATGTAAATTCAGAGACAGATCACAAATAAGCTTACGTTGGGACCATTACCCAGCTAGGTTCATTTTGCCCGACGCACACAAGCCAAAACGTTCAGATGCTGAGCCTCAAAGAGTGTTTATGCACAAAGCAGCCAAGTGAGGAGAGGGGAAAACCAATCTCAAACCCACCTCCCCATAGGGCTCAGGGTTTTTATGGGATGATGGATAAAGAAGCAGGGCAGTCTGAGGCATGGGGAGCGTGGGGAAAGGTGATTTAAGAAGATATGGTTCCTGAAGAAAATAAAAATATAAATAAGACATGGGAAAATAATCTGAAAAAGAATATATATATATATATATATATATATATATATATATATATATATATAACTGAATTACTTTGCTGTACACCTGAAACTAACACAACATTGTAAATCAACTATACTATAATGAAAAATAAATTTTAAAAAATGTGGGGTCTTTCTTTCTCTCTCTCATCCTGAAGGAAGCAGAAGAGGGACAGGGTTAAAATTTGGGGGCTTTGGGTTATCTACCTATGTACCCAGGTATTTATGTTTCAGATAATCTATTAACCGTCTATCCATTTATGATCTAGTTACATTTTTACAATCTTTTACAATGACTTACATGTGGCAACCTTGGAAGAAGGAGATTTTGGAAAATTTAGTGCATTTTTATAATTCTGAAAAACTGTTATTTGGATAATACCATCATTTGGTACATATTATATAATCTTGTGTTGTAAATTGAGTCAAATTCATGATGGAAAATAAAAGTGAGATTACTTCTTACCCTGATATTAGTGTGGTCTTCAGTTAAATATTTTAGAAATAATGTAATACGTTGATGTACTTGGGGAGTTTAGGGAACAGACTAAGTAAGACATAAAAGATGCACAGGTGAAGATAGGGTCGCTCCTCTAACTGGTACTTAAGTGGGCAGTTGAAGCAGCACCAATATTTGAGGAAGAGGCATCAAGAAGGGGTGACAGTTATACTGGGTGTTTAAGGAAAAGCAAAGAGGCCAATGTGTCTGTGAAGCAGCTGGGAGGGAAGAAGGAGACATGCCAGAGAGGTCTCTGTAGACCTCTGTACGACATGGCCAGAGCGCTGATGCAAGAGGTTAAGCAGAGGAATGACTTGATCCAGCTCCTGCTCTGGAGGAATCACCCTCACTGTGCTGAGGATGGATGGATGGGTCTTGGAGGGACTTTGAACTGTTAAGGTCACCTGGGCAAGAGTTAGGATGTTCTGGACCAGAGTGCAAGAGCTGGAGGAGGGCGGAAGTGGTGGGAATTGGGATATATTTTGAAAATGGAGCCGACACTATTCCCCAAGCCAATGGGGTCAGGAGAAAGTGAAAAAGAGAAGGACAAGTGGTGACCCCATGGTTTTTGTCAAGATCGATGGAAGGATGGGGTTGCCACCAACTGAAATGGGGAAGGGTACGGAGGGAATGTGTTTGGGAAGAAAAATCAAGATTTCACCTACGAACACACTGTTTTTGATATGTCTATTTTATATCCATTGAAAATATTGAGTAATCAGATAGATCTATGAATCCAGGGTACGGAAAAGCACATATGGGCTGCAGTGAATTATCAACATGAACAGTATTAATTTAATTATGGAAATGAAGTATCAATAAAATTTACAGGAAGGTGTTTAATCATCCATATATATCTGAATGAGTTTTTGAAATTGAAAAGATGTGCAACTCTCAGAACATTATCAGAACCCAGATGTTCACCTCATGAGCTTTTTGAGTCCTACCACCCTCCCCACAAAGGTAGCCACCGTCCCAGCTTTTAATACCATATATGAGATCTGCCTTTGTTTGTGTACTTTCCGTACAGGATAGACTTGTACCTGTCTGGCTGCTTTTGCCCAAAATCATATTTGCTGTAACCTGCATGTTGGAGTTGTAGCTCTTTCATTTTCAATAGTATTCTATTGTAAGACTATAACACAATTTATTTTTCCATTCTATGTTTGATGGACATTTTGGTGATTCCTAACTTTGGATTATTATGACTAATGCTTCTATAAAAATTTAGTTCATGCTTTTTGGTGAACAGATACCCACATATGCATCTTTCATGGGAAATATGGCTAAGAGTAGAATAACTAGAGGTCACAGAATAGGGACATTGTTAACTTGAGGACATACTGTCTATTTTCCAAAGTGGTTTTACCAATTTACACCTGTCTGCCTTTTGAAACTCAGCTCTTCTAGTCAGAGTGCAGTGATGCCTCATAATGGTTTTGTTTGCATTTCCTTTATAACATATAGCATTGAGCATTTTGTCAACTATCATGGCCATATGGATATCCTCTTTTTTTAAAGTAAATATGTGATATTGTCCCCATTTTTATTGTATTATCTGCGATCTTCAGACTGATTTGTAAGTATTCTTTATATATATTTTTATGTAAATACATTGTCAGAAGTATTACAATTATTTTTCTACAACACAGTGGCTTACATTTCGCTTAATGGTTTTAATGAACAGAAATTCTGGATTTGAATGTATTCCTGTTTATTGTTTTCTTTTATGCAATGACTGGTGCTTTATATTTCCTGTATAAGACATTTTTCCCACCTTAAATTCATAAAGACTGTCTTCTATTTCTTCCAAAATTGTTATCGTTTTACCTTTTACTTTTAGATTTATAAGCCACCTCGTATGCTATACTGTAAGGAGTGAGGTAAAATGTCAAAGAGTAATTTCTTTTGCCAAAAATATTCACTTAAATCAGCACCATTTAGATAGATTTTCTTTCCTAAGCACCAGAGTGTCACTTTTGTCATGAATCAGATCAGTGTATATGTGCGGATATCTTTCTATTCTGGCTCGTGGTCCATTTTTCCAGCTTTGCACCAAGAAAAGTGTCTCAATCCCAGATTTATAACATGCCTTTGTGTTTGTATCTCAATCCTCCAGTTTGGTTTCGATTCCATAGTATCATTTCTGCTATTCTTGGCTCTTTGCCTTTTCATATGGATGTAGGATTACTTTGTGAATATTGATATTAAAAACTTCTCTCATCTTGTTCAATTTTACAGCTCAAGTTGAACTTGGTGACATCTTTATAATATTCCTTTTTCTAATTCTTAAAAGTCTTACATTTTAAAATCTACTTAGCTCTTTAATTTTTGTATGGAGGCCTTATAGATCTTTTTATTAAATCTATTCATAAGTGTATGTAGTTTTCTAATGCTGTTAATTAATACTCTTTAATCAACTACAGATTATAGATCAAGTACAGATAAGTTACAGAATTTAGTTACTTTACTAAATTCACTTAATCTAATAATTTTGTGGTGAATTTTTTTGGGGGGATTTTCTATATCCATGATAATGTCACCTGCAAATAATTACCGCTTTATTTTGAAACTTTATTCTTTCACCACTATTTTCTACCTTAATACTGCACCGGCTGACATCCAGTAAAAGGCTGAAAGGATGTGTTCATAGTAGAACTCTTTTTCTTTTTCTCCAGTCCAAAAATAAAACTTTCAAAATTTCACCTTGAACAAGATGTTAGTGCCTATATTTTTTATTTCTTTGTAAATACTTCTTAACAGATTAAGAAAGTATTCATCTATTTCAAATTTTCTGAATTTTATTTATAGCTTTTTCTTTTTATCAAATGCTTTATTTTGCATCTATTAAATGGTCATATTTTTGCCTTATTTTTTAATGTGGTGAACTACATTGATTTATTTTTTTAATATTAAACCGACCTTGGAGTATACACCAATTATTCATGATCTATTTATAGTTTTATACATGGCTGGACCATGGGGAGATCATCTTGATGCCTTGCAACGACTTAGAGGGGTGGGATAGGGAGGTTGGGAGGGAGGCTGAAGAGGGAGGGGATAGGGGGATATATGTATGCATATGGCTGATTCACTTTGTTGTACATCAGAAGCTAACACAGTACTGTGAAGCAATTATACTCCAATAAAGATCTATTAAAAACTATCGTATCTATGATAATGAGAGGCATTTTCCTGATTTTTTTCCTTTCTTATAATGTCCTTATCCAGATTTGGTATCAAGGTTACACTAGGTTCTTAAAACAAATCGGGCTTTCTCTAGTTTTACATCCTCTTGGAAGAATTTGTAGGAATTCATAAACAAAACTGCCTGAGCATGAAATTTTCTTTGTGGGAAGGTTTTAAATTAGAGACACCAAATTTTAATAGATACTAACTATTGAAATTTTCCATCTATCCTGCATCCGAAGATGATGTGATTTAAGATGTATTATTCTGGTAATGTGGTGACATTTGAGGTTTATTTGTGGCTCTGCCAGAGCCTGGTCAAGCCTGACCTTAACCATGCAGAAAATCATTTGGTGACATTCAACATTCATTTATAATTTTAAAAAAAAAGAAAAGAAAACTTGTAGGAACATGGGAATAAGAGATGTTTCTTATCCTGACTTAATATAAATCTAGAAGAAAATGCCTACAGTAAATAGCATCATTAATGTGAATTTTTGAAACATTCCCTTAATTTAAGACTAAATACAAGGTGCCTGCTCTCATTGTTTGCTCAATATTCTGCTGAAAATCTTAGTGCAATTAAGTATGAAGAAGAAACACATTTATAAGTTTTGAAAAGGTAGAAAAAATGTCACTTTTGTCTATGATATTTAAATTTTGCTTATGATAACAAATATCCCCCAAAGTCTAAAGATCATTATTAAGAATAAGAAGTGAACTGAGGGAAGTTAGTGGACAAATAGTTCTTAGATAAAACAAATCATTTTTACTAGTAGAGTATAATCTTAAAACACATGTAAAATTTATATGTTTATAACATAAAGTTTACAAAAGAGGAAAAAATTATTTGTCAACAAATCTACCAAAACCACAGAACTATTTGTAGAAATTGTAAAATATTATTGAAAGTCATCAGACACACTACTTAATAAAAGCAGACGTAAACCATGCTCATTCATAGGGAAACTTGGTATTGTAAATATATCTTGCTTAAAATGAATTTATATAGACTGTTTTTAATCTTTTTGGTCTGCGTAGTCCTTTAACGTCCTAAAAATTAATGAAGACTACAGAGAGCTTTTTCTTGTGTGGATTCACATCTCTCAACATTGGTCTTCTTAGAAATGGAAGTTTAGAAAATTTTAAAGTAGGCATTTTTAGTTCATTTAAAATGACAATAAGAAAATCATTAGACATTGACATAAATAGTGCATATTTTATAAAAGATAACTGTTGTTTCCAAAACAAATAATATAGTGAAGAGGGTGACCTCATTTTTCTATTAAAAAATATATATATAAATATAAAATATTTGGCTTAACAAAAAACAGTTGGATTCTGGTGTCTATTTGTGTAGTCGGTCTGTTGTAACATGGGTATTAGTAGGAAAGGGGAGAAACTTGAGGATCCTCTGAAAAGGTCTTGCGATGTCTAGTGTTCTTGGACTCTACCTTGAGAACTGCTGGGCTCAGTAAACAATGCCATTCTAAAATCCCAAGAAGTTTGCATATCTGCATGTGTGTGTGTGTGTGTGTGTGTGTGTGTGTCAGGGGCAGTGGTGGTTATTTATAATCTGAGATTGTTTTGCTGTGTTAGGAGACCAAGGAAGGCCAAAACATTTGTGAGAAAGAACAGTGAATGGGGAGCTGGCCTCTCCAACAGTAGCATTTACTGTAAAGCAGTCATACTAAGGGAGACAGTCCCGAATGGTACTTTAGTTCCTTCTTGCTGCTATAACAAATTACCTTGAACTCAGTGCCTTACAACAATACAGATTTAGGATCTCATAGCTCTGGAGGACAGAACTCTGAAGTGTTCTCACCTGGCTAACATCTAGGTGTCCGCGGGGCTGCATTCCTTCCTGGAGGTGCTGAAGCAGATCTGCTTCCTTGCGTTTCCAGCTTCCACAGGTCTCCTCGTCTGGTGCCTCTCTCCCACCTTCAAAGTCAGCAAGGGCCAGTGGAGTCTTTCTGAATCCCATCACTCTGACCGAATTTCATTGTTCACACTTCCTTTTCTGGCTTTGACTCACCTGGTTCAGTCTTTCGCTGAGCAGGACCCTTGCAGTGAGCCCTGGATAATCTCCCCAAGTCAATATCTTAGTCACTGTTGTAAAGCTCACTTTGTGATATAAGAAATTCACCTGTTCTGGGGATAAGGATGCAGACATCTTTGGGGTACCATTATTCTGTCTATCACAAATGGGCACAGGGATGAAAAAAGATTCAATCAAAAGTAAAAAAAGATCCAGAAACAGGTTTATGCATATAAATGTATTTGATTTGTAATTGATTATATATAGCAGGGGCACGTTATGCATATTTCAGTAAACATTTCTACAAAATTGGTTACTCATATAAAAATTAATTGGATTTGTCTCACATCATACAAAACCATCAAATCCAAGTAGATTTAAAAAATTAAATGTGAAGGGCAAAAGAAAAAATTGATAAATTCTACTACATTAAATTAAAAACTACTCTTAAGCAAATAGAATCACAAAGACGGTGAAAATATGTCAAAAGCAGAAGGTATTTGTAACCAATAAATGGTTAGTATTGAAAATGCACAAAGAACTAATGATTCAGAAAGAAAAGATAAAAACAAAGCAAAAAACCCCATAACCCCAATACTAGTGGTATGCTAGTAAGCCAGCTTCAAATAAAAAATCCAATAATATAAAAGCCCCAATTTTTAGCATTGACAATTTTCCTGATGTAAACACTCCCACAGTGGTTGATTTCAAGGTATCAACTTGGTGTCATTGAATGAGCGGTATGTAAACTATCACCTATTACTAGCCGGTGCAAGATGGCCAAACAATACCACCTCTTTTCCTTTTCTTTCTTTCTTTTCTTTTTTTTTTTTTTTTTGCTGTACACGGGCCTCTCACTGTTGTGGCCTCTCGCGTTGCAGAGCACAGGCTCTGGATGCGCAGGCTCAGCGGCCATGGCTCACGGGCCCAGCCGCTCCGCGGCATGTGGGATCCTCCCGGACCGGGGCACGAACCCGTGTCCCCTGCATCGGCAGGCAGACTCTCAACCACTGCGCCACCAGGGAAGCCCCATACCACCTCTTTATCCAGAGATAATTGCTGTTAAACTTTGAATCTTACTGTATGCTAATACATATTTTATTCCACAAATGTATTTTTTGATAATTATTATTTTGCAAGTTAAAATTTTGTCTCAGCAACATATTATGTAAATATTTTTATATCAATAAGTGTTCTTGTAAAAGTTCTTTTTATTGGCTTATTGTTATTCCCTCAAGTAAATGCAAAATATATACAAACAGTTCTCTATTTTAGATGTCTACTTTGTGTTCCATATTTACCTACATAAACAACACTATAACATAGTTTTTTAAATTAAAAATGGACACATATCTTCAGTTATTTCCTTATCACTCATTTCCAGAAGTGGAAATGCTAGATTAAATATCTTCTTACTTCACTGTTTATTTATTTTATTTTATTTTATTTTATTTTTTTTGCAGTATGCGGGCCTCTCACTGTTGTGGCCTCTCCCGTTGTGGAGCACAGGCTCCGGACGCGCAGGCTCAGCGGCCACGGCTCACGGGCCTAGCCTCTCCGCGGCACGTGGGATCCTCCCGGACCGGGGCACAAACCCGTGTCCCCTGCATCGGCAGGCGGACTCTCAACTACTGCACCACCAGGGAAGCCTTTCACTGTTTATTTTTACTCTTCATAAATATATTAGTTTGCTCAGGCTGCCATAACACAATACCAAAGACTGGGTGGCTTAAACAATAGAAATTTATTTTCTCACAGGTCAGGAGGCTGGAAGTCCGAGATCAAGGCACTGGCAGGGTTGGTTTCTGGTGGGGCTTCTCCCCTTGGCATGTAGATGACAGTCTCCTCCCTGTGCTACACGTGGCTTTTTTCTGTGTGCACACGGAGAGAGAATTTCTGGTGCTGTGACTCTTCTTCTTCTTGTACCGAACTGGTCCTCATAAGGGCCCCACCCTTATGACCTCACTTAACCTTAATTACTTCCCTAAAGTCCCAGTCTCCGAATACAGTCACATTGGGGGTCAGGCCTTCAACATGTGAATGTGGGGGTGGCAAGATTCAGTTCATAACAATACATGTTTCTAAACTTCCCTCCAGAATATCTGCAACTGTGTTTTCTCCATAGTAACATCTATCTGATAGGGTACATTTTCCCAGCAAGTCTTAAAACTGGTCACTAAAACGAAAACAAAACTAGTATTTAAAGTGAGATAAAGTTCACATGATATAACAATAATCATTTTAACCAACTTACGGTACAATTCAGTGTCATTTGGTACATTCACAATGTGTGAAACCCTCACCACTCTAGTTTTAGACCATTTTCATCACCCCGAAAGGAAATTCTTGACCCATTAAGCAATCACTCCCCATTCCTCACTAATCCCTACAGCCTCTGACAATCAACTCATCTGCTTTCTGTCTTTATGGATTTTCCCATTCTGGTCATTTCATATAAATGGAATCACACAGTATGCAGCCTTTGTGTCTGGATGATTTCACTTAGCCTGTTTTCAAGGTTTATATGTGTCATAGCATTTTATGGCATAAATAACATTCTATTGTATGTATATTCTGCAATCTGTTTATTCATTCATACTTTGGGTTTAGGCTCTTTTCACATTTTGTCAATTTTGAATAGTGCTGCTCTGAACATATGTGCACATATACTTGTTTGCACACCTGTCTTTATTTCTCTAGGGTGTATATCCCAGAGTTGACTTGCAGGGTCATATGGTCCTTCTACATTTAAATGTTAAGGAGCCACCAAACTGTTCTCCCCAGCAGCTGAATTATTTGCAATCTCACTAGCAGTTTATGAGAACTCCAACTTCTCCACTTCCTCCCCAACACTTGTAATAATTTTTGGATTATAGGCATCTTAGTGGGTGTGAAGTGGCACCTCTTTTAAGTATTGATTTGCATTTCCCTAATGACTAATGATGCAGAGCAGCTTCTCATGAGTTTACGGGCCATTTGTGTGTCTTCCTTGAAGAGATGTTTATTCAAGTCCTTTACTCATTTTTAATTGGTTTGCTTGACTTTTTGTTGTTGAGTTTTAAGGGATCTTTATATCCTCTGAATACTGGACTATAAAAAGATATATATTTGAATCCCATTCTATAAGCTGCTTTTTTCACTTTCTTTGAAATGTTATTTGAATCACGAAAATTTAATTTTGATGAAGTCCAATTTATCTAGTTTTTCTTTAGTTGCTTACACTTTTGATGTCACACTTAGGAAACCATTGCCTAATCCCTGTTTACAAATATTTATACCTCTGTTTCCTCCCATAACCTTATAATTTAGTTCTTACATTAACGTCTTTGATCAATTTTGATATAATTTTATATTGTTTGAGATAAGGTTCCATCTTTATCCTTTGGTATCCAGTAGTCCCAGAACCATATATTAAAGAGACTATTATTTATTTATTGAATGGCCTTGTCACCTTGTGGAAAATCAATTGTCCATAGATGTCTGAGTTTTATTTCTGCATTCTCAATTTTATTCCATTGATTTATCTGCCAATCTTATACCAGTACCATACTGTTTTTATTACTATCACTTTATAGCATTCTTTCAAATTGGGAAGTGTATCTCCTTCAACTTTATACTTCTTTGTTTTGACTATTCAGGGCCTCTTGTAATTCCATATACATTTTAGGATCAGTTTATTCATTTGTACAAAAATAAGCCATTAGGATTTTAATAGGGATTGCATTGAATCCATAGATCCCTTTGGATATCATTGCCTTCTTAGTAATATTAAATATTCTAACACATGAACATGGCATGTTTTTGCATTTAATTAGATCTTAAGCTCTTTGAACAATGTTTTGAAGTTTTCACTGTACAAGCTGGTGATTAAGAGGTGGTGAGCAGGTAAATTTAGATACTACAATTCTCTTTTATCAAAATTCATCACTTTCTTCATTAAGCATTCTCCTTGTTGTTGTAACTTTTGTTATTAGATTATAGAGTTAAGAAAAAGTTGATTCTAGTATTTTTTGCCATCATATCATTGCTTTTCTGGAGGCACAGTGTTTTGTAGTTCCCTACGCTGCCATTTTTGATGATGTCACCTCTTAAAAAAGCCTTGTAGTATGAATTTTCTTGTTACAATTTATCTTTTTAAATTTATTTTTAAAAAGTTTTTTTGGCATGCCATGTGACCTGCAGGATCTCAGTTCCCTGACCAGAGATTGAACCTGGGCCACAACAGTGAAAGCCCAGAATCCTAACCACTAGGCCACCAGGGAATTACCTATTTTTCTTTTCTATTCCATCTTTCTTGATTTGTCAGTTCAAATCCTATGCTCATTTTCTATTGATCTTTCTGTAGGTTAGTATTCTATAAAGAATCCTTATCACTCAACTATTTTGGAAATATGTTTCAGACTTTTTTGTAGATCTTAAAAGTTTTGCTTATGGTGAACATTTAAAATACAAAGTTGTAACTATTACTCATTTTTCTTCTGTGGTATTTGTCTGTAGTGTTATGATGCTTAGAACATCCTTCTCTTCCCCACCAATAGCTTATATCACTTTTTACTTTTCTGTTTTCAAATTTTGTATAAGAACTTCAACCCAATTGTAAATTAATTTTGTATATCATATGGTATTAATCTAAGTTAATAGTTTTCATTTCATTAGCTACTTACAAGTCTGGATCCTATGCTCTAGAAAAAAAAATCAAAACCCCAAAAAGAAACAAACATACATAAAAACAAGGTCGATAAACCATGTAGAATATTAGTTTTATTGTGTTCTAACATTTTAGTAGTTGGATCTATTCTGAACAATTGATTCCATTATAATAATGTTTAAGTTTCACACCGTTTATATCTTTATAATGCATGCATTTAAATATCTCTAATATCTGCCTTATTCCAAACTTTAATATTCTTTATAAAAATTGTCTTGGCCTTAAGAATGTATTTATTCTTCCATATCCTTTTGTCTACACAAAATATATATTTGTCAGTTTAAACTAGAGACTTTTCATAGTGACTGAAATGTAACTATAATGATTCATAGATAAGCATATATTCATAATAGAAAAATAAACAATTCATTTTGTTTAGAAATTAAGTACCATTTTAAATGATCTTTAACAAGCAAAATCAGGAAAATCTGGGAACTTCCTATGCCTCAAGCATTCCTAGAAAATATGGAAGTGAGCCCAGTGAGCTGGGAGCCTGGATCTGTAGATGTGAGTTTATACTTTGCTACTCAGTAAGATCTAATTGTTTAAGACATGTGGGGCTCAGTCTTCTCAAATGCAGGTACAGTGTCTCAACTGGTAAATGTAGGCAATAATAATTTTTCTTTTCCATTGTAGTTTATTACAAGATGTTGAATATAGTTCTCTGTGCTCTACAGTAGGTCGTTGTTGTTTATCTATCTTATATATAGTAGTGTGTATTATGCTAACCCCAAACTCCTAATTTATCCCTCCCCCACCCCGTTATGATGCTTTGGTAACCATCATTTATAACCATTGTTGTAAAACTCCTCACTACCCCCTCCAGTTCAGACACACAGTTTTCCCTTTGGTAACCATTAGTTCCCCTTTGGTCACCATTAGTTTATTTTCTATGCCTGTGAGTCTACTTTTGTTTAATGAATATGTTCATTTGTGTCATATTTTATATTCCACCTATAATTAATATCAAATTGTATTTGTCTTGCTCTGACTTACTTCACTTAGTATGATAATCTCTAGGTCCATCCATGTTGCTGCAAATGGAATTCTTTTGTTTATTTTTATAGTTGAGTAATATTCCATTTTTATATATGTACCACACCTTCTTTATCCATTCATCTGTCAATGGACATTTAGGTTGTTTCCATGTCTTTGTTACTGTGAATAGTGCTACTATGAAAATAAAGGTGCATGTATCTTTTTGAATTATAGCTTTGTCTGGGTATATGCACAGGAGTGGGATTGCTGGATCATATGATAATTCTATTTTTAGTTTTCTGAGGAACCTCCATACTGCTCTCCATAGTGGTTGCACCAATTTACATTCCCACCAACAGTGTAGGAGGTGTCCCTTTTCTCGGCACCTTCTGCAGCATTTATTATTTGTAACCTCTTTAGTGATGGCCATTCTGACAGGTGAGAGTTGATACCACATTTTAGTTTTGATTTATGTTTATCTAATAATTAGTGATGCTGAGCAGATTTTCATGTGCCTCTTGGCCATCTGTGTGTTTTCTTTGGAGAAATGTCTGTTTAGGTCTTCTGCCCATTTTTTGGTTGGGATGTTTGATTTTTTGTAGTTGAGTTGTATGAGTCGTTTGTATATTTTGGAAATTAAAGCCTTGTAGGTCTCATTGTCTGAAAATATTTTCTCCCATTCTGTAGGTTGTCTTTTCCTTCTGTTTATGGTTTCTTTTGTTGTGCAAATGCTTATAAGTTTGACTAGGTCCCATTTGTTTATTTTTGCTTTATTTCTATTGTCTTGGGAGACTGACCTAAGAAAATATTGCTACGATTTATGTCAGAGAATGCTTTATGTAAGCATAATTTTATCGATGAATTTTCATAGGAAATGTTGTGTAAACTTGTTTGGTAAAATAAAATATGTTATGCAAGTATAAGGCAATTCCAGACCTCCACAAATAAATTTAAGATCCTATCCTATCATATTTACTTGATGTAGGTTTAATGTGTAATGATATACTGTTTTTGAGGGTAAAGCGTGAGGAAAGCCTTCTTTCCCCGCTACAGCCTCCAATGAGGGGATGAATTCTCTAGACACAGTCAGGACTTAGCAGACTTTTGCAGAAGAGAAAAGTCAAGGAAGCTATTTTTCTTTTGGTCCTTCAAATATACTACTGCTACTGGCTGTTGTGTTTTTTGTTTCTGCTCCCCTTGGAATGGCAATGTGGGGTCAGATCTGTACTTTAACTGAAACTTTCACAATAGGCAAAGAGTAAACATAAAAAAATTAAAAATGTACTTGATAAGGTGTAGGTATAGTGATGATTATTAAAAATAACATTGATGTTATATTATTCAGGCAAGAAACTGTTAGATATATAATAGTCATATGTTCATTCTAACCTGGCTTTGCATAACATTTTAACTGTAATTTTTTGAAAAATATTTTGTGTCATATTTACATTAAAGTAAGAAATTCAGTTTTCTTTCTCCATAACAACTACTTGTATATAAAGCATTGCTGGTCTTTTACCTCCTTTTCACATATTCCTATTCATGGTTATATTTTCATTTTCTTGTTTTGGAATAATAAATCACAACACTAATCAAGACACGTAGGCAGATTTCTGGAAGCTTGAGGATTCAAATATCCATATTTACCAGAATTAAGAGTTTTTAATAAAGTTAGGCCTTGAAACTTTAGTTTCTATGGAAACAAAGTTTAATGATAGCAACCCAAATGCTGAATCATTTACTTGAAAATGTAAAACTATAGAAAATAAGCAATACACATTTTACTATTAATTTTATTATTTTGAAATATATCTAGAAGGTGTCATTTCTCTCATTGCTTTTCCATATTTCTTAATAACAATAAATGGATAGGAATCAAGTGAGAATAGCCTTGCACCTTTGATTCAAATGAAAAGATTTTGATTTTTTTTTTCTTGGTCTTTCTTCTGTGTGGAGTACTTAAACACCTTGAATCAAGGTTTACATGAAACTAAAAAAGAGACTGAGAAATAACCCCATGTAGTGAATGCCCTGCTTCCCATGGATTAGGGCACCACAGAAATGGCACCTACTTCCTGCCAACTAGAAAAAAGGTCAAAATCCCCATTGTGAACAGGCAGGTACTGTGAAGATTTTCTCAGGCCAGTGAGACCTGTGAATAAGGCTCCCTGACAGAGCAGGCTGATCCGCTAAGCAGGACCCCATAAGAACAGAATTGCTTTTGAAGCCAAATCTGGCCTCTGTACCCTGACACCAAATTAATTCTCAGAGACAGAGTTTTGGGTAAAGTGTAAAAGAATAGCTTTATTGCTTTGCCAGGCAAAGGGGGCCACAGTGGACTAATGCCCTGAAAACTGTGTGTCTGACCTGGAGGGGGTAGTGAGGAGTTTTATAACAATGGTTCAAAGAGAGCATGATAAGCTGGTGGACATTCTTCTGATGGGTTGGTGGGGAGGTAAGTGGGAGTCAGCATCATCAACCTCCTGGTTCCACCCGTTCTGGGGTCTATGTGCTTGTGGGCAGCATGCAGTGAAATTCTCCCACCTGGTGGGGGCTTCAGCCTCTGCAAAACAGCTCAGAGATATTGTGATATGTATCCCTTGAGGACCCTGCCCCCAGGCTGCACTATTATTTCTTTCTTTATTTTTTTTTAACATCTCTCTAGGAGTATAATTGCTTTACACTGTTGTGTTAATTGCTGCTGTGTAACAAAAGTGAATCAGCTGTATGTATACATATGTCCCCATATCCCCTCCCTCTTGAGCCTCCCTCCCACTCTCCCTATTGTTTCTTGGCTGCTCCTCCCTTGTCTCTGCATCCCCTCCCTTCCCTGAATAGCAACTGTTTGAACCTGCCCTTTGGAACTCAGGGAAGGTCATGGAGGCTGAATAAGCCTATTTCCTGTAATCAAGAAGTGGGGAAAAAAAGAAAAAAAAAAGAAATGGGGGACACAGAAAGACTTTTGTGCCCAGAAGCCCCACAGGGCCCTGCTTGGTATCATTTTCCTCTCAAACCCGAAGATCATCAGTGCTCATTTGAGACTAACGTGGAAAACAGATTGCAATGGTCCCCCTAATATCTAACTTAATGTTACTCTTTTAATCACCATATTGTTTAAAACTGGAATTTTCCACTGATATAAAATTGTGCTCCACCCTGTAACCTACTTTCCTTGGTCATGTTGGCTTTGTTTTTTTCTTTTAAACAACAAAAATAGACAGGTGTAAGGGTGCTGAGGCTCTGGTGGGACATGCCATACACACCCTCATATACACCCTCATTCAAGAAAAACCTTAACCTGGAAATACTCTGAATTTCATTTGTTATTATATCTATGCAGATCTCTAACACATATAGACTCTACAGAATTTAACACTTTCATCTGAAGAAAAATGAAGGTAATTGTGACTGTAGATACAGGTGCAGAACCTACCAGGTTGCAGGGCGCTGGGCACAGGAAATGGTGCCTCGGTCACTATGTCCCCACAGACACTCTGCAAAGGGAGAAACAAGGCAAAAACTTGTGCCCAGCCACCATTAATTAGTGGAGAACTGGGTGTGCATTTTGTCTGATTCCAAAGTTTATCCTCTACTCATTGGAGTGCATCCTTCTCTTAAAGTTTTCACTATTTTATTTCTTTAATCTTCAGAAGAGCTCTCTATCATCCTGACTTTTTATATTAGCAAACTGAGTCTAAGAGCATTATGTATAATGCCTAAGACTGGTACTTTTTAAGTCCCTTGATTCTAGATCTTTAGTTCTTTGTACTACACCATACAGGGAACAAATGTTTTTAAAATTAAAAAAAAAATCTGTACTGTTAAAAGATATACTGGAGCATATTAACATTTTTAAGGGTTTATTTGAGCAAAATTCACTTTGAGTTGGGCAGGATCCAAGCTAGCAGATAGGAAGGAACCCAGAATTTCTGCACAAAATGAAAGACTTTTTAGGCAGAAGGGGAAGAAACAAGGAAGTTATACTTGGCAAAAGAGTGAGTTGGTTCTGGCAAGGTAGCCCCATCCTTTACGGGAGAGCAGGGGCTGTGAGGCAGGTGACCTCCTCTGTGCTGATGGGGTGATTCTTGATTGGCTGGTTTAAGATGTATATGTGTGACTGAGTTGCTTTCCTGTGCACCTGGAACTATCACAATATTGTTAATAGTCTCTACTTCAATATAAAATAAAAAAGTTAAAAAAAAAGATGCCATTCCTGGGAGTGCCAAACTGCAATTAAGTCTCCGTTTGGTGACTTGGGGCTTGGCACAAGTGATTCAATTGGGGGCCCATTGTCTTGTTTTATAACAGTATAAAGATACTAATTAAAATGAAAAGAAAAATGACCAACCCCTACCCAAAAAAAAAAGCCCCCACAAAAACCAAGTTAATAGGAATCAGAAACAATCACAGAATTAGTGAGGCCATAAGGACCAGTGCCTCCTTGCATAGTGTTTGGTACAGAGGAGATTCTCAAAAAAATTGATTAAAAATATGAGTATGAATTTTTGATGTGAATTTTATTAAAAAACAGCCTTTAGATATAGCCAGCCAATTTACTTTCCATAAATAAATTAACTTTTCCAGGTCAAGATCCTCCAGGTTATAAACAAAGGTACAAAAATGAAGTTGATGACTCAGCTGTCATATCTTTGAAACTGAGCAGAAAATATACGCTGCGTTTGGAGTTTGGAGGAGGAATAACTGTATCAAGTTAATTTAGGAACATCTCACAAGACAATTCCCCACTTAACATCTTCCAGGGAGTCAGGCTTTGTTTTTTTAATATTTTCTATATAAAATGCACATACTTTACAATACATCAAGATTCAGGAAGTATAATTTGAAAACATATAGAGTCACTTCTCTACAACCCAACCAGTTTTTAAAAAACAGTGGAGGGAAAAATCATCTCACATTCCATTCCAAATACAAGAATTAATTCATCATAATCAAGGGTAATGTTTTGAAATTTGTTAACCATGTGTCTGTCTGTCTCCTGATTGATGTCAGTGCTGGGAGGTCCTGTTACTGGATAAAAAGTGATTGAATGTAAAGAGCCATATTAATTATTTGATAATTCTGAAGAGAAGATTCTTAAGCCTCTTACCTTTTAAACATTACATTTACATTTATATTCATTTTAACATGATAGTTTGTTTATACAGTGTTTTTACTTTTTGTTAGGAAACAGGTTGGGGATTTTTGATTGCCATGCAACACATTAAATTTTTTTTCACAATTAATCAGAAATGGGCATAAGTTTAGTGGTTTGTGCTGTATGGCTCATAGTAAGAGGAAATACTTGTATGGGTTGGCCAAAAAATTTGTTCGAGACCCAATATAATTGAAGCAGCTTGAGATGCTAAAATTAAAAAGTTGACTAGATGAAAACATTTAAAATTATTCTGTTAGTTTTTCCTTCTGAAGTGCAGGCTTAATTGTAATGTAACATATTTAGATGTTAAAGACTGAGTCCAAAGCAATGATTCAAAAATTGAAATACTTATATTCTAGGAAGACTACCATGACCACATTTGCCACAGTTAAGTAGGTGACTTTAAGTCTTTCATTTATAACTCTGATAATAAAATTGAATGAAATATCAACTACTATATCTAAGATTTAATATGTAAGATAAAGTGTTAATAATGCCTCAGCAAAATTTAAAATGATAGAAAGAAAGAAGGAGTAAGTAAATATTTTTGCTTATATAATTGGGTCATAACAATTACTTTATCATTCATAAATTTGTAAATGAGTTAAATAGAACCATAAGATAGTTTAAAACTTAGAATGAAGACACAATATATCCAAAAGCATCATTAGAGCTTATGAGGTGTACCATAAGATGACATGTAAGAATAAATGTTTCATTAATGACAGTTATAAATAAAGTTATATGCAATGTGTTTATAAAAATAAATAAAATATCCAACAGAACTGAGTTTGGCTCTCTTTCTTAAAGGAAATATATGGCAAGAAATATGAGAGAAGAACATTTATTTATTGAATTCTTATTAAAGATGGTGACTTGAGCCAACATGTTTTCCCTTTCTTTCTCAAGACCTCACTAAATTATAATTACAAAGTGTACTTGTAAGGCCAACTGGCCCAAGGTAGGGGAACGCAATCAGATTCACAGGTTGCATCAGACCAAAACTGTCCGGACCACCCAGTTCCAGAAACTGACCTGGAGACTTTCCGGACCACCCAGTTCCAGGAACTGACCTGGGGACCTTCCACCCGGCCCAGCCTTCCCGCCTTTCGAGGGGCGGGACTAACGGTCCCAAGACTGATGCAACCGGCACGAGATAGTGCCACGACATCCGAAGAGACCACCAGATAAGGAATTCCCTGCGCCCTCCCAGATTCACCACACCCCTTTCCCTTCTTCCCCTATAAAATCTTGCCCAACCCTCGCCCGGGGCCCCTTTCTCTCAGACCAGTGAACCTCGCCCGGGAGCGCCCCCTAATAAAGCTCACTTGAAGCTTTCCTCTGTTTCGCGGTGCCGTTTGTTAAGATCCGACCTTACAGTACTGATTATACAACAAAATAGAATAAGGGACTATGTAGGGGAGATGGAAAGGGGAAAGGAAGCGAAACAGGGAAAAGGGGGTGGAGGACAGTGAAAATCCAGTGAAATCAGGCTCCCTGACCACATACTGTGTGTCAGTAGACAAGGCTGCAATAATTCAAATCTGTTGCAATTTGTTAATTGTTCTTTTTCTTGCAAAATATGTGTTCCATAAAGCTAAGAAACGAACCAAGGACAGGTGAGAATTAAGATTTGAAGGATCAATGAATCCACCTGAGGCAAGTTTTCAAGGCCCCTTACAGAGGCTGGTTTGTGCAGCAACCCTGGAGAAAGGTCAGCCCAGATTATGGAAGCGGAGCCTAGGGGAATGTAGAGGAAGTTGCCCAGAAAATAAAAACTGTTCAAATGTCTGTTATGGTGGAGTCCTGAAAATGGTACAGTTACTGGTTTGGAGGCTTCAGCAATGTCAATGGGACAGAAGAAGAGAAAAGGGAGGAGGAGGAACTTAAAAAAGATTCTAGATCAAAGGAGACCAGAAAGATCTGACAGTTAAGAGCAACGTGTGATCCTTGTTTGGATTCTGCATTTGGGGAAAAAAAGCTATAAAGTTGTTATTATGACAATGGGGTAAACCCAGCTATGGCTTATATATTAAATTGAAATATTGTATGCACCTTGGGAACTGTGAGATCAAAGTAAGATAATCGGATTGTAGTTATATGGGAAGACTTCATTGCTCTTAGGAGTTACATGCTGAAGTATTTAGGGTTGAAGTTATTTCACAATACACACTGCTATGCCGTGTGTGTGTGTGTGTGTGTGTGTGTGTGTGTAAGAGAAAGGTAGTTGGAGAAAGAGAGAAGACAAGCTTGGCAAAATGTTAAACATTTCTGATAGAGGTGAGACAATATAAGTGCTTACTGTGTTATACGTGCAGATTTTATGAAAGTGTAGTAAGTTCCAAAAAATCAGAATAAAAATACAAAGGGGATCAGGCGATCTAAAGGAAAAAACAAAAAGACCTCAAAGAAAATAAAATGTCCATGCCAGAAAAAAAAATATATATATATAAGCTGGGTAAACTATTTGACTCTTTAGTAAATACATTTAAATAGTTGTCATATAAGCATTGTTTATTGATTAAGTTCTACCGGAAAGGTTAAGTGTGGAGTAAAGTGAAAAAAAAAAAAACTTTATTGCAATAAAGTTAACTTTTATCTTTCAAATTGGGGAATCAATAGATAATATCTAAAACAGAAAACTAATATGAGACGTGTCTTATTTTGACGTTCGGAAGCAACGATTTAGAAGAAACAATAAGAGCAATGGCCCCCTGGTGCAGGGATGTGACAGAATCTGCATGTGTGTCCCGACAAGCTTTCTGAGACAATGATCTTTTCTCTTAACTATGTGCATGGTTGCCACATTGGTACATAATTACTTAAAACTCAAATAATATAGGTTCTTGCAGTGTTAGATTAAGCACAAGTACCTGGTTAGTGGAAGGATGTGGTGCACATTAATGGTACAAGCAAGCCACTGGAAGGGCAAGGTGTTGACTGGACCTCAGGGACTCTGCAGGGTCTGAATATTAAGGAAACTCACCATCTTCCTTCTCATTATAAACGAGTTTACTCCCCATTCAATGCAACACAGCCCCTGAGAGCTCCTAGATTTACATCTTACAGCTTTAACTCAGGCACAAGCTCGAAAGTCCACAGAAACGCTTCCTGAGTCAGGCCAGCTTTCCACACCTCCTACAGTCACCTGGGGGATGGCAGGTGGGTGGAGACAACCTTGGCAGTTTCTGAAAGAAAACATGGCCCAGAAGGGCTGGGGCTCTGAGTCTTCGCCCTGCTGGTCAGGCTGCCATTGTCCCAAGGGTGTCAGGGAAAGAGCAGAGAGGCCTGGGTAACAAATGGCCTTATTACTGTACAGCAGGGAGCCTGACTTTCCTTTTTTATTTATTTTTATAGCTTTATTGAGATGAACTTAAAATGCCATACAATTCACTCACTTAACATGTACAATTCAAGGCATTTTAGAACATTTGCAGATATTTGCAATCAGCACAGTCAATTTTGGAGTATTTTCATCCCCTCCAAATTAGACCTTGACCTCATCAACTGTTGTACGGAACGTGTATGGGGATGGATACTAAGTGTGTGGGATGATGGGGGGGCGTTGGGCGGGAAAGAAAATGTTGGGTCCATTGGGCCCAGTGTACCGACAATCTCTGCTCACTGAGCAGAGATTCAGCATCAATGCTGCAGCTCTGGGAGTTTGATGGAATGGTTGACTTGAACATGGACCAAAAAGTGGTCCACAGTGAGCGAGTTAGAAATGTCAGACTTGCCTTGGTTTAATGGAGAGGAAGGGATTCCAAGTCTCGGAGACACTGGGACGTCAGAGAGGATTTGTCATTGAAGATGTGCTCACCGCCTTGGGAGGGTCCAGGGGACAGCCTTTCACTGTGACTGTGAGAAATAAATTTGTGAGGGCCACCCCCCAACCCCAGCTCCCCACATCCTTGGAGGGCTCTGTGATTTGTCCTTTCTGTAGGCCAGACCTCACAGTGGGAACTTCGGTGGCTGAACTGAGAACCTGATGCAGTGGGAGTGATTGGACACCGGGGTGGCCAGGGCCGAGCGGTGGTGGGAGCATGTGACCACCAAAGGCAGGCGTGGTCACCGTGATGGATGGTGGAATCAAAGCAGCAATCACAGCGATCGGTCGAATACTCTGATTGCTACAGCCCTAGGGCACTGGCTTATTGACCGCCGTGGTGTTCCTAAACGTGAGATAGACAGAAAGCCTACTGAATCCTTCCTTGATCTGTATAAGAAGAAAAGTTCTAGGTCAAGGAAGCAAAAGTCTGACTTGAATCCTAAAAACAGAGAGTTACAGCCCCCTGATCATTTTGCAGACTTGAGCCATTTTGCAGACCCAGAACCCTTTGAATGAAGGAGAGGTTGGGTCTCCCCCAGGAAGGACCCTCCTACACTGACAAAAATGTATACTGTGAATCTTCTGCTCAGCCTTCCCCAAAGGGAACTCCAGTTTTTTACCAGGTAACTGTGCATTGGTGAGAAGGAAATACTCAGACATTTTGCGGACAATGTCCTTTTCCTGAACACTGGCTCTGAATTGACACTAATTCTGAGAGAACCAAAATGTCACTGTGGCCCACCAGTCAGAGGAGGGACTTACGGGTGTCAGGCTTAACTCAAGTTCACCCTCCAGTGGGCCCAGTGAGCCCCCAAACCCATCCTGTGGTTGTTTTCCCAGCTCCAGGGGGTGTCATTGGAATAGAAATACTAAGCAGCCGGCGGAATCGCCACATTTGTTCCCTGACCTGTGGGATGAGGGATATTATGGTAGAAAGTGCCAAGTGTGAGCCATTAGAACTGCTCTACCTAAGGAAATGGTGAACCCAAAGCATTATCACATTCCTGGAGGGATTGCAGAGCTTAGTGCTGCCATCTGGGACTTGAAAGATGGTGTTTCCTACGACATTCCCCTTCGAATCACCTATGTGGTCTTGGAGAGTGAAAGTGGATTGTTGTTAATTAAATCAGATAGTGACTTCCATTGCAGCTGCTGTACCAGATGTGCTTTCATTGCTTGAACAAATTAACACACCCCCTGGTACCTGGGGTGCAGCTATTAACCTGGCCAGCAGGTTATCCCTACTTGTTAATAAGGACCGTCAGAAGCAGTTTGCTTTCTTCTGACAAAGCCAGCAATACACTCCCCCTGTCTTACTTCAGGGGTGGATCAACTCTCCAGGCCCATGTTGCCATGTAGTTTTCAAGGAACTTTCACAATATATCGTACTCATCAATTATGTGGTTGACATTATGCTGATTGGACTTAGTTGGCAAGAAGTAGCAAGAAGTGGGTCAGAGGGTAGGAAGTACATCTAACAAAAGTTCAGGGATGCAGTGGTGTGGGGCCTGTTGAGATATCCACTCCAGCACGAAGGAGAACAGGTTGCCTCTGGCCTCTCCTACAATCGAGATAGAGGCAAAATGCCTAGTGGGCCTCTTTTGGATGTTGAAGGTAACCTATTCCTCCCTTAGGTGTGCTACTCTGGCCAATTATCATATAACATTATCCATTATCATGTAACAGAAGATGTCTCGACTTTATATCATAGTATTTATTTAAATATCATAACTTGTACATCATAGTATGTAAGTTAGGGATATCAGAGAGAAAACATCACTCAAAGATGTTACCTCCTTTTGAGGAAGGGGTGAGTGTGTTTTTGACTGTATACAGGATTGTCATATCATGTTTGGATGCACCTTGTTATTGCCTTTATTTGAAGATTAAGTTTGGTTTAAGGAGGTGTGCATGTATGCCAAGATGACACAGGGTGTTCCTGTGATGATTAACTTGATGTGTCAACTTGCCTGGATCACAGGGTGCCGAGGCATTTGGTCAAACATTATTCTAGGTGTGTCCGGGATGGTGTTTCTGATGATATTAACATTTGAATCAGTATACTGAGTAAAGCAGATTGCCTTTCCTAATGTGGGTGGGCCTTACCCAATCAGTTGAAGGGCTGAATAGAACAAGAAGGCTGATCCTCCTACAAGTAAGAGGGAACACCTCCAGTCCGACTGCCTTCAAGCTGGAACATAAGTTTTTTCCTGCTTTTGGACTCAAACTGAAACATCAGCTCTTCCTTTGGTCTCAAGCCTGCTGGCACTTGGACCGTAACTTACACTGTTGTCTCCTGGGTCTCCAGTTGGCCCATTGCAGACCCTGGGACTTGTCAGCCTCCTTGGTCATGTAAGCCAAATCTTATAGTAAATCTCTCACATGCTCTCATTCTATCTCTCTCTCTATATATTATATATATAATATATATATATATATATATATATATATATATATATATATTATATATATAATATGCATATACATCTACAAATATGGTATATTCCTCCATTTATTTATTTAGGTCTTCTATGTAGAGGTCATGCAAATCTTTATTTGGATTTATTCTTAAGTTTTTGATGTTGATTGATTAATTTGTAAATGATTTTTTTTTCTTCCAGTTTCAGTTCTAATGCTTTGGTGCTGATATAAAGTGGAGCAATTCATGTGTGTGTGTGTATATGTGCATGTGTTGACCTTGTATAAACCAAAAAGCTAAATTTGTTTAGTAAACTCAGTTTCACTGACGATTCTCTTGCATATTCAACACACAGGTGAGAGCATGTTTATTTTTCCTGTCTTACTTCACTTCTGGAATATTCAGTGGAATGGGAAAATAAAAGTCTATAGTGGAAATAATCTCCTGTTAATGATCTCAGGAGAAAGACTTTTGATATTCACCATTGAACATTTTCCAAAGAACTAATTTATAGCTATGTTGATTTTTCTTCAATGTTCAATTTTTTCTACTAATTTCTGTCCTTATTTTTGTTTTCCTTTCTTCTACTTTAATTGAATTTGATATTTTCAACTAACTTACCTGATCTATCAGTTTTTTAAGAAAATTATTACTTAATTTCCAAACTTTTAGAAATATTCTAGTTCTCCTTTAGTTACAGATTTCTACCTACATTACTTCCACTGTGGCCAGATAAAAACCTCATTTTATTTCAATCGTTTGAAATCTATTGTAACTTGCCTTAAGGCAGAAAATATGATCAGTTGGTAAATATTCCATTTTACTTGAAAATAATTTATTTTCTGCAGTTTTTGGTTGAAGTGTTCTACATATATGGAGTCAAAGTTTGCTAACACTTTTGTTTATGGTTTCAATAACTGTTTCTTAGCTTGTGTTGTTTCTGAGATAAGTATGTTAAATTTTTGAGTGATGATTATGGATTTGCTCATTTCTCAACTTCTGCTTTACATATTTTCAAACAATGTTAACAGAGCCAAGGACTTTAATATTTTTCTATTTTCCTATTTAGTTGATAGGCCTAGTAATATGTCTTAATATTATTGATATTGACCTAATTATACCAATTCTCTTTGGCTAATATATGTATGAAATAATTTTTTTCAAACTTTTACTTTCAAACTTTATTTAAACGTGTCTATTGTGAACATCATATTGTCAGGTTTTGGTTTTTAATGTAGTTTGTTGTCTTTTAACTGGGTTTTTAAAATTTATTTGAGTTTAATGTAATTGCTATTATATTTGAATTTAAGTCTACCTTCTTGCTACTTTACGGTCATGTATTTAAATCATTGCCACTGAAAGTCTAGATTGCTTTCATTTTAAAAGAATATCACCCAGGGGTACAGAAATCCTTGGCAATCAGCAGAGAGGCATAGCTTCTCCATCCAATCCAATCAGGAGCCTACCTGTGCTTAGTCTGCCATCTTTGTCTACTTTAGTCTACTCTGGTTTGTATGCACTCCTAAAATCTAGTACTCCAGAAGTCTAGATTAAGAATCTCTGGTATTTTCTCTAGTCCCTCCCCTCTGTTGGCTCCTGAGTTCTAACTTTTGCTTCCCAGAATTGTGAAGTTGCAAAACTCTCTGCTCCGCTGGTTAGTCCTTGTTTGTGCATTATTTGCTTCTTGACCTGGGAAGTCTCAAGTGGAAAACTGGGGATGAATGTTGGTAGCAATTCCTTTCATCCCCTTCTCTCTGGGGTCTTAGACCCTCAACAACTATCTGCCTTAAGAGTCCAACTCTAGTGTGCTTTCCTTTCTGCCTCCATGACATTCCCCAAAGCTCTGAGAGACGCTGTGATTTACCTGCCACTTCTGGACTCTTTCCTTGCACCAAGAATTGCACACGAGTAAAGGAACAAACAACAGAGAAAATGCTTCCTTTCCATCCACATCCTTGCTCCTGGGTGCCTTGGAAGTGCTCCAGTCCTTCAAACAGATTTTTAAAAATATTATCATGCCTGGGGCTTCCCTGGTGGCACAGTGGTTGGGAGTCCGCCTGCCGATTCAGGGGACATGGGTTCGTGCCCTGGTCCGGGAAGATCCCACGTGCCATGGAGCGGCTGGGCCCGTGAGCCATGGCCGCTGAGCCTGCGCATCCGGAGCCTGTGCTCCACAACGGGAGAGGCCACAACAGTGAGAGGCCCGAGGCCTGCGTACCGCAAAAAAAAAAAAAATAAAATAAAATAAATTATCATGCCTATGTGTTAGGCTGGACAGGACTATTGGTCACAGCATCAAGTTAGCATAGGAATCTTCTTGTGGTTTTAGCGCTCATTTTTCTTATTCGTCATGAGTTTGAGCACCTTCACATGTTTATTTGTCATTCATATACCCCCTTTTCTGGTGCACCAGTGCAATATTTCTTGTCCATTTTTCTCTTGAGTTATTGGTTTTTGACGAACGGTTTTATAGAAGTGATCCATATGTTCTGGACACAGCCTTGATGGATGTATGACTGGTAAATATATTCTCTCAATCTATGGCTTGCCATTTCTCTCTAAATGATGTCTTTTGAGAAACTAAAGTTCTTAATTTTAATGAAGTTTATTTACTTGTATTTTTCATTATGATTAGCATTTCCTCCACTGGTCCATGGGGAATAAATATTTCCCTATGCTAAGAACTAAGGGATTTTTAAAAACATTTTTCTAGATATTTATTGTTTTAGAATTCACATTTAGATTTAAAATCCATTCATAATTGTCTCCCTATAGTATAAATTATATATCATTTTTCATTTCTAAGCTGATGTCCAGTTGACTGAACAACATCAACTAAAAATAAATCTCTCCTCAAGTACTCTGTAGTACCAATTTATTTATGAATTGAGTGATCGTTATGTTTATGTATATTTTTGTAATCCCCATACCATTCTATTTTTGATTTTTTGATGCTTGAGGAAAAGTGCCACCATGTCTTAGTTACAATAGCTTCTGAATAAGTTTCATATTGAGTAGATTATGTTTGTGCAATACCTGATTCTTTATTATATCTTTTTGTTTTTTATGCCTGCAATTTAACTTTCCTTATAAATTAAAATTATCCTCTTGATTTACATCCCACCACTCCCTGCCCCGCACATCCTAGTGGGAATTTTCTTGAGATTACATTGAATATCTAGATTAGTTTGTGAAGTACTGTCACGTTTACAATATCGATCCTTCCAATGTGTGAACAGAGTATGCCACTCCATTTCATAGTTCATCTTAAATTTTGCTCAGTGTCTTTTATAGGGCAATGTGTAAACAAAACCAAGGTTTGGTTGGGTTTATTCATGTTTATTTGAGCTTTCTATGCTGTTTAAATGTACTATTCTTAAATGTCTATGCATGTAATGAAAGTTTACTATATCCTTTTCAATATTTATGTTAATTTTTCTTGACATTGAACTAAGACCTTCAGCATGTATTAAATAGAGTAGTGATGTCAATATTTGTCTTATTCTTCCTAATCTCTTAGGAAAAGTTTCAACCATTATTTTACATTTTCAAAGTTAATAAAAATCTGCTAGTATATCAGGTTTAAACTGTATGCTCTGTGTGTCAGTAACATGCATCCCATAGAGAAATTCCTGATGAGAATTTGACATTAATCCCTTATCATTTTTATAACTCATCAAATGTCTTTATTAGATTCTTAAGTTTTTCTCTAGTCTCAACGTATTATATATTTTGATTCCTTTCCCCCAAATCCTATAATTTTGCCTTGTTTTACTTTGGAGTGGTTTTCCTCTCCAACTGTTTATAACTGTTTATTTTAGCTTTGCCTTCCTGGTTCCACAGTCTGAAATTTCCTTAATCTATGAGTGATGTTTTCCTTGCTTTATTCCTTTATTTTCTGCATCATAGCTTCAAGTATCTACCTAAGTAGAGGTGTGATGATAAATAGAATTTATCTGTCCTGGCATGTATAAAAATATTTTTATCTTGGCTTCAAAATGTGTTGGTAGTTTGGGTGAAGAATCCTATGTTACAAACAATGTTTCCTGAGAATTTACAAGCAATACTCCTGTGTCTTCTAGCATACAGTGTTGCTAGTAAAATAATTGAAGTTAGGCAGTTTTTAGTCCTTTGAGGTGACCCATTTTTTTTTCCAGGAATTTTTCAGGATTTTCTCTTTATACTTGATGGTTTATAATTTCATAATTTTGAGTATAATTACTGTACTCATTAGGAAGTTTCCATCAAAAAACTTCTATGTTTCAGCTCTGATAAATTATCTTCCATAACATCTTTAATAATTTATTCTACTCCATTTACCACGATCTCTCCTTTTGGAAATCCTATTAATCAGATGATATTCCCAGATTTATTCTATTTGGATTAATTCATTTTTAAAAGAAAATTTTTATTCAATAGTTTATATTTACAGAAGTTGTTAAAATAGCACAGAGAGTTCCTGAATATCTTGCACCCAGATCCCTCTGTTGTTACCATTTTAAGATACTATAGTATATTTATAACAAGTAGTGAACCAAGATTGATATATTAACTAAAGTCTGTCATTTACATTAGGGTTCACTCTGTGTTATCCCATTCTATGGGTTCTCAGGTATGTAAAATGTTTTTGTTTTAAAATTATTTTTTAGTACTTCCTTACTTTCTGGCTCTACAAGACCCTCTATGCAGACATCAGTGAAAATGGCAGAGCAAAGGGGCTCCAAACCTATCCCTCCACAAAACAATGAATAAACTGGCAAACTCTATTGTAATAAACTCTCAGATCTCTAGAATTCAATCAAAATCTTATGGCAACCAGGATAACACTTAGGGAAGGAACAATAAATAAAAACAAGCTGCATATAAACCAGAGAGCTCATAGTGTTTCAATTTATGTGAGACCATCCCTCCCTCTGAGGCTCAGCAGTGGCACTGAGAACAAGAACCTGTATTTTGCTGCATGAAACTATTACTTGAAAGAGCAGGATGGACCTTTTTCTCAAAAAACTGTGGTAGTTTATTTTGACCCATCTGAGAGGTCCTTGAAGGACTACTTCAAGAGACTTGCCTTTATTTTGCATAACTCAGAACTCTCTCAGGCTGATTAACCTGTCCAGGGATGTTCATTTGAAACATTTAAAGACAAATGTGTTAGCTGCTGCCACCTGGGGGCAGCGACAGTTTATAGGGAAAAAAAGACTAACTGGGAAGCTTAGGAGGAAATGCTGGGGGTGAGAAACCCTTGGGAAATAAAGGCTTTGAAAAGCTCCCAGCTGTTCTTGGGAACCTAGGGCATGTGCACGTCTAGGGCTGGGCACACAGTCAGGGAAGATCTGAGAAGGTCCCACGTGCTTAGCTGTGGCTCTTTGCACACAAAAGTGAGAGCTAAGACAGAGAGAGAAACTGGCGACCTGAGTGTTGAAGACTTTCCAAACACACAGAGCCAGCCTGCAAAGACGGGATTTTTGTGTGTTAGATTTTTTCACGTGTTTAAGGAAAAGCTGTCGAAACTTAGCTGAGCAGTAAGCTTGTAGCACAGAGACCTCAGTGGCTACATGTGACAAAGAATACAGGTTTTACAAAATTAGGTAATAAAAGTTACTAAACAAACAAATAAGTCCTGAAGCAAACTACAACACCCTCAGGAGAGAAGGGAGAATTTGATTTCCTGAACTGGTACATTAAGAATATTCAAAATGTCTAGTTCTGCTGTACAGAAAAGTGACTCAGATATATATATATTCTTTTTTATATTTTTTTCCACTATGGTTTATCACAGGTTACTGAATATAGTTCCCTGTGCTATACAGTAGGACCTTGTTGTTTATCCATCCTATATGTAAGAGTTTGCACCTGCTAATCCCAAACTCCCAATCCTTCCCTCCCCCACTGTACCCCCTTGGCAACCACAAGTCTGTTCTCTATGTTTGTGAGTCCATTTCTAGTTTTTAACAAAATTTCTGAAGTATGCAAAGAAACAAGAAAAATATGGCCCATGCATAGAAAAAATAAATTAATAGAAACTCTCCTTGATGAAGCCCACATATGGACTTACTAGACAAAAACTTTGTTAACTGTCTTAAATATCACAAAAAGAATCCCTAAAGAAATCATGCATAAAGAGTTTTAAAAAGCCAGGAAAAAGATATATTCTCAAAAGAATACTATCAATAAAGAGAGAGAAATTGCATAAAATGAACCAAATAAGATTTTTGGAGTTGGAAAGTAGTATAACTTAAATGAAAAATTCACTAGAAGGATTTAATAAGAGATTTAAGCAAGCAGGAGGAAGAATCAGTGAACTTGAAGAAAGTGCAATAGAGATCCCCAGGTCTGAGGAGCAGAAAGAAAAAATAATCAGTAATAATGAACAGGGCTTGGGAGACCTATGGGATCCATTAAATACATCAATGTACATATAATTGTAAACTCAGAAGGAGAGGAGAGAAAGAGGCTGAGAGACTATTTAAAAAAAAATGACCCAAAACTTCCCAAATTTGCAGGGCTATTGACTGAGTTAAATCCTGTGGTCAGTGACTGAGTCACACCTGCATGATGGAAGCTCAGTACAAGCTCTGGACCCTGAGCTCAGTGGGGTTTCCTGGCTGGTGATCACATGGCCAGAGCAGGGGGCAGATGCACCCCCATCCCACACAGAGAAGGAACAGAGGTTCTGGGTTCGGTTCCCTCCCAGACCTCATGCTGTGGGTCTTCATTTGACGGTCCTGACTTGTATCCTTTATAACAAAGCTACAGTCATACATATAGTTCTTTCTTGAATTCTGTGAATCGTTCTAGCTAATTGTCAGACCTGAGGGAGGTTGTAGAAACTACCTGGAATTGGATCCAGTTGGTCAGAACTGTAGGTGCCTTCAGGATCCCTGAATTTTCGGCCACAGTCTGAAGGGAGGGCAGTCTTGTGAGGGAGATGTGAGAACCCCCTGGATTTGTAGCGCATTGGTCAGAGGTATGAGTGGGCTTGTGACCACTGAACTTGTAGCATCTGAGGTATGACTGGGCTTGTGACAACTGAAGTTGTAGCATCTGGGGTTGAAGCCAGTTCTATTGGTGACTAAGTCCTTTAAACTGTAGGGTCTGAGACTAACTACAGGGGTGTTAGAATTGGAATTGTATTGAAGTATTGCATCATGCTAACCACTAAGAAAAAAATATATAGTAAAATAAATAAGAATAACATCAAGGAGACCTTCAAAATGGTGGAGTGGAAGATGCAGAGGTCACCTTCCTCCCCACAGATACATCAGAAATACATCTACACGTGGAACAACTCCTACAGAACACATATTGAACGCTGGCAGAAGACCTCAGACCTCCCAAAATGCCAGAAACTCCCCCACGTACCTGGGTAGGGCAAAAGAAAAAAGAAAAAAAACAGAGACAAAAGAATAGGGAAGTGACCTGCACTTCTGAGAGGGAGCATGAAGGAGGAAAAGTTTCTACACACTAGGAAGGCCCTTAGCAGGCGGAGACTGTGGGTCGTGGAGCGGGGAAGCTTCAGAGCCACAGAGGAGAGCATAGCAACAGGGGTGCAGGGGGCAAAGTGGAGACATTCCCTCACAGAGGATTGGTGTTGACCAGCACTCACCAGCTTGAGAGGCTTGTCTGCTCCCCCGCCAGGCCGGGGGGTCGGGATGGGAGCTGAGGCTTGGGCTTCGGATATCAGACCCCAGGGAGAGGACTGGAGTTGGCTGCGTGAACACAGCCTGAAGGGCGTTAGTGCACCACAGCTAGCTGGGAAGAGTCCGGGAAAATGTCTGGGCCTGCCTAAGAGGGAAGAGACAATTGTTTCAGGGTGCACGAGGACAGGGGATTCAGAGCACTGCCTAAACGAGCTCCAGAGATGGACGCGAGTCGCAGCTATCAGCACAGACACCAGAGACTGGCATGAAATGCTAAGGCTGCTGCTGCAGCCACCAAGACACCTATGTGCAAGCACAGGTCACCATCCACACCTCCACTCCCAGGAGTCTGTTCAGCCCACCACAGTCAGGGTCCTATGATCCAGGGACAACTTCCCTGGGAGAACACATGGCGCATTTCAGGCTGTTGCAATGTTATGCTGGCATCTACTGCCACAGGCTCACCCCGCACTCTGTACCCCTCCCTCCCCCTGGCCTGAGTGAGCCAGAGCCCCCTAATCAGCTGCTCCTTTAACACAATCCTGTCTGAGCAAAGAACAGATGCCCTCAGGTGACCTACATGCAAAGGCAGGTCCAAATCCAAAGCTGAACCCCAGGAGCTGTGCAAACAAAGAAGAGAAAGGGAAATCACTCCCAGCAGCCTCAGGAGCAGTGGATTAAATCTCCACATTCAACTTGATGTACCCTGCATCTCTGGAATAACTGAATAGACAATGAATGATCTCAAAATTGAGGAGGTGGACTTTGGGAGCAACTGTAGAATTGGGGTTTGCTTTCTACATCTAATTTGTTTCTGGTTTTATGTTTATCACAGTTTAGTATTTAGAGTTTATTATCATTGGTAGATTTGTTTATTGATTTGGTTGCTCTCTTCCTTTTTTTTATATATATAGATTAGATATATATTTTTTTCTTCTCTTTTTCTGAGTGTGTATGTGTATGCCTCTTTTTGTGATTTTGTCTGTAGAGCTTTGTTTTATCATTTGTCCGAGGGTTCTGTCTGTACTTTTTTTTACTATAGGTTTTAGCACTTGCTATCATTAGTGGATTGTTTTTTGTTTGTTTGTTTGGTTGCACTCTTCTTTCTGTCTTTCTTTTTTTTTTTTACTTTTTAATTTTTTTACTTTATAATAATGTCTTAATATTTTTATTTTAATAACTTTATTTTATTTATTTTATTCTTTCTTTCTTTATTTATTTCTCCCTTTTCTTCTGAGCCATGTGGCTGACAGGGTCTAGGTGCTACAGCCATGTGTGAGGCTTGTGCCACTGAGGTGGGAGAGTCAAGTTCAGGATACTGGTCCACCAGTGATCCCCTGGTTTCCAGAATATCAAAAGGTGAAAGCTCTCCCAGGGATCTCCATCTCAACGCTAAGACCCAGCTCCAATCAACGACCAGCAAGCTATAATGCTGGACACCCTATGCCAGACAACTAGCAGGACAGTAACACGACACCACCCATTAGCAGAGAGGCTGCCTAAAATCATAATGAGGTCACAGACACCCCAAAACACACCACCAGATGTGGTCCTGCCCACCAGAAAGACAAGATCCAGCCTCATCCACCAGAACACAGGCACCAGTCCCGCCACCAGGAAGCCTAAACAACCCACTGAATCAATCTTAGCCACTGGAGGCAGACACCAAAAACAGTGGGAACTATGAACCTGCAGCCTGCGAAAGGAGACCCCTAACACAGTAAGTTAAGCAAAATGAGAAGACAGAGAAACACACAGCATATGAAGGAGCAAGGTAAAAACCCACCAGACCAAACAAATGAAGAGGAAATAGGAAGTCTACCTGAAAAAGAATTCACAGTAATGATAGTAAAGATGACCCAAAATAGAATGGAGAAAATACAACAAATGTTTAACAAGGACCTAGAAGAACTAAACAGCAAACAAAAAAAATGATGAACAACACAATAAATGAATTTAAAAATTCTCTAGAAGGAATCAGTAGCAGAATAACTGAGGCAGAAGAACTGATAAGTTATTTTGGAGATAAAATAGTGGAAATAACTACCACTGAGCAGAATAAAGAAAAAAGAATGAAAAGAATTGAGGACAGTCTCAGAGACTTCTGGGACAACATTAAGTGCACCAAGATTCGAATTATAGGGGTCCCAGAAGAAGAAAAGAAAAAGAAAGAGTCTGAGAAAATATTTGAAGAGATCATAGTTGAAAACTTCCCTAATATGGGATAGGAAATAATCAAGTCCAGGAAGTGCAGAGAGTCCCATACAGGATAAATCCAAGGAGAAACATGCCAAGACACACATTAATCAAACTATCAAAAATTACACAGAAATACACAGAAAAAATTTTAAAAGCAGCAAGGGAAAAACAACAAAAAACATACAAGGGAATCCCATTAATGTTAACAGCTGAGCTTTCAGCAGAAACTCTGCAAGCCAGAAGGGAGTGGCAGGACATATTTAAAGCAGTGAAAGGGAAAAACCTACAACCAAGATTACTCTACCCAGCAAGTATCTCATGGAGATTTTTTTTTTTTTCGTGGTACGCGGGCCTCCCACTGCCACAGCTTCTCCTGCTGTGGAGCACAGGCTCCGGACACGCAGGCACAGTGGCCATGGCCCACGGGTCCAGCCACTCCATGGCATGTGGGATGCTCCCAGCCCAGGGCACAAACCCGTGTCCCCTGTATTGGCAGGTGGACTCTCAACCACTGCGCCACAAGGGAAGCCCTCTCATGCAAATTTGACAGAGAAATTAAAACCTCTACAGACAAGCAAAAGTTAAGAGAATTCATCTCCACCAAACCAGCTTTACAGCAAATGCTAAAGGAACTTCTCTATGCAAGAAACACAAGAGAAGGAAAATACTTACAAAATCAAACCCAAACCAATTAATAAAATGGTAATAGGGACATATATAGTGATAATTGCCTTAAATGTAAATGGATTAAATGCTGCAACCAAAAGACATAGACTGGCTGAATGGATACAAAAACAAGACCCATCCATATGTTGTCTATAAGAGACCCACTTCAGACCTAGCGACACATACAGACTGAAAGTGAAGGTATGGAAAAATATATTGCATGCAAATGGAAACCAAAAGAAAGCTGTAGTAGCAATTCTCATATCAGACAAAATAGACTTTAAAATAAAGACTACTAGAAGAGACAAAGAAGGACACTACATAATGATCAAGGGATCGATCCAAGAAGAAGATATAACAATTGTAAATATTGATGCACCCAATATGGGAGCACCTCAATACATAAGACAAAGGCTAACAGCCATAAAAGGGGAAATCAACAATAAAACAATCATAGTAGGGGACTTTAACACCCCACTTTCACAAATGGACAGATCATCCAAAATGAAAATAAATAAGGAAACACAAGCTTTAAATGACACATTAAACAAGATGGACTTAATTGATATTTATAAGATATTCCATCCAAAAACAACAGAATACACATTCTTTCAAGTACTCATGGAACATTCTCCAGTATAGATCATATCTTGGGTCACAGATCAAGCCTTGGTAAATTTAAGAAAATTGAAATTGTATCAAGTATCTTTCCTGACAACAGTGTTAGGAGACTAGATAACAATTACAGGAAAAAAATCTGTAAAAAATACAAACACATGGAGGCTAAACAATAAACTACTAAATAACCAAGACATCACTGAAGAAATCAAAGAGGAAATCAAAAAATACTTAGATACAAATGACAATGAAAACATGAGACCCAAAACCTATGGGATGCAGCAAAAGCGGTTCTAAGAGGGAAGTTTATAGCAGTACTATCCTACCTCAAGAAACAGGAAACATTTCAAATGAACAACCTAACCTTATATTTAAAACAATTAGAGAAGGAAGAAGAAAAAACCCACAAAGTTAGCAGAAGGAAAGAAATCATAAAGATCTGACTAGAAATAAATGAAAAAGAAATGAAGGAAATGATAGCAAAGATCAATAAAAATGAAAGCTGGTTCTTTGAGAAGATAAACAAAATTGATAAACCATTAGCCAGCCTTATCAAGAAAAAAAGGGAGAAGACTCAAATCAATAGAATTAGAAATGAAAAAGGAGAAGTAACAACTGACACTGCAGAAATACAAAGGATCATGAGAGATTACTACAATAAACTATATGCTAATAAAATGGAAAACCTGGAAGAAATGAACAAATTCTCAGAAAAGCACTACCTTCTGAGACTGAAACAGGAAGAAATAGAAAATATAAACAGACCAATCACAAGTAATGACATTGAAACTGTGATTCAAAATCTTCCAACAAACAAAATCCCAGTATCAGATGGCTTCACAGGTGAATTCTATCAAACATTTAGAGAAGAACTAAAACTTATCCTTCTCAAACTCTTCCAAAATGTAGCAGAGGGAGGAACACTCCCAAGCTCTTTCTACGAGGTCACCATTACCCTGATATCAGAACCAGACAGAAATGCCACAAAAAAAGAAAACTACAGGCCAATATCACTGACGAACATACATTCAAAAATCCTCAACATAATACTAGCAAACAGACTCCAACCTCACATTAGAAGGTTCATACTCCATGATCAAGTAGGGTTTATCCCAGGAATGCAAGGATTCTTCAATATATGCAAATCAATCAATGTGATAAACCATATTAACAAACTGAAGGAGAAAAACCGTATGATCAGCTCAAAAATGCAGGAAAGGCTTTCAACAAAATTCAACACTCATTTTTAATAAAAACCTTCCAGAAAGTAAGCATAAGGGAACTTATGTGAACATAATAAAGGCCATATATGACAAACCCACAGCCAACATCGTCCTCAGTGGTGAAACATGAAACCATTTCCTCAAGGATCAGGAACAAAACAAGGCTGTCCACTCTCACCACTATTATTCAACATAGTTTTGGAAGTTTTAGCCACAGCAATCAGAGAAGAAAGAGATATAAAAGGAATCCAAACCAGAAAAAAGAAGTAAAGCTGTCACTGTTTGCAGATGACATGATATTATACATAGAGAATCCTAAAGAGGCTACCAGAAAACTACTAGAACTAATCAATTAATTTGGTAAAGTAGCAAGATACAAAAGTAATGCACAGAAATCTCTTGCATTCTTATATACTAATGATGAAAAATCTGAAAGAGAAATTAAGCAAGCACTCACTTTTACCATTGCAACAAAAAGAATAACATACATAGCAATAAACCTACCTAAGGAGACAAAAGACCTGTATGTAGAAAACTATAAGATACTGATGAAAGAAATTAAAGATGATACAAACAGATGGATAGATATACGATGTTCTTGGATTGGAAGAATCAACATTGTGAAAATGACTATACTACCCAAAGCAATCTACAGATTCAATGCAATCGCTGTCAAACTACCCATGGCATTTTTTCACAGAACTAGAACAAAAAATTTCACAATTTGTCTGGAAACACAAAAGACTGTGAATTACCAAAACAATCTGGAGAAAGAAAAATGGAGCTGGGGAAAAAAGGCTCCCAGACTTCAGACTATACTACAAAGCTGTAGTAATCAAGACAGTATGGTACTGGCCCCAAAACAGAAATATAGATCCCTCTAACAGGATTGAAATCCCAGAGATAAACCTACTCTCCTATGGTCACCCTATTTTTGATAAAGGAGGCAAGAATATACAATGGAGAAAAGACAGCCTCTTCAATATGTGGGGCTGGGAAACAAGGACAGCTACATGTAAAAGAATGAAATTATAACAAGCCATAACACCATACGCAAAATAAACTCAAAATGGATTAAAGACCTAAATGTGAGGCCAGACACAAGAAAACTCTTAGAGGAAAACATAGGCAGAACACTCCATGACATAAACCACAGCAAGATCCTTTTGGACCCACCTCCTAGAGAAATGGAAGTAAAAACAAAATTAAACAAATGGGACCTAATGAAACTTAAAAGCTTTTGCACAGCAAAGGGAACCATAAACAAGACCAAAAGACAACCCTCAGAATAGGAGAAAATATCTACAAATGAAGCAACTGACAAAGGATTAATCTCCAAAATTTACAAGCAACTCATTCAGCTCAATATCAAAAAACAAACAACCCAACCCAAAAATAGGCAAAAGACCTAAGGAGACATTTCTCCAAAGAAGATATACAGATTGCCGACAAACACATGAAAGGATGCTTAACATCACTAATCATTAGAAAAATTCAAATCAAAACTACAGTGAAGTATCACCTCCCAGCAGTCAAAATGGCCATCATCAAAAAATCTACAGGGCTTCCCTGGTGGTGCAGTGGTTGAGAGTCCGCCTGCCGATGCAGGGGACATGGGTTCGTGCCCCAGTCTGGGAAGATCCCCCATGCCACAGAATGGCTAGGCCCGTGAGCCATGGCCACTGAGCCTGCCTGTCCGGAGCCTGTGCTCTGCAACGGGAGAGGCCACAACGATGAGAGGCCCGCATACCACACACACACACACAAATCTACAAACAATAAATGCTCAAGAGGGTGTGGAGAAAAGTGAACCCTCTTGTACTGTTGTTGGGAATGTAAATTGATACAGCCACTATGGAGAAGAGTCTGGATGTTCCTTTAAAAACTAAAAATAGAACTACCATATGACCCAGCAATCCCACTACTGGGCACATACCTGAGAAAACATACTGAGAAAACCATAATTCAAAAGAGTTACGTACCACGATATTCATTGCAACTCTATATACAATAGCCAGGACATGGAAGCAACCTAAATGTCCACCAACAGATGAATGGACAAAGAAGATGTGGCACATGTATACAACGGAATATTACTCAGCCATAAAAAGAAGTGAAATTGTGTTATTTGTAGAGAGGTGGATGGACCTAGAGTCTGTTGTACAGAGTGAAGTAAGTCAGAAAGAGAAAAACAAATACCGTATGCTAACACATATATATGGAATCTAAAAAAAATAAAATAAAATAAAATAAGGTTCTGAGGAACCTAGGGGCAGCACAGGAATAAAGATGCAGATATAGAGAATGGACTTGAGGACATGGGGAGGGGGAAGGGTAAGCTGGGACGAAGTGAGAGAGTGGCATGGACATATATACACTACCAAATGTATAATAGATAGCTAGTGGGAAGCAGTTGCATAGCACAGGGAGATCAGCTTGGTGCTTTGTGATCACCTAGACGAGTGGGATAGGAAGGGTGGGAGGGAGACCCAAGAGGGAGGAGATGTGGGGATATATGTATATGTGTAGCTGATACACTTTGTTATAAAGCAGACACTAAGATGCCATTGTAAAGCAATTATACTCCAATAAAGATGTTAATGAAAGGGGGGGATCAGCTAGAAAACAATAAAGATAACTTTTTTATTCACCAGAAAAAAAGAAAAACGAAAGTATGCTATTACTTTCCAATAAACCATAGCATGGTATTAAAAAATTTTATGTTTTAATATCTTGATCTATTTAAAATCCCATCATTCATCTCTTCTCTAGATGCCTTTCCTTCCTAAAATATATTATATTACTTTAAAAAATTCTCCATGAGCAAGAATAAATGGCTTAGAATACATTAATATCAAATGCATGTCATTATACATATATTTACAATCTTTTTTGCCTAGCATCATCTTGACAGCAATCTTTAGTGTAACAATCCAAGTAATATTTTACTGTAATGGAGACAATAAAAATATAAAATTTACCACAATTTTGAGTTGCAAATGTTTTTTGTAATGATTATCTATGATAGTGAATTAGATTGAACAGAAATAACTAAGCATTGCTCTTTCAGAACTAACACTATAACAATTGTGAAAAACGGGACCTTCACTGACTTTCATTCTATTCTATCGTGCCTCTTAGGTACACAGAATCTTATGTTCCTGTCTCGATTACCTAGTTCAAAATCTACCTAAGCATCAAATCACATAATGAGGTCACAAGATACTTCCTGGCTTCTTAAAATATTAGTAAGCAAGTCAGCAACAGAGAATTGGCAAATGAGAGAAAAAATGTGAATCAAACGAAGAAAATGTGATGGTTTGATACTGACTCTGTATTTTCCAATCATAGTAACTATTTTAAAGCGTCACTTTTTTCTTTTTCCCCCTTAAAATGTTATTATCATGAAACTTCTTCATGGAGAGAGGAAACAACTAACTATACATAAATTACCATTCAAATAATCAGAAAACAAAGATTTTAAATTAAAATATATTTTTGTGATGTGGATATAGAGAAGTACAGACAGGATTGATCCAGTGTTGCATTTCTATACATTAATAATGAATTATCATAAAAAGAATTCAAGAAAATAATACTATCAAAAAGAATAAAATACTGAGGAATAAACTTAACCATGAAGATGAAAGACCTGTACTCTGAAAAATATGACATTGACAAAAAAAAAGTAGAAGACAATGCAAATAAATGGAAAGATATTCCATGTTTCTGGAATGTCTATAGTATCCAAAGCAATTTACAGGTTCAATAAAATCCCTATCAAAATATCCATGGCATTCTTAACAGAACTAGAACAAATAATCTTAAAATGTGTATAGAAACACAAAACACCCTGAATAGCCAAAGCAATCTTGAGAAAGAAGAACAAATCTGGAAATATCACACACTCTGACTTCAAACCATCCTACAGACTAAATAATTCAAAACAGTAT
This sequence comes from Mesoplodon bidens, assembly GCF_964165515.1. NCBI lineage: Eukaryota > Metazoa > Chordata > Mammalia > Artiodactyla > Ziphiidae > Mesoplodon > Mesoplodon bidens. The sequence goes on along the minus strand of NC_138166.1, from coordinate 1,389,655 downwards.
GGTACTGGCACAAAAACAGACACATAAATCAATGGAAGAGAATAGACAGCCCAGAAATAAACCCATGCACATATGGTCATTTAATCTACAACAGAGGAGGCAAGAATATACAATAGGGAAAAGACTGTTTCTTCAATAAGTGGTGTTGGGAAAACTGGAGAGCTATACATAAAAGAATGAAACTAAAACAGCTTTTCATACCAGATATAAAAATAAACTCAAAATGGATTACAGACTTAAATGTAAGACAAAAACTGAAACCATAAAATTTCTAGAAGAAACATACACAGTATGCTCTTTTAGATAGGACTTAGAAATATTTTTATGGACCTTTCTCTTCAGGCAAGGGAAACAAGAGCAAAAATAAACAAATAGAACCTAATCAAAATTAAAAGCTTTGACACAATAAAGGAAAACCTCAACAAAATGAAAAGGTCACTTACTTAATGGGAGATATCTGCAAACAATATGTCCAAAAAGGAGTTAATAACCAAAATATATAAAGAACACAGACAACTCAACTTCTTTCAAATATGAAAGAAGTCCATTAAAAAAAAGATAAGTAGAGGACCTGAATAGGCAATTTTTTCCAAAAAATACATACAGATTGCCAACAGGAACATGAAATGATGTTCAATATCACTAGTCATCAGGGAAATACAATTAAATCCACAATGAAATATGACTTCACACCCGTTAGAATGGCTATTATCACAAAGACAACAAATAACAAGTGTTGGCAAGGATGTGGAGAAAAGGGAACCCTAGTGTACAGTTGGTGGAAATGTAAATTGACACAGGAAAACAATAGGGAGGTTCCTCAAAAAAATTAAAAATACAACTACCATACAATCCACTCCTGAGTACTTATCTGAAGAAAACAGATGCTCTAATTTGAAATGATATTTGTGCCTTAATGTTCATAGCAGCATTATTTACTATAGCTAAGATACATAGGTAACCTAATTGCCCATCAACAGATGAATAGATAAAGAAGATGTGGTATATAAGGAAATATTAATCAGTTAGAAAGAAGAATGATATCTTGCCATTTGCAACAACATGGATGGACCTGGAGGGTAATATGCTTAGTGAAATAACTCAGACAGAGAAAGACAAACACTGAATGTTTTCACCTATGCGTAGTATCTAAGAAAACAAAACAACTAAGCAAGTGCAACAAAACAGAAACAGAGTCACAGGTATAGAGAACAAACTAGTGACTACCAGAGGGGAGAGGGGTGAAGAGTGAGGCGGGGGGAGTGTCAAAGCAGATGAAGGGAATTAAGAGGTACAAACTACGAGTTATAAAATAAATAAGTTACAGGGATGTAATGTAAAAAAAAAGAAAAAGAATAACGTCACAATGGAACACTAGAAAATATCTATTAAGACACAATACACACACGCACACACATATCGATTAAAACACACATAACGTAATGGAGGAATTAAGGAAATAAGTCAGAGAAAACAAATAGCAAACTGACAGAATTAAACACTTCCTTTTCAGTAATTACATTAAATGAAAAAATGGATTAGGTATTCCAATTAAAAAGGCAGAATGTGGCAGAATTGATTTAAAAAAAACATAATGCAACTGTCTGTTATCTAAAAGGGACTCATGTTAGGTCCAAAGACACAAATTGGTTGAAAGAAAAAGAGAACAGTATTTAAGTCTGTAAGTAAAATACCGGATTGTCTATTTCTTCTTTGAATTCTTTTATTTTTTTCTGTCATGTATCTTGAAGCTCTGTTGATAGACACACATGCCTCTAGAGTTTTTGTTGGGGACTGACTGTTTAATTACTACCTGACAGCCTTTTTTTGTCTATGATAATTTTCTGTTGGTTCCCTCTGGGTTTTTTTCCACCTTTTTCCCCTCTCTGCCCACTGCTGAGTTATTTGAACACTTCTGGGTTGTCATTTCTTTCCTTTCAGCAATTTAATAATATCCTTTCTTCCTTCTGGCCACTATGTTTTCTGATGAGAAATATGCAATCATTTGAATTGTTGTTCTCTACAGGAAATGTACCTTATTTTAACCTGGATGCTTTCAAAACCTTACTGTCTTTAATTTCCAACAGGATGATTGCTGGGTTCTTGTGTGTGATTCCTCTTTGAGGTTCATTGGCTTTGAAAGTATAGATATGGCTTGTAGCTGCATCTCTCCCATCTCCACCTCCATCTTCACACGGCCTTCTCTCCTGGGTCTTTGTGTCTAAATTTCCCTCTTCTTAGGAGAACACTAATCACTGGACATTTTTCAGAGAAGCTTTAGGTTTACAATAAACCAAGAGGGAGATACCAAGGATGAAGCTATGTTAACACATCTTAATCAGCCAAAGTCCATAGTTTACTTTCGGGTTCACTTTTGGTATTGTGCATTCTATAGGCTTGGACAGATGTATAATGACATATATCTATCATTAAAATATCATACAGGATACTTTCATTGTCCTAAAAATCCTCTGTGCCCTGCCTATTCATTTCTCTTCCCCTCCCGCTACTGGCAACTACTAATCTTTTTACCATCTCCATCGTTTCACCCTTTCCAGAATGTTATACAGGCCTAACTGTAGAGTATGTAACATTTTCAGGTTGGCTTCTTTAACTTAGTGATATGCAGTCAAGGTTCCTCCATGTTTTTCTGTGGCTTGATAGCCGTTTCTTCTGAGTGCTAAATAATATTCCATTGTCTGGATGGACCACAGTTTATTTGTCCACTCACATACCGAAGGAAATCTTGGTTGCTTCTAAGTTTTTACAGTTATGAATAACATAAACATCCACGTGCAGATTTTTGTGTGGACATAAGTTTTCAACTCTTTTAGGTAAACACCAATGGGTGTGATTACTAGATCTCATGGTAAGAGTATGCTTAGTTTTGTAAGAAAACACCAACTCTCTTCCAAAATGACTGCACCATTTTGCATTCTCCTGAGTAAAGGATGAGAATTCCATTTCTCCACCCCTTCCCGAGCATTTGGTGTTGCCACTATTCCAGACTTTCTGGATTTTGACTATTCTAAAAGGTGTATAGTGATATCTCATTGTTGTTTTGATTTGTATTTCCCTGATGACATATGATGTGGAACATTTTCTATGTGCTTATTTGCCATTGGGTATCTCCTTTGGTGAGGTGTCTGTTAAGGTCTTTGGCCTACCTTTTAAATAGGATTACTTATTTTCTGATTGTTGAGTTTTAAGAGTTTTGTACATTTTGGATAACAGTCCTTTATCAGGGATGTCTTTTGCAAATATTTTCTCCTAGTTGATGCCTTGTCTTCTCATTCTCTTGACATTGTCTTTCACGGAGTAGAAATGTTTAATTTTAATAAAGTCCAGCTTATTAATTGTTTCATAGGTCGTGTTTCTGGAGTTGTATCTAAAAAGGCATCACCACTGCCAACGTCATCTAGGTTTTCTCCCATGTTATCTTCAAATACTTTTTCTAACATACCTTATAGTACAAGATTTTGGTGGTGAATTCTTTCAGCTGTTGCATGACTGAAACTTAGTTTACCTTTGTTTCTGAAATATATTTTCAGTGGGTAGAGAGTTCTAAATTAAGAGTATTTTTTTCTCTCTTAGAACTTTAAAGGTACTGCTCCACTCTCTTCTCACTTGCTCTGTTTCTGAAAATTCTGCCATCTCCCCACCTGTACGTACACCCCACATGTACCCCTGGCTACTTTATATTTTTTCTCTTTATCACTGATTTCAAGAAATTTGATTGTGATGCATATTGGTGTAGTTTCCTATATATTTCTTGTGCTTGAGTTTTGTTGATTTTCTTGGAGTCGTGGGTATATAATTCTCATTAAATTAGGAATAGTTCTGGTCATAGATTTTTCAAATATTTTCTCTACCCCCATTATTTCTTCATGGGTTTCAATTACATGTATATTAGGACACTGAAAACTGTGCCATAGCTTACAAATGCTTTTATTACATTTTTAAAAAATCATTATTTTTCTCTGTGTTTCATTCTGGATAATTTTTATTGCTATGTTTCTGTATTCACTAATTTTTCCATCTGTGATATCCATTTTGCTGTTAATCCAATTTGGTATATTTTTTAAAATTTCACATGGTGCAATTTTCAGACCTAGAAGTTTGAATCAAATATTTCTTTATATCTTCCATTTCTCTACTTAACTGTGTAACATATAAAGTCGTAATATATCCGTAGATCCTTGTCTGCTGATTCTGACATCTGTTAGATGCTTTTCAATTGATTTTTCTCCTCATTATGAATTACATTTTTTTTACTTCTTTGCATACCTAGTGTAATATTTGATTGGATGTTAGAAATGATAAATGCTACCTTGTTTTGTGATGTTTCTTTTTGTATTCCCATACGTGTTCTTGAGCTTGGCTCAGGGATATGATTAAGTTACTTTGAAACAGTATAATATTTTCAGGTCTAGTTTTTAATAATTGTCAGGTGGGACCAGGCACTGAGAGGAGAGATAATGACTCTCTACTTCTAAATGAGATGCATCTGGGCACTCTGCCTGCTGCCCCCTGAACCTGCCTTAGCACCTCACACTGTTTCCTCTCATCATCTCAGCAGCTTCTTTCCCCAACCTTGGATATTTTCTTCATGCACACATGTGATTAGCACTCAGGTGAATACTCATGAGTGTGGTTTCTGTAGTTCATTCTTTGTGCTGCTCTCTCCTCTCTGTACTCTCTCTTCTGGTCTCTCCTAAGTCCTGGCTATTCCTTTAACTGGACTCAGTCCACCTGTGCCCCAGCCTGTGTCTTCTCTTTCAAGGTCGCTGAGCTAGTGTGGTCCGCACATCAGTAGTTAAATATCTTTAGGAATCAATGTCCTTTGTTGCCTCATGTCCAGGGTCTTGAAACCATTGTTTAATACATTTTGTCCAGTATTTTTTGCTACTTTAGGAGGGAGGGAAGATCCTATCTCAATTATTTCATTTTTGTTGAAAGTGTCTCTCCGATTTGTTCCTTACTGTTAAAATTGTATTTTTACATTGTTGATCAGATTAGCGTATCTTACTACAAAACACACACACATACATACACACACACACACACACACACGACAGTATTTCTACCTATGGGGAATTGTCAACACCCCTCATGAAGGCTGCTAACATACTTGTAGTTTGTAGATTGCATACTTTTACTTCTGACCATTCATGCATTTTTCTCCTTGCCTACATAATCTTTCAACTGGTGAGTTTACATCTGATTTTAAAAGTCTTGGTTTAAAAAAAAAAGTCTTGGTTTAAATATCCAGATTCCTGGAAATCTTCAATGACTATCAAAATGAATTAAGCGGCCTCCTTTATAAAATTCACAGCCTCCTGAACTTTCTTTGGCATGACACAAATCACATTGCATCATCATTGCTTGCTTAATTTTCCATTTCTACATTAAACTGTGATTTCATCTCTGGTGTGGCTGGGAATTTTCACTAATGTAGTCTGTTTACCTAGCACAATTTATAAAGCATGACAAAAGTTCAGAAATAATTCTTGAATCCATGGATGTCTAAGAAGTGTTTTGTTTTTCTTTTTTAATTTGGAATATTACAAGTATGTCCCTACCCAAGAAGGAAACTTTGGTGCATAGCTTACTGCTTGGGGATGTCAGTGATGAACTAATTCACTCAACTGTGTGCTTGAAAAGTCATTTTTGGAATTGAGCAAAATCAGCTGATTGAGTCCTTAGCGCTCACACTGTTGGAAAACAAAATTATTTAGTCTCTTTCTAATTAACCCTTTCAAAACTCTTAAGAAACTGACTAAACATTTAGGAGTCATAGTTTATTTTTATGTCTTAATCTACATTGGATGATTCAGCTGGAAATCAACTAATTCAATCACTGTACTTTAAATGAATATAGGCTCTGATTTCTGGATGATATTATCATAAATACCAACCAAATACGGAATGAGTAATAATATTTCCAAGGTATTTAAGCAATCAAGTCCCAGAGGCAACAGGAAGGAAAGTTACATGACATAACTCATCCAGGACACAGTTGTTATTGGAAATGTGATTTCTGCTTCAGTAGTGCATTTTGAGGGATGCTAAAAAATTACAGTGAAAGTTTAAGAAAATAATTATGTCCTCTGATGTTCAGTAATGGATGAAGCAGATTCTTTTAAATAAATATGACTGTGTAAAACTAACCCTCAACATAGCATAAGTATCACGCCAGTACATACACACTAAAGGCATGATGGGTGCTTGTGATGTGTCTGCATTTTCACGTGGGCTGGTGTGAGAGTGACAGGTAGACAGGAATAAGGTCACTTCCAAGTTCAAAGGTGAGTTGTATAAATGCTAAGTTCCTTTCAGATATACTTACTTCAGGACTGAAGCTGCCAAAAGATAACCCTGCTTTAATTGAGGAACTCTTCTAAGGCAGTTAGTATGCTATTTAACTTAAAATCAGGTAGCATAAAATAGAGGTATGCCATTCAAAATCACATATGCCTGTTTTACAAAAATAAGCCTCACTATTTATTTTGACCATAACATATACATTATTTAATTTAGTTTATTTTTAACAGACATGTGGAAGATGTGTTGAAGCAGAACCACTGGCGAATCTGGAAGAAGTTTAGAAGATACCAGTGTGTAAATCCATCCTCTCCCAGAAAGCCTGATGAAATTGTTGCTGGTGCAGCCTGGATCTCGGGACTTCACAAGCTCCTCAGGAAGTTCTAATTGTGGAGATGGTAGAGAACCAGTCTGTCAAAGGAAGACAGGCTTCCAGACACACATTTTAAGGATTTCCCAACAAGTTTCATTCATGAATATGCTTTTTTCCCCTTCTTTGTAATTTGAGTTTTATAGGTAAGATTTCACAATATGATAGAAATAGCAAACTTTCCAAAGCTCCAGCCTCTACCCTATATACCTCCTATTAAGAGTGACAAGGTTGTTCTTAATGTTGTCATTTCCCAAGTGACAAGTCTAGCAGTTTTCACATCCCCTGAATCATCTTGAATTCCCTTTCATACAGTGAATCCAATATTCCTATTACTCATAGCCCTAGGCTTTCTACAGCAAGCTGGCCTACTTGCAGACATATAAGGATGGACTAGAAACCCTGAGGGATGAATGAGGAGACTCTTAGTTGTAGAAGTAAGGGAAAATGCTGAGAGAAGGTTCATTCTGAAGTTACTGAAAGAAAATGCAGACAGAGTTCTCATGAGAAGGGATTAGATAGTGTTCATCTCAGAAAAATACTGCCATTGAGGAAATGGCTTTTGTCCAATCACTGAAATCTCAGACATGGTGCTTCTGTCTTCACAATGGCCACCTGTGTGGTGCTGAAGGAAGACATGTGAATGAGGGACACTCTTTGTAAACTGAAGTCTCTTTTGCCCTAAATTTCCGTGGTTTATCCTAGAAGGCCTGGGGAATTCGTTTTGCCTAGCTGGTGATCTGAGTGGCTTAAAATACTAAGAACAGGATAAGAGGTTATTTGAGCCTCTTTGATTCTATGTCTACACCCCTGTCTGGGTCTGCTGGATCTGGATATTCTGAGGATGAAGTTAAGTAATTCTGTGGAAAAGCATGGCAAGCAAAAGGTCGAAGACAGGGTTGACCTCAGAGACTTAGAACAGAGCCAATCTCCTCCGCCCACAGAGGGTTCCCTTGAAGCAGATGGATGCCACACCTCCATCTTGGAGAAGAGACTGCAGGAGGTGATGAGGAGACCTCAACAGGTAGCGTTCCCCCCATTGCTCAGAATCTTCCACCTGGCACCCCGAATCAATAAAATGTTTTCTCTCGACCTGACCTGACTTTCTACATGGTGTGTATGACAGAATCGTCTTTGAATCCTACTCAAAAACTTCAAGTACATTTGGTCACATTGTCATGTTCAAAGGGATGATATATGACTTTCATGCTAAAGTAAAATAAGCATGTGTCAGAGATTTTGCTCAACTCATGAATTAATGAGGGGAACATGGATGATGCTAATACCAGTCCAAATAGCATTTGAGAACCAAGGTATGTAAAGGCAATTTAGTAGATGGCTGGATAAATGTAACACTGGTTAATTTCCAACAGGGCTATAAGCCACACTATGTAGGGTCATGTATTCCATTGGAGAAACTTATCTGCAGTTACAGTGGATAAAAATCTACAAATTATCCTCTGCCCTTACAGAGTTATAAAGTAGCTCATTAATTAGAAAGTCAACACCAGCCCTGCACTGAAAGAGTGCCCGGAAATTTCTTTTGCCTGTTTTCATGTTTCTGAGCACTTTTCTTACAACTTTGGTGTGGCCGTTTGGTTTGGAAGTGTGCACAAGGCTGTGGCAGCCCCACGGACCACAAGAAGGGCAGACCTTGCACTGTGCTGGCCCTCACATAATGTTTACCCCTCGACACAGTGTTATAAGCTCACCTCCATTGGTGGGGGACTGCGCCTCAGAGAAGTGAGGTTACTTATTCACAGATTCTTTGCGTTGGGGAAGATGGAGTCCTAAATGAAGTGAAATCTTTCTAATTCAAGAGTCCTGAGTGTCCTTGACCATAGCCTTCTGCTTCTGGTCAGGAGATATGTGCTTCCACCCTATGTGACACCCACCTGGAAACCTCACCCTTGGGTCCTGCAGGATTTAGATCATCCTTACTTTGTTCTCAGCCTATGTTCCTGTTCAAATTGCTGCTGACCTGCTTCTAACTGCCCTGGCCCTTAGATTTGCTTGTCCTGGAGGAAGATTCCAATGTTCTACCATGGCTACCTTCACTCCGCTGCCTCAGGTAAACCTTCTGGGAAGTAAGAGGTTACGGAACTGCTCCAGGAGTGAAAGAAAGGTGAGTCGGTGACATGTCCCTGTAACTGCTATATTGGTGAACACACTACGGTGTCTGCTAGGTAAAGGAGAGTCTTTATCAATAGGATGTATTGGGTTGTTTAGAATTGCTCAGGATCAACACATCTATGGATTTATAAGGAATGGCAACCTGAAAAATGTCATTTAAGCTAGATTGTTACCTGTACATAAAGTATAAATTGAAAATGTTTCATGACTCAGAGGTCTCTCTTTCCTGTAAGCATGGAGCCACATATATTATTTAGAGACGTCATATGCTAAAATGGGCCAAGTGTGTCCATTGTGATGAGAAAAGTCTATAGACCTCTCTCTGCTTCACTTGCCTCCTGGTTACTTGTCCCCTTGAAATTACGTGTGACATTGATGTTGGGAAAGAATGCAATTTCTCTGAGTCTGATTTGACAATCCAATCCTCTTCTTTTTAATTTTTTTAAATTGAAGTATAGTTGAGTTACAGTGTTGTACCAATCTCTGCTATACAACAAAGTGACTCAGTAATATACATATATACAATTCTTTTTTTAGATTCTTTTCCATTATGGTTTATCACAGGACATTGAATAGAGTTCCCTGTGCTATACAGTAGGACATTGTTGTTTATCCATTCTAAATGTAATAGTTTGCACCTACCATCCACAAACTCCCAGTCCCTCCCTCTCCCTCCTCCCTTCCCCCTTGGCAGCCACAGGTCTGTTCTCTATGTCTGTGAGTTTATTTCTGTTTTATAGATAGGTTCATTTGTGCCATATTTTAGATTCCACATATAAATGATATCATATGATATTTGTCTTTATCTTTCTGACTTACTTCACTTAGTATGACAACCTCTAGTTGCATCCATGTTGCTGCAAATGGAATTATTTTGTTTTTTTATGGCTGAGTAATATTCCATTGTATCTATATACCATATCTTTATCCATTTATCTGTTGATGGACGTTTAGATTGTTTCCATGTTTTGGCTGTTGTGAACAGTGCTGCTATGAACATAAGGGGGTGTATGCATCTTTTTGAATTATAGTTTTGTCCAGGTATATTCCCAGGAGTGGGATTGGTAGATTATATGGTAATTCTATTTTTAGTTTTCTGAGGAACCTCCATACTATTTTCCATATTGGTTATGCCCAATCCACTTTTATCTCAATCTCTTTGTGAATTTGGCTCAGAAATATGTGGGTCAACCATACATAGTTGTGTAAGATGGGCACTGCACAACTCTAGACTGTACTTTACTGTATAGGCTGTGCACAATCCACTCTCTGCAGCACAGCCTGGGTGATCACGTGGGGTGGCCCTCTTTGCAGAGTAACCCGGGCTTCAAAGGAAAGGACTATGTAATAGAAGTCTTCATATTACTAATTCCCTTTGACATTTTATAACAATTGAGAAAAACTGCTGCATTAACAAGAAAAGTGTTTAAAATATGAAATTGAGTTGGTTGCATGATATGATATGTGCAACCACAAGTTATGGTTCTTCTGGGTAACTTTGTAATTGAACTATAAAATGTGTTATGTTGAATATTCACATGTGAAGAATCACTTTTCAGAGGAACTTCCATTCTGGGGAAACTAACCAGTTAATTTTGCCCATGACCTGCCTCCATCAATTTCTGAGAAAAAGTCATATGCTACTGAAAAACCATTGATAACAGAGAAGAATGCCATACAGGGAAAAATAAATACCAACATTATCAAAAAATGACCAGTTCCTGGTCTTGAGGAGTAAGCCAGCAGCTTTTTTATGTTGAGGCTGGAAAGCGCATATTTTAGATTTCCAGGCTCACAGTATCTCTTGCAGCTACTCACCTCTGCCTGTGTAGTGGGAAAGCAGCCATGGACAGGACAGAAATGAATGGCCATTCCATTAACTCTTTACTTACAAAAACAGGCAGTGTGTTGGTTCATTGAGTGCTGGTCTAAAGGGAAGTTTTATCTGCTGATGGAAGGCCACGCCAGAACTTAGGGAGATGGGGATAGATCTGAACTTAGAGGTGTTGGTGTTGGATTCTATACTGTGCCAGGAGGATGGCTCTGAAACAGTCTTGGGCCTCTGAGCAGTAGGGGTTTCCCGGGGTAATATTACATTTTACTTTGGGGAAAGTTCCTTACTTTCTGAATAAGTCTTACGTGGCAGTAGAGACCAGAGCCTGTGTTTTCCTACTTTCACTAAACCCCTTCAAAAGTCTAGGGTTTTATTTCTCTTGCTGACTGTTTTGTGTGTGTGTGTGTGTGTGTGTTTATAAAATTCAGTTCATGAAGGTGATATCTCTCAGAGCTCTTGGGCAAAGCCCTAGTTTAGGGAACTTCCAGGGAACTGGCACTGTGGTTGTCTTCACCCGGTGGCAGGAGATGGAATTCTCAGGGGAGATTCTGGAAATTGATCCAGAAACAAGTGATCATCTAGAATCTTTGGGCCTGAGCTGGAAGTCAGGGTCCCAGAGACAAGCAGGAAGCTTCCTTCAAAGGCAGAAACGTAAATAGGGGTAGAATTAAGATTCAGAAACAGGGAAGAAGTAGACCAAAGGGTTCCGGATTGAAGACAAGGGAAGATGCTCTAGTGATGAAGGCAAACGTTTCTTGGTGTTTGTAATTTGCTAAATTCATGTGTGTGCCAGGCCAACCTAAAAGCGAGAGTAACAATCAGAACTTTATACTAATAAGGTTTTTCACTTCCAAGTGTTTTGGATTTCTTTTCTCTAATTTTAATTATCTTGCATTACTGCTGCAGAATGGGTTTTAACGGTGGAAGAAGTCTGCATAGAGCATAGAGGTTATTTAAAACGAGCAGGATACTCGGCCTCTTTAATTCACAATTGTTCTCGACCCCTTTTCCTAACACGAGTCTTCTGGCCTGACATTCATTTACACGGAGCTGATTTCAGTGCAGATCTCTTTGTTCCCTACATGTGGACAATGGTATCATTTACCTGTGCGTTGCCAGGTAAAGCCTGTTCTATCTCCTTTGTATGACCCACCTCATGACATGCTGTCATCAGCTTTCAGATGTCGTAATTCAAATCTTTAAGTTTTTGTATCTGCTTTAGCACAAGTAACAAAAGGATAACTGATGTGTTTTTTTTTTTTGAATGGGAAAATTCTACATTAGGTTGTTTTTTTTTTTTTAATGTGATGAGTAACAATTTGGATCTGTTCCAGTATTTAAGTTGATAAGCATCCTTAAGGAAAAAAAGAATTAGCTTAGAAATGTCAACTCATCTGGCTTCCCGGAATGATTTGCAAATGTAAAGCCCTTCCTCTGAGTAACTGGAGGGTTGTTATGGTCTTCAAGGAGTAGCATGAGCTGAGGCAAAAGAAGAAAACCTCAATCTTTCCAGAGGAGCTTAGATCACAGCGAACACAGGCAGAGTCAAAGTGTGTGAATAACGTGCTCTCTACATAAATTCCTTCCATTAGAATTTGGGTTAAGTGAGAGTACAAGTGTCATCTGAGGAGGCCAGCTGCTTTCCTAGGCTGTGCTGTTTATAGCAACGCCACGATCTGGATTCTAGTTCTCAGCTTTGCAGTTTCAGCAATTTACAGTTTTAAAGGCACCCAGAGTTGATCAGATGCAGGAAGAAAAACAGATGCTGAGCAAGTAGCAAGAGTCTGGTTTATAAACCAGAAGGTCCATCTGTTAAATGAGAACAGGACATGGGAGATGTCCCTTCCCAGGCACTGGGGCGCTAGGTCTTCTAATCAGGCAGAACCTTCTCTTCTGTCTAGAAAGCTGACTTCAATGTCCTGTGAATGTGGAACCACAGAAATATAAGAGCAGACATTTATCAAGTAGTTACCATATGCTGGGTGTGGTATAAAGATTTTACATGTCAGACCTTATTAAAACTCCTAATGACCTACAGGTTATGTCTACAGTATTACTATCCTTGATTCTGAGAAGGAAAGGAGAGGCTTTTCTCAGCCAAAATTGACCTAGCTAATGAGTGGATGGGTTGGGTGAGCCCATGCAGTCTGACTTCAGATGTTTTTAGCCTTTTAAAAAAATATTGAGGTATAGTTGATTTACAGTGTTGTGTTAATTTCTGCTCTACAGCAAAGTGATTCAGCTATATATACATATTGATTTTTTTAATTCTATTTTTATTTTATTTTTTAACATCTTTATTGGAGTATAATTGCTTTACAATGGTGTTAGTTTCTGCTTTATAACAAAGTGAATCAGTTATACATAAACATATGTTCCCATATCTCTTCCCTCTTGCATCTCCCTCCCTCCCACCCTTCCTATCCCACCCCTCTAGGTGGTCAAAACCCACCTAGCTGATCTCACTGTGCTCTGCGACTACTTCCCACTAGCTATCTATTTTACGTTTTGTAGTGTATATATGCCACTCTCTCACTTTGTCACAACTTATCCTTCCCCCTCCCCTTATCCTCAAGTCCATGCTCTAGTAGGTCTGTGTCTTTATTCCCGTCTTAACCCTAGGTTCTTCATGACCTTTTTTTTCCCCTTCGATTCCATATATATGTGTTAGCATATGGTATTTCTTTTTCTCTTTCTGACTTACTTCACTCTGTATGACAGACTCTACGTCTATCCACCTCACTACAAATAACTCAATTTAGTTTCTTTTTATGGCTGAATAATATTCCATTGTATATATGTGCCACATCATTTGTTGATGGACACTTAGGTTGCTTCCATGTCCTGGTTATTGTAAATAGAGATGCAATGAACATTTTGGTACATGACTCTTTGAATTATGGTTTTCTCAGGGTATATGCCCAGTAGTGGGATTGCTGGGTCATATGGTAGTTCTATTTTTAGTTTTTTAAGGAACCTTCATACTCTTCTCCACAGTGGCTGTACAATTCACATTCCCACCAACAATGCAAGAGTGTTCCCTCTTCTCCACACCCTCTCCAGCATTTATTGTTTGTGGATTTTTTCATGATGGCCATTCTGACCAGTGTGAGCTGATATCTCATTGTAGTTTTGAGTTGCATTTCTCTAATGATTAATGATGTTGAGCATTCTTTCATGTGTTTGTTGGCAATCTGTATATCTTCTTTGGAGAAATGTCTATTTACGTCTTCTGCCCATTTTTGGATTGGGTTGTTTGTTTTTTTGTTATTGAGCTGCATGAGCTGCTTGTAAATTTTGGAGATTAATCCTGTGTCAGTTGCTTCATTTGCAAATATATTCTCCCATTCTGAGGGTTGGCTTTTCCTCTTGTTTATGGTTTCCTTTACTGTGCAAAAGCTTTGAAGTTTCATTAGGTCCCATTTGTTTATTTTTGGTTTTATTTCCATTTCTCTAGGAGGTGGGTCCAAAAGGATCTTGCTGTGATTTATGTCATAGAGTGTTCTGCTTATGTTTTCCTTTAAGAGTTTGATAGTTTCTGGCCTTACATTGAGGTCTTTAATCCATTTTGAGCTTATTTTTGTGTATGGTGTTAGGGAGTGTTCTAATTTCATACTTTTACCTGTACCTGTGCAGTTTTCCCAGTACCTATTATTGAAGAGGCTCTCTTTTCTCCACTGTATATTCTTGCCTCCTTTATCAAAGATAAGATGACCATATGTGCATGGGTTTATCTCTGGGCTTTCTATCCTGTTCCATTGATCTATATTTCTGTTTTTGTGCCAGTACCATACTGTCCTTTTCCATTATGGTTTACCACAGGACATTGAATATAGTTACCTGTGATAGACAGTAGGACCTTGTGGTTTATCCAACAAGTATATACTAGTTTGCCAGGTGCTCTCAGCCTTTAGCACTTGTGCAGATTAGCACACAAGTACCAAACCTCCTGTAAGACACTTAATGCAATTCTTTTCTGTACTCATCAGACCAGGTGAGATGTGGTGTCCTGACTATAGCTTTTAGATGATCTGTGGCACAATAATTTGGAAATCACATATTTTCCAGTAAAGACAACACCATTTCATAAATTCAATTTGTTCAGTTCATTTAATGCAAAGAAGTCAGCATTAATTGAATGAATGCTATGTGTGGGAAATCCGCCATACATTATTTCATCAAAATTGCACAAAAACTAGATCTTCTTCTTTTGACATATGAAGAATTTAGGCTCAGATACCTTGGTTAATTTTCTCCAAGTGTTACAAATCGTGTTATAAAATATCAAAAAGAAACCTTGGGAAACAGAAAAAAACTGATTCCCATCAAATTGCCACCTCATTGATTCTGGGTGATTTATAACCATGGGGGTAATATCGCAAGCACAAAGAGGTGTCATCAAGATAGAAGGTGATTATTCATATGAAAGTTCTTTTTAAACAATAGGCAGCTTTTCTCAGAAAAGCTCCTGGATAAAAATGGTGCTGTCACTTTGGCCTTTTGAACATCATTCAATACCAAGAAGAATGAGAATGAATTCAAACTCCATCTTCGACAATACTAGGAAACATCCATAACCCTGAAACCCTACGTGGGTCTGCTGGGGAGTAGTCTGAAGTCTATGCACTGCAGACCTCAGACAGCAGGACAAAGCCTAGAGCCCTGTCCTTCCAGGAAGGGGAGTGGCTGGCTGCAGAGAAGGCCCCTCCCCTTGTGCTTAGTGCCGTGGGCTGAGGCACAGACATCAATCCTATGGGATCCCAAGAGTCCCTGCCATTCTGCTCCGTTTTCCACACAGACTCTGCAAATGCCAGGTCCTGGAAGTCCTCACATTCCCTGTGAATAATGATCAAAAAGAGTCAAGAGGTGCATCCATGGTGTTGCATGTGTTAGAACTTTACTCCTTTTTCTGACTGAATAATAGCTCATTATATGGAAGCATCACATTTTGTTAATCCTTTCATCTGTTGATGGGCAGTGACTGGGTATGATGGTTCCTTGGAGGTTGATAAAGATGCCCTAGAACCAGAGAGGCAGTGGTTGCCCAACCTTGTGAGTGTGTCAGTGCCATGGACTTGTAAAGCTTAAAATGGTTAATTTTATGTTGTATGAATTTGACCTCAAAAAAAGTTGAGGACACAAGATCCATATCATGATGATCAAAAACAACAGGCAAGAAAAAATCATGCGTAATCCAATACAACAATGAAAAAATGTAGGACAAACTAATGGCAGAAAACTATTCACCAGGAAGAGTGCCTTGGGAAAAAAATTGTGACTAAATAATTTGCCATGAATTCAAACCTTTCGGCTAATGATGTTGGTTGAGGTTAAAATATTAATGGCACCTATTATCAAGGTCATCCATAATATTTTGTTTGCATACAAAATAAAATGGAGTAGTATAGCAATGGACATAGATGGTCAGAAACCTGTGGGCATACTGACTTCCTCACATTCCTCCCTATAAGAGGGATCCTGACACCAGGAGAGAAATTTTTTAAATTGGGTATTGACCTAAATAACATGTGGAATGATATAAAAACCCACATAAACACTGCTTGGCCAAATGGTTGGGCCCCAGTGATCTTGCAGCACTGGGGTCAGACAGTTGGCTACATATCACTAATTACAGTGTTCTTTAGAAGACACAAAGTCTATAAATCAAAGCAAATGTAGGGATGTAGGAAGTTGGGCAAAGTTAGTAGATTGTTTTCAGCTATCAAGTAGTGCAAAAAAAAATTTTTAAGAGATCTGACTGATTGTGCGGGAACAGAAATAGATTTGATCCCTTTAGGAAAACCAGTTATTAGACTGCAGTGTCAAAAAATTAAGAAAACAAATATTTAACACAGGAAAGGAGGAAGTGAGTTACAAGTAAAGCCTTGGGCTGCAACGGGCAAGTGAGGATAAAGTTAACTAAATTGTTCAGTGATGTAGAAGGCATGGAAAATCAAATTATCATGTTGTTAGTAGGACCTTAAAGATGTGGGCAACCAGAGGAATACACCATAGCAAGCAATTAAGTCTTCATACAAAATGAATATTGTGTGAAGATAGAATGTCATCAACTAGTGGGTCAAAGAAATTGGTTAAAGCTATGGCTGGACAAAGTGAAATAAAATGAAATACACAACCCACATGTAGGAGTTCACAAATGAACCAGAATAAAAAAAGAGAAAATCAAGTCTGTGATGCTAAGAGAAGTTAACAAATATACCTACAAGTAATCTCTGGAGGGGAGTAAAAATGATCACACAGGACCTTCCTATTAGACCTATAATGAACCGAACACACTTGGCACTGGTCTTTGGATAGCAGAAGGTAACTTCTACCATAGAAGTAATTGGATTAAATTCTGGGGAAAAGTTTATGGATACATCCAGTGACGAATAATTCCTAGAAGTGATTTCTTGCCTTAGAATCACCACAAACATGGACTTGGAAATTGTGAAAGCATTACCTCTCTAGATGAAAATCAACTGCCGCCCCCACCCCCCCAATCAACATGAGGTGTTGGAATGTACATGAAGTAAAGAATATGATGAAAAAAGGGCAAACGTGGTATTGTCCCAATGAATGGACTACCTGGGAATACTAAGAAGAAATCTGGATTGCTCCCAAGTTATCTTTTTCTACCATGAGACAATTAACTTTTCTGAGGAAATGAAGTAATTTGAAGTAAAATGAAGAAGTAGCCTCCTCCTCACTTTTACCACATAAATATAAACATGTACATAAAAAGATGAGCATCCTATAGTCACCAAATGGAGAAGGAAAGTCAAGAAGATGGTAGTGAATACTACATATGCAAATTTAATGATGAAATATTCCCTGACAAAGGTATAGACTGAGTGCAATGGGTGGAGTTACATCATCTCTTGATTTGGATTATTGAAAAGACTGGACACACTGGAATCATTTTGATATTGCTGAGTTAATCAAATATATTCTTCAACTAGGTCCTATGACAATAATGTTGATAATAATAAACAAGGAGACAGAACTCTTAAATTCTATAGATGGAAAACATGTGCTATGGTGTGGTCCATGGGTATCATTAGAAAATCTAGATAGAAAGGAGAATTGATCTAACAGAGATGATCATGATGCCCCACTATTAAAGATATGCTGTTAAAAACTGTATTGAGATGTAGTTTGTATCTGCAAAGTTACCCATTTGGAATGTCATTCAATGGTTTTAAGTATATTTACAGTATGCAACCCTCCTCATAATACGATTTTAGAATATTCTCATCGTCCCTCAAAGAACCTTTTACCTGTTAACAGCCACTACCTCTTCCCCTTGCTACACCCTGCACCCCCTCCCTCATCTCTAGGCAAACACTATTCTACCTTACTTCTATGATTTTGCCTGTTCTGGACATTTAATATAAACTGTATCATACCGTATGTGACCTTTTGACATTGGCTTTTTTCACTTTGAATGATATTTTCAAGATCCATCTATGATGAACATGTATCAGCACTCCATTCCTTTTCATTGCTGAAAATATTCTATTCTATGAATATTCCACAACTTGTTTATCCATGCATCAGAGATTTGTATTTGAGGCTGCACATCTTCCAAAGCCTTCTTAACAATACCACAGAGTCTAACAATTTATTCCTAGGATTTGCCAGTAAATAATCTTCATCGTATGGTAATATAATAGGACTTAAGGATGAGGTGTGCTGGGGAAGTTGTGTTATGTGGAACTGAAGCTCATAAACACTCTCTCACTCTACATTTTCATGTGCATATAAAAATACGTTTGTTGTATTTAAAACTGGGTATCCCACCAGAAATGCAACCTTGCTGATAAACACGTTTTTCTGTTATAAGTGGTCAACTCAGGGCTTCCCTGGTGGCGGAGTGGTTGAGAATCTGCCTGCCAATGCAGGGGACACGGGTTCGAACCCTGGTCTGGGAAGATCCCACATGCTGTGGAGCAACTAGGCCCGTGAGCCACAACTACTGAGCCCGCGCGTCTGGAGCTTGTGATCCACAACAAGAGAGGCCGCAATAGTGAGAGGCCCGTGCACCGTGATGAGGAGTGGCCCCCACTTGCCACAACTAGAGAAAGCCCTCACACAGAAATGAAGTCCCAACACAGCAAAAATAAATAAATTAATTAATAAACACCTACCCCCAACATCTTCTAAAAAAAATGAAAAAATAAAAAAAAGTGGTCAACTCAAAGTTGTCAGTGAGTTGTCATAAATGTGCTCTGGAAAGTACAGACACGTTCTGGAATGTATTGCTAAATACTTGAATAACTCTTAACAAGTCATATGCCCAGTTGTGCCTGGGTTATACAACGTCGCATAGAGTCAAGAATGTAGCTGTTGCAACTGTGAGCCAATGGAGTGCATTCAAGGAACCTGGGGCCCCTTTAGTCAATGTGTGAACCCCGCCTTCCTAACTGGGCTGGAATATTGGATCCCAGCATCACCCAGAGTGTTCCGGGCTGGCCGCAGGGAGCCACAGGCTGATCATAAGGTGGTTCTAATCCCTTGTGGTGACGCCATGAGCAGAGAACACTAGACACATAGGCTAGAAATGAACAGTAGGCCAGGATCAGATAGAGAGACCGAAAGAGAATGAGAATGAGCAGTCCATGTATCAAACAGTGAACAACCACCATCCCCTTTTGCTTACTTCCTTGCAGACACCATTCAACTTGTTGAGGGAAATAAATATGTAAACATTGTGCCAACCAAGTAGAGTTTGTGGGTAATTTGTCGTGGTGTTGCCTCCTCATAGACATTTCCAAAAAAGGCTTTGTGTTGACCTTAAGGTCAAGTGGGTGGCTGGTCATGAGAGGTGGAAAGTAGACATTTTTTTAGTGCACTTCATTCTCTATATTTTTCACTTTGTTATTAATGCAATGTATTCTGAGCACATATTCTGGGTCAGAAAAAGTAAAACAAATTCATTAAATATTTAAGGAAACTGAATTTCAAGAACATTTCTCATCCTGGTGTTAAGAACTGAATGGGCACTGCATAATATTTTGTCTTGTTTTGTCTTTAACCTGTCTGGGTGGCAACAGTTTTAGGGGAACAACTTGGACCCTAGAATCAGAGAACCCTAGATTTAGATCCCCACTGTGTTGAATAACCTTGGGTAAGTTTTAATCTCTCTGAAACTTTCTTTTTTCCCCTAGTGAAATGAAGATAATGAGCCTTACTGTAGACAATTGTTGTGAGGCATAAGTGTATGAATAATTACAGCACAATGTCTGACACACAACTGGTAATCAATAAACTATGGTTTTCATATCCACTGTTAAAATGAAGTGTTTATGTTCCACTGCTCAGGAGAAAGACTTAAAGTTAGTGCTAACTAGGAAAATAGATGTGAAGACAGCAGGTGATACAGGATTGGTGAGGAAGATTTTATGATCAGGGGAATGACAACTGTTTAGAGGTCAGCATGAACTAGGAAGATGAGATTTAAAATGATGGCCAGGAAGGAGCAGATTTTTCCTCTTAGGACTTTTGGGTTTTGTTTGTCTGTTCATTGCTGCTGCAGCTTCCTGTCTTGGTCTTGATGTGTTGCTTATAATTACACCCAAAGCTATCATGTGAGAAAAGAGGAGTGAGGTTTTCAGAAAGATAGGAAGACGTACTTTGGATTAATGTTTAGTGTTCACCTGTTTAAAAATTGCTGCTGATGGGTGCTCTTATGATCTGAAAAATAGAAAATGTTCCAGAACCTGCAACCAGGGTAATGGATCCCAGTTGCCACTATGAACTGTGCTGTCCTTTTATGAGATGAAGAAATTAACTGAAAGGAAAACTGCAATGACTTTTTGGAAGGTTCTGTCCATTAGGTGAATGTCGGTAAACTTGATGGGTTCCCACAGATCTCTTGGGAGGTGCTCATTTTCCTGCATCTTTTTTTCTTGGTGCTTCTCAGACTAAATAACCTCAGTTTACCCATCCTTAAGCTTCCTCAGTCTTTTTCTGCCAATTCAAATTCCTTCTTAAATCGCTCTGGTGATATTTTATTTCAGTTGTTGTACTTTTCAGTTCCACAATTTTCATTTGGTTCCTTTTCTGTAATTTCTATCTCTTTATTGATATGCTGTTTGGTGAGACATCATCCTCCTAGTTTGCTTTCACTTTTTGAACATACTGAAGACAGTTGTTTCAAAGTTTTTGTCTGGTAATTCCAGCATCTGTGCTCCCTCATGGATAGTTTCCATTCATTTATTTGTGTGTGTGTGATTGGGCAATACTTGATTATTTATTTTCATGCCTCATATTTTTTGGTTGAAAAGTGAATATTTTGTACTTTATGTGGCGACTCTGGAAATCAGCTTTTCCCTCTCCTGCTGCTGCTTGTTATGGGTTTTTTTTTTTTTTTTTTTTTGCTTGTTTAGGGAGTTTTCTAAACTAGTTTTGTAAAGACTGTATTTGTCTAGTATGGGCACTGAAGGCTCGGCTCTATTAGCTTTGTGGTCATTGTGTTGTCTGACAGAAATTCCCTGGAATGTCCGAAGCCAAAAGAGAAATACTGATCCCAGCTTTGCAGATTAGCTGTGTGTTGGGGCATTCCTTCCACACTTGGTCTGACAACTTAACAGCTCAGTTTCAGCCTTCACTTACTGCTTGCACAGAGCTCAAATGTCAGCCAGAGGTGAAAGCTTGGTGTCTTTTCTGAGCATGTATCCAGCCTTGGGTTCACAGCTGGTCTTCTAGATTCCCCGGATCTGTGGGAAGCTTTTCAAGGTCCTTTTCTCTAATGTGTCTACTTCTACAGCCTGTTCCACCCCAGGCTTTTTGGTCTGCCTGTTGCTTGTCTGTGTGTCACCCCTTGCCTCAAGTGGCTTTTACTACTGTATCACTTTTTAAATATTTTCAATCAACACCATCTGGGAGGCCATCACAACCTGAGAAAGTTCTGAAGGCAAGCCCCTGTGCTGATAGCTTAGCTCAGTTCTTCAAGGCCAAGGTCCATCTATAACCCTGTGGCACCAGAAATCTGCACTAGGAATACCGTCACCATCTCCATGACCACCGCTGAGCTGAAAGTGGGGGATAGGAGGGGGTAAGTTAAAATGCACTGATGCTCTCTTATAGAATTTCAGCAGCTGCTTTCTTCATTAAGTATTCTCCTACTTATCACAAATTTGCATTAGGTCCCTGAGTTTCAAAAAAGTTGATTCGGACAGTCTTTGCTAGCTTAATCATTGCTTCAGTGGAGGCAAAGTTTTGGAATTTCCAACTTTGCCATTTTGGGTGATGATGCTCTCATCAGGTACCATTTTTTTAAAACCACTCCAAACCTTAACCCATTACCCATTTAACTGCATCCAATATTTTTTAGTGTTTAACTTCCAAACTGCTTTTACAGGCTCATTGACTTATTTTCCCCCACCCCCCTTTCCACTTTCTTCTATTGTTACATTTGAGCACATATATTGTACTATGAATTTCATAGTTTATTTTCTCACAGAGGTCTTTTGCTCAGAATGCCTTTCTTCCCTAGTATTTGTTTAATATGAATTTAATGATCCACATGCTCAACTGTTCTCTTTTCTAAGAAGCATCTCCTAGTAGTACATCTAGGCATAAAATAATTGCTCCCTGTTTTTCTTCTTTTATGTATGGTTTTGTATGTTAGAGAAGCAAATACTTGCATTCCAGGGGAACAGATAACTGTAAAGATTTCTGTTATTTGTATTGTATTATAGTAACCATCTTTACATCTGACCAAAGAATCTTATGTTAACTTTTCCTTATTAATCTCCTCAAATATTCTTTGGACTGGTTTTAATCGTTTTTTTTTTTTTTTAGTTTCTGCTTTATAAAAAAGTGAATCAGTTATACATATACATCTGTTCCCATATCCCTTCCCTCTTGCATCTCCCTCCCTCCCACACGCCCTATCTCACCCCTCCAGGAGGTCACAAAGCACCTAGCTGATCTCCCTGTGCTATGCGGCTGCTTCCCACTAGCTATCTACCTTACGTTTGGTAGTATATATATGTCCATGCCTCTCTCTTGCTTTGTCACAGCTTACCTTTCCCCCTCCCCATATCCTCAAGTCCATTCTCAAGTAGGTCTGTGTCTTTATTCCCGTTTTACCCCTAGGTTCTTCATGACATTTTTTTTTCTTAAATTCCATATATATGTGTTAGCATACAGTATTTGTCTTTCTCTTTTTGACTTACTTCACTCTGTATGACAAACTCTAGGTCTATCCACCTCATTACAAATAGCTCCGTTTCGTTTCTTTGTATGGCTGAGTAATATTCCATTGTATATATGTGCCACATCTTCTTTATCTATGCATCCGATGATGGACACTTAGGTTGTTTCCATCTCTGGGCTATTGTAAATAGAGATGCAATGAACATTTTGGTACATGTCTCTTTTTGAATTATGGTTTTCTCAGGGTATATGCTCAGTACTGGGATTGCTGAGTCATATGGTAGTTTTATTTGTAGTTTATTAAGGAACCTCCATACTGTTCTCCATAGTCGCTGTACCAATTCACATTCCCACCAGCAGTGCAAGAGTGTTCCCTTTTCTCCACACCCTCTCCAGCATTTATTGTTTCTAGATTTTTTGATGATGGCCATTCTGATTGGTGTGAGATGATATCTCATTGTAGTTTTGACTTGCATTTCTCTAATGATTAATGATGTTGAGCATTCTTTTATGTGTTTGTTGGCAATCTGTATATCTTCTTTGGAGAAATGCCTATTTAGGTCTTCTGCCCATTTTTGGATTGGGTTGTTTGTTTTTTTGTTATTGAGCTGCATGAGCTGCTTGTAAATTTTGGAGATTAATCCTTTGTCAGTTGCTTCATTTGCAAATATTTCTCCCATTCTGAGGGTTGGCTTTTCCTCTTGTTTATGGTTTCCTTTGCTGTACAAAAGCTTTGAAGTTTCATTAGGTCCCATGTGTTTGTTTTTGTCTTTATTTCCATTTCTCTAGGAGGTGGGTCAAAAAGGATCTTGATGTGATTTATGTCATTGAGTGTTCTGCCTATGTTTTCCTTTAAGAGTTTGATAGTTTCTGGACTTACATTTAGGTCCTTAATCCATTTTGAGCTTATTTTTCTGTATGATGTTAGGGAGTGATCTAATCTCATACTTTTACCTGTACCTGTCCAGTTTTCCCAGCACCACTTATTGAAGAGGCTGCCCTTTCTCCACTGTATATTCCTGCCTCCTTTATCAAAGATAAGGTGACCATATGTGTGTGGGTTTGTGCCTCGGCTTTCTATCCTGTTCCATTGATCTATATTTCTGTTTTTGTGCCAGTACTATACTGTCTTGATTACTGTAGCTTTGTAGTATAGTCTGAAGTCAGGGAGCCTGATTCCTCCAGCTCCGCTTTTTGTTCTCAAGATTGCTTTGGCTATTCTGGGTCTTTTGTTTTTCCAAATACATTTTGAAATTTTTTGTTCTATTTCTGTGAAAAAAGCCAGTGGTATTTTGATAGAGATTGCACTGAATCTGTAGATTGCTTTGGGTAGTAGAGTCATTTTCACAATATTGATTGTTCCAATCCAGGAACATGGTATCTCTCTCCATCTATTTGTATAATCTTTAATTTCTTTCATCAGTGTCTTATAATTTTCTGCATACAGGTCTTTTGGCTCCTTAGGTAGGTTTATTCCTAGATACTTTACTCTTTTTGTTGCAGTGGTAAATGGGAGTGTTTTCTTGATTTCACTTTCAGATTTTTCATCATTAGTGTACAGGAATGCCAGAGATTTCTGTGCATTAATTTTGTATCCTGCTACTTTACCAAATTCATTGATTAGCTCTAGTAGTTTTCTGGTAGCATCTTTAGGATTCTCTATGTATAGTATCATGTCATCTGCAAACAGTGACAGCTTTACTTCTTTTCTGATTTGGATTCCTTTTATTTCCTTTTCTTCTCTGATTGCTGTGGCTAAAACTTCCAAAGCTATGTTGAATAAGAGTGGTGAGAGTGGGCAACCTTGTCTTGTTCCTGATCTTAGTGGAAATGCTTTCAGTTTTTCACCATTGAGGATGATGTTGGCTTTGGGTTTGTCATATATGGCCTTTATTATGTTAAGGAAAGTTCCCTCTAAGCCTATTTTCTGCAGGGTTTTTATCATAAATGGGTGTTCAATTTTGTCGAAAGCTTTCTCTGCATCTATTGAGATGATCATATGGTTTTTCTCCTTCAATTTGTTAATATGGTGTATCACGTTGATTGATTTGCATATATTGAAGAATCCTTGCATTCCAGGAATAAACCCCACTTGATCATGGTGTATGATCCTTTTAAATGCTATTGGATTCTGTTTGCTAGTATTTTGTTGAAGATTTTTGCATCTATGTTCATCAGTGATATTGGCCTGTAGTTTTCTTTCTTTGTGACATCCTTGTCTGGTTTTGGTATCAAGGTGTTGGTGGCCTCGTAGAATGAGTTTGGGAGTATTCCTCCCTCTGCTATATTTTGGAAGAGATTGAGAAGGAGAGGTGTTATGTCTTCTCTAAAGGTTTGAAAGAATTCGCCTGTGAAGCCATCTGGTACTGGGCTTTTGTTTGTTGCAAGATTTTTAATCACAGTTTCAATTTCAGTGCTTGTGATTGGTCTATTCATATTTTCTATTTCTTCCTGATTCAGTTTTGGCAGGTTGTACATTTCTAAGAATTTGTCCATTTCTTCCAGGTTGTCCATTTTATTGGTATAGAGTTGCTTGTAGTAATCTCTCATGATCTTTTGTATTTCTGTAGCGTCAGTTGTTACTTCTCCTTTTTGATTTCTAATTCTATTGATTTGAGTCTTCTCCCTTTTTTTCTTGATGAGACTGGCTAATGGTTTATCAATTTTGTTTATCTTCTTAAAGAACCAGCTTTTAGTTTTATTGATCTTTGCTATCGTTTCCTTCTTTTCTTTTTCATTTATTTCTGATCTGATCTTTATGATTTATTTCCTTCTGCTAACTTTGGGGTTTTTTTGTTCTTCTTTCTCTAATTACTTTAGGTGCAAGGTCTGGTTGTTTACTCTAGATGTTTCTTGTTTCTTAAGGTGGGATTGTATTTCTATAAACTTCCCTCTTAGAACAGCTTTTGCTGCATCCCATAGGTTTTGGGTCATCGTGTCTCCATTGTCATTTGTTTCCAGGTATTATTTTATTTGCTTTTTGATTTCTTCAGTGATCACTTCGTTATTGAGTAGTGTATTGTTTAGCCTCCATGTGTTTGTATTTTTTACAGATCTTTTCCTGTAATTGATATCTAGTCTCATAGCATTGTGGTCGGAAAAGGTACTTGATACAATTTTAATTTTCTTAAATTTACCAAGGCTTGATTTGTGACCCAAGATATGATCTATCCTGGAGAATGTTCCATGAGAAGTTGAGAAAAATGTGTATTCTGTTGTTTTTGGATGGAATGTCCTATAAATATCAATTAAGTCCATCTTGTTTAATGTATCATTTAAAGCTTGTGTTTCCTTATTTATTTTCATTTTGGATGATCTGTCCATTGGTGAAAGTGGGGTGTTAAAGTCCCCTACTCTGAATGTATTACTGTCGATTTCCCCTTTTATGCCTGTTAGTATTTGCCTTATGTATTGAGGTGCTCCTATGTTGGGTGCATAAATATTTACAATTGTTATATCTTCTTCTTGGATCGATCACTTGATCATTATGTAGTGTCCTTCTTTGTCTCTTCTAATAGTCTTTATTTTAAAGTCTATTTTGTCTGATATGAGAATTGCTACTCCAGCTTTCTTGTGATTTCCATTTGCATGGAATATCTTTTTCCATCCCCTTACTTTCAGTCTGTATGTGTCCCTAGGTCTGAAGTGGGTCTCTTGTAGACAGCATATATATGGGTCTTGTTTTTGTATCCATTCAGCCAATCTGTGTCTTTAGGTGGGAGCATTTAGTCCATTTACATTTAAGGTAATTATCAATATGTATGTCCCTATTCCCATTTTATTAATTGTTTTGGGTTTGTTATTGTAGGTATTTTCCTTCTATTGTGTTTCTTGCCTAGAGAAGTTCCTTTAGCATTTGTTGTAAAGCTGGTTTGGTGGTGCTGAACTCTCTCAGCTTTTGCTTGTCTGTAAGGTTTTAATTTCTCCATCAAACCCGAATGAGATCCTTGCTGGGTAGAATAATCTTGGTTGCAGGTTTTTCTCATTCATCACTTTAAATATGTCCTGCCACTGCCTTCTGGCTTGTAGAGTTTCTGCAGAAACATCACTTGTTAACCTTATGGGGATTCCCTTGTGTGTTATTTGTTGTTTTTCCCTTGCTGCTTTTAATATGTTTTCTTTGTGTTTAATTTTTGACAGTTTGATTAATATGTGTCTTGGCGTATTTCTCCTTGGATTTATTCTGTATGGGACTCTCTGTGCCTCCTGGACTTGATTAACTATTTCCTTTCCCATATTAGGGAAGTTTTCAACTATAATCTCTTCAAATATTTTCTCAATCCCTTTCTTTTTCTCTTCTTCTTCTGGAACCCCTATAATTCGAATGGTGGTGCATTTAATGTTTTCACAGAGGTCTCTGAGACTGTCCTCAGTTCTTTTCATTCTTTTTTCTTTATTCTGCTCTGCAGCAGTTATTTCCACTATTTTACCTTCCACGTCACTTATCCTTTCTTCTGCCTCAGTTATTCTGCTATTGATCCCATCTAGAGTATTTTTAATTTCATTTATTGTGTTGCTCATCATTGCTTGATTTATCTTTAGTTCTTCTAGGTCCTTGTTAACTGTTTCTTGCATTTTGTCTATTCTATTTCCAAGATTTTGGATCATCTTTACTATCATTATTCTGAATTCTTTTTCAGGTCGACTGCATATTTCCTCTTCATTTGTTAGGTCTGGTGGGTATTCATCTTGCTCCTTCTCCTGCTGTGTGTTTTCCTGTTTTCTCATTTTGCTTATCTTACTGTGTTTGTGGTCTCCTTTTTGCAGGCTGCAGGTTCGTAGTTCCTGTTGTTTTTGGTGTTTGTCCCCAGTGGCTAAGGTTGTTTCCGTGGGTTGTGTAGTCTTCCTGTTGGAGGGGACTGGTGCCTGTGTTCTGGTGGATGAGGCTAGATCTTGTCTTTCTGGTGGACAGGTCCACGTATGGTGGTGTGTTTTGGGGTCTGTGGCCTTATGTTTTTAGGCAGCCTCTCTGCTAATGGGTGGGGTTGTTTTCCTGTCTTGCTAGTTGTTTGGCATAGGGTGTCCAGCACTGTAGCTTGCTGGTCATTGAGTGAAGCTAGGTGCTGGTGTTGAGATGGAGATCTCTGGGAGATTTTCGCCGTTTGATATTATGTGGAGCTGGGAGGTGTCATGTGCACCAGTGCCCTGAAGTTGGCTCTCCCACCTCAGAGGCACAGCACTGACTCCTGGCTGCAGCACCAAGAGCCTTTCATCCACCTGGCTCAGAATAAAAGGGAGAAAAATTAGAAAGAAAGAATTAGAAGTAGAAAGAAAGAAAGATAGAAAGCAAGCAAGCAAGAAAGAAAGACAGGATGGAGGGAGGGAGGAAGGAGGGAAGGTAGGGAAAAGAGAAAGAGAGAATACAAAGTAAAATATAATAAAGTATGATAAAATATAATAGAGTTATTAAAATAAAAAATAATTATTATAAAAAATATTAAAAAACGGACGGATAGAATCCTGGGACAAATTGTGGAAGCAAAGCTATACAGACAAAATCTCACACAGAAGCATACACATACACATTCACAAAAAGAGGAAAAGCGGAAAAAATCATAAATCTTGCTCTCAAAGTCCACCTCCTCAATTTGGGATAATTCATTGTAAAAAGAGGAAAAGGGGAAAAAAATCATAAATCTTGTTCTCAAAGTCCACCTCCTCAATTTGGGATGATTCGTTGTCTATTCATGTATTCTACAGATGCAGGGTACATCAAATTGATGGTGGAGCATTAATCCGCTGCTTCTGAGGCTGCTGGGAGAGATTTCCCTTTCTCTTCTTTGTTCGCACAGCTCCCGGGGCTCAGCTTTGGATTCGGCCCCGCCTCTGCGTGTAGGTCGCTGGAGGGCGTCTATTCTTCACTCAGAAAGGACGGGGTTAAAGGAGCCGCTGATTCGGGGGCTCTGGCTCACTCAGGCTGGGGGGAGGGAGGGGTACGGATGCGGGGTGAGCCTGCGGCGGCAGAGGTCAGCATGATGTTGTACCAGCCTGTTGTGTGCTGTACATTCTCCCGGGTAAATTGTCCCTGGATCACGGGACCCTGACAGTGGTGGGCTGCACAGACTCCCGGAAGGGAGGTGTGGAGAGTGACCTGTGCTCGCACACAGGCTTCTTGACAGCGGCAGCAGCAGCCTTAGCATCCCACGTCCATCTCTAGGGTCCACGCTGTTAGCCACGGCTCACGCCCATCTCTGGAGCCCCTTTAAGCAACACTCTTAATCCCTCTCTTCGCACACCAGGAAACAAAGAGGGAAGAAAAAGTCTCTTGTCTCTTCCGCAGCTCCAGACTTTTTCCCGGACTCCCTCCCGGCCAGCCGTGGTGCAGTAACCGCCTTGGTGGCTGTGTTCACGCCACCAACCTCAGTCCTCTCCCTGCGCTCCGACCGAAACCCGAGCCTCAGCTCCCAGCCCCACCCGCCCCGGTGGGCGAGCAGACAAGCCCCTCAGGCTGGTGAGTGCCGGTCAGCACCGATCCTCTGTGCAGGAATCTCCCCGCTGTGCCCTCCGCACCCCTGTGGCTGCGCTCTCCTCCGCGGCACCGAAGCTTCCCCTTCTGCCACCCGCAGTCTCCGCCCGCGAAGGGGCTCCTAGTGTGTGGAAACCTTTCCTCCTTCACGGCTCCCTCCCACTGGTGCAGGTCCCGTCCCTATCCTTTTGTCTCTGTTTATTCTTTTTTCTTTTGCCCTACCCAGGTACGTGGGGAGTTTCTTGCCTTTTTGGGGGTATGAGGTCTTCTGCCAGCATTCAGTAGGTGTTCTGTAGGAGTTGTTCCACGTGTAGATTAATTTCTTGTGTATCTGTGGGTAGGAAGGTGATCTCCGTGTCTTACTCTTCCGCCATCTTCCTAAACTCCCCTGATTTTAATCTTTTGTGTGTTTTCTCATTAGGTTTAGAGGTTCTATTGAGATGGTCAAGCAGATTCACCTGATCTGTTGTTGGCAAATTGAACTTATGGTTATTAAAAGCCCAGACATATAATTTTTGGACTCCCAGAGCAAATTCCAAATGGCAATTGAACTTTAATTTTACCAACTAGCTACTTTTTTTTTGCCTTACACAATTATGTTTTTGTTCTGTTTTTGATTTCACAGAGCCAATAAATTATACCGGTAAAAGATAGTACATTTTGGGAACTTGTTTTTATGGACCGACCATTTGGTGATCTCTGTCTGATAGATGATGAATATTTAGTATCTGTTAAGTGTGAGATGATGGAGAATCTGGTTTGTTTTCATGATTAATATCTGTTCATTTATTTATGAGATCAAGACAATTAAGACTTATATACTCAGTTGGAAGGACAGCATGTCTTTGATATCTGACCTGGTGAATTTTTATGTTTCTATGTCTACCTTTGCCCTGTGACTATGATATGCCACTGTGGCTGAAACGTCTCTGTGTGTCTGATGTCCATGTGATTGCAAATAGGAAAGGCTTTTATCTCTCATGGGTGAGGGTAAAATGTTTTCTTAACTTCAGAGGCTATTAATAAATTAGATTATTGTCAGTTGAATCATAGGAGCTCTGTTCTTATTTGTATAGAAAAATAAGGGCCTATAGAAATCTAACTTTCCCAAGTTCTATGGAAAATTAGAAAACTGAACTTCCCATACTTTAAAATTTCTAGCCTTAAAAAATGTGTCTAGATCAGAAATATTTTAAAAATCCAACTTTACAAAATTAAGATGAGGCATTCACAAACCAACTGGTTTAATAATCTTGATTAAAGACACAGCTTTATGTTTTTTTGCCTGTGATAACACAATAACACATTTTACTTTTTAGAAGATTTAGGTTTGCTCTCTTATGAAGATACAAGTTAATCAATACATCTTAAATTTCTTATGTTGGCTTACTGATCAAATAAGATAACTTTACTCCTAAATACCTTTTAATGTTGTTAAAAATTCCAATTTGTATTCAACTAAATTGAATGATAATTTTTACCAGTGTATTAATAATGTCTGTTATGCTTTGTATTATGTCTGATTAATTATGAATTTCAACATACTTAGGAACTGTCTGCCCTGTACTAATATTAAACTGAGTTAATTAATGGATATTATAGGATACTTAGATTATTTCTATATATGACTGGATACTGAAACATTGACCAATTAACAATTTTAAGTTTAGGTACTTTTGTTTTTCTTATATTTTATAGACGGGCTTTATCTGTGGGTCAAGTTAATGATTTTTTTCTTATTTAAGTAGTTATCAAAGGAATATATGTAGTGGCAGGTATAACTTCTGTCCTTTGATAAAATACTTATAAGTGACAGATTGTTCTCAATTATCTTCCTCCTAGTTTTATATGTGATAGAGAAAGTTTTACTTTGGGTTATAATTTTTAGTTATATAGAGAATTGAGTTTATGAGTAGAATGATTGTGACAAAAAATATGATTTTTTATCTATGATCATGTATGCGCTTTTGTTTTCCATTAAAATATGGAGAATAACTTTTTCTAATATAGTAGTAATTTGTTCCAGAATATGAAACAAGAAATACAGAGAAAGAAAACTTGAGGAAGCTTAACAGGCTACAGAAGATTTGAGGAGAGTAAATTTTATTTTCATAGTTTTATATGTGAGTCTGAAAATAAGCTATCAAATGTGTTGGAAATATTTGCAAATTTTTTTGTGTTTTAAATTTTAAAATTGTGCACCTTATAAAAAGGCCCAAGAGATTTGTTAGTGACCCTGCTTTGCACAGTATGTTCATATTATAGCAGAAATATTCATCAAACCCTTGTGAAAGAGCTCTATATTGTATGTACTATACTTAGCACATAATTTTACTCCTCTGTTATGATATTATTATTAATATAATAAATTGATAAGAGCTATTCAGTCTTGTTATCAAACAGATTTCTGCCCCTCTTATGCTTGTCGGAAGCTCTTCTGTGTCCTACAAGTCAGAACATTTGAATTTGTGAAACTCTAGCCACAAACTAAAATTTAAGGAAAGGAGAGCTGGAGCCTTGTGGAAAGGACTCACCAGGGACTCTGAACTTTTGGTGCTTCAAATAATAGACAGTAGGGTAAAGGAGTCCAAACACAATTTGCCTGGAGAATTTTCAGAATGAGCCAGCCAGGTTTTCCAGGTAGCAGCAGACATACTTCATGAAAGCAGATTATTGACCCCAAATCTAGAAAAAATATTAATTTCATAGAACTGAATGAACTGATGAAGGAAATTTAATTATAGTTATTTGCTTGTAGTGTTATTGATGCATTTTTTAGAGCTTTACTGAGATGTGACATACATACCTGAACTTGGATAAACACTACCCTTTTTCTGAACATTTGATATAAATGGAATCATACACTATGTGACTTTTTGTGCTTGGCTTCTTCACTTTGCATGTTTTTGAGGTTCATCTATGTTGTATTATGTTATTAGGAGCAAAAACCTCTCTGCTGTTGGATAATAATTCATTATGTGGATAGGTCACACTTATTTTAATGTATCCACCAGGTGATGGACATTTGAATTTTTTCCACATTTTGAGTGTCATGAATACACAAGATTTAGTATAGTGATATATTTCCATTTTTCTTGGATAAATACATAGAAGTGGAATTACTGGGTCATATAATATGCTCAATTTTTTAGGAAATTACCAAACAGTTTGCTAAAGTGAAAATAGCATCTTATGTTTCTGCCTACAGCGTGGGAGGGTTCCAGCTTCTCCACATGATCAAGAACACTTGGTATGTGGATCTGTTTGATAACAGCCTTATAGTTCACATGTCATGGTGTCTCATTCTGTTGGAAGTTATCTCCCTAATTACTGTTGATATTGAGCACAGAAGGCAGAGTGACTGGATTAGCAAAAACAATTTTGAAAAATAACCAAAGACGAAAGCTGGAGGAATCACATTACCCAACTTCAAAAGTTACTCTATGCCTGAAGCAAGTAAATGTTGGAAGAGGATGGGACACATAGACCAATGGAACAGACGGGAAAGTCTAGAAAGAGACCCAGGTGACCCAAGTGATTTTAAGAAACGTGCAAAAGCAACTCACTGGGGCTGGAGTAACTGGACATAAATAGGACAAACAAACAAACTTCAGTGTAATTTTCACACTTTATTAAAAATTGAAAATGGATTATAAGTATAAATGTAAAATGAAACACTATAAAACCTTTACAAGAGAACAGAGGAGAAAATATCTGTGACCCAAGTTTAGGCAAAGGGTTCTTAGATGTGATCCTTAAAACATAACCCATAAAGGAAAACAATCAAACTGTAAATTGGACTGCATCAAAATGAAAGCCTTTTGCTCTGTGAGACACTCTGTTAAGAAAATGAAAAGGTAAGTCACAGATTGGAAGAAATTATTTAAAAATCACATCATCAGTTAGGGAATTTATACCCAGAATATATAACGAACACGCTAAATTCAATGGTAAGGAAATAAAAAATCCAATTAGAAAATTGCCCCAAAATTTAAAGTGACACTTGAACAAAGAAGATATATAAATAGCAAATGAGTACATGAAAAGATGTTCAACATAATTAGCCATTAGGTAAGTGTAATTTAAAATCATGATCATGTAACATGCACACACATTAGAAGAGTAAAAAAAAACAAAACCCAAAAAACAAAACAAAGCAAGGCAAGACAAAATAACTAAGTTCCAAAAGCTGAGGAGGATGCAGAGAAGCTGGATCTTCCATGCATTTTTTTGGAAATGTCAAATTGTACAGATGCTCTAGAAAATAGTTTAGGGTTTCTTATAAAACAAAACTAAACTCAGCTTAACACCTGGCATAACAATCACACTCCTGGGCATTTCTTTTAGAAAAATGAAGACTTAAGTTCATTTAAAAACCTGTCTATGAATGTTTATAGCAACTCTCTTTGTAATAATCAAAAACTGGAAACCACTCAAATGCCTTTCAGTGGGTAAATGGATAAATCGTGGTACCTCCCTACCATGGAATATAACTCTGCAGTAATAAGAAAACAAGCTACTGATACACTCAAAAAAGCAAAAAAAAACTTTATATAAAAATGTTAACAATATTTTTTCTCTAGTGAGGTAACTTAGTAAGTGGTAGTGTGGAGATGTATAAAGCTTTCAATATTTCTGTATTGGATAATAACTTTTTTTACAGTAAGAATGAGTTGATGAAAATAATTAAAAGGAAGCACCATTTGCTAAAGAAATAAGCAAACAGTAATTCTGGTTTATGAATCAGTGTCTTTTGAGATCAATTTCTAGGAACTTGTCTTCTGAATTCAAAATCTCTTTAACACACTCAATTTCTTGCTGCTTCTTCATAAGCTCATTTTAGAGAAATTTGTAATTTATTTTTGAAATACCCTTTGGTTTAAATGATCTTCTAGAAATTGCCAAATTTCAGCAGGTTAAAACTACCAGTATCTCCAGTATGGTACTGGCACAAAAAGAGAAATATAGATCAATGGAACAGGATAGAAAACCCAGATATAAACCCACGCACATAGGTCACCTTATCTTTGATAAAGGAGGCAAGAATGTACAATAGAGAAAAGATAGACTCTTCAATAAATGGTGCTGGGAAAACTGGACAGCTAAATGAAAAAGAATGAAATTAGAACACTCCCTAACCATACACAAAAATAACCTCAAAATGGATTTAAGACCTAAATGTAAAGCCAGACACTATAAAACTCTTAGAGGAAAACATAGGCAGAACACTCCATGACATAAATCACAGCAAGATCCTTTTTGACCCACCTCCTAGAGAAATGGAAATAAAAACAAAAATAAACAAATGGGACCCAATGAAACTTCAAAGCTTTTGCACAGCAAAGGAAACCATAAACAAGACTAAAAGGCAACCCTCAGAATGGGAGAAAATATATGCAAATGAAGCAACTGACAAAGGATTAATCTCCAAAATATACAAGCAGCTCATGCAGCTCAATATCAAAAAACAAAACAAAAACAAAAACAACCAAATCCAGATATGGGCAGAAGACCTAATAGACATTTCTCCAAAGAAGATATACAGATTGCCAACAAACACATGAAAGGATGCTCAACATCAATAATCATTAGAAAAATTCAAATCAAAACTACAATGAAGTATCACCTCCCAGCAGTCAGAATGGCCATCATCAAAAAATCTACAAACAGTAAATGCTCGAGAGGGTATGGAGAAAAGTAAACCCTCTTATACTGTTGTTGGGAATGTAAATTGATACGGTCACTATGGAGAACAGTATGGAGATTCCTTTAAAAACTAAAAATAGAACTACCATATGACCCAGCAATCCACTACTGGGCACATACCTTGAGAAAACCATAATTCAAAAGAGTTACGTACCACGATATTCATTGCAACTCTATATACAATAGCCAGGGTACGGAAGCAACCTAAATGTCCATTGACAGATGAATAGACAAAGAAGATGTGGCACATGTATACAACGGAATATTACTCAGCCATAAAAAGAAGTGAAATTGTGTTATTTGTAGAGAGGTGGATGGACCTAGAGTCTGTCATACAGAGTGAAGTAAGTCAGAAAAAGAAAAAGAAATACTGTATGCTAACACATATATATGGAATCTAAAAAAAAAAAAAAAGATCTGAAGAACCTAGGCGCAGGACAGGAATAAAGATGCAGACATAGAGAATGGACCTGAGGACATGGGGAGAGGGAAGGGTAAGCTGGGACGAAGTGAGAGAGTGGCATGGACATATATACACTACCAAACGTAAAATTGATAGCTAGTGGGAAGCAGCCACATAGCACAGGGAGATCAGCTCGGTGCTTTGTGTCCACCTAGAGGGGTGGAATAGAGAGGGTGGGAGGCAGATGCAAGAGGGAGGGGACATGGGGATATATGCTTATGTATAGTTGATTCACTTTGTTATACAGCAGAAGCTAACACACCATTGTAAAGCAATTATACTCCAATAATGATGTTTTAAAAAAATAATTAATTAATTTAAAAAAATCTGCCCTAACTTACAGGGATATTAAAAATGACTAATAAAATAAAGCTCCTTAAAATATGAAAAAAAAAAGCCTATCAGTATCTCAGTTGAGGAGCTGTGTGAAAAGATGTTTTCTCTCTGAAGCCTTGGGAATTTAGTCCATCACTTTTACCCTGAATTTTATTCTACTTTTCTGTTGCTGAACTGTCCTCCCTCTTCCCAGACTGAGCCCTCCTCAAGAGTGATGCTTTCCAGGTCTCCCTAAATAACTGATTGTAACAAACGTGGAGACAAGATAATCCTTTTGTACTGTTATTTTTTGGGGGGGGCATGATTACTAATTTAGAGTGAGAGATTTTAAGGCTTCCCTATGCCTACATTATACAAAGCTTATTTTAGTTTGAAAATAATGGAAACACATTTCTACATATCTAGATCCCTGCACAAAATAGTTCTGAACTAATTGCAAATTAAACGTATGTAATGTCACCCTTTCCTCAGATCCTCAACACCTCTGTCGGTGTGGTAGGGAGGGGGTGCATGGATGGGATACTGCCGGTGCGGCCCCCAGGGCTAAAAGGTGTCGTAGATCATGGATGGCAGAGGGCAGGGCTAGACTGCTCAGAGAGAGAAGACTTTGTCCCAGACTGAAGGACATCACTTGAGGGCCTGTGTCATGTCCCCTCCACCCAGGGTCCAGCCTGTTTCCTCAATTTTCCTGTGTTGGTGGGTCTGACCTTTAAGTGGGAGGCTGAGTCACCCTTCATGGATTTCTAAAACCATCATTTCTAAGAGAGATCAGGAAATGATTCCAAAGAGAAGTCTTCAAAAACCTGGTTTTTCACTGCAAAACGTTCTCCATCACAGGGGCATCGCCAGCAAGAAGAACAGCTCTGTCTGCAACATGAATTCTGGGCTGTTTGCTCAGGGTCTGAAAGCCCATGTCCACCCACCAAAGCCAGGTTATGCCCACTAGGTTTGTTCCTATGGGATAGCTTTATTCTTCACTAAGGATTTCCCCATGAGAATAGTATCCCTGAAGCTTGAGGTTCATTAAGGAAATGTTTCCAAAACCCAGATTCCATACGTGTATTTTATACATGAAACATGCTAACTCTTAGTCACGTGTGTGGTGAACAGATATGACTATGGCTAAGATGCTGAAGCTGCAGACACCCTCTCCTGTCCTGGACTCAGGAGGGGGCATGGGGCCCCCAGCAGGTGAGTCACCCTGTAAATGTTTCCACACTTCAGCCCAGATGGATTTGACCACCATGAGCCAAGGGAGTTCGTTTGCTGAGTGGAGGCCGGCCTCACCCCTGAGCTCAGAAGAGGTTTAGTTTCCTTCTTGGGTTGTTGCCCCTGTAACCACACCTTAGTAGTAGCTGGGAAAGGAAGCTGGAGGAAAAATTCTACAAAACAATAAAAGTGGCATTTCCTGCTAAAATCTCAAACAGAATTGGCTCATTTTCCTTTGCTTAATAAACTGACAGTAATAAAGAAGACCAAAAATCAGAAAAATAAATCAAGTTTAATAGAAGTAAAAAGCAGGACTAAATGTTTATGTATAGCTGATTCACTTTGTGAATGTTAAAGGCTGTGACAATTGGATCTGGCTTCTAAATTTTTAAAATTCTTGTACAATTTTTAAAGGTTACTTTCCACTTACAGTTATTATAAAATATTGGCTATATTCCCTGTGTTGTACAACACATCCTTGAGCCTGTCTTACACCCAGTAGGTTGTACCTCCCCCTCCTCCCACCCCTATATTGCCCCCCGCCCACTGGTAACCACTAATTTGCTCTCTATATCTGTTAGTCTGTTTCTTTTATGTTATATTCACTAGTTTGTTGTATTTTCTTTAGATTCCACATATAAATGGTATCATACAGTATTTGTCTTTTTTTTTTTTTTTTTTTTTTGCGGCATGCGGGCCTCTCACTCTTGTGGCCTCTCCCGTTGTGGAGCACAGGCTCCGGACACGCAGGCTCAGCGGCCATAGCTCACGGGTCCAGCCACTCTGCGGCATATGGGATCTTCCCGGACCAGGGCACGAACCCGTGTCCCCTGTATCGGCAGGCGGACTCTCAACCACTGCGCCACCAGGGAAGCCCAGTATTTGTCTTTTTTGTCTGACTTATTTCACTAAAGCATAATGCCCTCCAAGTCTATCCGTGTTGCTGCAACTGGCAAAATTTCATTCTTTTTTATGTATGACTGAGTAATATTCCATTGTATATATAAACCGTATTTTCTTTATCCATTGATCTGTTGATGGACAACTAGGTTGCTTCCATATCTTAATAATTGTAAATAATGCTGCTATGAACATTGAGGTGCATGTATCATTTTGAATTAGTGGATTTTTTTTGGATTTATACTCAGCAGAGGAATTCCTGGGTCATATGGTAACTCTATTTTTAATTTTTTGAGAAGCCTCCATACTGTTTTCCACAGTGGCTGCACCAATTTATATTCCCACCAACAGTGCAGGAGGATTCCCTTTTCTCCACATCCTCGCCAACATTTGTTATTTGTAGACTTTTTGATCGTAGCCATTCTGACAGGTGTGGGGTGACATCTCATTTTGGTTTTGATTTGCGTTTCCCTGATAATTAGTAATGTTGAGTATGTTTTCATGTGCCTGTTGGCCATCTACATTTCCTCTTTGGAAAAATGTCTATTCAGTTCTTCTGCCCATTTTGGATCTGGTTTTGATGGTGGGGAAGCCGGGGATGGAGGAAAGCTCCTTGGATGGTCTATAGAAGTAAACTGTGCATCCTCTCTACACCAATAATCCATATCTAGTTTGGAAAATTCACTTGATTGGTGCTGGGTATCTTTCAGCCTTCTTTGATATGGATAGATGGAAGATCTAAAGGACAGTCATGGTATATGTTGGAAAGCAAGCTGTCAGGCTATCAATAATAGAAAATGGGGGAGAGCAACGTGGGTGGCAATCAGCTGTGTAGCTAAGGATGTGGGTCAGCTGGAAATAGATAAATGTTGCATCACTACCTCAGAGATGAACAACTTAATGAGCCTTGCTGATGACCACACACAAGTTTAACTGGCCTGAAACAGACACATAACTGCGATCAGGGAAAAAGGCTTAGAGGACCATCTGAGATGCCTGTGAATAAACTAAATTTCCTATTTCTGCCTTAGATTGTACTTTAAAAAACAGTCGCCCTGTGATGGCTGTAATCTTCTTCCAAATTAACAAATGTGGGACCAATGTGAAGAAACTGTAAAAGGAACACATTTCGGCAAGTAGAATAGAGAAAAACAAGCAATGTGGTTTCCTTCAGGAGACAAGCAGACCAGAACTCTCCCCACAGCAGCATCCAGCAATTCCAGATACTGTAACCTCAGGTACATTTACAGAAATGGACCCTAATAAAGAGGAAATGCCTGTGTACCAGCAAGGCCATGGCATCTCTGAGGGCATAACCCCAAAGGCTAGCACAGGGGTTTAATACCGTGATGGGTCAGAAAAGGAGATATGGGAGCTTCAGCATACATGTCATGTAATGAAATTGTCAAATACACATAAAACAGGAGTTCTAGGGGAAGAGAAAGTGGAGAAAATGGACAGGCACGCTTCAAAGAGAAAATGGCTGATTTTATATGACTGAAAATCATGAATGCTAAGCTTGAAGAAACACAGTAAATGCTGAACTGGGTTAGTAAAAAGGTAATCTACACCTAGAAACATCATGGAGTGTCAGTGCACCACTGTAGGCAATAAAAATCTTAAAGACATCCACAATCTTAAAAACAAAACAAAGCCACCCCCCCAAAAAAAAAACACCCCAAAAATACAGTGGAACACCAAAGCCAACAAAAATGATTACGTTCTTCCCAAAGGAAGATAATGCCTGAGGATAATATGATATTTTCAAAGTGCTGAGGGAAACGAATCCTCTAAATTATGATTAAAGAACGAGGATGGAATAAAAGTCTTTCAAATGTTGACGTGTCTATAGTTCCATTCACAGACTGTGCAGGATATTGTTTACTGCATTCAGCATTCATTCTCAGCCCCCCCACACTTTTTTTGGTTTTAAAAAGTGCACATATAACAATGTTTGCAAAGGTTAAAAACTTATTTTTCCCAAATCCCTTAAAGCTGGGACTCGATATAATGTTGATTGTGCTGAGATCTCCTCACCTGAAATCTGCAAGGAAGAAGAGAGATGGGAGCCAGTTGCCTGTCAGACCTCAAGGGCATGATGCTTGAAGGGACTACGTTCACCCACATCCATCCTGAGTCAGAAGCTCCAGGCTGTGAGGACAGTTTTGTGGGTAACCATGACAGCCCCTATCCTGACATCCAGGTGCTAGTTGGCATGGTGAGCCCTCAAACTTAAGGATGGCTCAGATCTTCATTACAACTTTCCAATGGCATGTCTACCTTATGTTTCTGTAGAACAATAGAGTTTTCTGATACATGAGAAATGGGTCTTAGAGTCACAACAAAAAAGTTATGGTTTTAGAATAGAGAGAAGGGGGAAAATCACTCAACTAAATTAATAAAATCTTGGAGAACTTACTTTGGCTTCTCTGAATTGCACTTTAGTCATCTTGTCAGTAAACACAAGGAAACCATCTACTACATGCACACGGCTATACGTAAGATAGATAACTGACTAGGACTACTCTACAGCACAGGGAGCTCTGCTCAGTATATATATATATATATATATATTTACTGGTGTCATATACTGGTATACATGAATTCAAGGTATCTTCTGAAGTTAAATTCTATGATTTCAATGGCTCTAACACATCATTTATGAAGCAACTTTACCAATGTTCTTATTTTACTATTCTACTGCCAAAATAATTTGTGTTTTTCTTCTGCTGAAGCTGATAATTGGAAGTATGCCTTTCTTCTGAACTTCTGAGACATAACTAATATTTCTTAAGTCACCTGAATATGCTTCTGAATGGTAACATCGTCAAATTATAAACTGAGTAGGAATTTCATAAAAATTAAAACACCACTGCTCCTCCTTTATCCTATATCTTCCTTCTGCTATTTCACTTAAAAGCAGACTAAAGCTCTTTGGGATGAAATGGCAAAACTGCATCACTTTTCACTGTAAAATTCTATGCTATCATGTCTTCTCTGGATTATTGTCATTTCTTGTCACTGGAATGTGTCCTACATACTTTCAGTGGTCATCAGTATTCATAATGTCCAT
Source organism: Mesoplodon bidens (assembly GCF_964165515.1). Classification (NCBI taxonomy): domain Eukaryota; kingdom Metazoa; phylum Chordata; class Mammalia; order Artiodactyla; family Ziphiidae; genus Mesoplodon; species Mesoplodon bidens. The sequence continues at coordinate 1,348,676 of NC_138166.1, read as the reverse complement.
CGAGGAAGATTCATTTCTGGAAAATCACTATCATTATTGCAGCACCAAATCATGTTAGGCTCGGAATTACCAAGGAGCACACTTTTACCCAGACCCATTCTTTGCTGTCCTGCACAGCCCCCTCCTCAAATTACCTTTACTCTAATCTGAGACGTGGTAGAACCATCAGGTAACAGTTTACTATTCACTTCTTTCATGAGATCTGGATGAAACCATTGCAGGAGACAAGAGATATCAGAGTTGAAGTTCTTTTCTGTGTGTACAGTTCCCTTATTTCAACTTAGTTAAGACCAGGAGCTGAGGATCTGGATCTGAAGACTTCTACCTGGGAGACAATGCCCACTCTGGAAAGCTGATATTTGGGGATAAATGGATCAAGGCAAGGGAATGGACAGAGGTTTGCTGAGAGATTTGTTAATAAATCTTTATGTGACAGTCATTCATTATGTAATGATATATAGATATAGATATATATACACATGGTATTTGATTGAGCCTCACTGTAGTCACTTGAAATGGACATGGTCCAAATTTTATATTTGGAAAAGTACAGAAGAAATTTATTAACTTGTCCAGGTAAATTGTGGGCCTGGGATTTTAGCCTAGGTTTGCCTACCTTGGTCTATATTCATAGAAATGGAGTATAACTTAGTATGTAGACCCAGTGTTGGCCAAATGCTGTGAAAGATGGGCCTTGTAGATTGTCTCTGGAAATCATCCATATTCAAAAAACAAGAAATGAAAACTTAAACAACAACAACAACAAAACATCAACTAAACAGTGTGGAATTAAGCTGGAAGTAGGCTATGCCTATGTAGTGAAAAAAACAGCTTTTCTGCAAGAGAAACCTTTGCCCTCAGCTTCTGGGGGATGGTCCCTAGGCCCTGTAATGTCCTGCCTGAGTTCTGTGTCCTTGTTTCCTTGGGTCTCTGATCTCCAGACAGCCTAACATTGATTTATAATGTGGTTTTGGACCCTCTCAGATTCTGGTTTAAGCATCATTTTTATTTATTTATTTTTTGGCTATAGTTCTAATTTGTTTCCTTTGGCTATAACAAAACCATGACTGTAAGTATAGCACTTTTCTGAGTTCTGTGAGTTATTCTAGAAAATATCAAATTTAAAGGTGATTGTGGGACATCCCCCCAAATATTTAGCCTGCTGGTCTGAAGTGAGGTGGCCCTTGGGACCCCCGGCCTCCAGCTGGCATCGAAAGTGAGAGCAGCCCTGTGAGGACTGTTCCCTCAGATTCTGCAGTTGGTGTCCCAGAATTTGTGCTATTTTACTTCACTGCTGCCGAAGCTCACTGTGGCTTTTTTGTATTCTTGCAAGTGAAGGAAAATTGCTTCAGTGGTTCTGAGGTTAAATGCTGCCTCTAATATGTGGGTTGAGCCTACATCTTGTCTTTTTACAGCTCTCTCTATTCTTCAAATCCCCAGGAGAGAAGTGGGCGAAGTGAACGAAAATATACTAAGTGAAATACTCTTGATCAAAGAACACATGAAGACCCATTAAGCCATTCTACTCATCAAAAATGAACAATTATCAGCAGATATTATTTACTCTTCCTGGTTTGGTAAGTGAAAATTTATAAAAATGTATGTGCTCATTTACGTTGTGTGTGGGTTAGAATTTAGCAAAAGCTTTGAAGATAGAAAATTTGCAGTGTATTTCAGGAGTAAAAAAATAATAGAACTTTACCCCATATCTCCCTTACTATGGAGTCTCTCCTAAAGAATCAATAAAAATGCAGACAGACTTATCTGCAAAAAGACCATCCCAGTATTATTTATTTTATATACCAAGTACCCATATTGCTTAAAGAATTAAATTAAAATTATTAACCATTGATTAAACAATACAAACCCAATGAAAATGATGTTTAAAAAAAGAAGTAAGTGACTTGGAAAAAATGCAAGCTATAGTGTAAGTTGGAAATGTATATGAAGTACATATACAAAGTTTTCTAAGTTGCATGAAGAAATTAATGAGTAATGAAAAGATTGGAGAGAAACACATCAAAATCTCACCTATGTTTTAGCCTTTGGGTGGTGGATTGAGGGTGTGTTTATTGTTTTGTTCACTGAGCATGCATTAACTCTATAGAATAAATTTACTTCACGATTTAAGACATAGTCAATGTAGTATTTAAGATCCTCATCTATCTAGTTGTAAAGACTCTGTGACGGATTTCACAGGTCATGAAGCAGGTCATGACATGTCAACCCCGATAGACTCAGGTGTCCAAGTCTAAGTGGGACCAGAAATGTCTAAGTCTCAATGTGGGTCTTAACCCACCTGCATGTATTACCATGACTTGTTAAATCAGATCCATTAAATCAGAATCTCTTGGAAAGAATCCCTGGGGCCAGAGTTTTACAAAAACTTTTCAGGTGATTTTGTTGTGAAGTGGTGTTGAAATTCCCAGTCAAGAAAGAAAGCAGAAATTCCCAGTCCAGGGTACTGTAATAGTAAGATATAAAGCTGAGACAAAGCTAAAAGTCCTGAAAGAGTACACAGATTTCCAAAGGACTAAAGAAAGGTGCTTGAAAGGTGACAAAATTCCTTGGGGCTTGGAGCAGTTACTAAAATTGCATTAGAAAGTTGTATGATTATATGCTTTTCAGGACAGTGGCTATCCAAGAGTTTAGCAAGGAAGAGGCTGCACTGATCTTTCTAGACGTTGTGAATAAAGTGCTTTATAGGCAGTTAAATAACATAGCCTCCAACCTAAAGAATTAATGAGTGATAATACCCATTAGCATATTAAAGTTCCTTGAACTCTGTTTAATTTAGTTTAATCTAGGATTTCCTATTTTTCTTGGACATTAAACAATATCTTTCCTCATAATGACTATTTTGATGATATCTTGACCTAACTTACTGTGGAAATTTCTTTTATCTGCTACAGTTAGGGAGCTGGTCACATGACAGCCTCTTTGTCCATGTAGACCCCTCTTTCTGGAAGCGTTGAGGGGGGATTACTTGGGGAGCACAGGTGGGGACCCCTGTGTGCACACAGGAGTTCTGTTATAGTAAAGGAAGCCTGCTGTGATCAGGGGGCCAAGGTAAGAAAAAGGATTCCACTTTCCTAAAAGTTTCTCCCCAGTGGGAAGAAGAGTAATGGGTTCCAAAATAATTCCTCTGTATTTCCATCAAATGCGACTCTAATTTACCACCTATAATGATGAGGCAGGGAAAACTGGACTTAACCATATCCAATTATCCTCTCCTCCTGGAAACAGAGAAGGACTTCCCAGCCCTCTTGCCATTTTGTAGAGAGCACGTTTCTAGTTCCGTTGAAAAGGCTGGAAATGAAAGTGATTTGTGTCCTTTACTTTCAGAGGTATTTACGAACGAAGGCGATTCTTTTTAATGCCACCTGTCTTCCTTCACTGCAGAAAATATGAAGCTACATTTTGAGGCAGTGACATCTCAAGATTGCTCATTGGGTATAAAGCTTCAGTTACGCTGAACAAGTAAGTTCTGGATCTGCTCTGTACAACATAGTACCTACAGTTAAAAATATAATATTTGTGTATTGTGCAGTTCAAGATTTGTGGAGAGGGGAGATCTCATGTCAAGTGTTCTTACTACACACACACACACACACACACACACACACAAAGTGCACAAACAAACAACAACAAACCCCCCAAAACAGAGGGACACAAGAAAACTTTGGAGAAGTTAGGTATCTTTATTTCCTTGATGGTGGTGGTGGGATCTGAGGGTTTGCATTTTTGTATCAATTATATCTCAATAAAACTGTATTTTTTTTAAAGATTGAAGATTCTCCATCAGTCTCAGTGTCTGAGTAAGGAGAACATGTTGTGTCTACCTGCACTGGATGTGTAGCAGGAGCAGGAAATATGTATTTGGTGTGGTGTTGTCACCAGAAGAGTGCCCGGCTGCTCACTGCTCTAAAGCCAATAAAGAGGCAAGGTTGGTAGAAAGGAAAGTTTGCTTTAGTTCGGAGGCTGGTAACCAGGGGAAGGGTGGACTCATGTCCAAATGCCGACTGCCCTCCCCCCTGCCAATCTGTGGGCAAGAGCTTTTATAGGGAGACAGAAGGGGCCATTCAGAAACAGCACAGTCAGCTCTGGCAGTCATCTTGAAATTGGTCATTGGTGCTCTGATCAACATCATCTTGATTGTTTTAAATACAGTTAATCTTCATTTCCAGGGTGGGTTTGTTCCCATTTCTTTGAGGCCAATTATCGTAACTGTGGCAGCTTATGTCTTGGCTACAGTCTGGTCATCGTGAAGCTAACTTCTTCCACCTGGTCGGAGTTTCAGTATCTACAAAACAGCTCAAAGGACATGGCTCAGAGTGTTATCTATAGGCCTTGAAGAGGAACTAAAAGTCCTTGACTTTGCTTGGTGACTAAACTATTATTATTTAGTCTTATTGCACTGTCTTCCTTTGTTTCTGCATTTTCTCACTTCTGTGATTAAACTTATTTTTGGCTAAAGTTTTTGCACAGAGAAAAGGCTGTCTGAGGACATGGGGAGCAAGGACCACAGGATCCTGCTTCATTTCAGTGTCACTATGATTTGGGGGCTAATTTGTTACTGCTACAGGATTTCATATCCACTGAAAGAAAGGCAGATATTACCAGATTAGACACGTCCTGGTAGAGCCTAAAATTTCAGTGTTGACTCTATCATTGATAGCTTTCTTCAGACTTTATCTGTTCATTTAAAAAGCCTAATCAAGAGTAGTGCATATCAGTATTCATTAACAATTCTAGTTATAAAAGTAACTACCCACCCAATACTGGTCAAATGTGAGTTAGCCTACATGCAGTGTAACCCAATAATAAACCAAAGTTGACCTTGAAAGACACAGTCATCATGTTGGCTGCTCAGAAATAAAATGTGTTGAGTGAATCAGTATTTCCAAGAAGGGACACTCATTTCTCATCTGTGCAAATATATTTGGGGAATTCAGGAAGGAACAGTTATGAATGGTTCATCACAGAGTTCAAGGAATGGTCAGTAAGACTGAAAAAGACAGTTACATCAGATATTTTGAAAAGAAGACCTGATATATGAAAGTCAGCTAGCCTTCACATCTGAAAAAAAACCACACACAAAACACACAAATTTATAGAAGACATGTTTTTGAATGAAAATGTAAGTTTAGAATGATCCTCTTTTTAAACCACTATTGCCAATATACACACTACTATATTTAAAATAGATAACCAACAAGGTCCTACTCTTTAGCACAGGGAACTATACTCAATATTCTGTAATAATCTAAATGGGAAAAGAATTTGAAAAATAATAGATACATTTGTATGTATAACTAAATCACTTTGCTGTACACCTGAAACTAACACAACATTGTTAATCAACTATACTGCAATATAAAATAAAATTTTTTAAAAAATAAACCATTATTGCAATTTGGTCATTCAGTTTTAGCCCTCAGCAGAATTTTTTTCCTTTAACATAAAAATTAATAATTCCTTACTCAATGAAATGATTGAATTCCTCGAAGCTCTCGGTTCCCAAGGGTCTTCATCCCCTGTACGTCCCTACGTTCCCAGGAGGTGGATAAAGCAGAGCCCACCTGGTACATCCCAGAGGTCACCTCTCAATCTCCCAAAGCCTACATTCAACACAGGTAATTATTCTTATTTTCAAATTAGAAAACTAGTGTCCAAGCTTAACAGTTTCAGGGAAGAAAGATATTCACAGCTGCACTTTACAAAACAATGTCATGATTTTTAGGTAATCTCATAAGCAGCAGAGGACCAGGAGATGCAAAGCAACCTGAATTCCAGATCCTAAACCTTGGACTTCACTTCCAATTTCCCCAACGAACAGCCCAGTCGTCTTCAACCTGACATCCTGCTATCCCTCGAGGTACTCCCGAATTTCCGGGGATCACAGAACCATGGGATAATAGTAAAAAGACCTGTTACCAGGGCCCTCACCACCGATGTCACCATGCTTGTTTTCAGGTGTATATTTTACAGTCATGTGAGACTTCATAACTTTCAAGGTGACTAATGCTGATTTAGTGAGGTTTCTACAGCCAATGTGGTGACTGACCACAAAAGTCATGCTTATTTATATTTTTACCCAAACGCTTACCTTTCCTTTCATTAAATCCAAATCAGAATTTGAATGATTTGGGAATAAGTGACTTATTGAGGGTAATGACTGTGTTTTACTATTTAGCAGTGGCCTTTCTTGAATGTCCTCAGAGCTTCATGTACTTGCACATTTTTTGGAGGAAAGAAAAGGTGAATTCACTGAGGGAAAACTCTCATCACTTTGGCCCCCTGAACATAGAGCTCAGTACATGCCAATTGTGTCAAGATACTATTTAAGGAAGGACCTGAAAACCTGTGAGTTGATGACATTTTATTCAACATCATTGACTTAAAATTCAAGCCTTCCTTTTGTTTGTGTGCCATTTTAATACTCTATTTGGATGGCTGTCAGACCCATCTTTTGGGAAGTGGGAGAGGTTAAAGAACATTCAATAGCTGTGGGGATACTGTGTACGTGAATGATGGGACATGCAGATGGGTGGCCCAGGGATGATTCCAATCGTTGCTGACAAAGACCCTCACACCAGTGAAGCATCACACGTGAGATCACATAGTACAAAGATGCAGACTAAAATGTCCCTGGTGAAAAGATAGGACACTTTCAAAATTTAAAATACATGTAATACAACTGACTTGGGCTTTTGCTGGCTTCTGTGCCAAAGAATCTCTCTAGACAAAGCTGCTGCAATTTCCAAAAACAAGAGCAGCCTAATTGCTTTTATCCATGATTTCAATTCTATTTATTGGGTGAACATTTTTCTTCATGAACAATTGTTGGTTGCCCAAGTGTTGCATTTTGTTTCATATGAAGCATCAGATATTCCTGTACAAGTATGAAACCAAGGACATTAAAGTTGTGCCTTTTTCAAAGGGATGTGTGAGGACATGGCATTCATTTATTTTTTTTATTTTTTATTTATTTTATTTTATTTTATTAGTTTCTGCTTTATAACAAAGTGAATCAGTTATACATATACATCTGTTCCCATATCCCTTCCCTCTTGCATCTCCCTTCTTCCCACCCTCTCTATCCCACCCCTCCAGGCGGTCACAAAGCACCGAGCTGGTCTCCCTGTGCTATGCGGCTGCTTCCCACTAGCTATCTACCTTACGTTTGGTAGTGTATATATGTCCATGCCACTCTCTCGCTTTGTCACAGCTTACCCTTCCCCCTCCCCATGTCCTCAAGTCCATTCTCAAGTAGGTCTGTGTCTTTATTCCTGTTTTACCCCTAGGATCTTCATGACTTTTTTTTTCTTAAATTCCATTTAAATGTGTTAGCATACGGTATTTGTCTCTCTCTTTCTGACTTACTTCACTCTGTATGACAGACTCTAGGTCTATCCACCTCATTTCAAATGGCTCAATTTCATTTCTTTTTATGGCTGAGTAATATTCCATTGTATCATTTACATTGAAGTGGTTGTCATAGGGATGCATATGCTTATATGAGCGAGAAAACAAAGCCAGACTTTTTCTGAAACAAAGTTAACTCTGATCTGATCTAATTGTTTGGTCAATAAGGTCAGAATTTGGAGATTACATTTTATTACAAGTATTTTCCATACTTCAAATGAGCTGAACTCACAGGTCCAGTTTTAGCCAAAAGAGAGGAAAGCATTCCCTGGCAACCAGGAGCCGATGGTGCTCCCACATGGGCTGTGTCTCAGGCAGGAATGCAGCTTTCCCAGGCCACTCTGAGACTAGGATGGGTCAAGACCAAAACAAAACCTCCCAATAGTCAGGTGGCCTGCACATGAACATGAACATTGTTGGAACACAAAAATGGTCAAACTCCCGTTTTCTAGTTAATATGAGGGACTGTTGTTTATTTATCCATCACAATTTTAGCTTTGGTTCATTCCTGTATCTTTGTGGATGAGACTTATTAAGACATCCAGTCACAGCACCATCTGTTCCCTGCCCCTATTGTTTGTCTCTGTGTCCAGCCTGGTCAGTGTTGTGTGTTGTTAGAGAAACCCCTGTGGGGAGGGCGGCCCCAGGTCTACTAAGTTTGTCACCCAGCTGGCCCCTCAGCCCTGCTGCCTGTGTGTCCCTGACACCCACCTTGTGTGGCTTCCTCTGTCAGGATTTGGGGTTTGTCAGGTCCTTTGTCTTGGATGACTGGTCTTTGGCCAAGCAGTAGTGATGCAGAATCACAAAAGCTCTCTGTTTACAGGTGGCTCACTTCTCCTGGGATGCTTTGGAGCTAAACACCTACCTCCTTGAGTTTTGATGTGATGCAGTTTCAGATACTTCTCTCTCACTGGTACAGTCTCACCAGGGTCCATTTCAGATCGCAGGGCAGCTTTGGGCACGACCAAGAAGGTTCGTTTGAAAGGTACCTCAAAGCAAAATCTGAGGAGGCTCATGAGTGATTGAATTGTTTATCTAAAAGATAATCCTTTTCTCTAACACAGGAGATGCCTCTTCTATGTTTCTGTACTTGGAGGGTTAATAAGGCGTTTTAATGGTGTAGATTGATCAAATTGTCAAAGGCCCAAGTTATGTCAAAACCCACTTTTGTGTGTGTTTATATCACCATTTCTTTTTTCTACATCTAAACATGCTTCCCAGGAACATAATTAGCCCTTTAACAATGATAATTTTACACTTGTCACATTTTCATTTTATTTTCTTACTCTTCCTTTTTTTTCTTCTCTTGGAAAACTCTTTGACCTGGGAAAGATTGATCAAAAAAGAAATCGTTCACTTTTTTATGTGTATCATTTATGACAAATAGTCAAAATATCTGAAAGAAAGAAAGAAAGATAAAGTTACTAAACTGTATTCTTTTTGTGGACCCTTAAAAGTACATTTATAAAATAACCTTTGTTACTAAAGTCATGAGCTTAAAAAATAGCCTCATTTCTAAATAAAAGATAAGTTTGGGGCAAAATCAAAGTCTTTAAAAATTAGTTTACTATATAAAAATAATAAGCACACAATATTTTGGTTTGTATAAGACCACCATTAAGTGTTTTGCTGATTCAAACTTACTAAAATCCCTACATGAGTTTTATGAATTAAGCATTTTTTCCATAACTTCTTTAGAATTAAAACTATGTACAAAGTGGTATTCAAATGAATGGAATGATAGTAGGTATATTTTTACAGAGATAAATTTTATAATATTCTCACAATGCAAAAAATAAAATAAAATAAAGATTTAACATATTAGCTAAAACTTTAGTTTCCAGATACTTAGCTAACTTTCAGACTTTAGACAAATGATTAAGTTAATTAAATAATCTCTGAACAACTAGACACTTTCTACATAAGAAACAGGTGGAAAACACTAATTTCTAAACATAATTCTAATTGATCCTTATTTCTTAAAATGACAATAGATTAACCACATACCAAATGCCTTCCTGCTGGCTAGGGGTTGGGGACCCCTCTCAGCCCCTTGAGGTTACTCTCAGGTTCTTGCACCAAGGAGCCTCCTTAACCCCCCCATCCTCTCATTTCTTCTGATTCTCACTGCCTTGGTCTGCATGTGTCCCTCCAAAATTCATAAGTTGAAGCCTAACCCCCAAGCTGCTGGTAATAGGAGGTGGGACAATTGGGAGGTACTTAGTCATGAGGGTGATGCCGTCATGACTGGGGTTAGTGTCCTAATAAAAGAGACCCCTCAGGGCTTCTCTGGTGGCGCAGTGGTTGAGAGTCTGCCTGCCGATGCAGGGGACGTGGGTTCGTGCCCCGGTCCGGGAAGATCCCACATGCCGTAGAGTGGCTGGGCCTGTGAGCCATGGCCGCTGAGCCTGTGGGAGAGGCCACAACAGTGAGAAGCCCACGTACTGCAAAAAAAATAATAATAATAATAAGAGACCCCTCAGAGCTTCCTTACCCCTTCCTCCATGTGAGGACATGGTGAGAAGTCGGCCCCCTGCTACCTGGAAAAGGGCCCTCACCTGAGCATGCTGACACCTGATCATGGACTTCCAGCCTCCAAAACTGTGAGGAATAGCTTTGTCTTGTTGATAAGCCACCAGATGTGTGGTCTTCTCTTATAGCAGCCTGAGCAGAGGAAGACACTGACCTCAGGATCCTCTTCAAAGAGCTTGACTGATTAGGGCAGGCCCACCCATGCTGAAGGGCAGGTGACTGTACAGGTGTGCAGCCCAGGGGAGCAGAGGTGATGGGGGTGACTTTGGCAGGTCACTTATGACCAGCACAGAGGCAGGAACAGTAAATACATGCAAAAAATCTGTTTCCAGGATTCCAGGTCCACAAACTCCTCTCTTCTGTTCTCAAAAGTTCTGGACAGGGATATCATCAGGGACCATTGCTTACTTCAGTCTTCTCTAAAATGCAGTAGCCAAGACATACCCAACTTATCTCAGAGCTGCAGCAGCAAAAGGAGAATGTGTGAAAACTTCAGCTGATTTCAGTCTGGGATTTTTCACTAAACTTAAGGGTTTTCTGTGTTGTACAGATACATTCACGAACAGAAAACTTTCAGCACTTTTGAGCTATCACCTAAACTCCACTCAAATTGCTTATTATTTTTCTTTATGTATAACAGCCCATTGTTACAACACTTTAATAAAAACTAGTCATCACCCCTTTTTTTACCTGAGAAAATAGAATTGCATGATGGCTTAACATCTATCAGGGGACTATGCATGTCTTGTAGATGTGGGTTCTTTTGGAGAATCCTGATTCCTATGTATTGAAAGTTCACACTTATCAAGGAAAATTAAAGCATGCTAAAGAGGTTATGCTACCGCAAAGCTAAATCTACCCTTGAAATAAAAGCTTTTCATAAAAAATAAATCAGTTTAGACAGTTAAATTAATTGCTTTTGCCCAGATCGTCCATCTGACATCAAATAAAAGCAAATTTTACACTGATGGGAGGTATATGATAGAGTATTATCCCATAAATTTGAATTTCTTTAGAAACAAACATTTCCTGATGACTGCTGGCACTCATATGAAATGAATCATAAGTTACAACAATTTCTTGAGAGGCTTTGCTATTAGCTAAGGAGATAACCATAGTAAAATGAGGGTTTAGCAAACATACTTCATGGTATTACCTACGGTAGCAGAAAAAAATTTAAGCCTGACATTGATCCAATATTGATCCAATAATTTTAAGTATTTCTGAGGCAGTTTCCAATACATGCCCATCTGTAAACGGCACAGTTCTGGCAAGAGTGTGACACTGGACAGAGACTAGAATCAATGCCTTAAAGCCATTTTGATCACTTCCAACTAGACAATGACTCCATCCTGATTCTTGTTGTTTAGTCTTTAAGTGGGTAGCTTCTGTTGCTGGAAAACAATGACTATCATAATTATAAACATTAAAAATAATTAATACTTGATCTTATTTTTCCAACTTGGTGAATCCTAATTCTTCTCTCCACTAACAAGGGCATATGTTTTACTGGTACTGTATCCAACTGCCCTAAGGAGCTGACTTTCACTCTCAGACTTCTACTCTCCTGTCAGTCTACAACCTCATAGGGGAAACAGAGAGAGAGAGAGAGAGAAGAACCAGGGAAATTATAAAACCAAAATTATTAAAACTCAAAATTTCTAAAGCCCCCAAATTCTAAGTTCCACCCCACAACAAGCTTGGGAATCATGTAGTATTCCAGCTTTGTTACCAACAGGTACAAGCTGAATTTCCAGAACACTCCCGCATGTATCTTCCTTATAAACTGAAGCCTGAGCTTTGGTTTTCTCAAAAGGACAGCAGGGAAACCCCTATCTTGAGCTCAGTGGAAGGGCCTTATCCCGCACTTTAACAGCTGACAGAGCAGCAAATCTCCAAGGTGTTTATCATTGGATTCATGTTTCTTAACTTAAAAAGCCAACACCAATATCTCTTGACCATGTGCTATCCATTACACAGGGATGCCCTAAATTAAGGGTTTTTAGGAATCACCCCAACTATGCTGACATATATAGCTGACACCCAAATGCTCAACAAGGCATTCCTTAAAAAGTGGACTATCTTTACACCAAATGATAGACCAAGATTAATTTTCTTACTCTTCAGCACCAATGTATGGCCCTGTGCTTTGCTGTTAATCTCACCAATTCTTACAATTCAACACTCTATGGAACAGCAGCTGTCCACTGGGGACAGTTTTGTCTCACAGGGGACATTTGTCAAAGTCTGGAGATATTCGTGATGTCACAACCAGAAGGGGGCTGCTAGTAGCATCTAGTGGGGAGAGATGCAGCCGAACATCCTGCAACGCACAGGACGGCCCCACGACAAAGAATGTCTGGCCTGAAATACCAGCAGTGCTGAGCATGAGAAACCCACTCTAGAACACTGATATCATATCCCTTGTTTCACCTTATTATACTCAAGTTATTGTTTAAATTTTATGTAATCTTAAGCTTACAGAGTATTGAACCCTGGCAAAGAAAATTCCTGAAGATCATCCCCTTACTTCCTCCTATGCTAAAATAATCATAAAACACTTATTTCATAAACTAATTTTGGTTGGTTAGCATAAAGATACAGAATCTACTGGAATTTCGCCATTTCTCTACGAATAACCTGTTTCTTTCTCCATCATCCCATCCAGGACATCTATTCCATTTCGTTGTGAATCGCCTAATTCTCCTCCAATCTGTGTCAGTACCTCAGTCTTTTATTTCATGACCTGGACACGTTTGAACAGGACCTTTCAGTTGTTTTGGGGGAATGTTCTCAATTTGGTTTTGTCTGATGCGTTCTCATTATTAGATGGAGGTTGGGCATTACTGGGAAAGATCCCACAGGTGTCCTTCCCAGTGCATGGTATCTGGGGTACACATTATTGGTTTATATTACTGTTCATGTTAATCTTTATCACTTGGTTGTGTGGTCTTATTTATATGACTCTGTATTTATGTCAGTGTGGAATCAAGAATATTTAAATTGTTCCTTTGTTTAAATGCAATACTTATTTATTTTGTTGCTCAAGTCATTCCAACTTAGGTTAATGGGAATCCTTTCAGGTTGGCCTTTCAACATGTCTCTTTATTGTTCTTGTTATTGTACTTTCTTTCTAGCATGTAAGATACTCCAGGCTTATCTTGTTTCTCCTCTACCTCAACCCTGGAATCCTTTCTACATGAAGCCTTGGTTCTCATGACTAGAGAATGGTATTTAGAAACCACTATCTGGACATGAGATGTGCTCATAGCCCCTGTGGTGTCACCAGCTCTTCTTAGCAGGTGGAAGTAGGAAATATATGTAAATATACTAATATGAGAATACACAAACATCTGTATTTATTTTTAAGCCTTTATCTTCACCTATATCTTAATTTTTTGTATAGGTTTAAAGTATAGGTCAGCATTTTTGTTTTGTTTTTTACTTTTTTGTATATAGAAGTCTAATTATCTAAGCAACAAGTTAGTGAAAAATGTCTATTTTTTTCCTTTGAATTGCTTTTTGCACTTCTGTAAGAAATCAGTGGTATAGGTTTATTTCTGGGCTCTCTATTCTGTTCCACTGAGCTATGTGGCTATGTCTGTACTTTCATCAATACTATATTTTATTAGTTACTATAGCTTAATAATAAATTTAGAAATCAAGGAGTGTGAGTTCTCCAAGTTTGCTCTTTTCCAAATAATCATAGGCAAATAAGAATAAAAGAGATCATTGAAATTAACACATGAATTCCTGTTTATTATTGTCAGACAAATTGGGAAAAGAGGGAAGTTTATTTCAATCCCAGGAACAGAATTAGTTTTATTTGCAAAAGTTTTTAATCCCTGTGTATTTGTCTTGCCTCAATTGTCTGCCTCCTTCAGGACAGATATCGAGATGTAAACTAAGGGGAAGGGAAGAGAAACACTGGGTAACCTACCTTGAAGCACTGATTTCCTTTGCCTTTATCCCGCAGCAAAGGTCTTCTTAAAATATAGATTATATCTGTTCATTCTTCCTTTCTTTGCTATATCTCGAAAGGTATAGATGTTGTTTTGCTTATTAGAAAAAATGAATCATTTGTGTAATATGAGAGCCAGCCCATTGTATACCTGTTAGGTAATCTGTAGTGACTCTGCAAAATTAGTTCCCAGGGTCCATAAGGTCACCTTTCCCTTACCTTATCACAGTTGATGTGTTATCAGTAGAATGAATTTGTGCATGGTGATTACAAGTGGACAGAGCCATGGGCTGTCCAAAATTCAATGAAATATCATATAGGCCAGCAAATATAGAAGGACAAGATGTGCCATTATGTCCAAAAGTCTTTAGACCTAGGATGAAAGACATTTCTACTGCTTAGGAGCCAAAGAAATGTGAAATTCAACCAGTGGTAACCTGAGTGTACCTTTCTACAGGTACCTAACTTGAGTCTGGGGCTGAGTGCCCCTCTAAGTCACTGATGTAGCAATATAACTGGGATTCAGTGTGTCCCATCAGAATTACATAAAATCATCTAGGCAGAACTCTTTGGTGTTAAGTAAAGTCAATTAACTGGATTTGTGCTGTTTTCTTTAAATGTTTACTCCTCTTTTCACAATCTAAGCATTTATAATTAGGAAGAGAAAGGGTTAAAAAATCGAAACCAATTAAGATCTATTAAAATTAGAGAAATTGGTTCATAGTTGGCATTTTATATACTTTTGAGGTTGTGATGTTCAAAAGAATTTGGACACCCTGCATCTACAATTTTTTAAGGTGTATTGAGTAACTTTTATCTGTGAATTTTACACTAAATAATTATTAAACTATGCATGTTATTGGATTATCTAAGAACATTTTAAGCATAAAGTAGATTTAAATAGATATAAAGTATAAAGCCATAAACCTATTACATTTAGAAAGTTTATTTAAGCTCTTGAGAATAAACTGTTTCTTGGCTATGAAATTAAAATACTTAAGCTGGAAATTAAATATATCATTAGAGATAAGTAGATTTCAAAGGTGACTATTTAACAAACTTTGCAAATGGCACTATATATTATTCAAATACTCATTTGAAGTGATTGCTAAAATGTGTAAGAGTATAAATAGAATATTTTGTAAGTAAAAACAAAATATTAATGAAGATCTAGTTTTTTGTAGCTTTAATAGTTTGAATACTAATTGTTTAAAATACAAATAAAACTCTGATTAGACTTATATTTGTTATATTAAATTATTAAAAATAATTCTCAAGTGCATACAGATCCCACAACATAAGGGACTAAAGATCCAAAATATATGTTTCCCTTCCCAAAGTCTGGGAACAAGATCAGAAATTTTCACATTTGAAAATAGTCCAATTAATTACACAAAAGATTATTCTGGCAAAGGTACTTATGTGAATAAGTGATTTAGAAAATCATTATAGAATATGTGTAGTAAATATTTTCAGTCAGACATGGTGTTAAGAGCAGGCATCTATGTCAGCAAAGCTTCACCTATAAGGGTGTGGATATTATCATTATTCCCATATTACAGATGGCACACAGAAGTCTAGTAGGGTTAGGTAATTTTCCCAAAGACACACAGCTCGTAGGACGTGGAGGCAGCTTGCAAACACTGATTCTGAGCACAGCAGGTTGCATCATTCCATCAAGGGCATGGAGGCTCTTCTCATAGATTTAGAGGACCAGACTTCTTGTCCTCTACCTAAAGATGGGACCACTGGTTCCCTCAGTTGCTAGCACTGTCACTGCTGAATAACAGTCTGTAAACTAACATGCTGATGGGGTAGGGTGTGCTCCCAGGTGAGCTTTGTGCATATCTGTTCTGGGTTCCTGGTTTAAAATCTCCCATTCCTCCCTGTTGAGATGGTTTTGGGGGACTTCTCAGAAGGAGTCCTAAGACACAAAGGCCAGCAGTGAGAGCATCCTTTAGCCTTGGCTGAAAGAGTATGGTCTAAGGATGAGTGCCCACAGGCATATATATATATATATATATATATATATATATATATATATATATATATATATATATATATATATATATATATTCACACCCGAAACTAACACAACATTGTAAATCAACTATACTTGAATAAAAACAAAATTAAAAAAAGAAACGACAAGAAAAGAAAAATGAGATTCTAACATGAGCACTGCAGCCCTGGTTAGGTGCTGCCAGGGACAGGGGAATGAACGGTAGATTCTGTGTGTACCTGGGGACGTATTGTGTGCACAGTCAGACCATGTAAGAGTCTCAGGAGAAGAGAGGTGTGTGTCTGTGAAAGGAATTTTGTGGATTGTTGTAGCTTAGTTTGTTGTGTGAGAATAAGGACGCCCAGGAGTTTTGGAGAGGGACTCAGGTGCTGACCGTTGTTTCTGAGAGAGGGGGCGCAGGATCTGATCTTTCTCTGAGGCCCCTTTGCTGTCCTAAGAGCTACTTTTCCCTCAAAACCTTCCCAGAGGGCCTGCGTTAATGGCCTCGTCCCATAAGTACCCACCAGCAGGCATCCCTCCACCCACCACTGGCAGGCAAGACACTGTGCCGTGAGCCAGGTGGACCACCAAGAGGGATGCCAGCTGGTCTGCTGCACCAGCTCCTGAAGCTCCTGGGCCTCAGAGACCTCGCTGCCCTTTGTCCTGACCTGCTCATCAGGGTCACTGAACAACGGATGTGCATGCCTCTTGGGGAGCGTATTTGCTCTCCTAGCCATCTCCCTCTCAGGAGGAAGAAATAAATGTGATTCTCATTTGACTCCATGTACGTCTTCACTCTTGTCGCTACACATACCTAAATTCTATGAACTCATCTTTAGCTCACAAAGCTAATCATTGGGAACACTTGGGCATGGAGCCTGGGATTACAAAGATGCCGTTGCTCTATTTTTTCACTATGTCCATGGGACTGTCTCATTACCAGTTCCGTTGAGAACAGAAGTCTTTAGATAGGTGAAGATTCCCAGGAGTCCTTCTGAGATGGAGGAGATCTCAACCAGACACCATGCACATCTCTCTGCAGTAATGAAGAGTGATGTGACACTAGACTCAGCAAATGGAAAGGGGATACTAGGTACCAACCTTGCTGAGCAAGAGCTAGAGTTGCCTGGTCCTCTGGGACAATCTCACCTCATGGTTGCAGGGGGTGGACCACAGATTGACAGCTCCTCAAGTCCAGGGCCATCACATCACAAACGATAGTGTGATCCTCCATTTGGTAACACATGTTACTAAAGTCAAATCCCATGTGGGGTCCTGTATCCATTTCCTTTTTTTTTTTAAATCTTTATTGGAGTATAGTTGATTTACAATGTTGTGTCAGTTTCTGCTGTACATCGAGGTGAATCAGTTATACGTAAAATAAATGACAGCGGACTGATATATTCTGTTAATGGAAATGATAGCATTTCAAATATCAACATTTTCATATGCAAAATATATTCATATCAGAATGAGTGAGCTTTAATTATTATTCTTTTCTCTCCTCCATACATAGTTATCCTTGCCCTTTAGGGATGCCATTTTCTTTAGCTATGTGTAAAGACTTACCCCTTTCTGCCTGGAACCACCATCGTAACTGCCAAGCTGTGTTCCATCTGTACAATGCTTATGCAAGTTTTGGTGCGTTTCTCACTAAAAATGGCTCTCTTGAAGATGGTAATATCTGTGGTGAAATGGCTCAGACTTGAACAAGCATAGCTTTGCAAAGTTAAGCCGTTGTCAAGCTAACCTTGTGTGTGTATCACAGGGAATAGCAGGACGCCCTTGGAAAACTGTCTCTTAAAGTTGACAAGCCTGTGTCTCAACAGCCCTAGATGAGTGTAAAAGGGCAGTGTCGTCCCAGACTCCCTACTTATTCCTGCATTCAACATTTATTAAGAATGTTTTTTTATGCCAGGCATTATACTGGGCATTACAAATATAAAGAAGATGAATAAAAGATTGTGACCTCAAGTTGCTCAGTCTTAACATAACAGTAATTATCAAGACATTGTAAATCAACTACACTTCAATTAAAAAAAATAAAGAAAGAAAAATGGGGGGGAAATGGCTTTCTTTTTCAGCCCCTGAAATTTTTAAAATGAGAAGCTGCTCTCACCTCCTTTAGTTTGACATTTTAGGCTTACTATGTCTGCATATTAGTCACAAAATGATTTGCCCCTTAGAAGACGATGTATTTTAAAGCCAAAGGAAACTAGGGCAGGGGTGAATTTTCTCTAATCACACTCAGAAAGAAGATGGTTTTAATGTAATGTCTTTTGATATACCAGAGTAATATTCAAGTTTTCTTTCTGAAAAACAAAGAAAAAAGCTTTGGGGGAAGGGAAAAGGTCATCTTGCTTATGAAAACATTTGTTTTTAACCTTAAAACATTTTTCTTGCTTCCCATGTACAGAGACTCACATGTTCTTAAGAGCTAGACAGTACCCCCAAAGACCACTTAGAACAGTTTCCTGCAGAAGTAGAGTTCTCTTTTATAACAGCTACTGAAGATCACCAGTTCATCCTCAATTTTACACTGGAAATAAGGAACTCAGAGCTTTAGGAACTGACACATTCTACTTCTGGACAGTGCTTATTATTTGAAATGTTTTTCTTACCTTAGGATAAAATTATTTCTTTGACATCCCCACCACTTGCCCTAATTCTACCACAGATTGGTAGAATCTTTTTTTTTCCCCTCAAATAAGTCCTTTGTACATGTAAAGAGAAATTTCAGAAACTCCTAAGTTATCTTTCTTGTTATACACATTCTAAATATATTCTTTCTTTCAACATTTTTCCAGTGCTTATGTTATCTTTCCACATCACATGCTGGTTGCTACCTAGAGACACAGAAGTGAAGGGAATGGCCTTTGCACTTAGTCCATCAGGGAAGATGTTCAAGGAAAAGTGAAGCATAGCATATATATGTATATATGTATATATGTGATATATATATACACATATATATAGATGTGTGTGAGTTTGTGTGTGTGCGCATGTGTGATTCTTTGGACGGGGGGACAGACAAAAGAGCATGTAACTAAGTTGCCTTGTGGAGAAGATCAGGAACAAATAAACAGAGGTCCTGCAAGATAAATCCTGAAGGCTGTGTGAGAGCTTCCCAGGTATGAAAGAGAAAGAATTACCTTCCTTCTAGCAGAGATAAAAATTTCATGTAAAGGCAAGAGATAGTGAGAGCATGTGTCAGTGTGTTCAGGGACCGTCCAGGAGCTTGGGAAGCTGCGGCCAGTGTTGATGAAGGACACAAAGCTGGAACCGCCAAGTGGGGGCTCAGATCACAAGTTATGTTGATTAACCCGTCTGGGTACATTATGAGGACCACCGATGTGCTCAGGAAAGCAGAAGAGTGATCAGGCTTATATTGAAAAAATAATTCTCTTTGGTGTGGTTGATAAGCTGGAATGGGCAAGTGTAAGCCTAAGTTGCTGTATAAGTCAAGGAAATAATGGTGATGACCCAATGCTGCCAGAGACTCTGAGGACATCAAGAAGCACTGTGATTGATCTGAGAGCAAGTCTGCAGGACGCAGTAGTAAAAATCAGCCATCAGGATAAGAGCAAGACAAGGTTCAGCAAAATAAGTCAGCAAATAAATCAGCAAAATGAATAAACAGATTGTAATGATAGAACAATATGCTAACACTCTTTGAATAAACAAAAGAGATGTTTAGCATGTCCACAGGAAACATAAAACTATTAAGATCACAACATATTTTTAAAAGAACTCTAGAGAACATCTATAATTGAAAAAATGCAATAATTGAAATTGAAAATACCCAGATATTAGGTACACTAGCAGATTTAACACAGCTACAAAGAGAATTTATGAACTGGATGATAGATGAGGAGAAATAACCCCTATAGAGATAAAGAAATAGAAAATATGAAAGAGGGATTAAGAGACCTGGAGGATAAAGCAAAAAGCTAGATGATACCTCTACAATGAATTCCAGAAGGAAAGTAAAGAAATTAAATGGAATAAAAAATATCTTTAGAATTAAAGAAAAAGGCAGTTACTTACAAGTACAGAGAAGATTATAATCAGAAATAAATTTTTCCTATATTCTTTATAGTTTTTGGTCATATTTACAGAGAGAAAAGGCATTGATTCCATTTATAATTTGACATGTTAAGCATTCCTGTTATAATTTCTAGGTAAGCAATCAAAAATATACTTAAAGCTAGTATCAGAAGAAGAAAAAGTTTCATACTAAGCTAGTTAA
Organism: Mesoplodon bidens; assembly: GCF_964165515.1. Lineage (NCBI taxonomy): Eukaryota > Metazoa > Chordata > Mammalia > Artiodactyla > Ziphiidae > Mesoplodon > Mesoplodon bidens. The sequence goes on along the minus strand of NC_138166.1, from coordinate 1,328,504 downwards.
TCACATAGCTTATATGATTAACTAAACAGGATAGGAACTCTAGTTTTTGAATGATAGGAAGTAATCTCTATGGTAGTGGTGATCGTATTAAATTTAGGGGAGGAAGTTTCACACCTCTTCAAGGAAAGCTAGCCCCTCTGACATGAACTCTTCAAAACTGGACCATTTTTACTTGTCCAGATGAGTGGAAGGATCTCACAGTTTAGAAAGACAAGAAACTGATGCTAGGGGTTGGACATTTCATCCAGTAATAACTGTGACCAAAGAAGGAAAAATAGTTCAGACATGCAAGTAACCCAAGAATATCAGGAAGAATTCAGGGTTTTTCCAAACATATATTTTTGTTTGTTTAAGAAATAGAATAGGTTCTCACCTTACTCAACATTATACAGCAGTAACAAATGACAGGAGACAAGCATCTTCTGTTTGTCAAATAGATAAATTATTTAGAGAAAATTTATTTCCAAGTTTTTCCTTCTGGAAGCACCCTCCTCAGCCATATGGCACTCTTTAGTGTTATCTTTGCACTTTTATAATTACTCATTTCTCATAGGTTAATAATTCCTTAGGTTAAACTTCTATTAAGCATATATTAAAGTTCCCATCTAAAAACATCTCCTAGTTAGACCCTGGCTGACACAATGGTCTATAATAATAATGCTCTTCACACAAGCTAGACCTGTTAGGGTTTAGCAACTTGCCCTGGATCAAAGCAAGTTTTTCTGACTTCAAAACCCACTATTGATGCCCTGTATCCTCCTGCCTGTAGAGAGAAATCTGACTCCCCCACCACCTTTGGAATCATTAATAATCCTTGTATCATGTATCTGTGATAACTAAGGCTTCCCTAGAAACATCTCCAAGCAAGCATTCAGACTGAAGTTTCATCTCTGCTGTGAATCCTGTCTCTGTTGTCAACCAGCTGTCCTTGCATTCAGACTGGACATGCCCCTGCCTCCCGAGTGGTCTAAACGCAGGACACCAGACAGCAATCCCTACTGTTGACCCCTTCCCCACCATGTTTACTTTCTATCCTCAGAGATTCCTTCAGTTTCACCAAGTGGTCATCTTTGAAGGAGCAGACCCTCAGCAAGAAAGAGTGAGAGAACAATACAGGATATGGGGCTGGGAGTGCAAATTAATAACAATCTCTGGGTCTAAACTGATGGATTATTGACTGAATATGGCAAGGGGAATGAAACAGCTTATTTAATGTTCTGCTGGTGGTCCCAGCAAGGATGAGACTGGAGGTGAATGATTGGTGGCAAAACAGATGGTCAGAGCAAACTTATGTGACTTCTCCAAATTGTGATAATGAAACAATTGTCCAATGTTGTATATAATTACTCAAAAGAATACAGTGTACAAATGTGGACTAATTGAACATACTTTTTATCCACTTTGTAGAACAAGTCATTCTTAACACAATGGTCTACTACCACGAGTGTGATTCCAGACTTTAATGTTCAATTATATCACACAGTAGCCCGGAGGTCGTTACATGTGAACTAAATATCAACATATTCAACAAGTATTAAAAAGCCTTTTTACTGCTTGATCCATGGGTAACATTGATCAACTATTGCTCCAAAGTTTAAAAAAAATGTTTAGTAAAATGTATCACATAGATAATAAAAGCAATATTAACTTTAAGTATATTAGTTTAAGATTTCATATTTTGAATTTTAGAAAGACAATTGTCTTTGCAAAAAAAGTATAAAAAATATTAAGAACACTAAGCTTTTTTATTTAAACATTTATCATTTCTACAATGTGTTCGTCTATTGCCTGACTAGTAAATATTGTCAACCTAATCAATTTGAATGTCAGTTTAAGAGGAAACATTTCTTTTGGCTAAATGTATTGCCTGATTCATCGAAATGAAAGACCAACTTACTCACAACAGTTGATCCATAATTTGACATAGATATTTCCACATTAATAGCTGAAGGACATAAAAAGGTCTTATTAGAGAAAGTAAAATACAGCTAGTTTAAATCATCTTAACACTTTAACACTGGCTGTCAGCTGAAGATATTACTAAAGTTACTTTAACAGTAACATTTTCACATGGATAACTTTATGAGAATGTATTCAAAATAGAATAATTTAGGAAATTAAAGAGAGAAATTCTATAAAATTTTAATAATCTTATAATATAATAATCTGTTAAAACAATGTAAAGTATAATAGGATATAATGCACAAAATATACTACTATGTACTATAATTATAGTATGATATATTTACATGTTAAATAAAATATGTGACATCACAAAGAATATAAATATATTTTAACATATATATTCCACTTCCATCGATCTTACAATATATTCAACAACAAACTTAACAAACATAAAATAAAGATTTGGTTTTGCTTTAGCAGTGGAAGGTCTAGGAGCAGAATAATGATTTTGTATTTTTCAAGATATTCCTTTGTTTAAAAAATACCACTATGAATTCATGGTAAATAAAAGATACCACAATTTTCCAAATCAGACTGCCTCTGATTTTACTCCTCACAAGAAAATTGTGAATTGTGTATTGTTATTTCCATTTTACAGATAAACGAGTTCAGAGGAGTGAGGTGACCTATTGAAGGTCACACTGTTACCAAGTGGCAGAATTGAGACCCATTCCCTTAGCCTTGATCCATAATAACATTGACCTTGTCATCATCTGTACTTGAGTAGGAGGTTGCCAGGATGTGAAAGTGGTAGCCATTGCTATGGTTTATCGATTGGGAGAGAAATTCTGTTTGGGGAGAAATCTTTAGAACTTGATGTTGGAGTTGGCACTTCAGCTGAATGCCTCCTCTTTGTGGAATATTAAATTTCAAATCTCAAGCCTACAATTGGGACACCCATTTCACTGAGTGGTGGCACGGGGACACCCAGGTAGATAGATAAGCTATGACAACTGATTTCAAGCACAATTTTTAAAAGAATTTCAATAAGAACAAGAGAATTCCATCATATTTGAACCAGGCAAACACATTCTTTCTTCCAGGACTCAGAGTAGAAGTGAGATAGATAGATAGTCAGAGATTAATGTCTATACTTTTATCACCTACCCAGGCTCTTTCTGAAACACTTAATTCTGATGTTTTCCCAGTGGACAAGGCCCTTTAGTTAATACTAAGCCAGACCAGGGTCAAAGCCATGACTCTGTCCTATTAGTGACTCTGACTACACCCCCAAGATTTAAAGTTTTCTGCAGGCAAAGACTTCAAAGGCAAGGAACTAAATAAGAGCCCAGCCTTCATGGGACCCTCACTATCCAGACAGCCACCTTCCTCAGGGACAAATCTGAAATGTCACACCTTAACCTCTTGGTATGAATTTAGGCCTATTGTGAAGAAGCATCGTACCTTTATTACTATCAAAAAAACACAGAACTTCAGACTATCTGTCATACTGACAAATACTTTTAGGTTCATGAGAACAGGCTCTGGACACTCTTGACATTATTGCCACTGGAAACCTAGTCATGTTTGCTGTGGACAAGAGCATAGGGGAAAAGTACAAGAAAACAATTGAGAGGCTGGTGACTGTGAGAAACCAAGAAACAGGGTGTCTTTCTACAAACTCAGCTTTTAATACAAAGAACACCATGAAAGATAGAAACTCCTAAGAAGATCAATGAAGAGGAGAAATGGAAGGTTCTTAAAAAGTGCAACAAAGCCATCTCCCTTCTGGGCAAGACCCCAGATGTCACTGGATCTGTTGTCTCATCGGGAAAAGCTGGAGAATGTTGGTAATTTCAACATCCCCAGGAGTGTCTGAATGCTGGGGAATGGCTCAGGGCTCCCTGCATCTCAGAGAGCTCTGTCCACAGCTGCTCCCTGATAACCTACTCTTGGAAGTCATCTCCGAAGGCCAGAGGAGCACAATCCACCCAGCTGGCCACAACCTTGGACAGACCTAAATTTTAAAGCCCAACAGGTTGAGAGAAAGTTAACCTAAATCTGAGCCATGATATGGAGTCCTAGACACTGAATTCTTGAAAAGGTGCAAGGTGAAATAAATGAATTCCACAGCATCTATTGGAAATGAAATCATTGCAAAACACAATTTACATTCTCTACTGATAACTAGTACCACAGAATAAACAAATGCAAGTAGTCTTGTGAAAGTTTCAAACAACAGAAAGATGTATAACTCAGAAAGTAAATTTCCCCATAATTAGGGTTACGATTAAGAACTGAAAAAGTAACAGGGACATCTTTTGCAAACGCTAACTTTGTAACAGAACAAAGAAATTTAATTTATGTTTGACAGGTGCCATTTGCCAGGACATGGTGAAAAAAAAAAAAGATGTGTTAAAGTGTCCCTTTGGTGTGGTGGGTGGGAGTTGATGGAGGTGAAACAAGAATGGTAGAATGTTGATCATTGGGATGTTAAAACCTTGTGAAGACCTTGAGGACATTATGCTAAGTGAAATAAGCTGGTCACAAAAGGATGAAAACCGTACGATCCCACCAAGAGGAGATCCCTGAAGCAGTCAGAATCACAGAGACAGAAAATAGAATGGAGTTGTGGTGGGGTAGGGGGGGTGATGTGGGCAGAGTTTTAACTTGAGAAGATGAAATGTTCTAGAGATAGATGGTGGTGATGATGATGCAACAACATGAACGAATGTACTTAATGCCACCAAACTGTACACTTAAAGATAGTGAAAATGGTAAATTTTATGTCATGTGTATTTTTACCGCCACCGCCACAACACAATCTAACAACTCTATCCTTGGATAAAATTTACTGACTCAAAGTGGCAGATTCAGAACAACCTATTTGCTTGATGTTATTACTTCCTTTAAAGCATATACATTTGCCCTGAAGGGAAGGTTCCATTCAGAGTTTCCACAATACCTAACAAGAAGCTTTCTTTCTAAAGTAGCTGCTCATTACATGAGTTTTGTTTGTTTCTTTCTTTTGTGATAGAAATGAGCTTGTCAGAGAAAAAGCTATTAAAATCATTATACCAAACATTGTTTAATTTTCTCTCTTCATAAAACTATGTGATGACTAATAATGTTTTGCTAATGTGTTCTCACTAACTATCCAATATTGTTTACTTTTAGAAAAGTAGGGACATGCACTTATCACATGGAAATTTGGGAAAGAGTATTCATATGAAATAATAGAAACAGAAGAACAAACATCAAAATATTTTTAGTTTGGGGACCACATCACTAGGTAAAGTAATGGGAACAAATAACTTCAAAGTAGCAATTACCATGTCACCAATTTTCAAGTGATTATTGGAATGTCTTAGAGGTAACATGGAGGAAAATTGTCGGGTTTCCTCATATAGTTGTTTCCCTTCCCATTTATCACACAGCCAATGGATATCCATTTGAAATATTATAGAAAATACTGCAAATGTGGTCACCTGCCTGCTGCATACATGCTTCATCATTTGCTAAAAGAAGAAATGGGAAATTATACATTCCGTCTTCAGAAATCATTTAAAACTCTTCTTCTTTTGCTCTCTCTTCATCTCTGATACATCCACTCTAAAAGAATAAGCATGGATTTTTAACCTGTCAAAGAAATGAAGGAGGACCTGACTACCGTTTCAAAAATCCCTTTTATCTTTGATGTTTATTTCAGAGTCTTGGAGCAGGTCTTGAATATTACTCAGAAGAGGGGACAATCAGGCAGTGATCTGTCCTGGCACAAATAAAACTGATGGCTGTGGAAATGCTGCTAAGCCCCCACAGAGCCGCAGCTGCTCGGAGCTACATGACACTGAACTAGGGGCTTGAAAGCACTGCGCACCTGGATAGAAATGGGCCTCATGCCCAATGTTCCGAAAGAGAATTTTGCTAAACTGGCTTTGTTCACCCCAGGGACTGAAATCTCCACCAAGACTTCCTGTCCTAATATCTCAATTTAATCCTACCTAGAGGGATCCTTTAACTCAGGATCAGATGAAGACCTCAAGTGTGTGAAGAATGACTCAGCTCACACTGTGATGAGAAGGAGAACTGATGAGCTGTGTGCACACCAGCGTCCAGAAGCTGAGTCATCCACAGTGCATTCTGGGAATCTCCAACTCCTCCTTTAATAATAATAATAATAAAATTATATAATATTAATGCATTTCCTCTCTTTAAGTCACTGGACAAAGAAAGTGGTGTCTGAGTTAATATTGGCGTCTGTTGTTCAGGGTAGAGATGGGGTATTACCATGAAAACAAATCACAGCCAAAGGCATCCTAGGATTGACCAAACTGAGCAGGGGGAGAAGCATGGTAGGCAGAGGAAGGGGTCCAGGCTGGACCAACACAAAGGGTGTTGTCCTCTCTCTGCCACCCTGGGGCCATCAGCAGTCATGGAGAGACAGTTAAATACTGGGATTGGCCAAAAAGTTCCTTTGGTTTTTTAAGTAAAAATAAAAGACACACTTTTCATTTTCACCAAGAACTTTATTGAATAACTTATTCACCCTTTTGTTCCACTACCTTCTGTCATTTTCCAGGCAACTTCAGAATTCCATCTTCCCAAAACTTTTTATCTTTTTGAGTAAAGAACTGTTCCAGGTGCCTTTTATAGTCTTCCAGGGAATTAAATTTTTTTTTCCATTAAGAGAAATTTGTAAAGACCGAAATAAGTGGAAATCCAAAGGTGCAATGTCTGAAGACAGCGGGTGAATCAGTACTTCCCAGCCAAGCTCTAACAGTTTTTGCCTGGTCATCAAAGAAACGTTATCCTGATGGAAGATTGTGCGTTTTCTGTAGACTAATTCTGGACGCTTTTCGTCGAGTGCTACTTTCCGTTGGTTTAATTGGAAGCAGTAGTTGTTGGAATTAATCGTTTGGTTTTCCGGAAGGAGCCCATAATAGAGGACTTTCTTCCAATCCCACCATGTACACAACATCACCTTCTTTAGGTAAAGACTGGCTTTTGGTGTGGTTGGTTCATTTCACTTGCCCCACAATCTCTTCCATCCCACATTATTGTACAGTATCCACTTTTCATCACCTGTCACAATTTGTTTTTAAAAATGGAATGTTTTCATTATGTTTAAGTAGAGAATCACATGCAGAAATACGGTCAAGAAGGCTTTTTTCACTTAACTTATGTGGAACCCAAACACCAAAGCGATGAACATAACCAATCTGGTGCAAATGATTTTCAACGCTTGATTTGGATATTTTGAGTATGTCGGCTATCTCCCACGTGGTATAACGTTGATTGTTCTCCATGTCTCAGTTTGATCTCTATCAACTTCAACTGGTCTGCCCAAACATGGAGCATTGTCCAGTGAGAAATCTCCAGCATGAAACTTCGCAAAGCACTTTTGACACATTCGATCAGTCGCAGCACCTTCTCCAAACACTGCACAAATCTTTTCTTACATTTCAGTTGTGTTTTTACCTTTCTTGAAATAATAAAGCATAATATGCCTAAAATGTTGTTTTTTTCTTCCATCTTCAATATTAAAGTGTCTACACAAAAATGCACCAATTTTGATGTTTGTTTGTTTTTTTAATGCACGCTAATATGACGGCTGTCACAATACAATGTAACAAGATTATTTCAAACGAAGTTAAAGACAACTAAGTGCTACTAAAGCAATCTTACTGAAAAAACACCGAATGAAATTTTTGGCCAACCCAATGCCAAGGCCAATAGAAGCTCTTTGGAAGCCAGGCAGATAGCCCCATCAGTTATAGAGTGAACTTGGGTGTTTCCAGCTGTGAATCTGAGTTCCTTCTATGATAGAAGGAAGGCATTGAACCACAGAACTTTTGTATGTGTGGTCAATGAGGTGACATGTGCAAAGGGCTTAGTGGACTGCCTGGAACATAGTGATTCTCCATGAAGGTTAACTCAAGTACTCAAGTAATAATAATAATAATAACAATAATAATATATAATATCTAGTCATAGCCTCACAAATCATGACATGGGAGTTTCCATCAGCACACTGAGAGAATTTCCAGCCTCTAAGAGTCAATTCACATTCATAAATAGCTAGTGATGCTAACTGCATCAGAATTCCTGGGACTTCCTGGTGGTCCAGTGGTTAAGACTCTGTGCTTCCAATGCAAGGGGCACAGGTTCTATCCATGGTGGGAGAACTAAGATCCCACATGCTGTGCAGAGTGACAAAAAAAAAAAAGAATTCATGTCTACTTATTTGTCCTGGTGAGGTTTATATCCTTTATATCACAGAAATACTGATTTTTTAAATTTTTCTCCATAATGTCTTCCTCCTCATGACATTCAGTGTTTCTCACACTCTTTCCACTAGCACTTCAACTGCCCACTCCTTAATTACCTATCTCTTATTCACTCTTTAGGTTTCATCCTAAATGTCATGTTTTAGGAATTCCTAAAGACCTAAATTACCGTAGCATGCCTTTCTAAGTGACCTCTCGCTCCTTACTTCCTGGGATGTAGTGGAGACCTCCCATGTTGGTCTGTATGACTTGGTGAAGGGGGTAACCCTGTGTGACCCTCTCCTGTTTCTCCAGACCCACCTCATGCCTGTACATGATGTGCACCCCATGTATGTGTGTTGCAGTGAATTGAATTTGATAATTCAGGTTGAGATACCATTGGTTATAGTGTTATTCATTCTTCAGAGTCTTGCTCAGATTTTCTCCTTCCTTCACAGACTTTTCAGAACATATTTCATTGCTCCATCTTTGTGATCCTATGTATCGTTTCCTGCCCTAAAACCACCTATTTAAATGCCTGTCCACCCACTAGGCTGGGCAACAAGAGGGCATGTACTTATCTCTACACTGCAATGAGGAAGCTAAGAGGGGCTAAATTATAATTATAACTTAATTTAAATTATAATTATAATTCAATGAGACATTTTCTCAGAGAAGAAGAAGAAAAGGGAGAGGAGTCTACTTAGAGTACTGCTCAAAGAAGGAGCACTCTATTAAACTTGTAATTCAGAAAATGAGAAAAAGGGCAACTAAACAAAACATGAATACAGAAGTGACTAAAAGTGGGGGGAACCTGGAGAGGGAGTTGGTGTTTGTGAGGGTCCCAACCTCAGGAGGATAAATCTGCAGGTAAAGTCCTTGTGGAATTTCCACTCACCATCGTGGGATAGAGTTTCAGCACTTGATTAGAGAAATAGTTGGGAAGCTTGGAAAATTTCCTGGCCCTCCAAAACACAATTCATAGCTTTAATATTCTTTTTTATGTTCCATCTGTTTCTATGTTTGAAAATAGCAATAAAAAGAGGTGCTTTTCTAAGGGGAAAGTGGACTGAGTCCCAAGGATCCAAGGAAAGAAACTCAGGGAAGCACACCTAGACTCACACTCTGGGCTTCACAGTGATCCAGATTGAATACAGAATCCCTCTATGTCCCTTCACTATTTCTATATTTGCTTCTTGTTTCCACATGGTCATTATAATCTTCCAAGATGACTGTTATTATTAGTGTGATGTCAAGACTTATTACAGATTTATAGTGAGAAAGACAATGTGGCATTTTTATAGTGAGAAACAAACAGATTAATGGAGTAGAATAGAGAGAGTGTCCATATGTAAACTCACATGTATGGGCAGTTGAGCTTTGATAAACATCCAAAGCCAATTCAGTGAGGAAAATATGGTGTTTACAACAAATGTTGCTGGAGCAATTCGATTTTCATAAGCAAAGAAACATGAAGAAGAAGGAAGAGGAGGGGAGAAGGAGCACACACACACACATAGTAGATGTTCTTGTTAGGTGTGTGGGTATGCACACCGCTGGTGAAAACAGCCCTTCTTATTCTTCAGTCAGAACAGAATCTCCACTCAGGTCCAGTATCTAGGATTCTAGGCTCACCTAAATTTAATAGTTCAAAGTTTAGAAATCAGCACGCCAGAATCATGACCATATCAGTAAATCTTCCTTTCTGCTGCTTCTTGCTGCCAAGCTAATTAAATTTTTCATGGTGTCAGTTTATGTATGTGATGAAGGGATAACTCAGATTCAATTTAGAAAAAAAAAAGAAATCTGTCATTTATGAGAACTGCACTTCAGGGAAGGAAGGGAATGCACAAATCTCTTTGTGGGGACAAAGGAGGCTTGTCTATGGGGGCAGGGGGCCCAGTGAAGGGGAAGGGGGTGGGGACCATGACTCTGGACAAGCAGGAGACAGACATCAGCCATGAAGCTGGCAAACTTCAATAAATGCCATTTGGATGGCGTGCTGATAACGTCTGGACACCGAGGGACTGAACTCCTAGTCAGGTCAATGGCCACTGATGCAGGCATCTTTCCATGTGTTTCCCAGTGATTCTGAGTCAAGAGCAAACAGAGCTGGCAGACTGTGTACGGATTCTCCTGTATTTTACTCCCCTCTCCAATCAGTCAGTCGGTCAATAAATATGTATGAAGCTACCACACAGTGCATTACCTGATTGAGGTGCTGGGATTTTCAGAGGGTTTCGGAACACTGTTCTAGTTCTTAAGAATATTAAAATTCAAGAAAAAAAAGAGTTATAAATAAACAAACTGCATTTTTAGCAATAATCATTTGCAATCTCAAATATGGAAGGAACTTTCATGGTCATATAAGCCAAAGCAATTTTCAAAATGCGTGGCTGGTGAAGCACTCACCCACGACGTATGCAAGCGGTCGTTTCTGTTAGAGAAGAAAAGAAGAGATTATCTACTTCTGGTACTTTCTTTTGATGTGGTCCTTTGGGTGCATATTTATGCATTTTGCAATCATATAATACTTTACTGCAGGGAGACACAAACACACACAAAATAGATGCTCAAATCTGTGAAGAGGTATGCTTCATTTTTAAAGTTTGAAGGCCACATATATACTTTTACCTTCATTAGTACTTTCAATATCATATACTACAGCTTTAAATAATCACCATGCAGACTATGATTTAAAAAAGGTTCCGGTGACCGATGTATGATTATTTCTGATCTTTAAGGAGCCTTGTCATGAAGATGTCACATTTGAAAACTCTCCATGATACATACCAGTTTCCAGGCAAGTTATGTTTTCTACAAATTTCCTCTTTCTTCTATGATAGTCTCCTTTCCAAGGGGAGATGAGTTTCATCTGATAGAGATTTAGGGAACTGGGACCACTTCTGGATGATCAATTTGTTCTAACCTAAGTGGCTCACACATTTTATTAATGATCTGTTCTATAGTCTTATTTATGGTGAAGCCATAATTTTATCTCCCTCTCTATCGGCCACAGTCCTCATTGTTATTACTAGTATTATTACACAAGTGGTCAGCATAGCACCTCAGGCATGACCAAGCACTCACTATGGTGACTATTGTTACTAATGTTGAAACACCGTTTATAAGCTGTGGACCATTGTTCTGCTTTTGTTAAAACTAACAGGTCATTTTGTCATTCCTAGAAAGTTAATAATACTGTTTCTTTATGGCTTTCAAGTATTCATAAAGTCTATTCACAATTCTTTAATTCCACCTGGATTATTCTTTTTAAAAAATCCCACTAAGAGAGAAATCTTTTTTTTAAGATTTTTTTGTTTATTGCAAGTTCGTTATGTATACCATCGTGTTTAACTCTCATGACAAGCCAAAAACATAGGGATTATTTTCATTTCCATTTTACAGACAGATATTGAGGCCCAGGATTTCAGTTATCTTTCCTGAAGTTATAGAGCTATAAGTTGGTAGAGCCAGGATTTGGATTCATCAAGTCTGAGTGCAGGGCTCATACTCTTTTTAAAAACTTTTATTGGAGTATAGTGGATTTACAATGCTATGCTAGTTTCAGGTGCACAACAAAGTGAATCAGCCCTACACGTACATACATCCACTCCCCTTTACATTCTTCTCATATACAGGTCACCCTGCACCACACAGCAGGTCCCTATTAATCATTATTCTATACACAGTAGTGTGTATATGTGTCAGTCTTTAAAAAAATATTCCTAATGTGAGCGAGTCTAGCATCTCGACGTTATATTTTTGAGGGGCCTCTGACTTCTCTTTAAATCTCATCTTCTGCGCCATCATAATGACACTTTTGGGTGCTTCCTACCTCTGAAACTTGTTTTCTTTCACAGTTTTCTTTTCTATAGTAAAGCTTATCTTCAGTAGCAAGTTGTTGTTTTTTTTTTTTTGCACTCACCTTCCCTAAAATTTAAGGTGTGTGTTGGATCATACTTGGCCTGAACCAACTTGAGTACTAAGGTAATTTGATCTCTTTTTCCCAATGAATTTTCCCTCATTTTTTAAAGCCACTAATTGCTTTTTTAAAAGACACAATAGACATGCTCAGGTCTTTAAGAATATTTTTTTTCCAGCTGTCTATTAATTTCGCTGTTTCTGCTCCTGCTTTCAGCTGAATTTCTGTAACTTCTCTTGGCTAGGAATGATCTTCTTGTGGTAATCTTAGCCCAAATTTATAATTTTAATGTTCTTCATTGTTTTAGAAACACTTTTTTGACAAAGTGATACTTTTGCAAATATTATACTGCAAATAGAATACTCTCTCTTTAGCACATATATGCTAATATTCCGTCTCTGCATCATAAAATTTACTGGCTCCTCAAGCCCCTGAAGACCCCTCAACACGGCCACTCTTTTCTACTTCTAGCCTCATCCTTACCATGCACTTCTCCTTATATGCACATCAGACCCACTGAATTTCTATGCCGAACACTTTACCTGCAGGGAATTATTTAATCTTCACAAAAATATATTCAATTAGCCATCCTTTCCCTATGTTATACATGAAGATATTAAAAATCAACACTTTATATTCTTTCCCAAATATCACAAAAATGCTGAGATTTCTTCTGCATCTGCTGGGTCTTCTCAAGTTTAATTATTTTCACATTAAATTACATAGGCAAGAAAAACCAGAACTGGGCAAGCCTTCTAGAATAGTGGTGTAAGGACTTACAGAAATCTGTTCTTCCTATAAAAGCAGTGAAAATGGTCAGAAAGCATAAACATTAACTTTATTCAGAACTCTCAGAATTAGCCACTGGCCCGAAACAATCTGAAGGGCCTTTACTTCTGGAAAACTGCATCACCTGGGTAAGAACAGCAGGGGCGCAGCTCTGCAGGTTCACCTCCCTCCACCCCCGCGTGACAAACAGCAGCCTTGCAATCTCTCCAGGGTAAGGTTTAGGGCTCCTCATAAAACCCATCAGCAGAGCCCTGTCAATATCACAACTCTGGGGAAAAGCCTTATTTACAGGGCATTTAGCCTTACTTTTAACCTTGTATACTTGTTTGCAACTGGTATCTCAGGTTGAAAGTGGATAAACTGTTGTTAATGGTTTAAACAATGATTTAACCTTATTTAACCTGTGATACCAGTTGTAAACAAAGGCCTAGCCACAATTAAAAAAAAAAATCTGGGAAATGATATATCCACAGAGGGCTTTAGACAGTTCTGACATATTGTAGGGGATTTAGAAGACCCTGAGCAGGACAATGAGCACACGTAAGACTGACCGAGTGGGCCCTGGTTTCTCACCTGTCTGATGCATGGTCTTCTGCAAGCAAAGAAGAATGAGGTGGAGTTGTAAGGTGAATATCTAAGGTACATCCTGACACATTCTTAGATCCTCATGGCTATGGGTGGAAAACTTATTGGTTTAAGACATTTAAGGAAATCTCTGCCCATTTATTAGCTGACCACCAAGCTAACTGACTCTGTGACCACACACAACAGGGAAATAGACTGTAGAATTAGTCCATGGAGAAATTAAGGCGTTCTCAGAAAAGCAAATAAAAAACTAAACCCAAGAGAGTTTTCTCCAATAAACCTGCCCTACAAGAATTATTCATCAACTGATGAATGGATAAACAAAAGTGGCATATCCACACCGTGGAACATTATTTGTTCATAAAAAGGAATTCAACACTGATACATGCTACAAATTGAACTTGGAAAACATTGCTATGTGAAGAAGCTAGATACAAAAGTACATATAGTGTATGATTCCATTTATATGAAGTATCCAGAATAGGTACATCTATAGAGACAGAAAGGTCAGTACTTCTCAAGGGGTGAAGTTGGCAGGAAAAGAGAGTGACTGAAAAATGGCTCTGCTTTGCTTATTTGGTTGATGAACATGTCCTAAAAATAGGTCACAGTGATGGTTGGATAACTCTGTGAATATACTAAAACCAAGAAATTGCATACTTTCAGTGGATGAATTTTTTTTAATGTATATAACTATATATATATAACTATATATATATATATTACATCTTTATTGGAGTATAATTGTTTAACAATGGTGTGTTAGTTTCTGCTTTATAACAAAGTGAATCAGTTATACATATACATATGTTCCCATACCCCCTCCCTCTTGCGTCTCCCTCCCTGTCACCCTCCCTATCCCATCCTTCTAGCTGGTCACAAAGCACCGAGCTGATCTCCCTGTGCTATGCAGCTGCTTCCCACTAGCTATCTATTTTACATTTGGTGGTGTATATATGTCCATGCCACTCTCTCACTTTGTCCGAGCTTACCCTCCCCCTCCCCATGTCCTCAAGTCCATTCTCTAGTAGGTCTGTGTCTTTATTCTTGTCTTGCCCCTAGGTTCTTCATGACCTTTTTTTTTTTTCTTAGATTCCATATATGTGTGTTAGTATACGGTATTTGTTTTTCTCTTTCTGACTTAGTTCACTCTGTATGACAGACTCTAGGTCCATCCACCTCACTACAAGTAAGTCAGTTTCATTTCCTTTTATGGCTGAGTAATACTCCATTGTATATATGTGCCACATCTTTATCCATTCATCTGTCGATGGACACTTAGGTTGCTTCCATGTCCTGGCTATTGTAAATAGAGTTGCAATGAACATTGTGGTACATGACTCTTTTTGAATTATGGTTTTCTCAGGGTATATGCCCAATACTGGGATTGCTGGGTCGTATGGTAATTCTATTTTTAGTTTTTTAAGGAACCTCCATACTGTTCTCCATAGTGGCTGCACCAATTTACATTCCCACGAACAGTGTATGAGGGTTCCCTTTACTCCTCAGTGGGTGAATTTTATATGTGAAGTAAATGTCAATAAAACTTTTCACACACACACACACGCACAAATCAATACCATTTGGAGATGTGCAGGGTTTGAAAGGAAGCAGTAAGCTGCCAGTTTTCAGTCACTTACGTTAAATTCCTGAGTTTGACGACTTCAGTCACCAAGATCCTCTCAGATCCTCTCTGCTCTTATCAGAAGAGAGTTGTAAGTCTTATGAGCCAGCAAGTGCAGGGGTGAGAGCTTCCTGTCAGTTTGATAAAGTTACCACCCAGGGCCCTAATTGCTCTCTTCCCTTATGTGTTAAAGCTATCCCTGGAAACATTGCTTTTGGAAACATCTTGAACAGATGTTTTGTGCAGCTTTGCTGAAGTAACGGCTGCTTCTGTGTGATCCAAGGTGTCCAGTGATTCTACATTTGTACAGTGTGAGCTAAACCCGGAGACATGGGGTCATAAATTCCCTCCATCCCTTTGTTGCCTTCAGACTTAGAAGGTCCAACATCTGACAGGTCCAGTGGGGAAATATATATCTTCTTACATCTTTATTTTTTTCAAAGAGAAAGCTGATATCTAAAGAGGACATTTTTTAACCTGTTCCCTGAGATTTTATTATTATTGGAGTACAGAGTACATTGGATCTTTGAAAGGAGCAGTAGAACAATTTTTGAGCATCCTTTATTTAACCTCAGTGTGGTCAATGCTGCCTTCCTTTCACCTCTATTTTTAATTCTTGTTGTTGCCACAAAGGGACCTTTCAGTGGCTGATTAGTTCTTGAGAATAAGGAACAGAGGCAGCAGAACGCTGATGTCACAGAGAGTGCCTGGTGACTGCACCCCTCCCCCGACATTGGCATCATGGGATTTCCCTGGACCCTGTGCTACACAATCTCACCAAGTGCTGGATGTAAGAATCCAAAAAGTTTTTCCTCAGGAGCCAGGAAGAAATAAATGAAAACACAGAACTTAAATGTTAATCCAAACTGGGTTTCCAGTAGCTGATGTCAGAGCAGCACTAGGTGGAGATGACAAAGGAATGGATCCTGGTGGACCTTGCTTGGATCTTCCAGAACCAGAGATTTTGGCCCCTGTCATGAGATAAGTGGGTTCCCCAAGGGCTGTAAGTACTGTGTCAGCCTCTGATGTAAGGTCGAGGACTGAGCAGAAGGACCTTCTGCTTGTGGGTTATGGATGGTGGGTGTGATGGGAAGTCCTTCCCTTGGGGTTTAGATTTCAACCTAAGAACAAGACTAACCATTGCCAATTAAGATTAATGTTGGAAAAATTGACCAGGGTTAATATCTTAGAAATCTATTTTTTTGTGCTTTATATATTATATATTCTTTCTTTATATCTATCTATTCTTTCTATTTCACTCTCTAGTTCCCTGGGAAAAATGGGCAAAGTACCTTTATTTTCAATGGTCCTAGGTGGGCAAATGTGGGTGCCGTCTCCAATGGTGGAGACAGTAGAGGATGTGTTGTATTCTATCACCAGCCTTGGTGGATAAATATTCTAAAGGATGGAGTGAACAGTGGTGCTTGTGCACAAGAGAGAGATCAGGAATATTTCTGAGGTCTGACCTAAAAAAGTCCTTCACCTGGTCATCCCCGAAGAGAAATAAGTGTTGAGGGTAGGGTAGGAAATTGTTAACTCCAAACTTCTCAAATAAAGGAACAGAGGGAAATGAGGACTGAAGTTTCAGGATGTTATGTGATTTACTGTTATCTGCAATACTATTTATACTACTTATTTAAGTACATGATGCCTAATTTGAGAGCAGGCCAGGTGGGTTTTGGCTTTCAAGTATCCCTGTCTTTAGCATGTCCACGGCTGTGTTTGGAGGAAGGGAGGAGACGTCATCTCAGGGAACGTGCCAACAGCTCTGTGCTTGCCGTTCCTTATTGTCCACTTGGGTAGAACCCCACCCTCCGCCCCCACTTTCTCTACAAAGTCAGAGGCTATGCTCTGGGACCTCTGTCCTTCCGAACCACTGTCCCAAGGCAGAGTGAGAACTATCATTTCCCCTTTCCACAATCACACACCAAGACGTGTGTGAGCACACATCCAGAAACACGTCTGGAGAGCTGAAGTAAGGGAAGGAGACTGTTACAGACACCTCAAAAAAAAATGTACAGCCTTGCAACAGAGGGAGATCTTGCATTTCAGAACCATATAAGGACACTAATAAAAAATAAAAGAAGGACAGTTTGACCTGCTTTTTCCCAGGACATGGCATGAGAAGTCCGCTGATTATGCTTCTCAAGTCAAATCTTTTGACCCTGTAGTTAATAAAAATTCTTCACAGTGACATTGAATGTTAAGCTCTGATTTTCAATATTGCTCAGCTACTTTGATCTCTTTCTATTCCCACAACCTGGGAAAGTCTGTGTCAGAAGTGCAAGTCAGATGCCACTTAAGACAGAGAATTAAGCTGTGTTGTTCTAAAGAAATAGTTTCACACATGTTCCGTTTCTCAATGAGCTATGCTTTGACTTCTATGGGGCCTTAGTTAATTTCTAGCAGCAGACAATGATCTTGTTCAGGAAAAAATAGAATCTGATTCTTTAAAATCACTAGTGAGGGGAAATCACGTTAAAGGACCAGACATCACCTTTGCTAGTGTTGTATTTTTTCTATGGTGTCATTAGAAAGAGCAAATGGTTTTAGTGAGTTTCAGTGGATAAGGTGGCCTCTATCATCTTTTTCAACTGTATTCTTTGATTCAAATCTGTAGCAAGCAGATAATGGAACTCTACTGATTAATATTTTAAATAATATTATTTGTATGATAACAGTTTTTCCCTAATGAATCATCATCATTTGGATGTTCTCTTTTCGTCCATGCAGGAACAATAATTACATGGCCACATGGGAAAAGAGAAGAAGTCATGACCAAGTGGCAGTCTAACCAGGCCAATGTCCAAAGAGCAAGTAGTACAAACGTCAAATAACTAAAGTCTATGGAAACTCAATTGTGCTACAAAATATATGGTGGCCATAAAGGAGGTGGGAGAAGAGATAAAGCAGAGGAAAGCATGATGTCAGGCAGGTTGTAGTTATTGGTATCAGTCCAGGCTGGAAAAGTAGAAGGTTAAGATCCAAATATTGGACACAACATTGTAAATCAACTATACTTCAAAAAAAAAAAAAAATCCAAGTACCTGAGTGAGGCGTATTCATGAAGATGTGTTATACAGAATATTGAGTAGCCACCAAGACATCTATGATGTTGGACAGTGTTCTGCAGAGTGAGGGCTGTGCAGGAAAGTCAATGACATTATATTCACTTCTTTCATTTAACTTCATTCTTTTCAAACCGATTATTTATAAATGTTTTGACTTTCTTAAGCACTTTTATTAAGGTATAATTACATACAATAAACAGAATCTGTTTTAGGTATGCATACAGTTCAATGAGTTTTATGTAATGAATGGTATGAATCACCACCACAATCAAGATATGGAATATTTCCCTCCATAAATCCCCCCCGTGCCCCTTCCCAGTCAATACACTCCCCACGAAGCTCCAGTTAATCTCTATGTTGTTCTCTGGCTAACAGAATAGATTGCCTTTTCTAAATTTCACACAAGAGGAATCAAACAACGTACATTCCTTTATGTTTGGCTTTGTTCTCTTAGCAGAGCTTTTGAGATTCATACGTGCTATGATCCGTAGTTAGTTTATTTTTTATTGCTGAGTAGTATTCAAATGTATATAGAATATACATATAGTATTGAGACTATGTTTGGAAACAGTGTCCAATTCTATTATACATATCAAAATGTACTTATCCACTCACCTATTAATAGACATTTGGGTGTTTCCAGTTTTTGGATATATACACTACATACTATCTTTTGTATAATATATTTAAAGATTAAATAGATTTAAAAATATAAGGTAAGGATGACAGCTTCTTACAAAAATTAAGTAGTCTAAACAAGATGTGTCTGAAGATATATTTGGGCATGAATATGTGAGTTTGAACTGCTTATAATAAATTAAATATCAAAGAGTCATATTACCTGCAAAAGATATACAAATTATCAACAAAAGATGAACTATTTCTCTTTAGTATATACCTAGGAGTGGAATGGCTTGGCCACGTAATAAACACTTAATTACTTTTTTTTAATTAGCAAACAGTTTTCCAAAGTGGTCAGATTGTTACACCTGCTCAGTAGCAATGAATGAGAGTTCTGGGTGGTCCACATCCTCACCAATACATATTCTAGTCTTTTACAATGCAGTCATACTAGTAGTGTGCAGAGGAATCTCACTGTGGTTTAATTTGAATTCTTGATGACTCACAAGGTTGAGATTCTTTTCATGTCCTTACTGGGCAATCAATCATATATATATATATATATATATATATATATATATATATATATATATATATATATATATATATGTATATAGACAGAGAGAGAGAGAGAGATGTGTTTGCTCAAATTTTTGCTTATATTTTTATTGGAATTATTATGAAGTTATAGGAGTTAATTTTTATAAGTTTTATACTTTGTAAATATATTCTCCTTGCCTGTGACTTATCTTTTTCTTTAACAGTAGCTTTAAGAGTGAAGTTGATCTTTTTTTGTTGTTGTTGTTAACATATTTGTGGGAGTATAATTGCTTTACAATGGTGTGGAGAGTGAAAGTGTTTTAATTTTGATAAAATTCATCTCAATTTTTTATTATGTGCTACGCTTTTTGTGACCTGTGTTAGACATATTTGTCTAACCCAAAGTCACAAAAATTTTCTAACTGGTTAATAGCTACTTATAGTGCTTACTCTTGGGGAAACTCAGGAGGTATGGTAATTTGGAGGTGCTTGGTTATCACAGTGTCTTTATTGTATCTTTATAAAAGACTTGATATTTGATAAAGTAAGCGCCCCTATATTTTTCTTCTTTTTTATCAAGATGGTCTAGGCTTTTCTTGATCTTTTGCATTTCCATATAAACCTTAGAATCAGCTTGTCTATTTTCACAAATAAACATGTACTCACATTATTTTTTTGGATTTCCTTTAAGGTTATAAATTAGTTTGGTAAAAATTGAATAGAGAACATATACATTTTGTTTATATGCATTATTCGATATTTAATGTTTTTGTGTTTTTATAAAATACACATTTTAATTTTTGTTCAGAAATACACAGGTGAATTTGTATATTGAATTTATATCCTGCAACCATGCTCATATCATGAATTTGAATAGTGAACTTTCAAAAGCTCCGTTCCCATCAGAATGTCATGTAGGACATGGCAAAGCACATACATGTCCTGCAGGGCAGTGATTCTCAAGGTGTGGTTAGACCAACCACATTGGCATGTGCTTGTGAAAAATGCAGATTCTCAGGCTCCACACCAGACCTAGCCAGCAAGGGTCTCTCGGGTTAATGCCCATGACTCTGTGTGCTAACAAGCCTTCCAGGTGAGTCTGAGAACCACTTCTGTGGAGAAGTGAACAGTGGTTGACACTGGCTTTCAGGTTAGAGTATCCAACCCTTATAAATCCTCCTCTCTGTGCTCTCACCCAGCTCACATTTCTCCTTGTCCTTAAAAAAAAATCACAAAACCAAGTAAACTACACTGCCAACCTCTTCCTTAAATGCAGTGACACAAGCTCTAGCACTTTCCTCCAATCTACCTGGAACTTCCACCACACACCTTGCTTACAGGCCCTGTGCTCAGAGGAAGACACCCACCCTGACCCCCATTCCTACTCTAGCAGAGAGAGGCGTTTTCTGAGCCTCACTTTTCTCATCTATAAAATGCTGATAGGAAGTGATGCTACTGTGCTGCATTCATAAATTTAACACCAGCATTCCAATAAAAATGTGGGCCCGTTCTGACTCCCTGACTGGGGTCCAGAAGAGACAAAGAGAAAGGGGTGATATCAAGCTTTGAAGTCTGTGTAGTTAGTGACTTTAGCACACAACATTCAGCACAGTGTCTGGGCCAGGGTAGGCAGGTGATGACGGGCAACCCCCCCACTTAGTTGCCCAGGGGAAATCCCAGGCAAAGGAGTGTTGATTCGCTCTATTTGCTTGATTCTGATGCAGGTTGGTTGTCACCACTGCCTTTTCCAGAGTCAAACAAGCCATGCTTCCTGTGATCTGTTTAATCGATGTGCCTGTTCCTTTCATTTCTCCTGTTTTCCAGCTCTTTACTCTTCTTGAAACATTGCCAGCCCCACCCTGACCATCTGGGTCACATGTTTTCTCCTTGTCTGGAGAGGTGAGGTCATCTCCAGGGCCTTGGGGCAGAAATGCATCTCAAGAAAGATGTTCCCTTAAACTTCTCCCTTATCTCAACTGAGAATTCCTTTTTCCTATAACTGTCTTTCATTTCTAGTGTGAAAATCAATCTCCTGGCAGAAAAGACATAAACCAAATAGGATTTGGAGCAGTTTCGATTTTTCCCAGTTTCTGTGAAAGCTGCACTTGTGGTCACATGCTCTGCTGCTGAGAAGCTGGGCACCCTTGGGCAGAAAACACACATCCTCTGTGCCTTAGTGTGTTTGCTATACAGGGATGCCAGGTACAGTTTTTTTTTTTTTTTTTTTCGGTATGTGGGCCTCTCACTGTTGCGGCCTCTCCCGTTGCGGAGCACAGGCTCCGGACACGCAGGCTCAACGGCCATGGCTCACGGGCCAAGCCGCTCCACGGCATGTGGGATCCTCCCAGACCGGAGCACGAACCCGTGTCCCCTGCATCGGCAGGCGGACTCTCAACCACTGCGCCACCAGGGAAGCCCCCAGGTACAGTTTAAAAGCAAAAACATCCAGATAGAAGAGCATTTACATGTAATTTCATTATTACATTCTGAGGTTCCTCAATATTTTCCACTTGGTTTTCCATGAATTTTGGAAATGTGTTAGTTGATATACTACATATTAATAAGATATTACATTGCAAAGGCATTGAAGCCATATTCTATACGTTGAGTTACCTTAATACCAACTGAAGGATTAGGCAAATTATTTTATTTGCAGTGGTCTGTTTCCTTACCTCATAAATGACATTGAGAATACAAGAATGATGCTACCCATCCCACAGACTTAATGAAATGAGTACACAGACTTAATGAAATAGTGTAAATAAGTGATTGTCACACTGCCTGCCATATCCAAAGCACACAGATGTTAGCAAGTACTGCCTACTAGAAAAATTTATTCGAGTAGCCTATCTTTAAAATTTTTGTCATCTTCTGATTCTTGAAGTTTTTAAAGTCTTTTTTTTTCCCAGAAAGCAAGGGAATGTTTGAATAAAAATGCTAATTAGTCTATGGCCATACCACCCTGAATGCGCCTGATCTCATCTGATGTCAGAAGCTAAGCAGGGTCGAGCCTGGTGAGTACTTGGATGGGAATACTGGGTGCTGTAAGCTTGGGCTTCCCTGGTGGCACATTGGTTAAGAATCCACCTGCCAATTCAGGGACACGGGTTCAAGACCTGGTCCAGGAAGATCCCACAAGCCACAGAGCAGCTAAGCCTGTGCACCACAACTACTGAGCCTGCACTCTAAAGCCCATGAGCCACAAATACTGAGCCCGTGTGCCACAACTACTGAAGCCCGTGTACCTAGAGCCCATGCTCCACATCAAGAGAAGCCACTGCAATGAGAAGTCTGCGCACTGCAGCGAGGAGTAGCACCCATTCGCTGCAACCTGAGAAAAGCCCACATGCAGCAGCAAAGACCCAATGCAGCCAAAAATAAAATAAATAATTTTTTAAAATGCCAATTAGCACAAATAAACACACTAAACTCATATTTTTTGCAAATTTAACGGGAGTGAAAAATGGATTTTCATAGAAATTTATAGGCTGATAATTTTTTCAATCAAAGAAGTTTGAAAAAGTACAAACCTCTTAAATATTTATGAAAAGCCAGCTTAATGTTTTCATCTCCTATTATTAAATTATCCATTAAATATCATAAAAAACTAAATAGTAACATATAAATGGATACTTCACAGTTCAGAAATATATTTAAGTAACATGATACAATATTAGAAGCAAGACATTCAAAATTAACATCATAAAATAAAAGATAGCCAAAATATTAATAAAACATAATTTTATGTCTCACAATAGTATCTCTGTGAAACAGTTGAAAACAAAGAGTAAACAGGCCATTTCTTCATTTTTAATTTCCATTTTCAATTTGATGGAAAGAGAAATGCAGGGACTGTCTCTTAGTTTTATGTGACAGGTGCTCTGAGTGATGAAAAAGCATTTGAGAGGGATTTTCCTACTAAGGTAAATAGAGAAACATAGGTTCAAATAAGAGGACACAAACCACAAGCCAGAGATGTAAGTATCTAGCAGAATGAAAGTGCCTGCGTTCTCTGCTTGGGTCTGACAACCCTGTTGATGAACCGCTCTTTGGAGTTTGTGGGCTGCTCCCCAGGTGAGGGCTTAGCACTTGGAAGATACATCCATCTTTGTTGTTTATTGAGGTCACTTATTTCCTTCTCTTAGTGACATCTCTTTCTTGGATATGTTGTACAGAATGAACTGGCTGCTCAAATTATGGCCTCATGTCTTGACACATTAAGTGTGGGGTGGATTAAAAGGGAAAGTATTTGTAACTGGAAGATGAGGGAAGTGAAGGTCAATAACTACATTTTATTGAGATTTACTGTGTGCTAATTACCTTTAGAAACCTTGCCTGCCTTATCTTACTGAATTCTTCCATTACCACCAGGAGTAAACCCAATTGAAGAGAGAAGCTGAGTCTATAAGACCGTTTGATGGTACCCAACACTGAGCTAAATGAGAAGGAGCTGACAAGGAGCTTCAGGCAAATGTCCATTCCTCCAAGGTTTACTTGGGGTCAGAGAATAAACTGTTCCTGATTTCAAACTATACTATAGAGCTACAGTTATCAAAACAGTATGGTACTGTACAAAAACAGACACATAGCTCAGTGGAACAGAATACAGAGCCCAGATATGAACCACACCTAGGGGCAATTTTACTGTGACAAAGGCAGCAATAATATACAATAGGGAAAAGACAGTCTCTTCAACAAGTAGTGTTGGGGAGACTGGAGTTACATGCAAAAGAATCAAACTGGGCTACTCTCTCACACCATGAACAATAATGAATTCCAAGTGGATTAAGACTTACATATAAGACAAAACCATAAAACTGCTAGAAGAAAACATAGGTAGTGCCTTTTTTTGGCATCAGTCTTTGTTAATTTTTTGGATGTCTTCTCAGGCAAGGGAAACAAAAGCAAAAATAAATAAATGGGACTACATCAAACTTAAGAGCTTTTGCACTGCAAAGGAAACTATTAACAAAATGAAATGTCCTCCTACTGAATGGGAGAAGATATTTGCATATATTAGATAAGGCATTAATAATCAAAATATACAAAATATACAAAGAACAATAAACAATAATGAAAATATATGTCAACCCCTCCCCCCAAACAACTGGATTAAAAATTGGGCAGAGGATCTGAATAGACATTTCTCCAGGGAAGACATACCAACCACCAACAGTTACATGAAATGATTCTCAACATCACTAATCATGAGGGAAATGCAAATCAAAACCACTGTGAGATATCACTCCTGTCAGAATGACCATCATCAAAAGACAACAAATAACAGGTGTTGGCAAGGATGTGGAGAAAGGGAATCCTTGTGCATTGTTGGGGGGAATGTAAATTGGTGCAACTACTATGGAAAATAGTATGGAGATTCTGCAAAAACTAAAAATAGAACTACCATATGATCCTGCAATTGTACTCGTGGGAATTTATCTGAAGAAAATGAAAATACTAATTAGAAAAGAAATATGCACCCCTATGTACATGGCAGCATTATTTGCAAGCTATATATAGCCAGTTATAAGATAAATAAGTACTAGGGATGTAAATGTACAACAAGATGAAGGTAACACTATTATATGTTATATATGAAAGTATTTTTTTAAATTAATTAATTTATTTTTGGCTGTGTTGGGTCTTCATTTCTGTGCGAGGGTTTTCTCTAGTTGTGGCAAGCAGGGGCCACTCTTCATCACGGTGCATGGGCCTCTCACTATCGCAACCTCTCTTGTTGCAGAGCACAGGCTCCAGACTCGCAGGCTCAGTAGTTGTGGCTCACGGGTCTAATTGCTCCACGGCATGTGGGATCTTCCCAGACCAGGACTTGAACCCGTGTCCCCTGCATTGACAGGCAGATTCTCAACCACTGCACCACCAGGGAAGCCCTATATGAAAGTTTTTAAGAGAGTAAATCCTGAGCTCTCATCACAAGAAAAACTATTTTTTTCAATTTCCTTATTTTGTACCTATATGATATTATGGATGTTCACTAAACTTATTGCGGTGATCATTTCATGCTGTATGTAAGTCAAATCATTATGCTTTACACCTTAAACATATACAGGGCCATATGTCAATTATATCTCAATAAAACTGGAAGAAAAATTGTTTTAAATAACAATAAAATTTTAAAATACCTTATGGCTTCCCTGGTGACGCAGTGGTTGAGAGTCCGCCTGCCAATGCAGGGGATGCGGGTTCGTGCCCCGGTGTGGGAGGATCCCACATGCCATGGAGAGGCTGGGCCCGTGAGCCATGGCCGCTGAGCCTGCGCGTCCGGAGCCTGTGCTGCACAACGGGAGAGGCCACAACAGTGAGAGGTCTGCATAACACACACACAAAAAAAACCTTCCTTAGTTTATTGTCATCTTTAAAATAGAGTTGGTGTCCTTCCTCAAACACAAGCAGGGGTTATCTTGCCTGCATTCTTGTGGCTTCCATGATCAAAATGCTTTTAGGATGTTTCCAGTCTTCAAATTTTGCTCACAGAGATGTTTCCATTAAAAGATTACCATGGATAGTACATTGCACTTTCACATGTCATATTTCATGTAGCTTTTCAATAATTTATTTTAACAATATCTATTTAATTCATCCACAATGTATTTAGACTAAGGTTTAATGTATTAATCACATATGTTTTTTTCTGCAAATGTTTAGGCAATTTTTTGTGCTCCTCTAACATCTAAATTAACTCACTCATGAAACTATCTAGGATAGTGTCTATTTTGGAATATTTATATTTGTTTAAATAACATTTCCAAATTCTAATTATTGGTGTATTTAGGCTTTCCACCTCTTTGTGAATATGCTCTCACATTATATACATACATATATATATATATATATATATATATATATATATATATATATATATATATATATATATATATATATATATATATTTAATCCATCTGATCTATATTTCTCTATTTTTCTGCAACAGAGCCCCATTTTGGGGTCATGAACCCACTTTTCTTCCTTCTTATTCTGTGTAACTTGAGTTTGGCAGTTACCCCTACATTGAATTTAAGGGTGTGATTCAAGCAGGAAAATTACAGGATCAGTTTCCTCTGGCCTCAGGGATTGTTTAGATATGTGTGCTCATCTCAATTAGAGAAAAAATAATATGGAAATATCCTTATAATTTATTGGAATGAAACATGCTCTATTTTCTTCTGCACATTTTTTCCCTGTATTGTTGAAAATGCATTAACCTATATTTCTAAAGCGAGGCATTGTGGTTGATGAGGAAGAGAAAGCTCTTGCTAAGATTTTGGTGAAAGAGAAGTACCAGGTTTTGGATTAACTATGATAAAACATCTTTTCTTATCATCCCATCAGCTTGTCACCATGGAGATCATCAGCACACACTAAATTTCTCTATGCCTTTCTGATCACCTCAGTGAGGCACAAGGCACAGTTTTCTGCACATATTTCCAGTCCCTTTCTATGGCAGTCACTGGGGATCCCCTTTACTTATCTTCTCTATTTGGTCTCCTATTTCCTGTTTCCCATATATTCCTCCTTTCCATGGCACATACACTCTGGGAGCATCTTGAGCATCTTGATGCAAGGTAAATGCATTTTTGGAGATCTTGTCCTTCTGAACATGTCTTATTTTACTCTCCCTTGACTGATACTTCGGTTGGGAATGCAATTGCAGGTAGGAAGTCATCTGTCTTCAGAAATTTGAAGGCACTGCTTTTTGCCCTCATGTTGCTGTTGACAAGTCCGATCTTTTCTCTCTATGGATCTTCTAAGGATCCATAGGATCTAAGGATCCTTCTAAGGATCCTAAAGATCTAAAGGATCTTCTCTTTGTCCCAGGTCTGATATAATTTCTTAAAGGTATGCCTTCATTTCAGTCTATTGAACTGTCCATTCTGAATACTTTGTGGACCCTTTCAATCTGCCTAACCACGGTCTTAAGGATAGGGATAGACTAGGATAATTAATTAGTCAGTTTAGAAATCCCACTAGGGAATTAAGAACACAAAAGGAATTTTAAGGGAGTTTGGGAAACTACTGTAAGCTAATGACCACTCAAGAGAAGAATCCAGTAAATTAGCAACAATCTATGCTACGTACATTGCACCCAAGTGCCAGGCACACTCAAGTCCCAAACCCTGATAGTTAAAACACAAGACAATAGATATGGGCTCTGAATCTTGTTCCATGAAGTTGGGAAGTTAATGGTCCTTGAAGAATAGCACTTCTGCATGTAACCAAGAGAGGAACATAGGTGAAAGGGGAAAGAAGCTAGGTGAAAGGGGACCTTATACTGAAACCTGAGATGAATTACCATATTTTAGTATATGTCAACACACTTTTGCTAATATACATATGATTTAAGTAGTGCCATGGCAGTCCCATTTAGATCATATAGGGCCAAAGGAGGAACTAATGATGTAAACCTTGACGTCTGCCCAAGAATGAGGAAGAAGGCGGTCTTCTCCCCTCTACACTTTTTCTTTGATTATAAAAGTGTAGTCCTGGGCTTCCCTGGTGCTGCAGTGGTTGAGAGTCTGCCTGCCGATGCAGGGGACGCGGGTTCATGCCCCGGTCTGGGAAGACCCCACATGCTGTGGAGCGTCTGGGCCTGTGAGCCATGGCAGCTGAGCCTGCGCGTCCGGAGCCTGTGCTCCACAACGGGAGAGGCCACAGCAGTGAGAGGCCCGTGTACCGCAAAAAAAAAGAAAAGAAAAGAAAAAAAAAGTGTAGTCCTCTTTGTTCACAGGGCTGCATTCCCTTGCCTGCCAGCTTGTATCAAAAGCATCCTATGCTAATAAACTTGCTCTTTGCCTGCCTCTTTGCCTCACTCTGAATTCTTTCCTGGATGAAACAAAAGAACCTGAGCTTCTGTCAGTCCTGACACCAGGTGAGTGGTTTCAATCAAAAGACAGTGGGTTGGAGTTCCTTGTCAGGGATTGTGGGTTCAAACCCAATCTGAGGTGTGGGTGGGTTCAACTCCCAACCGTAAGTTCAAGTCCCACCCAAGAAGGAGTGTGGTTTCATTAAGTCCTGGGACATTATTTTGAATTATTCATAGAAATTTACCTTCTCTTTTGTCTTATTATTTGAAAGCTGGTGTTCATGTGTTTACCCTTTCTTTCTTCACTTGAAAAAAATTTCCCATGACTTTACCACCTCTTTTGCTTTTTGCTTTATTTTCTGAGATATTACATGGACCCTATTTTATTCGTCTCCTTTTGATTTAACTTTTACTTTATTTTTTTATTATGGTTTTAATTTTCAAAAGTTTTCTTTGTTGTTCTTAGAGAGTTATCTTTTTAAAAAATCCTGCTATTATAGTTTTCAAAATTTTCTTCCTGTAGTTTTTCATTTCTTTCATGCCTCTAGATTTTTATCCTGTTTCTTCATACTTGTGTTATCCAAGAAATAGGATATGCTGATATACTGGAAAAACTTGTAAGTCTTCTCTTTAGTAAGAGTGAACAGTTGAAAAACTGACATAATGCTCTGAACATTGGATGTGAAGAGGGCTTCCTGTCTCTGAACTTCACTTGGGATGATCAGGGAGGGTTTTTGCTGGAGATTCTCTGTCCTTCTTCAGCACGGTGGGTTCTCCAGGAAGAGTCTTCAATCTCCTGTGTGGACAGTGGTGGGCTAGCTTTCAGTGGTCTAGGACTTGCGTGCAGCACTTGTATATATATGAACACTTAGTCTTTTGATTTAGGTGGGGTACCTTGACCCTCCCCTGTGCCTGGGGTCCCAAATACAGAGGTCATCTGACTACCTTCTTTAGAGAACAAGCCTTGTATTTGTTGGGGGGTGAGGAAAGGATGGTCAACAAGCAACATGTAGCGGCTGAAGGCATTTAGCAACCATTTTCTGAAATGACTTGAAACTGTTCCTCCATATTTCAAGTTCTTGGTGCTTCTACCTCAAGTGCTTTACTCATCTATGGTGAAAATAAAGGACTTACACTTGCCCCACCAAAGACCTGTGCTGTCCTCTGACTGCTAAACTGGATAGGCCTTGTCTTCCTGCTTCACAGCTTCCCAAAATTTATCTCCTCTACTTCTGTGGTGTCCTCTCCGCTGTGGTTGCTGTGGAATGCATTGTGTTTCCCCCTAAATTCCTATGCTGAAGCTCTAACTCTCTATATAACTGTACTTGGAGAAGGGGTCTTTAGGAGGTAATGAATGTTTTAGGGAAGGGATCCCTATTATGATAGGGCTGGTGCCTTTGTGAGAAGAGGGGGACAGTAGAGTTTTCTCCCTCTGCCATGTGAGGACACAGGGAGATGGCAGCCCTGCAATCTGGGGAGAGAGCTCTCACTAGACACAAACCCTACCTGGCACCTTGATCTTGGACTTCCAGTCTCCAGCACTGTGACAACATAAATTTCTCTGTTTCTGTTGTTTAACCACTTGATATATATACATAACGTTTTTCTATGGCAGAGCAAGACTAATACAGTGACATTATATTTTCTAAAAAAGGAAGATAGATCTTAACTGAAGAGAATGAGATTGGATGTGCATAGTGAAGGTAACGTCTTAATTTAAGCTCTGTAAATTAATTTTTTATTGAGTCTTTGCACCTTGAAATATTGTTGGAGTGTGTTTTATATGTGTTTCTAATACTTGATTATACATGTTAAATTTACTTTTATGAGGAGCTGATGTTGCAGCAATTGTATTGGGACTTAAAAATATATTAAGAAGCTGAATTTGACTTAAGTAGAAGTTGAAAGGAAAATAGGTACTAAATTTTACAGCATCTGGTGTAACAGATGCTGGGTAGATGCATTATATTTGCATGCTGATTACCTGAAATGGTACCTAGGAACTTAGGACACAGTGGGTGATCAGTGAACTTTTTTGAAAAGTTGTTTCATGATAAATAAATAATTCAATAGATGCTAGACTCAAATGCAGACACAGGCTAATCCAGTTGACCCTTTTTTCCTCCCTCTCTCCCTCCCTCTCTCTTCCTTACCCTTTCCTTCCTCCCTCCTGTCTCTTTTCTTTCTTTCTTTCTTTCTTTCTTTCTTTCTTTCTTTCTTTCTTTCTTTCTTTCTTTCTTTCTCTCTTTCTTCCTTGCTTGCTTCCTTCCATCCTTGCTTCCTTCCTTCTTTCCTTGACCTTCTGTGTTTATGGCACTTTTAAGTTCACAGAAAAATGGAGGGATAGGTACAGAGATTTCCCATACACTTCCTGCCCCCATACATACTTAGCCTACCTCATTATAATATCTGGCACCAGAGTGGCATATTTGCTGCAGTTTATGAACCTACATTCATACATCGGAATCCATAAGGTCTGTAGTTTACATTATAGTTCCCTCTTGGTGTTGTACAATCTATGGGTTTGGACAATTGTATGATGGCCTGTATCCATCATTATGACATCACACAGTATGTTTCTTCCCCTAAAAGTTCTCTGTACTCCAACCTTCCACTCCCCAACCCCTGGCAACCACTGATGTTTTTACTGTCTCCATAGTTTTACCTTTTCCAGAATGTCATATAGTTGGAATCATATAGTATGTATCTTTTCAGATTAGCTTCTTTCACTTACTAATATGCAATTAAGATTCTGCCATGTCTTTTTGTGGCTTGATAACTCATATTTATATTTAGTTATACTTAGTTTTGTAAAAAACTTCCAAACTGTCTTCCAAAATGGCTGCACCAGTTTGCATTCCCACCAGCAATGAGAGTTCCTGCTGCTCCACATCGTCAGCATTTTGTGTCAGTGTTTTGGATTTTGGGAATTCTGATAGGTGTGTAGTGGTATCTCCTTGCTGTTTTAATTTGTATTTCCCTGATGAACATCTTTTCATATGCTTATTTGTCATCTGTAGAACTTCTTTGCTTAGTTTTCTGCTAAGCCCTTTGACCGATTTTTTCATTAGGTTTTTCATTTCCTTGTTATTGAGCTTTAAGAGTTCTTTGTAATTTTTGAATAGCATTCCTTTATTTGTTCTGTCTTTTGCAAAAATTTTCTCCAGCCTCTGTTTATCTTCTCCTTCTTTTTGTATTGTCTTCACAGAAGTTTATCATTTAATAAAGTCTTTTTTAACAAGTATTTCTTCTATGGATTGAGCCTTTAGGGTTGCATCTAAAAAGTCAACACCTATGGTGGCCTTTGGATGAAGTCTTTCAGACTGTCTCTAGATTTGCTCTGGTTTTGGTGTAGTAGTCCAGGCAATTTTTATATTACCCTGGTGAGCAATTTTAGTTTATCCACTTACAAAAATCTAGCCAATATAGATTAGATAATATCTAGATATATTTGTATTTTCTCTCAGTCTCTCTGGCATGTCTTTCTTCTTGATACCAGATGAAAGCTGGTGACTTGAGATTGTGAATGCCTAATTTTCTATAAAGAGTCAGAGAGTCGAATTATGTGACATTGGACATTAGTCAACATCTCTGAACTTAGGTTCCTTCTTTGTAAATATAGATGATTGTATATGTCTTACAGGGCTTTTTGAGGATGAATGGAAATGATGTTTAAGAAAATATTTTGAAGGAGACATTCAAGATGGCAGAGGAGTAAGAAGTGGAGATCACCTTCCTCCATATAAATACATAAGAAATATATCCACATGTGGAACAACTCCTACAGAACACCTACTGAATGCTGGCAGAAGACCTCAGACTTCCCAAAAGGCAAGAAATTACCATGTACCTGGGTAGGGCAAAAGAAAACAGAAAAAAAAAAAAAGAGACAAAAGAATAAGGATGTGACCTGCCCCTCTGGGAGGGAGCTGTAAAGGAGGAAAAGTTTCCACACACTAGGAAACCCCTTCACTGGCGGAAACAGGGGTGGTGGGGAGAAGCTTCAGAGCCACGGAGGAGAACCCAGCAATAGGAGTGTAGAGGGCAAAGTGAAGATATTCCCGCACAGAGGATCAGTGCCAACCAGCACTCACCAGACTGAGAGGCTTGTCTGCTCAAGCGCCAGGACGGGTGGGGGCTGGGAGCTGAGGCTTGGACTTCGGAGGTCAGACCCCAGGGAGAGGACTGGGGTTGGCTGTGTGAACACAGCTGGAAGGGGGCCAGTGCACCACAGCTAGCCAGCAGGGAGTCTGGGAAAAGTCTGGAACTGCCAGAGAGGCAAGATACAATTGTTTCAGGGTGCACGAGGAGAGGGGATACAGAGCATTGCCTAAAAGAGCTACAGAGATGGGCGCGAGCCGTGGCTATCAGTGCCGACACCAGAGACGGGCATGAGACGTTAAGGCTGCTGCTGTCGCCACCAAGAAGCCTGTGTGCGAGCACAGGTCACTATTCACACATCCCCTTCCAGGAGCCTGTGCAGCCCACTGCTGCCAGGGTCCCGTGATCCAGGGACACCTTCCCCAGGAGAACACAGGGCATGCCTCAGGCTGGTACAATGCCATACTAGCCTCTGCCGCCGCAGGCTCGCCCTGCATCCCATACCCCTCCCTCCCCCCGGCCTGAGTGAGCCAGAGCTCCCTAATCAGCTGCTCCTTTAACCCCGTACTCTCTGGGTGGGGAACAGACGCCCTCAGGCGACCTACATGCAGAGGCAGGGACAAATCCAAAGCTGAGCCCCAGGAGCTGTGCAAATGAAGAAGAGAAAAGGAAATCTCTCCCAGCAGCCTCAGGAGCAGCAGATTAAATCTCCACAATCAACTTGATGTACCTTGCATCTGTGGAATACCTGAATAGAGAGCGATTCATCCTAAAATTGAGGCATTGGATTTGGGAGCAACTGTAGACTTGGGGTTTGCTTTCTGCATCTAATTTGTTTCTGATCTTATGTTTATCTTTTAGTTTGATATTTAAAGTTTATTATCATTGGTAGATTTGTTTATTGATTTGGCTGCTATCTTCCTCTTTTATTTATATATATATATATATATATTTTTTTTTTTTTCCTTTTTCTCTTTTTGTGGGTGTATGTGTATGTTTCTTTGGGTGATTTGTCTGCATGGATTTGCTTTTACCTTTTGTCCTAGGGTTCAGTCTCTCCATTTTATCTATGTATTTATTTATTTTAATAGTATTGAGCACTTGTTATCATTGATGGATTTGTTTTTTGGTTTGGTTGCTCTCTCTTTCTTTCTTTTATGATTTTTTATTATTTTTATTTTTAATAATAGATTTTTATTTTATTATTATTTTCTTTCTTTCTTTTTATCCCTTTTCTTCTGAGCTCTCTGGCTGACAGGGTATTGGTGCTCTGGTCAGGTGTCAGGCCTGAGTCTCTGAGGTGGGAAAGCTGTGTTCAGGACATTGGCCCACAAGAGACCTCCCAGCTCCACATAATATCAAATGATGAAAGCTCTCACAGAGATATCAATCTCAATGCTAAGACCCAGCAAGACCCAGCTCCACTCAACCACCAGAAAGCTACAGTGCTAGACACCCTATGCCACACAACTAGAAAGACAGGAACACAACCTCACGCATTAGCAGAAAGTCTGCTTAAAATCATAATAAGTTCACAGACACCCTAAAACACACAACCAAATGTGGTCCTGCCCACCAGAAAGAAAAGATCCAGCCTCATCCACCAGAACACAGGCACCAGTCCCCTCCACCAGGAAGCCTACAGAACCCACTGAACCAACTGTAGCTACTGGGGACAGACACCAAAAACAATGGGAACTATGAACCTGTTGCCTGCGAAAATGAGACCCCAAACACAGTAGGTTAAGCAAAATGAGAAGACAGAGAAAAACACAGCAGATGAAGGAGTAAGGGAAAACCCACCAGACCAAACAAATGCAGAGGAAATAGGCATCTACCTGAGAAAGAATTCAGGATAATGATAGTAAAGATGATCTAAAACTTGGAAATAGAATTGAGAAAATACAAGAAGCTTTTAACAAGGACCTAAAGAACTAAAGACCAAACAAACAATGATGAACAACACAATTAATGAAATTAAATATTCCCTAGAAGGAATCAATAGCAGAATAACTGAGGCAGAAGAATGGATAAGTGACCTGGAAAATAAAATAGTGGAAATAACTACAGCAAAGCAGAATAAAGAAAAAATAATGAAAAGAATTGAGGACAGTCTCAGAGACCTCTGGGACAACATTAAATGCACCAATATTCAAGTTATAGGGGTCCCAGAAGAAGAATAGAAAAAAAAAGACTGAGAAAATATTGGAAGAGCTTATAGTTGAAAACTTCCCTCGTATGGAAAAGGAAACAGTCAATCAAGTCCAGGAAGCACAGAGAGTCCCATATAGGATAAATCCAAGGAGAAATACTCCAAGACACATATTAATCAAACTATAAAAAATTAAATACAAACAAAGAACATTAAAAGCAACAAGGGAAAAACAGCAAATTGCTTACAAGGGAATCCCCATAAGCTTAACAGCTGATCTTTCAGCAGAAACTCTGCAAGCCAGAAGGAAGTGGCAAGACACATTTAAAGTGATGAAAAGGAAAAACCTACAACCAAGGTAACTCTACCCAGCAAAGAAATCATTCAGATTCAACAAAGAAATTAAAATTTTAAAGACAAGCAAAGCCTAAGAGAATTCAGCACCACCAAACCAGCTCAACAACAAAGGCTAAAGGAACTTCTCTAGGCAGGAAACACAAGAGAAGGAAAAGACCTACTATAATCAACACAAAACAATTAAGAAAATGGTAATAGGAACATACATATTGATAACTACCTTAAATGTAAATGAATTAAATGCTCCAATGAAAAGACATAGACTGGTGGAATAGATACAGCACCATATATATGCTGTCTACTAGAGACCCACTTCAGACCTAGGGACACATATAGACTGAAAGTAAGGGGATGGAAAAAGATATTCCATGCAAATGGAAATCAAAAGAAAGCTGGAGTAGCAATTCTCACATCAGACAAATAGACTTTAAAATAAAGACTGCTACAAGAGACAAAGAAGGACACTACATAATGATCAAGGGCTCCATCCTAAAAGAAGATATAACAATTATAAATATTGATGCACCCAACATAGGAGCACCTCAATACATAAGGCAAATGTTAACAGCCATAAAAGTGGAAGTCAACAGTAACACAGTGATAATAGGGAACTTTAACACCCCACTTTCACCAATGGACAGACCATCCAAAATGAAAATAAATAAGGAAACACAGTCTTTAAATGATATATCAAACAAGATGAACTTAATTGATATTTATAGGACATTCCATCCAAAAACAACAGAAAACACTTTCTTCTCAAGTGTTCATGGAACATTCTCCAAGATAGATCATATCTTGGGTCACAGATCAAGCCTTGTTAAACTTAAGAAAATTGAAATCATATCAAGTACCTTTTCCAACCACAACGCTATGAGACTAGATATCAATTACAGGAAAAAAATCTGTGAAAAATACAAACACATGGATGCTAAACAAGACACTACTAAAGAACCAAGAGATCACTGGAAAAATCAAAAAGGAAGTCAAAAAATACATAGAAACAACTGACAATGAAAACACGATAACACAAAACCTATGGGATGCAGCAAAAGCAGTTCTAAGATGGAAGGTTATAGCAATAGAATTGTACCTCAAGAAACAAGAAACATCTCAAATAAACAACCTAAACTTACACCTAAAGCAATTAGAGAAAGAAGAAGAACAACAACAAAAAAACCCCAAAGTTAGCAGAAGGAAAGAAACCATAAAGATCAGGTCAGAAATAAATGAAAAAGAAGTGAAGGAAACAATAGCAAAGATCAACAAAACTAAAAACTCGTTCTTTGAGAAGTTAAACAAAATTGATAAACCATTAGCAAGACTCACCAAGAAAAAAAGGGACAAGACTTTAATCAATAGAATTAGAAATGAAAAATGAGAAGTAACAACTGACATTGCAGAAATGCAAAGGATCGTGAGAGATTATTGCAAACAACTATATGTCAAAAAATGGACAAACTGGAAGAAATGGACAAATTCTTAGAAATGCACAACCTGCCAAGACTGAATCAGGAAGAAATAGAAAATATAAACAGACCAATCACAAGCACTGAAATTGAGACTGTGGTTAAAAATCTTCCAACAAACAAAAGCCCAGTACCAGGTGGCTTCACAGGATAATTCTATCAAACATTTAGAGAAGAACTAATGCCTATCCTTCTCAAGCCCTTCCAAAATATAACAGAGGGAGGAACACTCCCAAACTCATTCTACAAGGCCACCAGCACCCTGATACTAACACTGGACAAAGATGTCACAAAGAAAGAAAACTACAGGCCAATATCACTGATTAACACAGATGCAAAAATCCTCAACAAAATCCAAATCGGAAAAAAGAAGTAAAGCTCTCAGTGTTTGCAGATGACATGATACTATACATAGAGAATCCTAAATAGGTTACCAGAGTACTACTAGAACTAATCAATGAATTTGGTAAGCTAGCAGGATACAAAATTAATGCACATAAATCTCTTGCATTCCTATACACTAATGATGAAAAATCTGCAAGAGAAATTAAGGAAACACTTCCATTTACCATTGCAACAAAAAAATAAAATACTTAGGAATAAACCTACCTAAGGAGATAAAAGACCTGTAGGCAGAAAACTATAAGACACTGATGAAAGGAATTAAAGATGGTACAAACAGATGGATAGATATACCATGTACTTTGATTGGAAGAATCAACATTGTGAAAATGGCTATACTACTCAAAGCATTCTACAGATTCAATGCAATCCCTATCAAACTACCACTGGCATTTTTCACAGAAATAGAACAAAAAAGTTCACAATTTTTGTGGAATAACAAAGGACACTGAATAGCCAAAACAATCTTGAGAAAGAAAAACGGAGCTGGATTAAGCTCCTGGATTTCAGACAATACTACAAAGCTACAGTAATGAAGACAGTATGGTACTGGCACTAAAACAGAAATATAGATCAATGAAACAGGATAGAAAGCCCAGAGATAAACCCATGCACATATGGTCACCATATCTTTGACAAAGGGGGCAAGAATATACAATGGAGAAAAGACAGCCTCTTCAATAAATTGTGTGGGAAAATTGGACAGCTACATGCAAAAGACTGAATTTAGAACACTCCCTAACACCATATACAAAAATAAACTCAAAATGGATTAAAGACCTAAATGTAAGTCCAGACACTATAAAACTCTTAAAGGAAA
The DNA here is from genome assembly GCF_964165515.1 of Mesoplodon bidens. Classification (NCBI taxonomy): domain Eukaryota; kingdom Metazoa; phylum Chordata; class Mammalia; order Artiodactyla; family Ziphiidae; genus Mesoplodon; species Mesoplodon bidens. Next base: position 1,291,056 of record NC_138166.1, on the reverse strand, counting down.
ACATAGGCAGAACACTCTATAACATAAATCACAGCAAGATCCTTTTTGCCCCACCTCCTAGAGAAAAGGAAATAAAAACAAAAATAAACAAATGGGACCTAATGAAACTTAAAAGCTTTTGCACAGCAAAGGAAAACATAAACAAGACAAAAAGACAACCCTCAGAATGAGAGAAAATATTTACAAATGAAGCAAGTGACGAATGACTTAACTCCAAAATTTACAAGCAGCTCATGCAACTCAATATCCAAAAAACAAACAACCCAATCCAAAAATGGACAGAAGACCTAAATAGACATTTCTCCAAAGAAGTTGTACAGACTGCCAACAAACACATGAAAGGATGCTCAACATCACTAATCATTAGAGAAATGCAAATCAAAACTACAATGTGGTTTCACCTCACATCTGTCAGAATGGCCATCATCAAAAAATCTACAAACAGGGCTTCCCTGGTGGTGCAGTGGTTGAGAGTCTGCCTGCCAATGCAGCGGACACGGGTTCATGCTCCAGTCCAGGAAGATCCCCCATGCTGCGGAGCAGCTGGACATGTGAGCCATGGCTGCTGAGCATGTGCTTCTGGAGCCTGTGCTCCACAACAGGAGAGGCCACAACAGTGAGAGGCCTGCGTACCGCAAAAAAAAAAAAAAAAAAAAAAAAATCTACAAACAATGAATGTTGGACAGGGCGTGGTGAAAAGGGATCCCTCTTGCACTGTTGGTGAGAATGTAAATTGATACAGCCACTATGGAGAACAGTATAGAGGTTCCTTAAAAACTAAAAATAGAACTATCATATGACCCAGCAATCCCACTACTGGGCATGTACCCTGAGAAAACCATGATTCAGAAAGAGTCATGTACCACAGTGTTCATTGCAGCTTTATTTACAATAGCCTGGACATGGAATCAACCTAAGTGTCCATTGACAGGTGAATGGGTAAAGAAGGTGTGGCAGATATATACAATGGAATATTATCCAGCCATACAAAGAAATGAAATTTAGTTATTTGTAACGAGGTGGATGGACCAAGAGTCTGTCATTCAGAGTGAAGTAAATCAGCAAGAGAAAAACAAATACCGTATTCTAACATATATATATATGGAATCTAAAAAATAAATAAAAAAGTTTCTGAAGAACCTAGGGACAGGACAGGAATAAAGACACAGATGTAGAGAATGGACTTGGGACACGGGGATAGGAAGGGTAAGCTGGGACGAAGTGAGAGAGTGACATGGTCATATATACAGGGATAAGGGGCGTGGGAGGGAGATGCAAGAGGGAGGGGATATGGGGATGTATGTAGAGCTGATTCACTTTGTTATACAGCAGAAACTAACACACCATTGTAAAGCAATTATACTCCAATAAGGATGTTAAAAAAAATAATAACAATATATTCTGAGGATCAATCACCCAGTATGACCTTAATGAATTCTTCTTCAGTTAATGACACACAACTTTCTTTTCTTAATATCTTTCATAAAAATCACAATTCTGAACGTGCCTCATAGATAACTTATATCACTCTGTATTTCTTCGACCTGTACTTTACCTTCCCTTCAGCCATGGTCCTCTTGCTTACTGCACTGGGGGACATTTGGGCAGCAGGACCTAAAGAAGAAATGGAGTCCAGAGAAATAGACTGTACCTCATTTGTTTTCTAAAGATTCTGATTGAAGGATTTACGTTCATTGAACCTGGATGAAATGAGAGGGAATTTGGTATTTTGATTTTGTGTATGTGTTTTTACTGGTGGTGGTGATGTTTTCATAAGCCTAGGAGGGGCAAAATTTCTTTTGTTCAGTGAATTTGGAGACTTGGATCATATTTCGTTGACTTACCTCCAGGAAGAGACAGGCCCACAGGATGCTTGGTGCTCCCCTCTCCTGATGATCTCTGAGTGCCTCTCCATCTCTCGCTTGCTTCCTTTGCCCTGCCCATACTTCTGTAAGGACCATTTCCTTCATACTTCTTCAGTATCTTTTACACAGTAAGATGACCATGATGTCCTGAAAATCATGTATTTTCCCTCTACCTTCCTAGTATAATATTACCTAAGCTATAGGGATTATTATGTGACCCTAGGGAAGAAAAATGATATCAACAGTATTTAAAATTGACTTTGTCACCAAACTATCAAGGTGAGGGTTTATAGTTAGTGTCTAAATGAGTTGAAGGAAACAAATTTGTGTTGTATCAATAAATTTGTGATTTCAACTCTATATCCACTCCATATATAAAAGCATATGGATAGCATAGGACTATCGTGATGGTTAAATAAACAAAAAAATAAATTCACATTACCTAATTCAATACCTGAGGCATAATATTTGCTAAGTAAATGATGGATGCTCTTTTTTTAAACTTAATTGTGATATGTAATAATATACATAATTTATTGTCCATGTGAAGAAAAATAAAGTGAGTCACATCCATTTCCTTAATAAAGTGGTATTGAAAATGATCCCAGGGCCTGGGTGCAGGCTGAGCCCAACGTGGGCTTGGACCACTCCTCACTGTGAATGTTGGGGTGTTACAAGGCCAGGGAGCATGTGGTCAGTTGTATTAGCTTTACTTGGTTGCTGATGTCTTTAATCACCCTTATGTATCTTTAAGGTTGGATTGATGTAGTATGTCTCTGGGAGAGCTATTTAGAATAGTTTTCTGGACATTACCTACATGTACCTGTGGGTCCCCATTCATGTATAATGTGTGATACAACATCCACTAGTAACAGCACCATTTGTGTTATGAAACTGGGAGTAACCATAGAATTAGTGATGTTTTCTAGATAAAAGGAAGACAACTACATGGTATACTGTATACAGCAAAGCCCTGAATTTAACTCTGTAAGACTGTGGCAAAGCTGAGTCATCTTCCCAGGTCTCTGTATCAGCCTGAGTGTGATAATAAGATTTTTCACAGACTCTAACTTCCTGACAAGCTCACTGCCTCTTCTCAGTGGGGGCTTGTGAGGTCCATATGCTTTTCAAAATGAAAACTATAGGTGGGAAATACACCTCTAGTGTCTAAGAAGCACCCATTTTCTTCAATAGTGCAATCCTTTAACACTAAGTTATTAAGAAACCATACAATATTGTAATAATCATCTTAATTCAGTAAGTATGGAAGTCCTTCAACCATAGAATACATTTTTCTTTTGAAAAGCCTTTTCTTGTTGCTGCCTGATGAGAAACTCAAGAGCTTACCTTGAAATCATAGCTTCAGTCAACCTCAGGATGCCCACAATTCATTCTTTTTGAATGTTGAACTTGTCAACTGATTGTAGTAAGCCATCTAACCAAGGAATATTTGTTAGGAAAACACTTTTCTGTTTCTGTTACATGACTTCAAAATACTGGCATGTAACAGAAAATGTTCATGTGTTCTTTGTCACACCTGAGAAAGGAAGCACAAGGAAACGGAGCCATTCTACATTGGATGAGTCCCAATGTAAAGGGATTAATGGTTTTCCCCAAGCTAGGGACATTCAAACAGAGGAGGGAGGAATGGGCTTTTCCCTCTTTGCAGACAGCATTCCTTCAGTGGTCAGAAGACTGAGCCAGGAGATGTCCAAGGTCTCCAGCACTGTCAAATCTGAGTGATTCTGAAACAAGAGATCTACTGAGATGTAGTATGACATTGACTCTGATCCTTGTATTCTCCAATTAAAAATTAAATAAAATCCATTATATTAAAAGAAAATTCGAGTTGAAAAGTAAAACAAAAAAGAGCATATAAGTTCATTTTTTCCTAGTGGTTTGTGGAAAGACACATTTTCTGAAGCCAGAGATTCTGAACTATCAGCAAATTTCTCAAATTTCTGGGTCTCGAATCCCTTATCTGTGAAATAGGTTTAATGATAATATATTCTCAACCTTAGAGTGATCATGAAGATCAAATGCCAAAGTCCTTGTCAACACTTGAAGGCAGTGATGATATATACTAGGACAAATCATTATTCTCTTCAATAAATTGTAAATGTCTGCAAAACTCAGATAGTGACATGAATGGAAAAGAACTTTTTGGAATGGTTTTGAAGAAAGAAGCAACATAATGTTGGTGAGTTATTGGCTGGGAGAGTGGTAGGAGAGCAAGAGGAGCTAAAGTTGATCCATATTCATGCACCAAAATCAAGGACTTGAATGGTCATCAGCTAGCATGGAGTCCAAAGTCTGATTATGAAGGAAGAGGATGGAGAGGTCCATGGAGAGTGGATGGATGACCGAGTGGACCTTACTTAATGTAATGAATAAATTAGCTTCAGGCAATAATGTAGAAGTATTTCCCTGCAGTCTCTTGGGGAATTCAAGGTCAGGACTCATCGAAATCTGTAAGGGAGCCGCTTTACAGATAACCTGATAACACCAGGAAGTAGGTTACAAGAGCATGCTGGACTAATTTCATTAAGCCAAAACAAGGATATTTGGTCTGTGCTGAAAATGTTCAGATGCTTGGGATTTCTTAATAAACACTCTGTACACAGGAAATTATCTTAACTCAGCATCATAATTGTGTGTTCAAAAGATGAAAAGCAGGTTTGTCATATAGGGGGTAAGAATATTTAAACACCAGCAGGGACAACGAATAAACACAGATCATGAAGGCACACAGAAGCAGCCTTTGCTTATGAAAAATGCTGGAAAAAATGATAGGAGTTCAGTCCTTTAAAGAAATATTGGAAAATCTAAAAAAAAAAAACAGGTTCAAGAGCCTACTAGTTTGGTCCATTGAATGAAAGAATATCACCACTTCCTTATTAATAATTCTTGACATTTTATAAAACATGTTCACACATTTCCAAAATACTTTCATAAATCTGGGAGGAAAATGTTTCCATTGTATATTTAATTAAGCTACTTGCCAAGCCACATGGTTGAGGCTTGAACCAAGGTCTTTTAAATGCAAATAATTTGGTCTTTTAAATGCAAATAATATATCTCCATTACTCTACACTTCTTGTTATATGTTCAACAAGCTCCCCAAATATCTCTGTTTTCATTAGCTTTCTCTTTCATCTATCCTTCCTACTGCTCCGTGATTAGCCTTCACCATTATAGAGCCCACTCTCTCCAAGCACATTTATTTTGTACAAAAATGAGCCCAAACTCGATAGTTAAATCCAACTTTCCGAAAGCACTGTTACTCTCTAGAATTATCTCTCCTCAACTTCCCTCTCCCCATCAGGGGGATTGATCTCCTGGCGGTCCACTGAACAAGACCAGGCTTTTCAAGTCTTTTCAGGTTGAGCCTCTGGGATTGTCATTTCTGATCTTTCCACGCAAAATCTGAATCCACCAGCAAGACCAGCTACAGCTTCACCTCCCCCGCGGAGATGGAGATGCTTTGACCAACTTGATTAACAGTTCATGCGTAGGTATGGGGTTGGTGGCCGTTTCACTCCCGGGCATGCACCAGACATAGAGGACCTTGAGGGTCAAGGAAAGGAATTTTTATTTTTGTTCAGATGGACGGAAGCCACTAACACATTTAAAATGAGGTAGTACGTCTTGGGTTATGTGGAGTTGTGAAGAATCGGATTGAGTAGAAGGAAGCAATGATTGTCCACCAAAGAAATGAAGACCCCAAAGTTGACCCTAACTGTATTTACTTCACAGCTCCACCAGCCGGTTTGTGCCTGATTCTAAATTGTGCTTTCAAAGCATCTGGTGACCAGAAGACCATGCTTGTGCTTAAGTGGCTTGAATTCCACAGCATTTGTAGCCTCTTCTGCATTATTTCAGTGTGACCCAAGGATGGAGCAGGTACCTGCATTTACCTTCTGTGAGAGAAACCCATTAGAAAGCCCCAGCCTGAGTGTTTGGAATATTAATTCCCTGTCCATGGATTTCTCCTCTACTGAATCTGTTCCACCTCCTGCTCTCTCCCCCTCTCCCCCTTTCCCACTCTCCCCCTCTCTCCCCTTTCTCCCCCTCTCTACCTCTCTCCCCCTCCCCCTCTCTCTTCCCCTTTCTCTCACCAGCCCCTCCCCACCCCACCCTCACACACACTTGGGCCTTCTATGACTTAACAGGTCCCTGGAAGCTCAGTGACCTCCCAGAGCTGACACTGTCTCTTTGCTCCAGGCCTCCCCTTGACCCTGTCCTGTCCACAGAATAAACAGAGCTCCTGGCAGGCTTTGCATGGAAATGTTCCTGAGATCCTGGCTGAGTCCATACACATGACCCTCAGTCTAGCACTTTTCAATTACAGCAGGCTCTATCTTGTCTTTGCTGGAAAAAGTTTTTCTGTTACTATTTCTTTTTAACTTTCTCCACCATTTCTTCAAATACATATTAGGAATTGAAACAGAAACTTCTATTTGCTTGTGTGCCAGACTCTCCCCAAGGGGAAAAATGCCATCAAGTTGTTTTTCACACACATCACTCTCTGAGAACAAAATCAGCAGGTGAGAAGAAGAAAAACTAGCCAGCAGAGTGAACATTGAAGGCGGTACAGAGAAAAAAATTCAGTAAGGAAAAAACCTGGGAACTCACCAGTGTCTTTCCTGAAGAAGGTAGTGATTCTAGAAGGCCTATCAGTACTGCCCACTTTTAGGTATTTGTGTAGCATTTACTGAATTTACAGGATGCATTGTTTGCAAGTTACATCTTTATGGCATTTTATTAGCAATCTCAAAAACTAGATAGAGCATTTGGCTGAACCCTAATTTGAAGATGATACAACTGTTTAGGAAGGCTATAGCTGTCACACATTTGGATCTTTTGAATGCGAATTCTGAGGATTTCTCTGACGTGGAGGGCTGTCCTGGTAAATTCTGTCCCTTTAACCTCATTGAAGTGCACACTGCCTCTTGTCATCTTATGGTTGGCTGGACATTTAACATCATGGATCAAGGTAGACTCCTGTCCTTGGTGAAGCTGTGTGCCTTGCAAAAGTGAACTTACCACTAGGCTCCTAATAGTGGAGAGAAAAATATTAGAAATCAGAGGAATTACAGTATCTCCAACCCCTTGATAAATGATAATTTTATGAAAATGAAGCATATTAGTTAATGTTACATTTTAACTCAGAATTGCACAATGATATTTATTGGCTGACTTACTTTATGTCTCCCTGTCGAATAGACCTTTGTCATTTCTCCCTGGAACTGTTCTTATAGGTCCATGATTGATACTCCAATTTCTAGAATCTGCTCTCAGACCTGAATTCCATAGTGTCCTATGTAACCATTCAATCATGCCACTTTCCTTATCAAAAACGTTCAATGTTTCCTATTGCTTTTGGATTAAGCCAAACTTAGCTAAGCAGTTAAGCATGACTAAAACCAAAAACAAATGAAAAACAAGACAAGAATATTTTCATGATTCACAGCCTTCGCTTCCTCAGATGGACTTCAGGTCCCTTAATAAATCATGTTCTCTCATTGTTAAGTGCTCTGTGTTTTCTATGCATTTTGTGTGCCTTCCTAGAAATGACTGAGCTGTCGTGCTTGTTTGCTTTCTGTTCCACCCTCTCCCCATTGGAGTGAATATTCTTGGTGAAAAGAGCACTTCTTACTATCAATATATCTCTAGCAACAGACCTCGTGCCTGGCATTCACAGATGCTCAAGGTTTATAAAATTTAATTAAATTCCAAATATACAATAATTCCCTTATTTGGCTTAAAGCTTGGAGGATACAATTCAACCTATCTTCAAAGAGTTAAAAAAAAATCCCAGGTTATCAGGGGTAAGTTTCAGTACACTGTAAATGACTAGAGACCGAGGTGAACAAAATGAGATGGTACAGGCTCAAATCTGAGGAGTAAAACAGGGGATAAAGTGGGGAAATTTTCAGGTTAAACACTGAGTCATGACCAAATGAAACTGAGTACACAGGAGTCAGGTCATGCGGTGACTCTAGAAAGTTCTCAATTGTTCTCAGTCTGATATTAACATGAGTCTCTATTAAAGAGAGCTAAGCACCGATACCCCAGGTAATCTGCTGTGAGGATGTTTCTGGAAGGGACCTGAGTGTGACTGAGAAGGCGCTTCTCCTGTGCCCTTGGGGATGGCCCCGTGAGGGTTGCCCTCACTGAGGGTCCTTAGGTGAGTCACTTAACCACTCCCAGAAAAAAATAATTTTCATTGATAAAATTTGGGGGTTGAGATCTGATGGTTCTTCAGTTCTCAAACAACCCTGAGCTTTGCTGAGTCTGCAGGTGTAATTACGGATAATCACCATCAACCCTTAGCTGTCATTGGGAAGCCACACAATTCGGCATCCTCTGTTGAATTTCCAAGTGCATGTGGTGAGTAGCTATGTCAGGCACGGCGGTCTGCAGTTTATGTACATGATCCAGTATAATCGTCAGATTAACCCCACGAAGGCTACTATTTTCCTCATTTTATAGGTAACTGGGGTCCAGAATGCTGAAATGAATCACAAACTTTGATAGCCATTTAGTCCATAACATTATATGAGGTCTTTCTGGATAAAGTTTATATTCAGTTCAGAAATATTAACAAAGTAATGTTTTCAAAGATATTTCTTCTCAAGACAACGGTAGCGACAATCATAATAGCAACTATGACGTCGACTGTGCCAGTGAACAGGTCTTACTTGGGATCCTGGCGCCCAGCGGCCCCCTGACACCCACTTGGATGTACACTGGGGGACAGGTTCTGCCTAGCCTGCCTGTCCTAGCTGAGTGCAGGGACCTCTGGGTTCCTCCTCACAGGCCTCTGTCTGCTCTGTGCTGTCTCCATTCATCAGCTGAATGTCACCAACCACTCTGTCTCAGAGTTTTCATCTATGAAATAAAATGGTTCAATGAGATTGATCTTTCAGATTTCTTCCAGCTATTATATTAAGCTAACGCATTTGCATTTTAATTACAGTTCAAACCCTGAGGCTGAAAATTGGTGACTCTATTCTGACTTCTGGAGAGAGAACATTCATTCATTAGCAGAGCCACATAGAAAAATGGAGCTAGTCCTTACTTTTATAAAGTTATAAAAGAGTCTTTTAATAAAGTTACACAACTTTCCTCCTTTCCTATGAATCCTGGAGTTAGAAAACATATTAAAAATTACCCTGATGAGTTGCTAGACATAGTGAAGTTTAAACAGCTCCTCCCCCCTTTTTAATGCTAACTCGCCAACAGCATTGAGATGAACAGATTAAACGTATCCTAAAAGGAATCTGAAAATAAAAGGAGCAGCATACTAGTCCAGGAATGTTTTATTTCACTGTGTAGATTCCCTATAGCCCTAGTTTCACCTTTTCTCTTCAGCTCTGGTGGCTTTTGCACTTGGAGAATTGCACTTTTCTTTAAGTGTTTTACTTCAATGTTTGTCAATGCCCAGGGCTGATTGCAGAGCACAGAGCAGTGATTCTCATGGCCTGCGACTGCTGGCCAACCTCATTTCTGCTTTGCGTCTTCTTCTCTGAAGAGCGATGAAGGTTCCTAGTTGATTTCCCTTCCTCCAAAGTTGCCCTATTCTAATTCACTGTAAATGTTAACCCATAATTTTAGCATCTATGTCACTATTGCTTAAAGCACAGATGTACACACACAAACACCTGCAGTGGCTCCCCAGGAGCTGCAGAACTGGGCTCATCCTCCTGAGACTGATATTCAAGATGTTCAACTTGACCCTAGCCAAATTTCCTATTCTATCTTCTCCAGACCCCTCTTCTTTTTATTTTTCTTTTATTTATTTATTTATTTAGTATACTCAGGTCTAGTTATTCCAAAGTAGGCAATGCAATTGACACATATGCATTACGTGTCTGTGTTGTGTCGGAGTTGGCTTGTACCACCTCAGGAGAGCTGATTACTACATTTTTCAAAGTTTTATCATCCAGCTGTAAACACAGTCATCCTTAAAAATTCAGTTATATAAACTGACAATTAGATCAATTAAAAGCAATAATAATAAACTCTCATCATTCATCACCTCCAAGTTATTTTGTGCATTTTACAATGATCTATGCTTTGAGGTGTCATGGGATATTTATGCCATGGAAATTGACAAATGCTGCAAATCAGAGTTTTTCTCCCTCTCAGAGAGAGAGCTAAAGATCGAGTAGCCTCCTACTTACCAAACCTTCTCTGGTGAACTCTTCCCTCAGTTATTACTTTTTCCTTTACTTTCAAATCCTCTGTTTCCTCTAGCTCTTTACTTTGAATTTGTAACATATTATAACCTTTTACAATTTATTCCATCTTGACATTTTTCTATTTATTACTATACATTTTTTGGCCTATCTTATACATTTGAGTCAGGTCCTCTAAGGGCAGGTGCACATGGTCTGTCTTGGGTATTGTTATAACTCCCAGTGCCAGCAGAAAACCTTGGATGCAGGATGTTCTGAATAATTTGTCTTTGAATAAATGGGCACCCAAGACTTGTGTATATCCTAAAAAATGAAACAACCTCATCCTTCACACTCATTTCCCCCAACCAGCATCCCAACTGTATTTTCCCTTGAAGGCCAGGTCAAAGGTCACCATCTTTTCTAATCTTGGGGACCTTTCCAATTTCATGGTATCACCAATATTGTCTTTACTATTTTTTTAAACTTACTTTAAAATTCTGTCCCAGATGCAGGGTTGATTCTAGAGTTTGTAGGTTTGAGAATGAACCCACTTGGGGCCCAGGAGAGCTCTGGTTAAAAAAGATAATGAGACACTCATGGGAGGAGCAGAGAGACACCAGGAGAAATCCTTCCTTCCTTCAGAGCTCTGATTTGGTGGACCTGGGGTGGGGCTTTTGCAGTTCACCATTCATTCTGCATCTGGCAGGACATCTGATCTTTCAGGAGAAAAATAAGTCATTTTAGGAAAAAGATTCTGTTGAAAATTTCATCGACAAAATCTATTATTCATAGAGGCTGGCCTATGGATATATTTCAACTCAGTGAGTACAGATTATTTATTTTCAGTACATTGTTTCCCATTACAAAATAGTACATGATAACGAGTGGCAAATCAACAAATTATAAATAAGAAAATAGTCATCACTCAAAATTCAAACCTCCTAAGAGACCCCATGATAAAATAATAAATATTTCACTCTTTTTTACATATTTGGGATTATTTAAATATCTTGAGATTTGATTATAACCATTTTGGACTTTGAACATTTTCCTTCGTTATGCAGAAATGTGTGTAGGCTATTTAATGAGTAAAATACAGTATCACATAGATTTAGTAAAATTTCCTAAAATATTTCCTATTTTTAGATGGTCTCCCAAGATTTCATCATTAAAAATAATGCTTCAACAAACATCTTATTTATTTATTTATTTTTATTTATTTTTATTTTTGGCTGCATTGGGTCTTCCTTTCTGTGAGTGGGCTTTCTCCAGTTGTGCCGGCAGGGGCTACTCTTCATTGTGGTGTGTCGGCTTCTCATTGTGGTGGCTCCTCTTGTTGCGGAGCATGGGCTCTAGGCGCGTGGGCTTCAGTAGTTATGGCTCATGGGCTCTAGAGCACAAGCTCAGTAGTTGTGACACATGGGCTTAGTTGCTCCACGGCATGTGGGATCTTCCCGGACCAGAGCTCGAACCCGTGTACCCTGCACTAGCAGGCAGATTCTTAGCCACTGTGCCATCAGGGAAGACCCAACAAGCATCTTTTAATATGAAACAATCATAGTATGTCAAAAACTTTAGTCAGACACTTTAACATAAACTGGCTTAGGCAACTATATGAATATGATGAAAATTTTAATTTATATTTTTATATTTATTTTCAGAAACTTTGTCTCAATTCATGTAGTAGCTCTTTAATCTCATAATAATTTTAAAATAACTTTGATAATTTTAAGACAAAATGCTACCATATTTGTCAATGTACTTTTCCTCAGTTATGTATATTTTAATTCCATTTATTATGTATTTTATGCCCCCATGATTCCAGTATTATTCAGTCAAATCTATCAATATTTTCTTTTGTGATTTCCTTCATTGATTTTGTAATAAATGAATTTTTAAATGCTTTAGGTTTTAGAAAAGTTGAGAAGATAGCAAAAACATTCCCATATAACTAGACCTCGTGTCCCTCAGTATTGACGTCTTATATTATTATCCACATTTGTCACAATTAATGAACCAACATTAATATTATTAGCTCAATCCAATACTTTATCCAGATTTCCTTAGTTTTTACCCAATATCTTTTATATGTCCCAAGATCTCATCGAGGATGGCATATTGCATTTACTCTCTATGTCTTCCTAGGCTCCTCTTGGGCAATTTCTCAGAAGCTTCTTATTTTTGACAACCATGACAGTTTGAGGAGTACTGCTCAGGAGTGCTGTAGACTCTCTCTCAAATGGATTTGTCTGATATGTGTCTCATGATTAGGTTAGAGTTACTGGTTTTACCAGAAGACAGTGGAGGTAAACTGTCATTCTCACCACATCCTGTCAAGAGGACATGCTAGCAGCATGAATTAGCAAAGTGGATGGTAACCTGGTAACCTTGACCTCCTGGCTGAGCTGGCATTGGTCAGATTTCTCCACTGTACAGTTTCCCCCTTTCTCATTTTGTAACCTTTGGAAGAAAGTCACAATGTGCAGCTCACACCTAAAGAGTGAAGTGTTGAGGGTGAAACGCTTGCATCAATTATTCGGAATTCTTCTGCATGGGAGATGTGTTTATTCTCTCTCACTCTTTATGCACTCAGTGACTGAGTTATATGAATGAGGACCCATTGATACTTACTTTACACTTTGTGTTATAATTGTCCAGCTTTTACTACTAGGAGCTTTCAGTTGTTTCCTGTGTCTCTGCAATATATTCCCATGACCATTTGTTTTTTTGAACACTTGTTTATCCTAAGGTAGTACAGGATGCTCCGGGCTCATCTCCTATGTTTCCTGTCCCAGTTGTAGAATCAGCATTTCTCCCAGGAGCCCTGCTTCCTTCTATTGGACAATGGGATTGGAATCCAAGACCTGGGTGCTGTGCTGCTCCTCACTACTGGGATCTAGTTGATTTTAGTCTTTTTCAGCTAACAGTGCAACTGACACAGATCTTTAAATATTTTCGTATGTAACCAGCTGTATCCATATTAAGCTAAACATGAGTTTATACAAATGACTCCAAATCAATCCACCACCACATGGCTCATTCTGGCCTCCTCCCCTTGCTGATCTGTAACTCCCACTTCAACAGTGAGCAACCTGGCCCCAACCATCTGCTATCTATTTATGTAACTGTTTAATTCCTTTACACATCGATAAGAGTATCAGAATTGCTAACCCAGACTCCTGTCAGAAACATTCTTATCAACTAGGTAATAGTGATTTTGTGCAGTTCTTTGTTGTGTTTGGTCTTCAGACTCCACTCATTTCCATGGTTACCTAGGTCAACACCTCTCCCTTACCTCCAATGTTATTTCATACATCTGTGATGCAGTGATATTATTTTTCAAATTCTGCTTTACCTCCTGGATCTCCTGATCTCTTAAATGTTTTATATATGGGAATAATTACACTCCTCTCATGAAATGGTTGTAAGGGCCAACGAAGATCAAATGTGTGACAAAAGCTGGAATTCAGCTAATGGAGGCTGGAATATATATATATATATATATATATATATATATATATATATATATATATATAATTAGTTTTTACCATTCCTCTTGTTTATTTCTAAGAGTTTTGATAAATACATAGTTTCATGTGTCCACCAGTAAGATACAGAATCATTTCATTCCAATAAAACATCCCATGTGCTTTATCTGTTGTCCAGTGGCAACCACTGATTTTTAATTTTTTTAGAATTGTATCTTATTTTTTTAAACCATTTAAAAAAATCGAAGTAGAGTTAGTTTACTGATCTTTTCACTGACTATATTTTGATACTATATGATTTGGAATCATATAGTATGTAGCCTTTTCAGACTGGCTTCTTTTCAGACTGGCTTCTTTCACTCAAAAATAAGCTTTTAATATTCATCCATGGTTTTGAGTGGGTTGATAGATCAGTCCTGTCTACAGCTGTTTAGTATTCAATTTTGGGATTACCATGTTTTGTTTATCCTCATGCCTATTGAAAGGCATTTTGATTTCTTATAGTTTGGTGGGATTATGAATGGGATATTTATGTGCAGGAGTTTGTATGAACATAATCTTTCAAACTGTTGAATAAATACCTAGGAGTATGATTCCTGGACTTCATGGTAAGACTCTGTTTAGCTTTGTAAGAACAGATAAACTATTTTCAGAAGTGCTTGTTCATTTTACATTTCTACCAGCAATAAATAGGAGCTTCTGTTGGTCTGCATCCTCACAGAAAATTGATAGCAACAGTTTTACAGATTTTAGCCATTGTAATAGGTATATAGTGCTGTCTCACTATTGTGTTAATTTCAAATTCCTTAATGACAAATAATTTTGAGAAACTATTTATATGCTTTTTGCCATCTGTTTATCTTCTTTTCTGATGTGTCTGTTCGGGTTTTTTTTTTCAAAAAATTTGCTTGTTCTCTTTAGGTTGAGTTTTAAGAGTTATTTGTATATTTGGGCTACAAGTACTTTATCATCAGACCATGTGGTTTACAAATACTTTTTCCTAGTCTCCATCTTGTCTTTTCATTCTCAAAACAGTGTTTTCACAAAGAAAATGTTTTTAATTTCAATTAAGTTAAACTTGGCGATTTTTTCTCTTATTGATCATGTTTTTGGTGTTATATCTAAAAACTAATTTCCAAACCCTAGATCATATAAATTTTTCCCAGTGTTTTCTATTGTAAGTGTTACAGCTTTGCATTTATTTTTATGTTTATGATCCATAGTTAATTTTTGTGTAAGGTGAAAAGTCTATTTCTGTGTTCTTTTTTGGCATATGGATGTTCAAATTTTCCAGCAAAGATTGTCTTTTGTTCGCTGAATTGGGTTGCACTTTTGTTAAAAATCTGTTGACTCTATTGCGGGTCTATTTCTGGACTCTCTCTTCTGTTCCATTTATTGATTTGTCTATTCTTTCACCAATACCACACGGTCTTAATTAATGTAGCTTTATGGTAAACCTTGCAATGGATAGTGAGTCCTGCAACATTGTTGTTCTTCATTATATTTTGGCTATTCTAGGTCCTTTGCCTTATCACAGAAATTTAAAATAACTTTTCTGATATCTACAAAATAACTTGCTGGGATTTTGACTGGGGTTTCATTGAAGTTATGAAACAAGGTGGGTGGACTTGATATCTCAACAGCACTGAGTTTTCTAATCCATACATATGAAATCTCACTGTTTATGTAGATCTTTTTTGACTCCTTTCATCTTTGTCTTCCATTTTTATGCAAACAAATCCTGCACATATATTGTTAAATTTCTGCTTGTCATTTTGGATACTATTATAAATTATATTGTGTTCTGTTTAATTTTAAATTCTAATTATTCACTTCTGTTTTACAGAAAACAATTAACTTTTGTATATTGACCTTCGATCCTAAGCCCTGAACTTGCTTATTAGTTCCATTGATTTCCACTGTAAATTTTATTATTTCATTTCTTCTGCTTGCTTTCAAGTTTAATTTGCCCTCCTTTATTTATTTTCCTGGGAGGTTAGACTATAATTTTAGATGTTTCTTCTTTTCCAAAAATGCATTAATGTTACAAACTTCCTTCTATGCACAGCTTCTGCAGTATTCAAAAATTTTGATAAGTTGTGTTTTCACTTTAATTTAGTTGAAAATCTGTTTTACTTTCCCGTGTGACTTTTCTGGGACTCATTACTTATTTAGAAGTGCATTGTTTAATTTCCAACTATTTGGGAATTTTGCAGCTATTTTCTGTTACTGATTTTTAGTTTAATTCCATTATGGTGCAATAACGTACTTTGTAAAATTCCTATATTTTAAAATGTGTTAAGATGTGTTTTATGTTCCAGGATATGTTCTATCTTGATGAATGCTTCGTGTGGGCTCGAAAAGAATGTGTATTCTGCTCTTTCCTGAAGTATTCTATAAATGTCAATCCCACCATGTTGCCTGACAGTGCTGTTCATGTCGCTTTTATACCCACTGATACTCTGCCTGGTTGCAGTATCACTTATTGAAATAGGGCTGTTAAATCTCCAAATTTCATAGTGAATTTGTCCATTTCTCCCTTCAGCTCTATCAGTTTCGCCTCATGTATTGTTCTGTTCTTTTGTTAAGATTACTAGGTCTTCTTAGAAGATTGTCTCTATCATTATGTAATGTACTTCTTTACCCATGGTTATTTTTTGTTCTGAAGTTTGCTTTGTCTGATATTAATATAGCTTCTTCTCTTTCTGTTGATCATAGTTAGCACCATATATCTTCCTCCAAGATATTACTTTTATCTTACTTGTGTCATTTTATGTAAAGTGGGTCTCTTGTAGACAGCATATAGTTTTTCTTTTTTGGTTGGTCCACTTTGAGTTTCCATAGTTTGTGTTTGTTCACTTACACATTTCTTATCCATGTGTTAACTCGTGGTTTCACTGCTTACTAAGAGGAATGAAACAATGAAGCAGCAAAACCTGTGTGTCTTATTTTATTTTATTTATCCCCTATTCCATGTTCTAGTAGGACTCTGGAATATACAGAATATATGGAATATGTAAATATTGAGCCCAAATTAATGCCTTGGCTGGTATGTGTAGCAATGCAAATAAGTGAGTTTTGGTCTGCAGCCCAGACATCCTGGTAATTGGGAGAAGAACCAGGTAGAGGTCTGGCCCAAGGGGGGAGAAATGTCTCAGCAATAATATTTGAAAAAGATTCATAACAAGTAGTGACTACATATACGAAGGGAATGCCTTTGGTATCATCCCATACTATATTCAGATTTCCCTGATTTTTTCTAAAATGGTTTTCTCTGTTGGTTGCTTAGAACAAGAATAAAATATACATCCCACATTGCATGTAGATATTGTGCTAAGATTAATCAGTGGGTTCATTTGGTGAGCAACCTCTCGCCATTGAAAATGTTCCCATCTAATCTAATGTTGCCATCTGTTTTAATGATGACTTAAATCAGTTATTACCTTAAAGCTGATAAGACTTTCCAATGCTTTCTTTTTTTCCTTATGTATTAAGTAGAATGCTTCTGTAAAAAGAAACTTTCCTTTATCAACTAGGTCTTCAACTACCCAGAAGTCAAAATTCATACCTGAATAGTAAACCAAATGCTTGATCTTTCCTTCTATGAGTGAGGGAATGTGCCTTAGTTGCTTCCAATTATATCTGCATTTGTAATCTATTGCTGTGTAGCAAAATACCCCAAAACGTAACATCTTAAAACAGTAAGCATTGACTATCTCACACAATTTCTGAGGGTTGGGTATCTGACAGAAGCACTGAAGCTTTGGGCTCAAGTCTCTCATGAGGTTGTGGTCAAGTCGTGGCCCAGGGCTGAAGTCATCAGTGGACTTGACTGGGCATGGAGGATCTTTCTCCAAGAAATTTCAGTCACGTGACTCTTGGACAAGGACTCAGCTCAGTGCTGGCTCTTGGCAGAAGGCCTCAGCTCACCTCAGCTCATGTGGACCCTGTGTGGGTTCTCTCATAACACGGCAGCTTCCTTTTCCCAGAATGAAGAATCCAAAACAGAACGTGAGCAAGGAGGAAAGCACTGTGGCTTCATGACCTCTTCTCCAAAGTCACATCCCCACACACTTCTGCTTTAAATTGTCCAGTAAGTCCAGGTCACACTCTGGAGGGAGGGAATCAAGGAGGATTGTCACAGAATCCTGTGGACGTATTTTAAACCCACTGTAGTGTCCAGTGGCAAGGCACAGGGATCTCAGCTCATCTCACAGAGCTTCTGCCTCAGGCCTGGAGTCGGCCATTCCTCCAAGGCTCTTGGTTACTTTATTATGTTTTATTTGAAATGTAAGGTTTCTTTGTAGAACTTTGTTGTTTTTGTCAAAGTATAGTTGCTGTACAATATTATATGTCAGGTGTAAAATAGAGTGATTCATAATTTTCAAAGGTTATATTCCTTTTAAAGTTATGATAAGATATTGGCCTATATTCCCTGTGTTGTTCAATATATCCTTGTAGCTTATTTTGCTATTTAGAGACCACCAACTAGGCACTAGGTATGATTTTCCCATGGGGTTGTAATGGCTCTCATAATGTTTTTAGTAGACAGAGCTAGATTGTATATATTTTAAAAGAAAAAGCATGAGGCTATATTGATATTTTTAATTCAAATGTTACAAATATAGGTTTTACTTAACTGCATCACTTTTATGGTGTTTTCTCTTCTCCCTTACACTAAAAATATGGATTGCTAACAATAATTGCTAACAATATCGATTATTTGCATTTTTTTACCATGTGGATAAAATAGTTTTAAATAAGATATTAATATTACCAATAAATCTATTAATTGAAGCTTGGAATTCTTGCAGCCCTGGACTATATTCTACCAAGGATATATAGTCAAAATGTTATCTTGAAATGTCATTTATCTTTGTCATTGTCACCACATAAATATACTGTTAAATTTATTAGTTTCAGCATGTTTCTAATATTTAATAATTTCTTTGCTTTTCTTTTAAAATTTTATTTTTTGGATATGTAAAAATTAAAGAATCTTGAAGTCAACACTGTGTAGCAAAATATTTTCAGAAAAGTCACACTTTCATCCAGGTCCATTCTACCTTTTTCTTTCTAAAACTTGACTTACTACTTTATAGCTTATATATTTTATTTCCAGAGTTGAAAATATATGCTCTCCTCTGCCTTTTTACCCCCATCCTCTGTCGACTTCGGAGTTAGAGAAGGTGATGCTATATACAAATTTCTACTCTTTTTTTTTTTTTTTTTGTTTTTGCTGCATTGGGTCTTCATTGCTTCGTGCGGGCTTTCTCAAGTTGCAGCGAGTGGGGGCTACTCTTACTTGCAGTGCGTGGGCTTCTCATTGCAGTGGCTTCTTTTGTTGCAGAGCACGGGCTCTAAGCATATAGGCTTCAGTAGTTGTGGCACATGGGCTCAGTAGGTGTGGCACGCAGGCTTAATTGCTCCATGGCCTGTGGGATCTTCCCAGACCAGGGCTTGAACCCATGTCCCCTGTATTGACAAGCAGATTCTTAACCACTGCATTAATGTAACAAAATCTTCTACTGATGAACTCACATCAGAGGGCCTTAGTATCCTTCTTACAGATGCACAGTATACCACAGTGTGGGTCTATTCACACAACAGCCTTTGTATTTATGGATATTTTATGTGTTTCCAATTTTTGCTATTATAAACATAGTTGCAATGGAAACATTTCTGCCCCGTATGCTTCATTATAATTTCTAGGGATAGGATTGATAAACTCAGAGGTAAATGTGTATGTCATTTTTTCCAGATATTTCCAATTTCTTCTTAATGGAGACGTATAATTTTACATTCCTACCAGGAATATATGATACCCACATTTTATACATAGGCTAAGTGCATGCTGTCATACTTTTGCATTTTTGCCAGTTGATAGATGACAAATATCTCAATGTAATTTTAACTTGAATTTCTTCTACAATAACTGAGTTTGAAAAATGTTCTGTGTTTTAAAGACAGTTATTTTAACTTTTAGTTTGAAATATTATTATGGTTTTACAGAAGAGTTGCAAAGAAAGTACAAAGTGTTTAAATATGCCTTTCGTCCAGTTTCCCTTTGTGTTAATATCTTACACAATGGACATTTATTCATCAAAACTCAGATATTAAACAAATACTATTAAATAAATGACAGACTTTATTCAGATCTCACAGTTTTCCCCCTGAAGTCCTCTTCCTGCTCCAGGATCCCTCCCAAGATACACGTTGCTTTGAGCGTTCATGTCTCTTCCGTCTCCTCCAACTGCACAGTCTTCCAGACTTTCCTTAATTTTCATCACTTTGACACTTTGGAAGCACACTGCTCAGGTATTGTGCCAAATGTCCCCAGTTTGAGCTCATCTGGTGCTGTCTCATGGTTACCCTGGGATAAGGGGGAGACTGCTTATGGTTTGTTTCCATTGTTTGAAAAATATCCATGTTTTTAACTGTATTCTTCCTAAGCACGTTTGTTACTATGTCATATCAAATCTATTTTTTAAAATATGTCATCTTCTTTACTTAGATTAAATCCAGGCAACAGATCCTCCCTGGCCCCTCTTTCCTTTACATGGTGTACAATTTTGGTTTAGTTTTACATGAATTGCATAGAAAATTGCATAGAATTTGAAACTTCTTTTATTCAAGTTCCACTACTAGCTAGTTTGAATGTTCCAGAGACAGAACATGAGAATGACCAGCTGTGTCATACTAGGTGGCCCCCATGTCTCCAACTTAAAGCCCCCAGTTCACAAAATGTGCCTCCCAGGCTTGGAATCAGCAATAAGATTTCTTTACCTTTCCAGGTCTTTGAAGTGGTTACTTCTCATGTCCTTTTCACCCACAGCTTCCTTCCAAGGCAGATTCTTACCTGTTGTTCATATGTAGGTTTAGAGGTCAGTGAATACCATTATTATTATTTTTTTTTGCAGAAATGTGTATTGATGAGAATATTTATTTTATTGGGGCTCATAATTTTAACCAGATTCACAACATATCCGTGGTTTCTAAAAATTAAGCACCACCAATCAAGAAAAAAAAAAAAGAACCTGATTCAAACCCTTTTTAAGCCAAACTGCCATTTCCTTTAATAACATTGTGGCAAGGAATGGAAAAATCAACATTTAGGCGCTGACCAGCTACAGGATCTTGCCTTTAGTCTCTGACATCTCTCCACAGTTAGGGCAGCCCTCTGCTACTGCCTTCACTGATATGGCCCTTGTGTGACCACAGCAAGAAGGACAACAAAGACCAGATCATACTGAACTCCAGTGGCAAACACAATGCAAACAAACATAACAGTGTCGCCTAATTAGGTGATCTTGTTTAGAAACCATGTCCAACCATCTCCAGCTTGTATTCTATATAAGGTTTGTCCCTGTCACTGTTTGTTTTTTTGTTTTAAATTTTTCTGTCACTTAAGAGTAGTTATAAGCATTTCAGGACCCCCTGGTGTATGAAAGGGAAGCTCCCTATGAGACCTCCCAGCAGGGCTCTCTTGGGGTATCTGGGGTCCCCCGATGTGGATGCTGACCGTGGATGTGTCCTCTCCAGGGACTGACTCTGGGAATGAGCTGCCTCTACCTTTGTTTGTCTTTAGGTCTTAACTCTCTCACTCACCATCCCCTTGAAATTGTGCTTCTTTCCTTTACATCCCCCATAATGCTTTTCTTTATGATTTTCTTCCAGGCTCATTCTTCAAATCTGCAAAACTGCCTTCAGGCTAAAACATAAGCATTCCCCTGCATGTGAATTTTCTCTGTTGCTGGGAGACAAGAGCTTACAAAATGCACTGGGTCAGTAATTGGTGCCTGTTTCCCACAGAAAAACAAATGTTGTGCAAATGAGAGGGCCAGCAATCCATTCCCCTCAATCCACACCTCTTGAATCTAAGATAAGCCCATCCTGTTTCTGTATGGTTTTCTCAGTTATCCGACCCCCAAAAAGGTAGAAAGCAAATGTATTTGACAACATTTGCTTGATTAAGTTACTCCCCTTTCACTCTGATGACTTTTGCCAACATCTGGAATTTCAAATACAGCAACTATGTGTCATGGTCAATTCACTGCAGCAGATGTTATTGCTTTTCACTCACTCACTGGTTTTCACACAGCTAGTATGTAAAAATATTACAGGTATCATGATAAGCAATGACCACACGATAGTAATATTATATCCCTTCCTTTGGAAAGTTTCCGCTCTAATGGAAGAAACGAATTGATAGGTATGTAATTAATGACTAAGATATGAAAGAGATTTTTCCTAGCATTATGGTGAGGAGACTGAGGAATAACTCTTGCCTTAAACAGATGGACCATCGGGAGAGGACGTTTCAGAATGGGGTGGTCAGAGGAGGAATGCAGACCCTCCTCACGAGGGAGAGTCCTGGGAGCATTCTGGAAGCCAAAGCAGAGGACTGTGACAAAACGGGGTGTGTCTGCCTTTTGATGAAGAGTGAACAGGTGGGTGCTCACAGCAAAGGTCACTCCAGATCCCTTTCTGTCACTTTCAAGAGGCATGTCCCATACGTGCTGGACCTTCAAGATTGGGAGACAAATTTGGTCTTTTATTTTTATATTTTATTTTTTTGAGGTACGCGGGCCTGTCACTGTTGTGGCCTCTCCCGTTGCGGAGCACAGACTCCGGATGCGCAGGCTCAGCGGCCATGGCTCACGGGCCTAACCGCTCCGCGGCATGTGGGATCTTCCCAGACCGGGGCACGAACCCATGTCCCCTGCATTGGCAGGCGGACTCCCAACCACTGTGCCACCAGGGAAGCCCCAAATTTGGTCTTTGACACTGGATTCTCCTTCTTTAGACACAATCTAAACCTCTGAATGACGATTGGCATGTGTACCACTCCATATAAAGCAGTAAAGGAGAGAAAAACTGACCCTAAAATCCAATGTATCTCCTATGTTTTTTATAATTTTAAACTAACCCTAGGGGGAAAATGGTAAATATTTCCAAGGTTGTAACTACGAAGAGAATCATTACAATACATTTAAAAATAAAGCCAATGTTAGATGAGAGGGCTGTTATTAATGGTGATTAAAATTCAATTGTTTCAATTAAATCTAGATTCACTTGTTTAGAAACAAGATCTTCAGAGGCATACAGGTCCCTGGAAAGTCCATAAACCTCAACACAGTTCAGTTCAGTTCAGTTCAATCTGATTTGATTCAGGCATGCTCAGCAAGCATTTTCTGTGCCTTTTACTTCATGCCAAGCCCATATAACAAAGCTGAGATGCAGAGACACTCAAGGTATAAAGCCCATTCTTGAGGGAGATAATAATCACGATAATCATAATACGGTAGGGATGTGTTCCCTGTGTTCAGACACAATGTGTTCCAGGTCCTGAGAGGCACAGGTGGGCGTGACTAATTCAACCTGGGAAAAATAAATAACACTTCCAAAAGAGGTGCCTTTTACAGTGAGGCTTTGAGTTGAGAAAGATTTCATGTAGGTAAGTACATTATGAGAGTTTGATCCAGACATCAAGGCGAGAGAAATGAAGCCTCCAAGACAGAGAGCACATTGTCTCCTTATTGAAGGAGACATGGGAACAGCATTGAAGGACTGCTGTGCCCATGGCACTGGCCGTGTTGGGAGAGCGATAGGGACGAAATAGAAAAGGCTGGGCTGAGGCTGAGAAAGGGGACCTTTGCCAGAAGCATCATTGTTAGACTACAGAATAACCTCTGGATAAATACCAGAGTAACCGAATCATATGATGTCATCAAAATGTGTTGAGATCTGAATTATTATCCCCAATTGTAATGCTTTTTGTAGGTCTTGTTTTCATAGCTTTGCCTCCTTTGACCTTCATCCTGTAAATTCTAATCTCACAGAGGTTTTCATGTTGGTCAAATGCCAATGTGTTTGGTGGTACATTGGGCATCTAGCTTTGAAAGGGATGGACAATCCCTTCTAGCTTTGAAAGGGAAGGATTATCTTTCCCTTTGGAAGGGAAGGATAATCAGAGTGGCCATTTCTACCCACAGATTGAGGGTGACAATGGAAAACAGCAGGTGATCAATCTGCCAATGCCCACACATCTATCTGGAAGGAATTCCCATCAGTAGGAAGAGATTCAGAAAGAGACTGAAAATGCAGCATATTTGCAAAATTAAAAATGAGAAAAAGTACAGTCAAATAAACCTAGAGAGACTTTTTTAGGAGAGATAAAAATAGAGGATATAAGTTACAATAGTCTCAGCTTAACCATATCTAGAGAGGAACTATAATAAAGCTTAGTATTCCGTATGTATTTTGTGATAACCTGGCCTAACTTTTATGCATTAAAGAATTTATTTATTCGACCCAGATCGATTGGATAATTATGAATATTGGGAATCCTACTAGGTTGGTTTCCAGGGTTCTCCTATCTCCTACAGAGACAGAGATAACTGGATGATTACAATGTAGTGAGACCCATGCAATCACAGCAATGTTTCCATGAGGTGGAGGGAGTGTGGATTGATTAATTCTGGCTCAAATAATTTTCCCTGACCTCACACAACAAACATGGTCCTGAAATTGTCACAGTGAGTTGCATTCTGATTTGTAGGCAGTCCTTTTGACCAAATGCTCTCCATGCTAATTTATGATTTTATCACTGGATTTTCTAAAAGTTAGCAGCATCTTGTATCATGGCTATTTTCCAGCTTAAAAAATAATACTAAGCAAAAATGATTTACTGTACCCTGTATTTCAGGCTGGAGCTTTTTAAAAAGGGACAGTACACTCAAGGCTTCTTGACACTCTTTTGCACAGCAGGCTCACGCACCTCTGTCTGCACCATGTGCCCATGTTCAGCCTCGTGCTGGTGGAAAGATCTAGGACCTCTTCCAGAACCACATCATCTTGCTATAAGTAAGCAATTCTCTTTCACCAATACATCCTGAGATATGAAAATGATATTGCAAGCTTCATCAGCCTCAACAGACTCCTCTCCCACCTTTTCCCCATCGATTGTGCTTCTCTCTCTCTCTCTCTCTCTGTCTCTTTTTCCCTGCAGCTGGGAAAGAATCTCTGCTCTTAAGGACCAACATGATTGGACTGAGTCCATTTGATTCATCTAAAATAATCTTACTGCCTTAGGGTCAGTATATCTTTAATCACATCTGCAAAGTTCCTTTTTTGCCAAGATAACATGTTCACAGGTTCTAGGGATTAAGACATGGTTACTTTGGGAGAGGGACATTATTCTGCTTACCACACAGTGCAAACAAACAAGAGGGACCCTTACTCCATCTCTGGGGAACTTCCTTGTCCTCTTGTAGTGAATAGTGTGAAGCTGAGTCATGAAGTGGCTGTTATCTAGACAGAGTAGGAATGGAAACTTCATTCTTATAGAAAACTAGAGAGTGTAGAATTTACATCACAGTCTTTGGGGCCATGGTGTCTGGACTGGAATTTTAGTGCCACCATTTACTACCTCTTGACCTTGGACATGTTACTCAAGTTCTCTGCCTCTATAATGGGAAAAATAATAGCATTTAGGGTAGATGTGCAGAATAGAAAAAGTTTAACACAAGTAAGGTATTTATAACACAGCTTAGCACATAGGAAGCCTCCTAAAAGCATTGCTTATTGTTTTATTCTCAACCCAATGTTACCCCTGGAGAATTCTAAGTATCTCAGTGTGCTTGAACACAAGAAGAAGGATTCAAGAGGTGAGAATAAGCCTGGAAGACCCAGAAGTCACCAAGAAAAAGACATCTTCTTACTACCTTGTCTGAAATTTAACCTTTATCACAAGGACAGCATAACGAGGTGCATTCTGAACAATTTCCAGTATGACTGTGGCATGATTCGATTTTGGTTTAGAAAGATCCCTCTGGCTCAAATCTGGAAAAGTGAATTAATGTATAGAGTGAAAGTTGGAAGCCAGGAGACCAGTTAAAATGATTTTGCAAAAACTCAGGATGACCACTGTCAGTGGTCTAAATTATATGCAGTCTTGTTGGAGATGTAAAGAAATGGAAACGTTTGATGAGCTGGAACCAACAGGTCTTTGGAATTTGGATGAAGATGAAAGAGGACTCTAGGATACTTCTGATTTCACATGTTAGTAAATAGATCAAGCTGTTTCTTGGGATTTAACACATACATGTAACTGGATGAACAAGTTTTAAAGTCAGGAATTTAAATACTGGAAATGTTTACATGGTGGTGTCTATGGAGCCCTCAAGCATGTTCTTCTAGTGGACTCTCAGATGCGGTCTGACTCTTAACATAGGCATCTCTATCAGAAGGTCGAATCATGCTCCCCATAGATGTCTACACCCTAATCCATGAAACCTGCCACTACATTACCTTACTTGGCAAAGGAAACTTTGCAGGTAAAGTTAAGACTATAGACTTTAACTGGGGGGATCATCTTGGGTTATCCCCGGGGGCCCAATCTCATCACATCCCTTAAAAGTGAAAGAGGAAGGCTGAAAAGTAAATCAGAGACGTGACAGTAACGACAGGAGAGATTAGAAGGGTAGGAAGGGCATGTAGCTGGCTTCTGCAGCATCCTCTGTGAGCCTGGAGATACGTCCCCTCAGAGCCTCCTGGAGAGAATGCATCACTACCACACCTGAGCTATAGTTCCCCGGAACCCCCATCAGACTTTCAGCCTCCAGAGCTGCAAGATAGGTGTGTGTTTCATGTCATTAAATTTGTGGCAATTCATTATGGCAGCAGTGAAAACAAATTCATCATCTGAGACAACAGACAGTCTAGATCTGAGTCTTTTGCCTGGAGATGGTAATTAAAGACATGGGGTTGCTCACTGTCTGCAGTTAACTTCAAATCTATATAATTTTAAATAGTTAAGTGGTGATAGTGTGATCTATGTGTTTGTAAATTAACTTTAACCTACAAATCCAGGCTGTTTAGCTAAAACTTGGATTATCATAATCGAGATGATACACACCAGGGATGGAGAATTAACATCTGAAGGCCTCTAAGTAGGCTTTACATCCCTGAAGCACTTCAAATATTTCTATCTAGCTCTTCAGCAGAGGCGCCATATTTAGCATGACAATAGATATGAATACATTTTCATGGTTTAAATGAGTGATGTTTAAGATGTATTCAAGATAAATGGTTGGCTATAAATACATAAATATGGTAGGGTTACTTCTGTCTCTTATGTGAAGGGGTCCTAGAATGTGATGGTGATGTGCCCACACCTCCCACACCTCTGGAGTATTTACCTGGATCTTCAATTCAGTTTGGTCCTGGTTTCTCACTTAAAGATTATCTGTGTTGCCTTTTACACCTAAAAGTCTGGCAGATACAGCAACAGAATATCATTGTACCCACTTAGATTTAACCACTCATCCTAAAGGCTATTTGGAGGAGTTTACTTAGGACAGAGTACTATGGATCCAAAAAGCTTGGAAGAGGAAACTATGTCTTGGATCCAAATATGGAAAAAAATACATATCTATATGCTTGGCAAATTCGGATTTGTACTTCTTTTGCTGTAGCATACAACCTGGTAGAAAGATTGTGTGTGTGTGTGTGTGTGTGTGTGTGTGTGATCTTTAGTTCCTACCTAGCACTTCACTGGAGGTTACCCAGGTTAATGAAATTAATGTGACAATTGTTGAATAATCAAGATGATTCAGGTCATTTTTCAATGGGAGTGGGTGTGGCATATTCAAGGTGTGGGAAGAAATGGGGACTGAGTTTAGAACAGTATTGTATCATTTAAAAAGTGTGTCAATTCCAGGTGAGCAAAGGGATTGATAAAAATCTAATTATTTCATATACTATTGTGAAAACTGCATGAAGTAACATGATAGTCATAAGTAAGCAATTTATTGAGCAGAAGTCTTGGAAATGCTTTTGATACATTATCTCACTTAGCTTAAGCACAGTGAAATAATTATCATTGCCATTTTACAAATGAAGAAACTGAAGTTTGCAGGAGAGGTAGTCAAACCATACTTAAGATCAAATAGTAAAGTTCAGAGACATTTCTTAAACACAGGTATGAAAAGGTGACACCAACAGTCTATAAGCAGCAGAATAATGTGCTCCTGATTTTGAACTTCATAGAGGTCTGGCTCAAATTATGATTCAAAAGACACTTAGTTTCCTTCTCTGCCTCGTACTGCAGAGAAATTAGTGGGATGTGAATAAGACCTGCCAGGGAAAGGCTAGTAATAGCAACTCCATTTGAAGCAGTAGAAGTTGTTCTTACCGCAAATATCCCTTCTGTTTATGATAGAATGCATGGCAACAGAAAGATCCCTCCTTGCTGAAAAGAATAAGTCAGTTTCCATTTTCAGTAAATTCAGCTGATAGGGCAGAGGGTCACTCAATATACTCCCTTACATGGGTGTTGAGAGAGACCTCAGGAGAATGAGAAAAGCAGACACAGGACAAAGAGAGCAATGGATGCCCGGCTTCCATGCCCCAAACCTAACATCTAATCGATGATAAAGTACTTGGGATCCTACCAGGAGGGAAGTTAAGCTATTAAGCAAGATGCATAAAGTAGTTTTAGTGCATTGCACAAATTAAGGTAATAACTATGCTTGTCTCTTTCATCTCCCTGAGGTAGGCACCGTCTCGTTTAAAAGGTGCCATTAGGGTTAGACCTAGATATTGTCATACTGAGTTAAATAAGTCAGACACAGAAAAACAAATATCTTATAATATTGCTTATGTGTGGAATATAAAAAAAAGTACAAATGTACTCACTTACAAAACAGAAGTAGACTCATGAATGTAGAAAGCAAACTTATGGTTACCAGGGGGAATGGGGTGGGGAGGGGTAAATTGGGAGATTGGAACTGACATATACACACTATTATATCGAAAATAGCTAACTAATAAGGACCTACTGTATAGCACAGGGAACTCTACTCAATACTCTGTAATGGCCTATATGGGAAAATAATCTAAAAAAGAGTGGATATGTGTATCTGTATAACTGATACACTTTGCTGTACACAACACTGTAACTAACACAACTTTGTAAATCAGCTATACTCCAATAAAATTTTCTTAAATAAATAAATAAAAGGTGCCATTAGAGGAAAGAAGGAGATGATGACAAAGCCTTGGAAAGAAATGATAAATAATTGTTTCGGTGTGAACATGCTTACTGAGAGTCTATCTTGGAAACTTCCAAAAAATCAGATAATTTTAAGAAAATATAAAAATTTAACCTTCAAATAATGTGCAAAATATCACAAATGCATTTTGGCATTGCATTATTCTTATAGAAACAATGCTATTGTTTACTGTCATTTTGTTTTAACAAATATAATATTGTTATTGACATTTTTAAAATTAATTAATTTATTTGGCTGTTTTTGGCCTTGGTTGTGGCACATGGGCTCTTCATTGCAGTGTGTGGGCTTCTCTCTAGTTGTGGCACATGGGCTCCAGAGCACACAGGCTTAGTTGCCCTGTGGCATGTGGGATCTTAATTCCCCAACCAGGGACTGAACCCACGTCCCCTGCATTGGACCACTGGACCATCAGGGAAGTCCTGCTATTGGCATTTTAAAATGTTAGTTTTCTTTTTAATTTCAGAGGTATTTTAGCTCATTACCTTTTTTTAAATTAATTTTTATTGGAGTATAGTTGCTTTACAATGTTGTGTTGGTTTCTGCTGTACAGCAAAGTGAATCAGCTATATATATATATATATATATATATATATATCCCCTATGTTTTGGATTTTCTTCCCATTTAGGTCACCACAGAGCACTGAGTAGAGTTCCCTGTGCTATACAGTAAGTTCTCATTAGAGTAGTACTGTATATATGTCAATCCCAATCCCCCAATTCATCCCACCACCACCCCCTTTCCCCCCTGGTATCCATATATTTGTTCTCTACATCTGTGTCTCTATTTCTGTTTTGCAAATAGGATCATCTATACCATTTTTCTAGATTCCACATATATGCATTAACATATGATATTTGTTTTTCTCTTTCTGACTTACTTCACTCTGTATGACAGTCTCTAGGTCCATCTATGGCTCTGGAAATGACACAACTTCATTCTTTTTTATGGCTGAGTAATATTCCATTGTATATATGTACCACATCTTCTTTATCCATTCCTCTGTTGATGGACATTTAGGTTGCTTGCATGTCCTGGCTATTGTAAATAGTGCTGCAATGAACACTGGGAAGCATGACAGTTCATGCAGCTCAATATCAAGAAAACAACTAAACTAATCAAAAAATGGGCAAAAGGCCTAAATAGACATTTCTCCAAAGAAGACATACAGATGGCCAACAAACACATGAAATGATGCTTAACATCACTAATTATTAGAGAAATGCAAATCAAAATTATAATGAGGTATCACCTCACACAGTCAGAATAGCCATCATCAAAAAGTCTACAAACAATAAATGCTGAAGAGGGTGTGGAGAAAAGAGAACCCTCCTACACCACTGGTGGGAAAAGAAATTGATACAGCCACTATGGAGTTCAATACTATTTAAACTTGCTTACTCAACACGTATTGACTCGCACTGATTGTTTAGCAGCACATGAAGAAGACATGTTAGCGTAAGGCGTAGCCTTGCCCTCACTAAATGTTCCACTCAACAGGGAGTTGAGATATGTACACACATTGCTAGAATCCAAAGTTAGAAAGTCATATTCATTCATTACCTAAGTATTTATTCAGCACCTTATATATGTGAGGATCTATTGGGGATATTAGCTATAATCAAAATTGACTTTAAAAATGAAAAAAAAGTTTTTAAAAACTGTGACTTTATAAAATTTACATTTAATTGTTGGAAATTTATAGTAAAAGTGAATATAGAATGCTTAGAATTTTGTCAAGATATTCATTCGTCCAAACTTGATTTATAGATTGAATGTAACACTAGTCAAATTTCCGAAAGTTATTTTGTGGATACTAACAAAATGATTCTAAAGTTTCTATGGAGAGGCAGAAGATGCAGAACAGCCAACACAATATTGAAGGAGAAGAACAGAGTCAGAGAACTGACACCACCTGACTTCAAGACTTCTTCTGAACTACAGTAGTTAAGATAGCATGATGAAAAAATTGAACAACAGATCAGGATGAGAATAGACAGCCCAGAAATAGACTCACTCATATATCATCAACTGATCTTAGATAAGCAGCAAAGACAAGACAATGGAGCAAAGATAGTCATTTCAACAAATGATGCTCAAACAACTGGACATCCACAGGCCACAAAAAAAAAAAAAAAGATGTATCTAGGCACAGAACTTACCTCTTTCACAAAATTAATTCAAAATGATCATAGATTTATATGTAAAATGCAAAACTATAAAATCCTTAGAAGATAATATAGACTCTTAAGTGACTTTAGGTTTGGCAATGACTTAGATTAAACACCAAAACCACAATCCATGAAAGAAAAAAAATGACAAGTTGGACTTTTTAAAACAAAAACAAAAATTCTGTTCTGTAAAAGACACTGTTAATATCTGAAAAGGTGAGCCACAGACTGGGAGAAAAATCTTTGTAAAACACATCTGATAAAAGATTGGAATTCAAAATATACAAAGAACTCTTAATAGTATGAAAAAAAAATTAGAAAGTGACCAAAAAGATCTGAACAAAGACCTCATCAAAGAAGATATACAGATGGAAAATAAATACATGAAAAGATGCTCAATATCATACATCATTTGGAAAATGCAAATTAAAACAGTGAATTACTACTACACATCTATTAGCATGGGCCGAATTCCAGGACACTGACAACACCAAATGTTGGTGGGGATGCAAAATGGCACAGTCACTTTGGAAGGTGGTTTGACAGTTTCTTACAAAAACTAAATATACTCTTACTGTATGAGACAGTAATTGTGCTCCTTGGTATTTACCCAAATGAGTTGAAAATTTATGTCCACACAGAAACCTGCACACAGGTGTTTATAGCCTCTTTATTCATAATCGCCAAACTTGGAAGCAATCAAAATGTCTTTCAGTAGGTGAGTGGATAAATGCACTGTGGTCCATCCAGACAATGGTATATTAATCAGTGCTAAAGAGAAAGGAGTTATCCAGCCATAAAAAGATATGGAGGAAAGGTAAATGCATATGACTAAGTGTAAGATACCAATCTGAAAAGGCTGCATGCTGTTTGATTCTGTTGACTGAAAAAAAAAATTCACAAACTATGTTTTATTTGGCAGACTTACTGAAGACTTAAGCCTGAGATACAACGTCTAAGATAGCTCTGAAGGACTGTTCCAAAGAGGTAAGAGAGGAGCCAGGATATATATGCGTTTATTTGTTTGTTTGTTTGTTTTGCCATACGCGGGCCTCTCACTGCCGTGGCCTCTCCCATTGTGGAGCACAGGCTCCGGACGCGCAGGCCCAGCAACCATAGCTCATGGGCCCAGAAGCTCCACGGCACATGGGATCCTTCTGGACCGGGGCATGAACCCGTGTCCCCTGCATCGGCAGGCAGATTCTCAACCACTGCCCCACCAGCGAAGCCCAATATATGCGTTTTTTGATGAAAAACAAACAAACATGTATTCAAATATCAAAAGATTACTGCTAATCACAAAAACAGACATCTCAAGTTAATGTATGAGAAGGTACAAGAGTCTGGGCTCATTGAAAACATTCCTTTGATGTGCACCTTAACTATCTAGGGCCAGTATCCTGTGCTTTCTCCATCCTGGATCCCCTCAGGGTGCAACACTGGATGTGGCTGTGGTGGCTGCTGGTTTTATGGACTGGATATCCTTTGTTTACTGAAATGACATGTGACATTCTTTCTCCACAATTCCAACTCTATGATATGCTAGAAAAGGTAAACCTATGGAGACAGTAAAGTGATCAGTATTTTTCAAGGGCTTGGGGATGAGTGGGTGAGAAAGATGACTAGTTGGAGCATAAGGGATTTTTAGGAAAGTAAAACTCTTCTGCATGATATTATAATGACGGATACATGTCATTATACATTTGTAAAACCCATCCAAGATCATTATACACTATACATTTGTAAAACCCACATACATTTGTAACCCATTATACATGATGCATTTGTATACAAACGTACAACACAAAGAGTGACCCCAAAGTAAACTATGAACTTCAGTTAATAATACTGTAATAATGCTGGCTCACCCACTGTAACAAATGTACCACATTAATGCAAGAAGTTAATAATAGGGGAGGAGCATGATGGAGAATACGGAAACGTTTTAATTTCTGTTAAATTTTCCATAAGCCTAAAACTGCTAAAAATAATAAGGTCTACTAATTTAAAAATAACAATAAAAACAAATGTGGTATTAAGAATGTGATGCTGTCTTAAGTGGCAGCTGACTAAAAAGAAATCTGGCGTTCCTGAGAGGAATAGCTTTCAGCACATGAAATATGATGATTAGGTGGACCCTTGGCACAGTGCTGTCTTGCAGTTGGATGCAGATGTGGAACAGAAGGTCCGGGTGGGGTGGCAGGGTAGAATTAGAGACTTGGGACTTAAGTAGTTAAAGAGGTGTTCATTAACATTTCATCACAAAAGTCCAAGGTGAAGTCCCATCCATCTCATCTCCTTCTTCAAACGCCTTAGCTAACTGTCTTTTTTTCCGACAAGTCATGTCTTTAGAATCTAGTCCAAGGCCAGCAGTACTAGCTGATTTGGTTGTGAAGCATCTCCATATATTTAGTTAGATGTATTCTACTTTATTATAAGTTTATATCCTAAGAATAAGAGACGTTCTTTCTCACTGTAAGCCAACTATTGAATTAGACAGTGTCCAGCTGGGAAGTTGGTCAGTCATTGCATTAGCAGCAGTATTTCTTGTGTTAGTATTTAAAAAAAAAAGAAAATGGTAGAAAAAAATGATAAAGCATATAAATGAGAGAATCATATTTGGATGTCACAGGAAATAATCAATATATTTTTTTCTTCCTCATCTTAGAAGATTGAGAATGAAATTCTCAGAGCCAGCTTTAGAGGGAAGAATCTGATGGGGATGTAGGTACGAGACAAGGGTGATGACAGAGGATCCTGACAGGGATGAAGGAGAGGAAGATGGACCCCTGAGTAAATGGTGGAGTGTAAAAGGGACTCAAAGAGGGAATTTCTTTTCCGTGTGGATCCACATGCCATATGCTTATATACATACGTAAATATAGAGTGAATTTGTGATTCGACCTTTATTATGATTTCACATTGCATCGTGGTTGTTGTCAAGGAGTGGAGCATCGTCTTTCACTATGAAATTGACTCTCTTTATTGAAGGGATGTCTCTCAGACTTCTCTGTGCCAAATTATCACCTGGGAGAGCTTGTTAAAAGGCTGATGGCCAGAGATTCTGATCCCATTTGTCACTAATGGATCTCCAAATTCAGGATTCCAAAGAAAAATAAAACAAAGCATCACTGCTTTTCTCAACTTACACTTTGAAAAGCAAGAATAGTTTAAAAGTTAGTACCTGAGTTTTCATACTCTGGAGTGGTTGCCACTGGGGAACTGTGTACTGATTCTTTCCTCAACTCAATTTAATTGATTTCAGTTCAATTCCACACATATATATTCCACACATATATGACATGCTAAGACAATTCCACACATATATGACATGCTAAGATAAACATTAGATTAGCACAGAAAGCAGTAGGGGCAAAAACTTCAACATTTTATATATTGTTAGTGCTTCTTCGGGGAATAAGAAGTGTGCTGTAATTTAGTGAGTACACCTTGAAAAAAGGAATTTATCATTTTATACTTCTAACAAATGACCAAAGAGATATTCTCTTGTTTAAAATACAGTTTGCTTTTCTACTGGGCATTTTTGTTTGTTTCCTGAAAGTTCTGAAATAGTTTTTAGCTAACATTTTATAAAACTTTTATGAGAAATGTTGATATATGACTTATAAATTAGCTTAAAAGTCTGAACATTTGTGTAAACCTTAACATACCAAATAATTTTAAAAACTGGGTTATGAAACAAGATGATTTTTTTTTCCCTTTTTGAATGTGTAAATTGCTTGCCTGTGATTGATTAGTTACATATATTTAGCCAATTTTTTCTTTTTTGTGTGTGTGGTACGAAGGCCTCTCACTGCTGTGGCCTCTCCCGTTGCAGAGCACAGGCTCCGGACGTGCAGGCTCAGCGGCCATGGCTCACGGGTCCAGCCGCTCCATGGCATGTGGGATCTTCCCGGACCAGGGCACGAACCCTTGTCCCCTGCATCGGCAGGTGGACTCTCAACCACTGCGCCACCAGGGAAGCCCCATTCAGCCAAATTTTACAAGAAATTTCACATAGTGGTAAAAGCTTTTCCCAGTCTCCTAGATTACTGAAGTACTTCATCACTGTGTTTCTGTTGAGCTGCACTAACCTGATGTCCCTCCCCTCTCCATCTCCCAGACATACCCTTCCCCCATTTAAAATAGAAATGCTATAAACTGTGAAAGTGTTGGGAATCGTTAGAAAGAAATGAAACCAATAGTTTGTTTTTTTTTTGAAAAATAGTAATTATAAGTGTTAGGCATTTTGTATTACAATATATTTTAATCTTCATTTCCACACACGAAGTTGTGATCACTAAATTCTCATAAATAAACAAACATGTTTAAAAAATCCAACTGAGTAAATTTTAAAGGTATTACTGGCTTTATTCAATGATTCATTAATTGAGCAGCATCCAATCTAGCAGATAGAAAGGACCTTTGAAGAGCTTTACAAGGCAAGAAATTTTATAGGCAGGAGGAAGCAGGAACAAGGAAGTTATTCTAGTTGGTTTTTGCAAGGTTACCTTACTTTAGGTGGTGGGAGGGCTCTCTCAGGCAGATTACTTGACGAGTGCTGACCTGGTGATTCCTGACTGACTGGTTTAAAATTCTATTTCTGAAAGAGCCAAACTGCTATTAAGTCTTGGTTTGGTGACATGAGACTTAATGTGTAACTCCATTTGGGGGCTGTTTTCTTCTTTTTAATACTAATATTCAGAAAGCATAAAGAAACTGTCCAAGCATTCTTCAACATCTTACTGAAGGAACTGACACTAACAAAACACAGGGGAAGAAATCAAACTTCTTTTTTAAATGCAATTGGAGAAAATTTGATCCAATATTAGCAAATTTGAAAACCTGACAATAACCAAACCTGTGAATCATATAATTCTAAAAAGCTTTATTAAAAAGTCATAGATTTTTCTCTGAACAAAAGGAATGGGGTACAATCACTCATTATTTGAGAGATTCACTGAGGAAAAACTTTGCTAAGTTCTAGGTAAAATATCAGGGCAGAGTTGGTTTGGAATAATATATATATATATATATATATATATATGGGGAGAATATCTCCCCACAAGTAAATGGTTGAGGTAACACACACACACACACACACACACACACACAAGGGATATTTAAAATGGACATTGGGAGTTGACATAATTTAAGGATGCATAAAGCTGGAAACAAAATTATGGTCCACTAAATTCCATATTTCTACAACTTTCTTTTTTTCTGTGTTTCCTAAATAGAGTCATAGTTTTGACAATTGATTTCTTCCTTCAGGTCCTAAAGAAGTCCTGCTAATATTGTGTTCCAATTACCATCTTATGTCTCCAATTTCCATACATATGTAACTTGTGAAGTTCTTCTTTCTGTTTATAACTTCCCGATAGTTGAAAGACTTCATGGAAATTTTTCAACCTAGTAAGAATATTAATGTGATCAGTAGAAGTAGTGATTTCATTTTATGTCACAGACTTTATCTTGTCTCACACTTAATGACATATACATTAACTTGTTCATGAAGTAAACAAATTTATGCACGGTATTCTACTTAACATTTTAAGAAGCTTCAGACTAAATAAAATATGTACTTGAAAACATTTTTACAGTCTAATGCCAGAAAGCATTAGAATACCTATAAAGAAGGTTTGGAAGAGTCAGAGATGTTAAATTAAGTAAATAAAAATCTCCCTAAGTGTGCAGAGCTGTTCCATGTCTATATCTAATTAATAAATGTGAAATTATATTATCCCTCAGACTTTAAAGTTTACTATTTCTTAATTTCATTTTTTGGAAATAAGTTAAAATAGAAATGATACCTAACCTGAGATTTTACATTTTATATATTACATTTACCTGTAATAATGTTAAATATGTAGGGTGCCTATGTTTCAAAACTCATTTATCTTAAATATTTTGAAAGAAACAAAAAGTTAAAGAAATAATGATTATGCAAAAAAAAAATGTAAAAAAAACTCTAGAATAATTCCGTTTAAATAGACCCTTAAAGTTTCAATGCTATCTTTACATATTCCCTTTGAGTCATTTAAAAAACTTATATCAGGGATTTTGTCTATAATAAAGTAATCTAATATATTCTCTAATATATATATATAGAGAACCAATCTAATATTGAATTGAATCACATAAGAGTTTAAAAGTTGAATTTATCTGACTAATTCCTGCTTCATATTGTGACCATGAACAAGTAAAAAATGCCTTAATCTCAACTTATTCAATAGAAAATGAGGATAATAGTAGGTACCACTAACTGTGAAAATTCAATAAAATGATGATTATAATGTGCCTAAAAGAGCACCTTAATTGTGAGTCACTCACAAATTAATAACTCAATTTTTAGTTATTTTTCTTATATCTTCATTTTTTTTAATAAGAGCTAGTATTTCCAAAAATAATGCCCATCCTAACAATAAATCTTAGTTCTGTTGTTATATCCTCAGAGAGGCTTACTCTGTCTGATTACACAATATTAATTTTAGTCCTCTCCAACCTGCAGAGATGACCTTCTTACCTCGCTAAGTAGTTTTTCTATAGCAATATATTATTTCCTTATTCATAATGCTTAAGGTCTGCCTTCCCAACAAGAATGCAGGTTCCACTAGAACAGCAATTTTTTCCATGTTTATTCATTATTTTTCTCTCAGTCTTGAACAGTGGCTGACACATATTAAACATTCAATAAATGCTTGATTAGTTAAAAAATAAAACAACCAGCATTTCAAACTATTAAAAAACATAATGCTTATAAAAGGATCATTCCATCAAGAAGATATAGATTTTATAAACATATATGCACCTATCATAATATATAAAACAAAACTTCAGAAAGAAGAAATTAACATTTTAATAACAAGAGTTGGAGACTTTAAAGATTATATGCTAGGCCATAAAGTTAATTATGAGTCAATTTAAGAGGATTGAAATCATACGATGTGCTTTCTCTAACAACAATGAAATATAATTAGAAATAAATTACATAAGAAAATTCAAAGTTATGTAGAAGTTAAAAAATAGTTAAAGAAGAAATCACAAGGTAAATTAGAAAATACTTTAAGCTGAATGAAAATGAAACAAACATACCAAACTTGAGATGTAGTTAAATGAGTGCTTAGAGGGAAATTTATACCAATAAATACCTATGTTAGAAAAGAAGTAATCAATAACATAATATTCCACTTCAGAAAGCTAGAAAAAGAAGAACGAACTAAACCCAAACAAGATAGGGAAGAAATAATAAAGATTAAAGAAGAAATAAATGAGGTAGAAAATAGTAATACATTAAAGAAAATCAAAGAAACCAAAATTGCTTCTTTGAAAATATTAATAAAATTGACAAACATGGAAAATATAGAGGATTCTAATAACTAAAATCCCATAAAAAACTCACTGACCTTGAAGATATACAAAGGATTAAAAAGAAAACCATAAGCAATTGTATGAGAAAAAACTTCCTGGAAAAATAAAAACTAACAAAACTGATTCAAAAAGAAATATAAAATCTGAATAGATATAACATTTAAAGTGATTTAATTAGTAATTTTAAAACTTCCCACATAGAAAAGTCAGGTCAGAGGAGCTTCAAGATGGCAGAAGAGTAAGACGAGGAGATCACCTTCCTCCCCACAGATACATCAGAAATACATCTACATGTGGAACAACTCCTACAGAACACCTACTGAACGCTGACAGAAGACCTCAGACCTCCCAAAAGGCAAGAAACTCCCCCCACGTACCTGGGTAGGGCAAAAGATAAAAGAATAAACTGAGACAAAAGGATAGGGATGGTACCTGCACCAGTGGGAGGGAGCCGTGAAGGAGGAAAGGTTTCCACACACTAGGAAGCCCCTTCGTGGGTGGAGACTGCAGGTGGCAGAGGGGGGAAGCTTCAGAGCCGCGGAGGAGAGCGCAGCCACAGGGGTGCGGAGGGCAAAGCGGAGAGATTCCCGCACAGAGAATCGGTGCCGACCGGCACTCACCAGCCCAAGAGGCTTGTCTGCTCACCCGCTGTGGCGGGCGGGGCTGGGAACTGAGGCTCAGAGTTCAGTCGAGCACAGGGAGAAGACTGGGTTTGGTGCATGAACAGAGCCTGAAGGGATTAGTGCACCACGGCTGGCTGGGAGGGAGCTGGGGAAGAAGTCTGGAGCTGCCAGAGAGGCAAGAGACTTTTGTTTTCCCTCTTTGTTTCCTGGTGGGCAAGGAGAGGGGATTAAGAGCGCTGCTTAAAGGAGCTCCAGAGACGGGCGCAAGCCACGGCTATCAGCGCGGACCCCAGAGACGGGCGTGGGACGCTGGGGCTGCTGCTGCTGCCACCAAGAGGCCTGTGTGTGAGCGCAGGTCACTCTCCACACCTCCCCTCCCGGGAGCCTGTGCAGCCCACCACTGCCAGGGGCCCGTGATCCAGGGACAACTTCCCTGGGAGAAGATACGGCACGTCTCAGGCTGGTGGAACGTCACTCCGGCCTCTGCCACTGCAGGCTCACCCCACATCCATACCCCTCCCTCCCCTCCAGCCTGAGTAAGCCAGAGCACCTGAAGCAGCTGCACCTTTTTTTTTTTTTTTTTTTTTTCTGTACGCGGGCCTCTCACTGCTGTGGCCTCTCCCGTTGCGGAGCACAGGCTCCGGACACACAGATTCCACGGCCATGGGTCGCGGGCCCAGCCGCTGCGCGGCATGTGGGATCTTCCGGGATAGGGGCACGAACCCGTGTCCCCTGCATCGGCAGGCGGACTCTCAACCACTGTGCCACCAGGGAAGCCCCAGCTGCACCTTTAACACCGTCCTGTCTGAGCAAAGAACAGACGCCCTCAGGCGACCTACATGCAGAGGCACGGCCAAATCCATAGCTGAACCCCAGGAGCTGTGTAAACAAAGAAGAGAAAGGGAAATTTCTCTCAGAAGCATCAGGAGCAGCAGATTAAATCTAGACAATCAACTTGATGTACGCTGCATCTGTGAAATATCTAAATAGACAACGGATCATCCAAATTGAGGAGGTGGACTTTGGGAGCAACTATATATATATTTTTTCCCTTTTTCTCTTTTTTTGAATGTGTATGTATATGCCTCTGTGTGTGATTTTGTCTGTATAGATCTGCTTGTACCATTTGTCCTACGGATATGTTTGTCCATTTTTTTCTTTTTAGTATAGTTTTTAGCACCTGTTATCATGGGTGGATTTGTTTTTCGGTTTGGTTGCTCTCTTCTTCCTTTCTTTCTTTTTTTTTATTACCTTCAAATTTTTTTATAATGATTCTTTATTTTTTATTTTAATAACTTTTTAATTTAATTTAATTTAATTTTATCTTTTTCTTTCTTTCTTTCCTTCTTTCTTTCTTTTTTCTTTCTTTCTTTCTTTCTTTTGTTCTTTCTTTCTTTTCTCAATTTTATTCTGAGTCGTGTGGATAACGGGCACTTGGTGTTCCAGCCAGGCATCATAGCTGTTCCTCTGAAGTGGGAGAGCCAAGTTCAGGACACTGGTCCACAAGAGAGCTCCCACATCCACCTAATATCAAATGAAAAAAATCTCCCAGAGATCTGACTCTCAACACCAACACCCACCTCCACTCAATGACGAGCAAGCTACAGTGCTGGACACCCTATGCCACACAACTAGCAAGACAGGAAAACAACACCATTCATTAGCAGAGAGGCTGACAAAAATTGTAATAAGGCCACAGAAAACCCCAAACAAACCACCAGACGTGGACATGCCCACCAGAAAGACAAGATCCAGACTCATCCACCAGAACACAGGCACTAGTCCTGTCAACGAGGAAGTCTACACGACCAACTAAACCAACCTTAGCCACTGTGGATAGACACCAAAAACAACGGGAACTATGAACCTGCAGCCTGCAAAAACGAGACCCCGAACACAGTAAGTTAAGAAAAATGAGAAGACAGAGAAACACACAGCAGATGAAGGAACAGGACAAAAACCCACCAGACCTAACAAATGAAGAGGAAATAGGCAGTCTACCTGAAAAAAGAATTCAGAATAATAGTAAAGATCCAAAATCTTGGAAATAGAATGGAGAAAATACAAGAAACGTTTAACAAGGACCTAGAAGAAATAAAAAGCAAAACAAACAGAGATGAACAACACAATACAAGAAATTAAAAATTATCTAGAAGGGATCAATGGCAGAATAACTGAGGCAGAAGAATGGATAAGTGACCAGGAAGATAAAATAGTGGAAATAACTGCTGCAGAGCAGAATAAAGAAAAACGAATGAAAAGAATTACAGCCAGTCTCAGAGATCTCTGGGACAACATTAAACTCACCAACATTCGAATTATAGGTGTCCCAGAAGGAGAAGAGAAAAAGAAAGGGACTGAAAGAATATTTGAAGAGATTATAGTTGAAAACTTCTCTCATATGGGAAAGGAAATAGTTCATCAAGTTCAGGAAGCACAGAGAGACCCATACAGGATAAATCCAAGGAGAAACATGCAAAGACACATATTAATCAAACTATTAAAAATTAAACACAAAGAAAAAATATTAAAAGCAGCAAGGGAAAAACAACAAATAACACACAAGGGAATCCCCATAAGGATAAGAGCTGATATTTCAGAAGAAACTCTGCAAGCCAGAAGGGAGTGGCAGGACATACTTAAAGTGATGAAGGAGAAAAGCCTACAATGAAGATTACTCTACCCAGCAAAGATCTCATTCAGATTTGAAGGAGAAATTAAAATCTTTACAGACAAGCAAAAGCTAAGAGAATTTAGCACCACCAAACCAGCTTTACAACAAATGCTAAAGGAACTTCTCTAAGCAGGAAACACAAGAGAAGGAAATGACCTACAAAAACAAACCCAAAACAATTAAGAAAATGATAATAAGAACATACATATCGATAATTACCTTAAATGTAAATGGATTAAATGCTCCATCCAAAAGACATAGACTGGCTGACTGGATACAAAAACAAGACCCGTATATATGCTGTCTACAAGAGACCCACTTCAGACCTAGGGATGCATACAGACTGAAGGTGAGGGGATGGAAAAAGATAATCCATGCAAATGGAAATCCAAAGAAATCTGGAGTAACAATTCTCATAACAGACAAAATAGACTTTAAAACAAAGACTATTATAAGAGACAAAGAAGGACACTACATGATGATCAAGGGATAATCCAAGAAGAAGATATAACAATTGTAAATATTTATGCACCCAACATAGGAGCACCTCAATACATAAGGAAAATACTAACAGCAATAAAAAGGGAAATCAACAGTAAGACAATCATAGTAGGGGATTTTTAACACCCCACTTTCACCAATGGAGATATCATCCAAAATGAAAATGAATAAGGAAACACAAGCTTTAAATGATACATTAAACAAGATGTACTTAATTGATATTTATAGGACATTCCATCAAAAAACAATAGAATACACATTCTTCCCACGTGCTCATGTAACATTCAGCAGGACAGAGCATATCTTGGGTTGAAAATCAAGCCTTGATAAATTTAAGAAAATTGAAATCATATCAAGTATCTTTTCCTACCACAATGTTACGAGACTAGGTATCAATCACAGGAAAAAATATCTGTAAGAAATACAAACACATGGAGACTAAACAATACACTACTTAATAACCAAGAGATCACTGAAGAAATCAAAGAGGAAATTAAAAAATACCTAGAAACACATGACAATGAAAACACGACAACCCAAAACCAATGGGAGACAGAAAAAGGAGTTCTAAGAGGGAAGTTCATAGCAATACAGTCCTACCTTAAGAAAAAGGAAACATCTCAAAGAAACAACCTAACCTTACACCTAAAACAATTAGAGAAAGAAGAACAAAAAACCCTCATAGTTAGCAGAAGGAAAGAAATCATAAAGATCAGGTCAGAAATAAATGAAAAAGAAAAGAAGGAAACAATAGCAAAGATCAATAAAACTAAAAGCTGGTTCTTTGAGAAGATTAAAAAAAATAGATAAACCATTAGCCAGACTCAGAAGAAAAAAAGGGAGAAGACTCAAATCAATAGAATTAGAAATGAGAAAGGAGAAGTAACAACTGACTGTGCAGAAATACAAAGGGTTATGAGAGATTACTACTAGCAACTATATGCAAATAAAATGGACAACCTGGAAGAAATGAACAAATTCTTAGAAATGCACCAACCTCTGAGACTGAACCAGGAAGAAATAGAAAATATGAACAGACCAATCACAATCACTGAAATTGCAACTGTGATTAAAAATCTTCGAACAAACAAATGGCTTCACAGGCTTCACAGGCGAATTCTGTCAAACATTTAGAGAAGAGCCAACACCTATCCTTCTCAAACTCTTCCAAAATATACCAGAGGGAGGAACACTCCCAAACTCATTCTAAGCAGCCACCATCACCCTGATACCAAAACCAGACAAAGAATGCAAAAAGTAAGAAAACTACAGGCCAATATCATGATGAACATACTTGCAAATATCCTCAACAAAATACTAGCAAACAGAATCTAAGAGCACATTAAAAGGATCATATGCCATGATCAAGTGGTGTTTATCCCAGGAATGCTCAGATCCTTCAATATAAATAAATCAATCAATGTGACAAATTGATGGAGAAAAACCATATGATCATCTCAGTAGATGCAGAGAAACTTTTCAACAAAATTCAACACCAAGTTATGTTAATAACCCTCCAGAAAGTAGGCATAGAGGGAAATTTCCTCAACATAATAAAGGCCATATATATCAAACCCACAGCAAACATCATCCTCAATGGTGAAAAACTGGGACCATTACCACTAAGATCAGGGACAAGACAAGCTTGCCCACTCTCACCACTATTATTCTACATAGTTTTGGAAATTTTAGCCACAGCAATGAGTA
Source organism: Mesoplodon bidens (assembly GCF_964165515.1). NCBI lineage: Eukaryota > Metazoa > Chordata > Mammalia > Artiodactyla > Ziphiidae > Mesoplodon > Mesoplodon bidens. Next base: position 1,247,395 of record NC_138166.1, on the reverse strand, counting down.
GAAAAAGAAATAAAAGGAATCCAAATCGGAAAAGAAGAAATAAAGCTGTCACTGTTTGCAGATGACATGATACTATACATAGAAAATCCTAAAGATGCTACCAGAAAACTACTAGAGCTAATCAATGAATTTGGTAAAGTAGCAGGATACAAAATTAATGCTCAGAAATCTATTGCATTCCTATACACTAATGATGAAAATCTGAAAGTGAAATATAGAAAACTCTCCCATTTGCCACTGCAACATAAAATACCTAGGAATAAACCTACCTAAAGAGACAAAAAACCTGTATGCAGAAAATTATAAGACACTGATGAAAGAATTAAAGATGATACAAACAGATGGAGAGATATACCATGTTCTTGGATTGGAAGAATCAACATTGTGAAAATGACTATACTACACAAAGCAATCTACAGATTCAATGCAATCCCTATTAAATGAACACTGGGATTTTTCACAGAAGTAGAACAAAAAATTTTAACAATTTGTATGGAAACACAAAACCCCCCAAATAGCAAAAGCAATCTTCAGAAAGAAAAACGGAGCTGAAGGAATCAGGCTCCCTGACTTCAGACTATACTACAAAGCTACAGTAATCAAGACAGTATGGTATTGACACAAAGTCAAAAATATAGCTCTATGGAACAGGATAGAAAGCACAGAGAGAAACCCACACACATGGTCACCTTATCTTTGATAAAGAGGCAAGAATTAAAATGGAGAAAAGACAGCCTCTTCAATAAGTGGTTCTGGGAAAACTGGACAGCTACATGTAAAAGAATGAAATTAGAACACTCCCTAACACCATACACAAAAATAAACTCAAAATGGATTAATGACCTAAATGTAAGGCCAGACACTATCAAACTCTCAGAAGAAAACATAGGCAAAATACCCTATGACATAAATTACAGCAAGATCCTTTTTTACTCACCTCTTAGAGAAATGGAAATAAAAACAAAAATACACAAATGGACCTAATGAAACTTCAAAGCTTTTGCACAGCAAAGGAAACCATAAACAAGATGAAAAGACAACCCTCAGAATGGGAGAAAATAATTGCAAATGAAGAAACTGACAAAGGATTAATCTCCAAAATTTACAAGAAGCTTATGCAGCTCAATATCAAAAAAACAAAAACAAACAAACAACCCGATCTAAAAAATGGGCAGAAGACCTAAACAGACATTTCTCCAAATAAGATATACAGATTGCCAACAAACACATGAAAGAATGCTCAACATCACTAATCATTAGAGAAATGAAAATCAAAACTACAATGAGATATCTCACACCAGTGAGAATGACCCTCATCAGAAAATCTACAAACAATAAATGCTGAGGGTGTGGAGAAAAGGGAACCATCTTGCACTGTTGGTGGGAATGTAAATTGATACAGCCACTATGGAGAACAGTATGGAGGTTCCTTAAAAATCTAAAAATAGAACTATCATATGACCCAGTAATCCCACTACTGGGAATATACCTTGAAAAATCCATAATTCCAAAAGAGACATGTACCACAATGCTCATTGCAGCACTATTTACAATATCCAGGACATGGAACAACCTAAATGTCCATCAACAGATGAATGGATAAAGAAGATGTGGCACATATATACAATGGTATGCTGTTCAGCCACAAAAAGAAATGAAATTGAGTTATTTGTAGCAAGGTGGATGGACCTATAGTCTGTCATACTGAATGAAGTAAGTCAGAAAGAGAAAAGCGAATGCTGTATGCTAATATATATATATGGATTCAAATAATAATAATAATAATAATAATAATAATAATAATAATGGTTCTGATGAACCTAAGGCAGGGCAGGAATAAAGATGAAGACATAGAGAATGGACCTGAGCACACAGGCAAGGGGATGTGTAAGCTGGGACAAAGTGAGAGAGTAGCATTGACATATATACACTATCAAATGTAAAATAGATAGCTAGTGGGAAGCAGCTGCATTGCACAGGGGGATCAGTTTAGTGCAGTGTGACCACCTAGAGGGGTGGGATAGGGAGGGTGGGAAGGAGACACAAAAGGGAGGGGATATGGGGATATATGTATATGTATAGCTGATTCACTTTGTTATACAGCAGAATCTAACACAACACTATAAAGCAATTATACTGCAATAAAAGTGTTAAAAAATGTAAAGAACCAAAAGCCTTCTTCCTAAGATAAGGAACAAGATAAAATATCTGCACTTATCATGTCTATTCAGAATTTTAATGAAAGTTCTTCCAACAAAATTAGGCCAAAAAATGTGTTAAATAGTGTATGTATTAGAAAGGAAGAAATAAAACTACCTTTATTCACTGATGACATAATCTATTTATTTATTTATTTGGTTGCACCAGATATTTTAGTTGTGGCATGTGAGCTCTTTAGTAATGACAGGTGGATTCCTTAGATGCAGTACGTGAACTCTTAGTTTTGGCATGCATGTAGGATCTAATTCCCTTCCCTGGGATCAAACCTAGGCCCCCTGCATTGGGAATGAGAGTCTTTACCACTGCACCACCAGGAAAGTCACTGATGACATAATCTTATACATAGAAAATTCTAAGAAATTCACTAAAAATTTTGGAACCAACCAATGAGTTCAGCAAGATTGCAGGAAAAAAGATTAACATACAAAAGTCAGTTTTATTTCTATACACTATCCATAAACTATCCAGAAATGAAACTAAGAAAACCATTCCATATACACTAGCAAAACAAACAAACAAACAAACAAACAAAAACCTTAGGAATATGTTTCACAAAAGAAGGGCAAATTTCAATTTCTGTAAATTACAAAACACTGTTTAAAGAAAATAAAGACCTAAATTAATGAAAATACACCCTATGTTCATGGATCTGAAGGCTTAGTGTTGTTAAAACAGCATTACTATATCAATTTATCTACAAATTCAAAGCAACCCTTCTAACAATCTCAGCAGGCTTCACTGCACAAATTGACAAGCTGATGGTAAAATTTATATGAAAACTCCAGGAACCCAAAATAACCAATCTCCAAAGTAATAAAAGATAAAGCCACAATTCCTAATATCAAAACTTTCTACAAAATATAGTGATTGAGACCATGTAGTACTAACATAAGGAGAGTCATACGGGTAAATAGGACCGAATTAAGAGTCCAGAAATAAAGCCTAATATTTATGGTCAGATTATTTTTTAACAAGGCTGCCAAGATAATTTAGTGGGGAAGGAATAGTCTATTGAACAATGGCCCAGAGACTGCTAGACATCTAATGACACAAAAATGAACTTGGACCTCTACCAAACACAATACAAAATAATTAAATCAAAATGGCTAAAAAAACTTAATGTAAGAGCTAAAACTATGAAACTCTTAGTAGAAAAAATAGGTATAAACCTTCAAACATGGTAATGGTTATGCAAAATTGTGAATGTAATGAATAGCATTGAATTGAATACTTAAAAATAGTTAAATTGGCAAATTTATGGTGTATGTAATTCACCAAAAATTTTAAATCAATGTAATTTACCAAAAAAACATTAAATTGTACATTTTAACTGGGTGAATTTTATGGCTGAAAATTATACCTCAATAAAGTTTAAAAAATGAGCATATTGTCTGAAGGGACACTTATCTCAATTAAAAAAATGTGTCCAATAAACAGATGAAAAGATAGTCAATATTATTAGTCATTACGGACTTGCAAATCAAAACTACAATGAAATACCACTTCCCACTTACTGGCACAGATATAGTCAAAAAGACAAATGACAACAGTTGTTGAATAGGACATGAGAAATTAGAATGATTCTACATTATTTCTGTGGATGTAAAATGTTGTACCCACTTTGGAGAACAATTTGCAGGTCCTCAAAAAGTGAAAACATACATCAACACAATAACTTGCATATGAATGGATGTCCATAGTAGCATTATTCCTAATGGTAAAAACGTGGAGACAACCTAAATGTCCATCAATGGATGAATGAATAAATAAATGTGGTATTTCCATATAATGAAATATTATTCAGCAATGAAAAGGAATGAAATACAGATGCATGACACTACAATATGATAAAACCTAGGAAACATTGTGCTTAAGGGAACTGTCAATCATGCAAGACTTCATGTTGTATTATATGAATTTTATAATAATGTATATTATCCAGAATAGGCAAGTCTATAGAGAAAAATGTAAATTGGTGGATAGGGGATGAGAACAGTGGAGTGTGACAGCTAATAAATATGGAGTTTCACTTTGGAATGACAAAGCTGTTCTAAATTAAACTGTGGTGATAAGTGCACAACTCTGTGGATATACTAAAAATCATAGAATTGTACACTTTAAAGAGGAGAATTTTATATCTCAATAAACCTCTTAAAAAACACAAGTGCCCATCTACAAATTATGAAATTTCAAGATTAAATGAAGTGATGCTTATATTCACTGTGTTTTAAAGGCTGTAAGTCAAATATTTGAAAATTATCTTCATCAAAATTTTGGGCTTCCCTGGTGGTGCAGTGGTTGAGAGTCTCCCTGCCAATGCAGGGGACACGGGTTCGTGCCCCGGTCCAGGAAGATCCCACATGCCGCGGAGCAGCTGGGTCCGTGAGTCATGGCCACTGAGCCTACACATCCGGAGCCTGTGCTCTGCAATGGGAGAGGCCACAACAGTGAGAGGCCTGCGTACAGCAAAAAAAAAAAAAAAAAAAAAAAAAAAAAAAATTAAACCAATATATTGATAATAAAGTCCAGGAAACTTTTTACTTTAATTTACTTAAATTTTTACTTTAATCCCTACATTCCTCTTATTTTAGAAGATTGAGTTTAAGTTCACTTTTAAGTCCTTAGATGGCTTTTATCAGACCTTCAAAGGGATCCTGAACGTCCAGTATCAATTGCCTCTGTTGCTTCTACACAGTCACACAGAACAGTTTCGGCTGTGCTATTAAAACTCTTTTTAAGCTGCATATGCATTCCTTTAGTTTGTTATAATTTTCTGTTTTTTCTACCCATATTTCAGCATGTGCTCTTCATCCTTTTAGGTCTAGATCAAAAGTCCTTTGATTGCTATCCAAAGCAATTTAACTACACTTCCATTTTATTTCAAACTGTAGTTCATTTTAATTGTCAAAATGTAAGTAGTCCAGTAGTCCTTTGGAACAGGGCACTTACCTGTATCATCTCAATATCTTTAAAATCTCTGCAAAGTGTCTGGAACACAAGTGATCATCAACACATCTTTCAGCAAGTCAAAGTGTATAAAAGTAGATTAAGGATTTAGTTGACCAGGATTTAGCAGAGCTGACCATTATATTAATATGTAAAAACTTTATTCTGTAAAGAACAGAATACAATTCTGAAGAAAATCAAGGCCATGATTACTTTTTTCTTTATTGTCCTAAAGCAAACAATAGAAAGAGACTAACAATTTCACTTTGGGTGACAAAATAATTAGAAGACTTGATTCCATTTTATTTAGATTTGTGTTTTAAGGCATTTAAACCCAATTTAAACCATAAAGATAAAAACACTATAGGGCAAGCTTGTCTCTGTTACTTCTATTTTTCAAGATGGGTTTTATTTACAAGGCTGAGATCACCTCTTTCTTTGAGGCCTCTGTCAATGTTAGTTCACTAAATGATTTCTGTGAAGGATTACGGATGAAAGGAATTTGTCACAGAAAGCAATTTTAGACTTAATTCCTCGTTCACAAAAGAGAAAGAAAACAAAACCTCCTACTTTTTAGCCAGTCAAGTTCTTAAATTTGTCATAAATGAAAAGCTGAACTTGCTGGGAAAGAGTGATTTATTTGTTTGTAGGGACAAAAAGGAAAAATAGTATAAGATCCCTCAAACAACACCCATTTCGAAATGTAACTGAAGAAAAAATACTGCCTCGAGGGAATAAAGCATTAAACATTGTAGAAACGCTCTTAGACACACACACACACACACACACACACACACCTTCTTTGGTTACAAAACATGATAGATGCAAATCTCTTTAAGTTTTGTTACGTGGAATTTTGATTTTTGAAATAAATCTCCAAACTGGAAGGTCAGAGGAAGGTCATTTAGAACATTACTATCATTTCAGTCCCCGGCATTGTAGAGTTCCATAAACCAACACACCTAACCCTTGTTACTTCTCAAACAATTGCTAAAAGCCTCTCCTATTTGTCTGCCACTATCAAAAGGCCATCTCTCCAAAATTCCCCCTAAGAGAGGAGCCTTGTGTGTTTCCAATGGAACTTCTGGAGTTGGACAGACTCATCACAGGACTATCACAGTAATACAAGGTGATATATGTGAACGAAACTGGAACTTATTAATTTATTTTCTGATTAAAAATTTGACACTTAATATTATTTCCAAAACTGGGGATGCTCTTGGAAGTGTAAACCAAAGCAACGTTTCAGAAGGAAATTTGATAAGATCACTAAATATTTAGATTCACAACTTTTGAAATTCAGCAAGTATATACTTAGGATATTAATGCAAGTATTAATGTCCTAAGTATATGCGTATATACACCAAGGGGTTTGTGCAAGGATATAGCAAAAAGTTGCTTATGGGCTAGTGTGATTCATTTCACAGAAACAGGTGAGCAAGGATATATTTTATAGAACAGGGAATATAGCCAATACTTTATAATAATTATAAATGGAGTATAACCTTTAAAAATTGTGAGTCACTATGTCAAACACCTGAAATTTATATAATATTGTGTATCAACTATATCTCAATAAAAATTTTTAAAAAAAGAAATATGATACATCTTTGCTCTTTCTAAGAAACTTAATCTTTGACCCTGAGTTCTCTATTCTGCCCAACTGATGGAAAATGGTAAAGTTAACTTTTCCACCAACCTGGGGACAGGAAGCTTGAAGGCAGAACTTACTCTGATTTATGAAAAAGCGGTGAACTTTTGTAACTCAGAGTTTGCAAACTGAGAGTTGCTTCCTCGCTATGTATCCCATATTTTCCAGATGTTGAATTGATATTTTGCTCTTCACCCTATGACCTAAACCTTCATACATGATATATTCATGTTTGCTTTAGAGATTTTAACCCATTTGTGACTCAGTATAATCCAAAAACTCATTATTATTAGAATCAACCTGAATTAATCCAAGACTGTAAACTTAACTACAAAGTTACAAGAAATACAGGTGACACAGATATTTATTAACTAAACAGGGGCATGCCATAAAATTCAGAGGGGAGAAAATTCTACAGGGAAACTGATTGGTATCTTCAATAAATAAATTACAAAAGCAAATAAAGAAGGATGGAGACTCCTACAGATAAAAATAACCTTACAAGACACAGCAAACAAATTCATATGAACCTTACTTGGATTTTGACTCAAAAGATCAACTACTTTAAAAAATGAAATGAGGGAAATTTAAATACTGGTTGAATATTTAAAGATAATACAGAATTGTTATTTTTTAGTTGTAGTGATAGTATTTAAGTTATATTTGAAATAGACCACTTATCTTTTAGCGAGATATTCCGAAATAGTCATTGATGACCTGATAAACTCTCTGGGATTCACTTTAAAATAACATGTGTGTGTGTGTGTGTGTGTGTGTGTGTGTGTGTGTGGAGAGGCTGAGCAACAGGAGAGGCAAGATGAAACAAGATTCATCAATGTAAATAATTTTATGTCTCTTTGATACTTTGGGGGGCGTATTTCACCATTCTATCTACATTTTTATATGAAGGCAATTTTCTATATTAAACAGTTTAAAAATATGTCTGAAGCAGGAGGTTTTAAAATTATCCTTCATTGCTAAAGTGTAACACGAGTTTTCCCATGGTGCATTTCACTACTAGAAATGGCCACCTCTTGGATTTGAACACAGACAGGAGAACATTTCCTTACTGACCTCGAGTATGAAGGTCCTTTTGTCAAATTCACATATCAGTAAAGGCCCAGGAGCTCTGCTTTAAGCCCTCATACACTGAACTTATTTAGAAGACAGACACCTTATTTTTACGGTATTGGAATTGTCTCTTGGATGTTTTTGTTTTGCAAATTTTATGAGAAAATTTCCTTTACCTTTGATTTCCTCATATACCCAAGATGATGGTTAGCCTTATGTGAACGCAAAAAATTCAAGCTATCCAGTTAAGTGCAAAGACGTTTTGAGAGATAAAGTCTCTGGAAACTTTTAAATGAAATAAAGTGAACTTTTCTGAACCAAACCTAAATAACTCACTGGTGCTGACTTTTTTGAGTTATTTTTTTCTTCTTTTAATTATGCACACCCATGTAGAATGAGGTAAAAGTGAAAAAAAAAAAAACCAGTGTACTCATAGATTCTGGGACAGATCCATTGAGGGTTTTTTTGTTTGTTTTTTTTTTTTGTCTATGCATTCCTTTCTTCTGCCTATAGATATTTTAGTAAGTGGACCAGATTCTCCCCCTTGTGAAACACTGTGCGATTCCACCAAAGTCACTTTGATTTTTCAATTGGTTTCAAATAAAATTTTTAAATTGAAAAGTGTGATGGAAGAAATTACGTACTATGATAGAAATTGTGATAATACTTAGGTAAGAAAATTCATTATTATTGTTATTCTTATAAATTATTTTAGTAGAACTTCATATGTTAATCATCTCAGTTTTTTTCTGTTTAATTTCAATGTATCTTTAGAATAGTGTTAGGCAATTAATATCATTAACATCTTAGAGAAGGGGAAACAGGTTTAAAGAATTTAATGACTCATGCAAGGTCACTCAGATAGCAAGTGGAGGGGCCATAAAACAGTTCTCTTCATTCTAAATCTGGCATTCTTTCTATTGCAACAATCATATTTATATTACATGGAATCTCAATAAGCAAATTTCCCCAAATAAATGTATTTACCATCTTTGACACATATGATTTTAGTATAACTCATTATGATACTTGGTCCTGAGTTACCTTCTCCAACCCTGATTTCCTTGCAAGACAGAAGAAAATAAACTACTTAAAAATCACTGACAAAGTGGTGTCAGGAAAATGGTTGAGCAGGTAGTTCCAAGATATAATCTTGCCACAAAAAAACATTGAAAAATAAGCAGAAAATATCAGAGCCAATTTTGTCAGAAATCTAGAAAATAGTCAAAGGTTGATAGCAAGCAAGCAAATGCTGAATTTAGCAAAAGGCAATACAGAATGGTAGGAGAGATTTGTGGCATTTTTCACATTGTCATGACCAACCATCCCTAGCTTTACAGCAGTCTTGAAGATGTTAACCCATGTGCCCAGAGTGGGGAATGTGTCCCTAGTTCCAGAGCAGAACTTATTAACAAATTATAGCTTATGTCTCCTCTACCCTGTCTGGAGGCTACCTGAGCACTGATACAAGGTACTGTCTTTGTTTTACCTAACTCTGAACTTTCCCTACACCTTGCCCTATGAACCTCTTCCATCTGGCTGATCCTGAGTTATACCTCTTCATTAAAAAACCTAGAAATCTGGTAAGTAGAATGTTTCTCTTGCAAATTAATCAAACCCAAGGAGGCGGTTCTAGGAATCTCCCATCTGTAGCTGGTAGGTCAAAAGCACAGGTGACAACTTGGACTTGCCTCTTGTATCTGAAATGAGGGATGGGGACCAGTCTTGTGAGACTGAGCCCTTGACCTGTGGGATCTGATGCTGTCTCTTCTGTCTTCACTACTCATCTCCTCATCTTCTGGGACTGCTATTCCAATGATGGATATTTCTGGTATTGTCCCACATGGCCCTGAGGCTTTGTTGATGTGATTTGCCTCTGTTCTTCAGAATAGGTAAATCCTCTTGATTTGCCTTCAAGTTCACTGATTCTATCTTTTGTGATCTCTAATATTGAGCTCATCTCACAAGATTTTAAAATTTCTGTTATAGTAATTTTCACTTTACAGTTTCTCTTTGGATCTTTTTATAACTGCTATTTCTTTGCTGATATAATCTTATTATTTTCAAGAGAAACATATTTGGGAAATTTTCAAGCATTATTTTTTTTCAAATATTTGTCCCCTTTTTCCTTTGGGCACTCAAATTACAAATATGTTTAGCTTCTTGAATTGTCCCACAGTTTAATGATGCTTTGTTGATTTTTTTCAACTTTTTAAAACTCTTCATGTTAATTTGGATAGTTTCTATTGTTTCAGGTTCACTAATCTTGAAGTTTCCTGTCACTAATGATAACTTTGCTGTCTATATATTCTAATATCAAACCATTTTGGGGTTAGGTTCAATGTATTGCTTTTCCTTTTCATCATAGTTCATATTTTTCTGCATTTTTATAGACCTGGTAATTACTTCTTGTTTGGCAGGTACTCTGAATGTTATCTTGCTGGATGGTATTTTTTATAAACTCTATAAATATTATTAAACTATATTTTAGGACTCAGTTAATTATTTGGATATAGTTTAATCCTCTTGATGCTTGCTTTTAGGCTTTGTTAGGAAAAACCAGGGCAGTGTTTAGTTGAGGACTAATTGTAGCCCACTGTTGGAGCACTAACCTTCTGAGTAGCATATCTAAAGCTGCTGATGGAAGCATGAACTAAGCATGCCTGTGTTTTCACTGGGCATTTTTCTCTATAATCCATTCCATTTGCTCTTTCCTGGTCTTGGGTAGTTTTTCATACATTCTAGCTATTGTGAATACAAACTAAGTCTAGTCCTGTGTGAGCTCTGCAGATTTTCCCCTGTAACTTAAGGTCGTTCATTTCCAAACCTCAGTAATTCCTTCATGCACAAGCACTGATTAGTACTCAGCTGGAGATCTGAAAAAAAAAAAACTCTTCAGGTCTCTGCAGTTTTCTTTCCAATTCTCTAGTTTGGGAACTCTACCCACCCTAACTTTACTGTACCCCACTTCTGCCTTCTCAATTCAAAGTCCCTGCTGCACTCTCCCTGGTCTCCCCTACCTGTGGGGTGGCCTGGGGACTCTCTGGATAGTAAGCTGGGCTCCTCATTGGGTTTCTTCTTTTGTTTCCCCAGCTCTCATAAATTGCTGTCTTGTTCTGCCTGATGTTTCATGTCTGATTCTATCTGCATAATTATTATTATCATCATTTCAGGTGACAGAGTGAATCCAGTCAATTATTTTATCTTAATTGACAGAAGAACTCTATGCTCATAGTGTTTTCAAAAATTGCATTCATTATGATTTTAATGTTCATGTTGTTTCATGTTTGCCCAAAGAAGCTTCTTCTCATTGGCACCAAAGTCATGTTGATAGATGTCTTGTATTATGGCATTATAAGACAGCCTAGATTATTTTTCATACTCTTTTTTTTTTTTTTTGTCTGCACTGTGTGGCTTGCAGGATCTTAGTTCCCAGACCAGGAATTGAACCCGTGTCTCCTGCAGTGGAAGTGCAGAGTCTTCACCACAGCCCAGGGAAGTCCCACTTTTGTATACTTCTTGCCTCAGACTGGTTATTAGTCATTACTCAAGTGCCGTGAGTTTTGACTCAGAACTTCCCTAGTTATAAATGAAATCTATTATTTTAATAACTGTGCTACCTTGAGAAATTCACTTAATTTATGGGTCTATATTTCTTTTGTAGTTAAGCCAAAATAATACCAACTATCTTTTGCTGTGTTGTTGTGAAAACTAAATGAATTACTAAATATAATAAGTCCTGGGAGGAATTCTGATATTTAATACATACTTAAAACCTCTTATATTATTTTAGTTCTCATCTCAGAGATAAGAATAGGTTTCATTAATTATAAGAATCAGTGTGGGTCTTTGCCACTAGAGTTTAATTGTTCTATTTCATCAGTAGTTATTTATAAAAATGTTATCTTTAACTTCCTTAAAAAGAAGTTCTCAGGTACCTACATTTTATTCTTCCTCTTTTTGAATTCAGATAAGTAGGTACATGAAGAGTGGTGTCTGCATTCACTAAACATAATGTAGCAGTTATGGTTATGTAGAAAAAATTAGGAACCAAATGACAGGGAAAAGATGGCATGAGGAAATGTGATGAGAGGAGATGAAAAAGCAGTAGTGAACAATGACTAAATATTGAAGAAGTACCAGACAAAATGAGATAGAACTGTTTCTCCCTACACCTCCTCACAAATAAAAATACTAGAAATAATGCAAAAGGAACCAAAGAGCAATGAAAGATGATAATAAGATTAACTGTGTTGGGACCCTAGGATTGGAAAAACAAAACAGTAGCAGAGAGTCTTATGTCCAACCCAAGAAAGTGAGCAAGACCCAGCATTTCCTGACCTCATCACACAAAAGTAGGTGGTCCAAGGAGATTCATTCTTATCCTGGATCAAAAGTGAGGTCCGCTGAGGCAGGGTCAGCCTGGCTCCACACGGGGAAGGAAGATGGAGCAGGTGCTCTTCCAGAAGAAAGAAGTCAGTGGAAGTTTCCTTTTGCTCTGTGGCCTCAGACTCCCCTTTCCCATCAAGAGGCACTGGGCAGCAGAACAGCACCAATATGGGGGATGTGCCCACCATCACAGAAAGACTGGAAAGCATGGCAATAGAAACTACCCAAAGTGAAATACAGAATAAGAACAATTGAATTAAATGAACAGAGCAGTATCAAACACTGGGACAATTTAAGAGGATAACTGAATTTGTAAGAGGAGTTCTTAAAAGTAGGCTGCAGATATTAGAAGAAATGATGGATAAAATTTTTCCCGATTTGTCAAATCAAAAACTGTAATTCGCAGGGGGAGGAAGTATAAAAAAGTGACACCAAGTCACATGATAGTCAAAGTATTTAAAACCCATGATACAGAGGAAAATTTAAACCAGAGAAAATAGGTCACATTATCCTCAGAGGTACAGAGATGACAATGAAAGTAGACTTCTTTTCACAAACAATTCAAGTCAAAGACAGTGGAACAACACCTTTAAAGCATTAAAAAAATAAATTCATGCTAGAATTCTATACCCAGTCACACATCTTTCAAAAAGAATGCAAAACAAAGACTTTTTCAGACCTATGAAAGCTTCGATTTCATTACCAGCCACCTGTGCTAAAATAAATATTACAGGAAGTTCTTAAGAAAGAACAAAAATTATGTCACACAGAAATCTGGATTTAAACAACAATGAATAACACTAGGAATGGTAATTGTATGAGTAGGTATAAAAATATTAATGACTTTAAAATTTTCTTTCAAATATTACCAATTATTTATGTAAAGGAATAAAATAAGAATACATTTCAAGGTGTATAATATATATGGAACTAAAGCATATGAAAAACAGTACAAAGTTTTGGGAAGGAAGAGCAAAAGTATATTGTTGCAGTATTCATCTACAGCACATAAGGTAGCATAATATTGCTTGAAAGTAGACTGTGATAAGTCAGACATGTTTACCACAGACCCTAAAGCAACAGCTGAAATAAGAAGACAAAAAGTAATAGCCAATAAGTCAAAAAAAAGGGAGCTGAAAATGCAATCATAAAAATTGATCAATCCAAAGAAAAAAAAAAGAATAAATAGAAAGGAACAAAGGGAACAGTTGGGATAAATTTTTAAAAAATAGCAAAATTGTAGATGTACATCACAAAAATCAATAATCACCCTGAATACAAATGGTCTAAATATCATATTAATAATCACACACTGGCATATAGGGTGAAATGTAAGATTCAATTACATGCTGCTTGCAGAAAATCAACCAATATAAAGACACAAATAAGTTAAAATCAGAAAGATTGAAAACTATGTACCATTCTAACATTAATCAAAAGAAGCACAGAATTCCTACATTAATATGAGAGAAAGTGGTTTTCAGAGAAAATAATATTGCAAGGAATAATGTGGATCATTTGTGAAAAAGTGGTCAATTTGTCATGAGGACATACACTTAAATTTGTGTACACCTAATTACAGAGTTCAAAATACTGGAAATAAAATCATAAAAATGGCATTAAGGTGTAGATAAATCCACAATTGTAGTTGCATATTTCAACAACACTTTCTTAGTAATTACTAGAAGAGAAAAAATAAGTAAGAATATAGAAGACTTGAACAACACTGTCAACCATCTTGACCCAGTTGACATTTATGCGACAGTGTTCTCCAAAAAACAATAATACATATTCTGTTAAAGGTCACATGGAACATTTTCCAAGATGATAGCACATATTCTAGGCCATAAAACCAAAATCTGTACTAGGGTTCTCCAGAGAAACAGAACTAATAAAAATAAGTTGTGTGTGTGTGTATGTGTGCGAGTGTAAACAGACAGAGAGTTTGAGACAGAGATTCAAAATTTTGTAACACTGAATCCTGTAGTAGGGAAGAAGAATTATCAATTATATCAGTTATCAACTAAAGAAAGTAGAAAAAATTCAACAAAATTAGGCACTTTGTGAGAAGCAGATAGGAAATAATAAATATCAGAGAAGAAATCAATTAAACAGTCAATAGATAAACATTAAAGGGAATTACTGGAAAAAAGCTGATTCTTTCAGAAGATAAGTAAAATTGATTAAAAAATAATCCTAGCCAGACATGTCAAGAAAAAAAAAGAGAGAAGAGAGAAATTACCAATATAAAGAATGAGAGATTTGGCATCTTTATGGATTTTCTAGATATTAAAAGTATTATAAAGGGATATTTAAACAACATTTCACTAATAAACTCAACTTAGATAAACAAATGTCTTAAAAATACAAACCTCTAAGGCTCACTCAGGAAGAAATTGAACACTTAGAAAAGACTATTTTTAACTGATTTTGTAGTGAAAAACTTACCCATAAATAAAACTCCACACGAATATGGCTTCATTGGTGAATTATACAAAATATTTCAAAAAGAAATAACAAAATTTAAACAAAACCTTTCTAAAACTTAGAAAAAATGAATACTTCCAAATGTATTCCACAAGGCCAGCATTATCCTAATACAAAAAAAAAATTTATATTTTTTGAGGAGGAAAAAATTATAAGAACTATAAATTATCTCTCATGAATATAGATGCAAAAATGTTTAACAAAAGTTTTAGCAAGTCAAATGCAACTGAGTGGGATTATTCCTAGGAATGCAAGGAAGATTTAATATTTTAAAATCAGTCAGTGCAATTTGCCATGTGGATAACCTAAAAAGAAAACCAAAGTGAGCACCCCAAGAGTTAGAGAATTTGAGAAAATCCAACATCTATTCCTGATTTTTAAAAACTTAATAAATGTAGAAATATAAGCATACTTCCTAAACCTGATCTATGAAATATATGCAGCTAACATTGTATTAATGAGAAAACACTTAATGCTTCACCCTTAAAATCACAAACATAGAAAGGATGTCTTCTCTCCTGATTTTTTTTTCTTTCAATTTTACTAAGATATAAATGGCATACAGCAATGTATACATTTAAGAGGTACAGCATAATGAATTGACATATACATCATAAAATGATTACTACAATAAGTTAAGTGAAAAGCCATCACGTCATATAGATAAAATATTTTTAAAATTTTCCTTATAATGAGAAGGCAAGATTTGCTCTTTTAACAACTTTCATATATAACATACTGTGCTGTTAATTATATTTAACATGTTGTACATTATATCTCTAGTATGTATTTATCTTATAACTGGAAGTTTGTATATTTGACCTACCTTGATCAAATACAAACTCTCCACACCTTCGGGATGCTGGTGACCACAAATCTGATCTCGTTCTATGGGTATGTTTTTTTGTTTGTTGGTTGGTTGGTTGATTTTTGAAGAATAATTGACCTACAACACTATGTGAGATCCTGGTGCACTACATAGTGATTCAATATTTCCAAACACTTCAAAATGATCGATGTGAGGTGATGTCTCATTGTGATTTTGATTTGTATTTTCCTGATGATTAGTGATGTTGAGCATCTTTCATGTGCCTATTTGCCATCTGTATGTCTTCTGTGGAAAAATGTCTCTTCAGATCCTCTGCCCATTTTTAAATGGGTTGTTTTATTTTTAGTTGGCTTTTTATTGATGTTAAGATGTATGAGTTCTTGTATATTTTGGATATTAACCCATTAGCAGATATATCATTTGCAGATATTTTCTCTTATTCAGTACATGGCTTTTTCATTTTGTTGATAGTTTCCTTTACTGTGCAAAGGCTTTTTAGTTGGATGAAATCCCATTTTTTATTTTTTATTTTTTTTTTATTTTGTATTTTTTTGCGGTACACAGGCCTCTTACTGTTGTGGCCTCTCCCTTTGTGGAGCACAGGCTCTGGACACGCAGGCTCAGCAGCCATGGCTCACGGGCCTAGCCACTCTGCGGCATGTGGGATCTTCCCGGACCAGGGCATGAACCCATGTTCCCTGCATCGGCAGGCGGACTCTAACCACTGCACCACCAGGGAAGCCCACCATTTGTTATTTTAGCTTTTGTTTCCTTGCCTGAGGAAACATATCCAAAAAAATTTCTAAGACTGACGTCAAAGAACATACTGCCTATGTTTTCTTCTAGAATTTTTATGGTTTCAGGTCGTACATTTAAGTCTTTAATCCATTTATTTTTTATATGTTATAAGAAAGTAGTCCCTTTTGATTCTTTTCCATGTAGCTGTATAGTTTTCTCAGCACCATTTATTGAAGAGGCTGTCTTTTCTCCATTGTATATTCTTGCCTCCATTGAGATAGATTAATTGTAATGTGTGTTCATTTCTGGGCTCTCTGTTCTGTTCCATTGATCTATGTGTCTATTTTTATGCCAGGACTATACTGTATTGATTATTGTAGCTTTGTAGTATAGTTTGAAATCAGAGAGCCTTATACTTCCAGCTTTGTTCTTCTTCTTAAGATTGTTTTGGTTATTCAGGGTTTTTGTGTTCCCATACAAATTTTAGAATACTTTTTCTAGTTCTGTGAAAAATTCCATTGGTATATTGGTAGGGATTGCATTGAATCTGTAGAATAGCTTGGGTATGGTGGTCATTTTAACAATATTAATTCTTCCAATCCATGAACATGGTATATATTTCCATTTGTTAGTGTCATCTTCAATTTCTTTTAACAGTGTCATAAATTTCCAAGTACAGGTCTTTTACCTCCTTAATTAGATTTATTCCTAGATATTTTATTCTTTCTGATACACTTGTAAATGGGATTTTCTTATTAATTTCTATTCCTGATAGTTTGTTAGTATATAGGAAAGCAACACATTTTTGTATATGAATTTTGTATTCTGCAACTTTACTAAATATATTGATGAGTTCTAATAAGTATTGTGGTGGTGTCTTTAGGATTTTCTATATACAATATCATGTCATCTGCAAACAGTGACAGTTTTACTTCTTCCTTTCCAATTTGGATTCCTTTAATTTCTTTTGCTTTTCTGATTGCTGTGGCTAGGACTTCCTGGATAATATTAAATAGAAGTGACGCAGGCACTCATTCTTTATTATTCCTGATCTTAGAGGAAATTATTTCAGTTTTTCACTGTTGAGTATGCTGTTAGTTGTGAGCTTGCTATATACGGCCATTATTATATTGAGTATGTTTCTTTCTACCCACTTTATTGTGAGATTTTATCACAAATGGATGTTGGATTTTGTCAAAAAGCTTTGTCTCTATCTATTGAGATTGTCATATGATTTTTATTCTTCAATTAGTTAATGGGGTGTATCATACTGACTGATTTATGGGTATTGAACCATCCTTGCATCCCTGGGATAAACCCTAGTTGATCATGTTATATAATTCATTTAATGTATTTTTGAATGTTGCT
Organism: Mesoplodon bidens; assembly: GCF_964165515.1. Lineage (NCBI taxonomy): Eukaryota > Metazoa > Chordata > Mammalia > Artiodactyla > Ziphiidae > Mesoplodon > Mesoplodon bidens. The sequence goes on along the minus strand of NC_138166.1, from coordinate 1,229,696 downwards.
TACTAATATTTTGTTGAGGATTTTTGCATCTATGTTCATCAGTGATATTGGTCTGTAAATTTCTTTTTCTTTTCATTTTTCTTTCTTATTTATTTATTTATTTATTTTTGTGGTTGCTGTGTCTTTGATGGTTTTGGTATCAGTGTGATCCTGGCTTTGCAGAATGAGTTTGGAAGTTTCCATCCTCTGCAATTTTTTGGAGTCATTTGAGAAGTTTTGGTATTAACTCTTCCTTAAATATATCATAGAATTCATGTACGAAACTCTCTGGTCCTGAACTTTTGTTTGTTAGGAGTTTTAAAATTTCTGATTCAGGGACTTCCCTGGCAGTCCAGTGATTAAGACTTTGCCCTTCAATGTAGGGGGTGTGGGCTCAATCCTGGTCAGGGAGATACAATCCCACATGTCTTGCAGCCAAAAGAACAAAATAAAAAACTGAAGCAATATTGTAACAAAGTCAATAAAGAATTTTTTAATTGCTTTTTAAAAATTTTTTACAAACTTAATTAATTAATTAATTAATTAATAGTTTATTTATTTATTTATTTATTTTTACCTGTATTAGGGCTTTTTTGTCTTTTTTTAATTTTTGAATTTTAATTTATTTTTTTATAGAGCAGGTTCTTATTAGTTATCCATTTTACACATATTCATGTATATATGTCAATCCCAATCTCCCAATTCATCACACCACCACCCCCCACTTCCCCACCTTGGTGTCCATATGTTTGTTCTCTCCATCTGTATCTCAATTTCTGCCCTGCAAACCAGTTCATCTGTACGATTTTTCTAGGTTCCACATAAATGTGTTAATATACGATATTTGTTTTTCTCTTTCTGACTTACTTCACTCTGTATGACAGTCTCTAGATCCATCCACATCTATACAAATGACCCAATTTCATTCCTTTTTATGGCTGAGTAATATTCCATTGTATATATGTACCACATCTTCTTTACCATTCTTCTGTCGATGGGCATTTAGGTTGCTTCCATTTCCTGGCTATTGTAAATAGTGCAGCAATGAACATTGGGGTGCATGTGTCTTTTTGAATTATGGTTTCCTCTGGGTATATGCCCAGTAGTGGGACTGCTGGGTCATATGGTAATTCTATTTTTAGTTTATTAAGGAACCTCCATACTGTTCTCCATAGTGGCTGTATCAATTTACATTCCCACCAACAGTGCACGAGGGTTCCCTTTTCTCCACAACCTCTCTAGCATTCCTTGTTTGCAGATTTTCTGATGATGCTCATTCTAACTGGTGTGAGGTGATTCCTCATTGTAGTTTTGATTTGCATTTCTCTAATAGTTAGTGATGTTGAGCAATTTTCATGTACTTCTTGGCCACCTGTATGCCTTCTTTGGAAAAATGTCTATTTAGGTCTTCTGCCCATTTTTGGATAGGGTGGTTTGTTTTTAAATATTGAGCTGCATGAGCAATTTATATATTTGGAGATTAATCCTTTCTCCGTTGATTCATTTGCAAATATTTTCTCCCATTAGGAGGGTTGTCTTTTCATATTGTTTGTAATCTTTGCTGTACCAAAGCTTTGAAGTTTCATTAGGTTGCATTTTTAAAATTTTTGTTCTTATTTCCATTACTCTAGGAGGTGGGTCAAAAAAGATCTTGCTGTGATTTATGACAAAGAGTGTTCTTCTAATGTTTTCCTCTAAGAGTTCTGAGGTGTCTGGTCTTACATTTAGGTCTCTAATCCATTTTGATTTTATTTTTGTATATGGTGTTAGGGAGTGTTCTAATTTCATTCTTTTACATGTAGCTGTCCAGTTTTCCCATCACCACCTATTGAAGAGAATGTCTTTTCTCCATTGTATATCCTTGACTCCTTTGTCATACATTAGTTGACCATATGTGTTTGGGTTTATCTCTGGGCTTTCTATCCTGTTCCAATTTTCTATATTTCTGTTTTTGTGCCAGTACCATATTGTCTTGATTACTGTAGCTTTGTAGTATGGTCTGAAGTCTGGGAGTCTGATTCCTCTAGCTCCATTTTTTTTTTTCCCTTAAGACTGCTCAGGTTATTTGGGTTCTTTTGTGTCTGAATACAAATTTTAAGATTTTTTGTTCTAGTTCTGTAAAAAATGCTATTGGTAATTTGATAGGGATTACATTGCATTTGTAGATTGCTTTGGGTAGTATAGTCATTTTCACAATGTTGATTCTTCCAATCCAAGAACATGGTATATCTCTCCATCTGTTTGTATCATCTTTAATTTCTTTCATCATGTTTTTGGTCTCCCGAGGTAATTTTTGTTATTGTTGCAATGATATTTGGAGTGTTTCCTTAATTTCATTTTCAGATTTTTCATCATTAGTGTATAGGAATGCAAGAGATTTCTGTGCATTAATTTTGTATCTTCCAACTTTACCAAATTCATTGATTAGCTCTAGTAGTTTTCTGGTGGCATCTTTAGGATTCTCCATGTATAGAATCATGTCATCTGCAAACAGTGACAGTTTTACTTCTTCTTTTCCAATTTGTATTCCTTTTATTTCTTTTTCTTCTCTGATTGACATGGCTAGGAGTTCCAAAACTATGCTGAATAAGACTGGTGAGGGTAGACATCCTTGTCTTGTTCCTGGTCTTAAAAGAAGTGCTTTCAGTATTTTCACCATTGAGAATGATGTTTGCTGTGGTTTGTCATATGTGGCCTTTATTATGGTGACTTAGGTTTGCTCTATGCCCACTTTCTGGAGAGTTTTTATCATAAATGGTGTTGAATTTTGTCAAAAGCTTTTTCTGCATCTATTGAGATGATCATATAGTTTTTATTCTTCAATGTGTTAATATAGTGTATCACCTTGATTGATTTGCATATATTGAAGAATCCTTGCATCCCTGCGATAAATCCCACTTGTTCATTGTGTATAATCCTTTTAATGTGTTCTTGGATTCTGTTTGCTAGTATTTTGTTGAGGAAATTTACATCTGTATTCATCAGTGATATTGGTCTGTAATTTTCTTATTTTGTAGTATCTTTGTCTGGTTTTGGTATCAGGGTGATGGTGTCCTCACAGAATGAGTTTGGGAGTGTTCCTTCCTCTGCAATTTTTTGGAAGGGTTTGAGAAGGATGGGTGTTTTCTCTTCTCTAAATGTGTGATAAAATTCACCTGTGAAGCCATCTGGTCCTGTACTTTTGTTTGTTGGAAGATTTTGAATCATAGTTTCAATTTCATTACATGTGATTGGTCTGTTCATACTTTCTATTTCTTCTTGATTCAGTCTTGGAAGGTTATACCTTTCTAAGAAGTTGTCCATTTCTTCCAAGATGTCCATGTTATTGGCATAGAGTTGCTTGTACTAGTCTCTTATGATGTTTTGTATTTTTGCAATGTCCATTGTAACTTCCCCTTTTTCATTTCTAATTTTATTGCTTTGAGTCCTCTCCCTCTTTTTCTTGATAAGTGTAACTAATGGTTTATCAATTTTGTTTATCTTCTCAAAGAACCAGTTTTTAGTTTTATTGATCTTTGCTATTGTTTTCTCTGTTTCTACTTCATTTATTTCTTCTCCCATCTTTATGATTTCTTTCTTTCTAATAACTTTGGGTTTTGTTTGTTCTTCTTTCTCTAGTTCCTTTAGGTGTAAATTTTGATTTTTTACTGAGATGTTTCTCCTTTCTTGAGGTTGGATTTTATTGCTATAAACTTCCCTCTTACAACTGCTTTTCCTGCATCCCATAGGTTTTTGATCACCGTGTTTTCATTGTCATTTGTCTCTAGGTATTTTTTGATTTCCTCTTTGATTTCTTCAGTGATCTCTTGGTTATTTAGTAACGTATTGTTGAGCCTCAATGTGTTCGTGTTTTTTACATTATTTTCCATGTAATTGATTTCTAATCTCATAACATTGTGGTCAGAAAAGATGCTTGATATGATTTCAACTTTCTTAAATTTACTGAGGCTTGATTTGTAACCCAAGACATGATCTATCCTGGAGAATGTTCCATGCACCCTTGAGAAGAAAGTGTAATCTGCTGTTTTTGGATGCAATCCCCTATAAATTTCAGTTAAATCTATCTGGTCTACTGGATCATTTAAACCTTGTGTTTCCTTATTAACTATCTGTCTGGGTGATCTGTCCATTGGTGTAAGTGAGGTGTTAATATTCCCCACTGTTACTGTGTTACTGTCGATTCCCTCTTTTATAGCTGTTAGCAGCTGCCTTATGTATTGAGGTGCTCCTATGTTGGGTGCATATATGATTATAATTGTTATATCTTCTTCTTGAATTTATCCCTTGATAATTATGTAGTGTCCTTCCTTGTCTCTTGAAACATTTTTTATTTTAAAGTTTATTTTATCTGATATGGGTAATGCTACTCCAGCTTTCTTGTGATTTCCATTTGCATGGAATGTCTTTTTGCATCCCCTCACTTTCAGTCTGTATGTGTCCCTAGATCTGAAGTGGGTATCTTATAGATAGCATATATATGGGTCTTGTTTTTGTGTCCATTCAGCGAGCCTGTGACTTTTGGTTGGAGCATTTAATCCATTCACGTTTAAGGTAATTACCATTTTCTTAATTGTTTTGGGTTTGTTTTTGTAGGTCTTGTTCTTCTCTTGTGTTTCCCACTTAGATACGATCCTTTAGCATTTGTTGTAGAGCTGGCTTGGTGGCACTGAATTCTCTTAGCTTTTACTTGTCTGTAAAGCTTTTGATTTCTCCATCGAATCTGAATGAGATCCTTGCCAGGTAGAGTAATCTTGGTTGTAGGTTCTTCCCTTTTATCACTTTAATATGCCATGCCACTCCATTCTGGCTTGTAGTGTTCCTTTGAGAAAACAGCTGTTAAGCTTATGGGAGTTCCCTTGTATGTTATTTCTCATTTTTCCCTTGCTGCTTTCAATAATTTTTCTTTGTCTTTAATTTTTGTCATTTTGATTACTATGTGTCTTGGTGTGTTTCTCCTTGGGTTTATCCTGTATGGGACTCTCTGTGCTTCTTGGACTTGGGTGGCTATTTCTTTTCCCATGTTAAGGAAGTTTTTGACTGTTATCTCTTCAAATATTTTCTATGGTCCTTTCTCTCTTCTCCTTCTGGGACCCCTATAATGGGAATGTTGTTGCATTTATTGTTATCCCAGCTGTCTCTTAAGCTGTCTTCATTTCTTTTCATTCTTTTTTCTTTATTCTGTTCTGCAGCAGTGAATTCCACCATTTTTTCTTCCAGGTCACTTATCCGTTCTTCTGCCTCAGTTATTCTGTTATTGATTCCTTCTAGTCTAGTGTATTTTTCATTTCTGTTACTGTACTCTTCATCTCTGTTTGTTGTTCTTTAAGTCTTCTAGGTCTCTATTAAACATTTCTTGCATCTTTTCAATCTTTGCCTCCATTCTTTTTCCAGGTCCTGGATCATCTTCATTATCATTATCCTAAATTCTTTTTCTGGAATTTTGCCTATCTCCACTTCATTTAGTTGTTTTTCTGGGATTTTATCTTGTTCCTTCATCTGGCACATAGCCCTCTGCCTTTTCATCTTGTCTATCTTTCTGCGAATATGGTTTTTGTTGCAGAGGCTGCAATATTGTAGTTCTTCTTGCTTCTGCTGTCTGCCCTCTGGTGGATGAGGCTATCTAGGAGGCTTGTGCAAGTGTCCTGATGGGAGGGACTGGTGGTGGGTAGAGCTGGCTGTTGCTCTGGTGGGCAGAGTTCAGTAAAACTTTGATCCACTTGTCTGCTGATGTGTGAGGCTGTATTCCCTCCCTGTTGGTTGTTTGGCCTGAGGCAACCCCAAAATGGAGTATATCTGGGCTCTTTGGTGGGGCTAATAGTGGACTTTGGGAAGGCTCACACCAAGGAGTACTTCCCAGAACTTCTGCTGCCAGTGTCCTTGTCCTCACAGTGAGACACAACTACCCCTGCCCTCTGCAGGACACCCTCCAACGCTAGGAGGTAGGTCTGGTTCAGTCTCCTATTTGGTCACTGCTCCTTCCCCTGGGTCCTGATGCACACACTACTTTGTGTGTGCCCTCCAAGAGTGGAGTCTCTGATTCCCCCAGTCCTGTCAAAGTCCTGCAGTCAAACCCTACTAGCCTTCAAAGTCTGATTCTCTAGAAATTCCTCCTCCTATTGCAGAACGCTCAGGTTGGGAAGCCTGATGTGGGGCTCAAAACCTTCACTGCAGTGGTGGACTTCTGTGGTATAAGTGTTCTCCAGTTTGTGAGTCACCTGCCCCTCCTACCATCTCAATGTGGCTTCTCCTTTGTCTTTTTTTTTTTTTTTTTTGTGGTACGCGGGCCTCTCACTGTTGTGACCTCTCCCATTGCGGAGCACAGGTTCCAGACACTCAGGCTCAGTGGCCATGGCTCACGGGCCCAGCTGCTCCACGGCATGTGGGATCTTCCCAGACCAGGGCACAAACCCATGTCCCCTGTATCAGCAGGCAGACTCTCAACCACTGTGCCACCAGGGAAGCCCCTGGGATATCTTTTATGGTGAGTTCCAGTGTCTTCCTGTCAATGATTTTCAGCAGTTAGTTGTGATTCTGGTGCTCTCACAAGAGGGAGTGAGTACACATCCTTCTACTCTGCCATCTTGAACCAAACTCTTGCTGTGTTGTAAAAAAAAATTCTGATTCAATTTTATTACTGGTAATTGGTCTGTTTATATTTTCTCCTGATTCAGTCTTGGTAGATTGTACACTTCTAGGAATTTATCTAGTTCTTCCAAATTATCGATTTTATTGGTGTATAAATGTTTGTAGTGAGTTCTTTTTCCTTTGTGTTTCTGTGGCATCTGTTGTAACTTTTACTGTTTCATTTCCAATTTTGTTGATTTGGCCCTCTCTTTCCCTTGATGAGTCTGACTAAAGTTTTATCACCTTTTTTAATCTTTCCAATCAACTAGATTTTATTTTCATTTATCTTCCTATTATTTTTTCAATCTCTATTTCATTTATTTCTACTTTGACCTTTATGGTTTCTTTCCTACTACTAATTTTGGGTTTTGTTCATTCTTCTTTTCCTAGTTCCATTATGGGTAAGATTAGGTGGTTTACGTGAGATTTTTATTGTTTCCTGAGGTAGGCTTTTATTGGTATAAACCTCCCTCTCAGAACTGCTTCTGCTGTATCCCAAAGATTTTGGATCATTACATTTTTTTTTCTTTCTTTCTTTGTTTCCAGGTATTTTTTGATTTCCTCTTTTTTCCTTCAGTGATCCATTTATTGTTCAGTAGCTTATTATTTACCTTCCACGTGTTTGTATTTTTTGCAGTTTTTTCCTTGTAGTTGATTTCTAGTATCATAGTGTTGTGGTTAGAAAACATGCTTGATATGATTTCATTCTTCTTAAATTTACTAAGACATTGTTTTGTGGCCTAGCATGTCATCTATCTTGGGGAATATTCCTCTGTTCTCATGACTACTATTCAACATTGTAGTGTAGATTCTTCACAGTGCTATAAGGAAACTAAATAAAATAAACTTAGATTGGAATAGAAAAGTGAAACTCTTTATTCAGAGAGACATGACAATCTATGGAGAAAATCCAACTGAATCTACAAAAATGCTACTAGAACAAATATATCATTTTAACAAGTTCTAATTGTGTATTATGAAATTTAATATTGCAAAATTTTGCTGAACTAAATTAAAGAAGTTCTAAAGAAAATGAAATATATACTGTGGTTATAGACCAGAAAATTCATTTCTGCTATGATGTCAGTTCTCTCAAAATTAGTCTGTAAATTCAATGTAATCACAGTCAAATCCCCAATCAAATCTTCTTGCAAACTGACAAGATTATTTATTAAATTATATGGAAATTTAAAACTAACTGGATAAATAACCACAAAGTTGAAAATGTTACTTTTTTGATTTTAAGGCTTATTATAAAACTAAAGTGATCAACGGAATGTGGCATTGACATAAAGAGTGGAAATAGTTCAATGGAACAGAGGATCCAAAACATACCCACACATATGTGGTCAATTGATTTTCAAGAAAGGTTCCATGTAAAATTAATACATATAAAACATAATATTTTCAACGAATGGTCCTGTAACAGTTGAAAAAAACATGGGTTAAAAATAAATTTTGAACCTTCTTGCACAACATATGCAAAAATTAACTTGAAATGGCTTATAGATATAAACATATGGATTAGAACTATAAAATTTCTGTGATAAAAGAGAAACTCAATTACTTTGAATTTGACATATAACACCAAAAGCATAATCCATGAAGAAAAATATGTAGTAAATGCATTACTATAGGAACGTGTAAGACTGCCCCTCTGCATTCATCTACCTACATTATTCAAATGAGGGTTTATGGTCATGGATAGAGATCATCTTTTTGCAGATCATGGTTGACAGTCAATCATTGCTTGTTTCAAGAACTAACACCTAATCTCTCTCTTTCTGGAGACCTAGGAAGGTAGCAAAAGTCAACAGGGAGCCATCATTCTTGGGGGAAGCCACCTGTCTGCAGGACTCCATGCCTCCCTGAATTTGAGTCAAGTGGAATTCTTCTCAACTCTTACAGCCTTCATTTTACCACCTACATGATAGCACTCGGCCCAAATCCAGCACACCCTTTATCTCAATCCATGTCAATGAACAAAAGATTCCCAGGGCTCCTGTGTTATCTTTTATTCATTTGATCTACTCTCCATTGTATTGTGTCTATAACATTTTTTATGCTTCCTCAATCCTTACTCATCTAAAATCTTTCCACTAGCCATGCTGAAACTCTAAACAAATAATCAAGGGAATTTCCTGCCTCCTCAAACTCTGTTTTAAACATTGCCTTCACCTTCTAGCTTCAAGTGAAACCTACCCTTATAGTATGCATTTATTTTTCTTGTCAAAAGACTCTTTCTTGATCCCATTTCCATCAGTCGCTCCATTTTTCTCATTTGCTTTATAGCAAAATGTGTAGACAAAGTTGTCTGTACTTTATGTCCTCAATTTTTCTCCTCGAATTTTTACTTGCACTGACTCTATCAGGTTTTGCCTCCATCACTCCACAGATTTTGTTTTTATCACAGCATCAAATAATATACATAGTTTTATACACAATGTTGATTATTGGGCTTCAGCATTGGACAGATATGGCCACTCCTTTCTCCTAGAAACACTTTATTCATTTTTGAGTGAAGACATCCTATAGTCTTCTTTCATGTTCCACCTCTGGGGTGGAGGGGGTCCATCCTAGCTCCTTTTTCTTTTTCTTTTCCTTTAGATCCAGATCTTAAAAATGTAAATGTTTCTGGGATCAGTCCTTGAATTCCCCTTTGATTCCATCTACACTCATTCCTTTGATGATCATGTCTATTTATATGCTAATGCATCTACAGTTTACATTTTCCACTCTGAACTCTACCTTGAATTCCAGCTTCCCCAATCTTACCGTTAGTTCGATAGCTCCAGTGGAGTTTGACCAGAGTCTCAAATCTAACATGTCAGAAGATGAGTTAATGATGTTACCTTTAAACCTCTCCTAAAACAACCTTCTTTACTGATGACAAGTCCACCTCTACAGTTACTCAGTACAAATATTGACTTTGCTTTTTCTTTCTAGCATCATATATGGACCATAAGGAAATCTAGTTCGTTCTAATTTCAAAGATATAGGGAACCTACCATTTAAGATCACCCATACACTTATCTGATCCAAGACATCTTAAAACCCCCTCACCATTTTCTCTCTCTCTCTCTCTCTCTGTCTCTCTTTCTCTCTCTCTCTCTCTCTATCTCTCTCTCTCCCTTCATTATCTCTAGCCATACCAGTTATCTTGCTGGCCACAGCCCATTTGGGGCACACTCTTCTTCACAGTGCACACCAACATCTAGGTGCAAAGTTCTGTGTAAAGCTATAATTCTATTCTCCCCAGTAATTGGCAAATATCAATGTTATAAAACACTATGTATTTAAGATCTGACTAATTAAATCTAAATCACAAAAAAGGGAAACTATAACAATCCTATGATGAAAGAAAATGTAATCTTCATTGAATTCCACTTGCCCTGGGCTCTTTGTGCCTTCTTTAAGCACTTGCAGCAGCTGAAAGTCTATTATGTTGAATCATTTTATAAAATAACCTACTTTACAGACAGCATGTTCATTTGAACAAAAGGACCATGTTTTTTCTTTTATTATTTCCCCAGTGTCTAGCTGAGTAACTCATTCATAGAAAGCATACAACACATAGTTGTTGAACTGAATTATGTTTAATAAATATTGCCAGTCATGCAGAGAGAAAATGTTCTGGCAAGTAGCTGCTTGGCCATTTGAACAAGTTCCAACATGGGAGATTCTGAAAGCTTTGGACAGTTGACTTTGCAAACTCAATTATTTTTAAGAGATTTTTCAATATTTATTTATTTTACAGAATATAAATTATCCTCTCTCACATACAACAAAAGCAAAAGTAAGAACGTTGCTTTATAAAAGGGTGAGTTCAATTATATAAAGTGCAATTCTAAGTATCAACTTCCACCTTTGCAAAAAAGTGTCAGCTCTAATCTATCAAAAAAAGAAAAAGAAAAAAAAAGAAGGAAAGGCAATTGAACAACTTTTGAATGTAAAAAGAGATTTTCTAGTGACAGATATTTGAAATGACAGGCATATTTAAAAGTCTAACATAAACTTCAAAGATCCAGGATCATCCTTCACATACAAAATTCCAACAGAGAAATAAATACATGATGATTAAAGAAAAGAATAATGTAAAAAACCTCACACATATATAGTCAATTAATTTACCACAAAGCAACCAAGAATATACAATGGGGAGAGGACAGTCTCTTCAATAAATGGTGTTAGGAAATTTGGACAGCCACAACAAAAGAATGAGACTGGACCACTATCTCGTACCTTACACAAAAATTGACTGAAAATGAATTAAAGACTTAAATGTAAGACCTGGAACCATAAAACTCCAAGAAGAAAACATTGGCAGTAAACTCCTTGACTTATAGGTCTTGGTGAAGACTTTTTTTTTTTAATCTGACAGCAAAAATAAACAAGTTGGACCACATCAAACTGAAAATCTTCTGCACAGCAAAGTAAACCAACATCAAAATGAAAAAACAGCCTACTGAATGGGAGAAGACATTTGCAAATCATATATATAATAAGGGGTTAATATTCAAAATATGTAAATATCTCATACAACTCCATGACAACAAAAAGACAGAAAATCTGATTAAAAATTGACAGAGGATCTGAATAGACATTTTTCTGAAGACATACAGATGGCTAATAGGTACATGAAAAGATGTTCAACATCACTAATTATTAGGGAAATGCAAATCAAAACCATGATGAGATACCACCTCATGCCTGTCAGTATGCAAGTGTATACAAAACACTAAAACTCAACAATAAAAAACAAACCCTTTCTATATGACAAGTATAGATACTCTCTGAGGTTTGCTGCTTTCAGAATTTATGACTCTTCGCCTGCACTTGATGATTTAGTGTGAAATTACAAAGAGGGTTTGTTGGTGGTTGTAGGAAGCACAAGGATGAAAGCATTTGAATTGAGGGAGTGGAATCCTCCATTATCTCCTAGGGCACCCAGACCACAGTACGTGTACTTTTATAATGGCCCCTTAAAGTCTTCTCCTGTCACCAAACTACCACTCATCCCAGCCCTTATCTTGCAGAAACAATGTTTCTGTATATGCTAGAATTGCTTAAATGAAAAGTAAGCCATTCCCAGGTATGATCTTTCTTAATACATTATTCTATGATTCACTTAAAATTGTTTTCCCCTGCTCTACCAATGTTGCATTTTGAATCTTAATCAATAAAGCATAGACAGAAGTCATTTAGACCCCTGCTGTGTGATAGCATATTATCATATATTCTATATAATATACCATGCCATTGTTTAATGTTGGATGACTCTTATCACCTACAACATGCAGCCCAAACTTCTTGGCATGACTTATTAGACTTTCTGAGATATAAGCTTGCCTACCAAGTCTTTCGCTTCCTTCTCTCCCAAACAAGTGTTATTTAAACTTTTATATTTTGTGTTTTATATTTGATGTAGAAATGTCTTCCCCATTGACATTTTTCAATCTTTAGAAGAAAGGCACTTTGTCTTTTCATTTTCATAACCTAAGTTTTAGTGCAGCTTCTTCATATAAGACTCAGAAAATATTTGTTATGTTATTCATTCATGTTTGAATAAGAATATTCATTGGATAACCTCTCTATGCCATGCACTTGGCTTAAAATCGACTATGCAAAGAAATGAAGAGGATAAGATCTTTAATTCAACAAACATGAATACTTATTGTTTGTTTACTTTAATTAGGAAAACAGGGAAATGTGTGATACATTTAATAAGAATATGTAGGGATTTTTAAGAGTAGTGAAGTTGGGTGTGTGATGAAGGTTTCTGGAGGGAGGTGATGTCCAACCTGATTCATATCAGTGGATTTCTGGAGACTTCCTCACCAGCTAACAAGAGCCAATTGTGCCCATTTCCTCCCAAATCCAGTGATGTCACACTGGCAGGTTGAAACAGCTGTATAGGAAATATTTACATTATTGATGTGGAAAAACACTGCATAACACCAATTCTCCTTCTCACCTTCTGGCGAGAGAGTATGTTTCATTTGTACCCATGGGATTTAATTTATAGAGGTGACTAAGTAATGACATGAAGAGGCTAACGCCTTTGAAATAAGATTTTTATTACTTGCATTTCCTAAGAGGTCATGCCAGCCCATGCAGGGTCCTAGGAAAAGCATCCGGTTTTGACCAGGAGGCAAAAACAGGGTAAAGGGGGATCTCTTACTCTAAAGTCTTTATTGGGATTTTCTTGGGAGAGGCAAAGCAAGGCAGAATAAACTTTGTGGAATGGACACGTTTGAATGATTTCAGAAGGCTTTGGGTTATAGGAATGGTCTCTGGTTACCCTGGGATGATTCAGGGCCGGGGAAATACTAGCTTGGTATATGAGAATGGGATAAAAGGGGTCCCTGAAGCTATAAACACAAGAATTTTTGGTTTGCATATCTGAGACATGCTCCACAGAACTCTTTGCTAAGAATTGGCTAGTCCTGGAAGGGGCAGTCTTTCCCTGGCTAGCAAGCTTTTGAATATGTCAAAACATCATAAAATACAGAAAGTAAAAATCACGCTTAATGCACATTAGGTAAACATTCACCAGAACACTGCTTGTCATAATAGATAAACTAAAAGAAAAAAGAGAGGTGGAAACAAATGATAAATGTAAGAGGCAAAGATGATGTAGGCACTTCAGACTCATGACTCATTGAAAATGCAAATAGGAAACAGGCAAGTGTTTTTAATTTGGATGAACAAATTATTAAAGAACACAGGAAGTACTGCGAGTTTGCAGTAAAAAGTAGGAACATTGTTTTGACCTGATGAGTTTGAGAAATACACTTTAGGAATACCCAGGAGGAATATACAGATGTTGGTGTGTCATTAGCTCAGGGTAAATGTCTGCATTTTAGATACACACTCAGCAGCTATTTCTCAATGTATCAAATATAACATATTTATTGTGTATACCATTCTACTGAATATCTTTACATAGGAAATATTATTGAGCTTCTCTTCCACTTACGTGTTTGGCAATATAGGAGTTAACCTTGCAAATCAAAGTAGGAGAGTCAGAGAACCATTTAGGTCTGCAAAGCAAGAGCCTGGTGAAGTTTAGCCTTGAAAAAAAGGCCAGGTAACCCTTATAGGGTGATGCTTCAAACTCACCAGGTAGATTATCATCTCAGAAACTGGGACTGCCTCAAAAGCTATTTAACAGGGTCAAAAAATAGATAACAGCGTTACTATTGATTTAAATCATACTATCCATATATATCTATTTACCAATCTAACAAGTTCTTAAAAGTTAATTCACATGTAAATATGGTTACCATTTAAAAGCACAACAATAAATGACATTATTCAAGTTTCTTAGGAAATGTAAAAACATATGTTCCTTTTTGAAAATGTTACAATGGACTAAAACTAAGATAAAGGCAAAATTAAATCAAGGATATAGGGACAGGAAGGGTGATAGGGAAAGCTACAAAGAGGAGGTGTTACTTAAGTGGATCTCAAACAAGGAACTCAATAAGCAGTGGGGTACAATTCTCCTTACCTTAACCCAGTGGTATATCTCTTTAAGCCTGTTCCTCCAGCTGTGAAATTGGGGTTAATGACTTGTTGACCTAAAGCAAATATACACCAGTTATTTATCCAGCAAAAATGGGTTTATTTGGGATCAACAAAGAACTGCAGTTTGAGGTCTACAACCATGATGAACCACCTCAAATTCCCTCACAAGAAGGAGAGGAGAGCTCTTTTATAGGGGAAATTGGAGAGGGGACATTAGTAAATAAAGAGTTCATGACTTTTCATTGGCTGAGTTGATGCCAGGAAAGAAGTCTTTCTTCTTCTTTTTGGGCTGTGCTATTGTTATATGGAGAGAGACATCTGTCTTCTAGCCTCCAGACTCTATTTTAATTGAGGTTTCTGTTTCCTGATTTTTACATTTCCCCATTTTGACCAAGATCCTTCTGTGAAAGCATCACTGATCAAGAGTAAGGTTTTCCAATTATTGTGGCTTTTTGTCCCTCAATGTCAGGAAGAAGCTCTCCTGGGTGTAGTGTACCATGTTGGAGGGAAAGTGTACAGATTGGAAACCTAATGAGGTCACTTTTGTGTAACAAGGAGGGGTAGGAGGAACACTCTCAGGTACTTTTTATCTAACGAACATCACAGACATTGCAGGTCAACTAGAGCATTATGCCATAATCAAAGGTTTGGCAGACAAACTTGCTACAGGCCTGGTTCACATATCTTGGGCAAACTGTCTCTTCAGATGTCGTCTGCTTTAATTCTGGGAAATTTTTACTTTCAGGTCACCAGGTGGATGATGTGCAGGTCCAGTCATGGTAAGGTGTTTCCTTTACATGTGTCACATGAATCCAAGTGTATATTCTATGGAGTTTGGTGGCATGAGGGTTAGTTAGCAATACCTGATAGAGGTCTTTCCAGTTAATTGAAGAGAGTCCTTTTGGAGGTGTCTTTTCTAGTAGATGAAATCTCCAGGTTGCAAGATGTGATGCTTAAGGTCTTTGTCTCCCAAGGGTACACTGTGAAAATATTACTCTACAAACCATTTTTTTTTTTGGTAGAGGCAATTAGGCTTTTGCAATACTAGAGCATCTCTCCTTTTATCAGTTGTAGGTCAAAGGAGGCAGGAGCCAAGTTCTTTGGGCATCTTGGGTGTATCTCACAGGGTAAGAGTAATGAATTCTAAAATAAGTAAATTTGAGACTTAGAAGTGTCAATGGCAACACTTTTGATAAAAGATTTGGAGTCCTTCTAAAAATATTGCCAATTGAGTCTTAATAATGTTGTTAGTGTGTTCAAATAAACCAGAGGATTGAGGTGGTAAGGACAGTGAGAGTGTTGTAAAAACCAGCCAAACAGCACAGACTTTCAAAGCACCTGGCCAAAGAAATGGGTTCCCAATCACTATTAAGTTCAAGAAGAGTCCTCCAGGTAGGCATAATCCTTTCTAAAAGGGCTTTGGCCACAGAAAAGACAGTAGTAGACCGTTGGCAAGGGAATGATTCAATCCAGTGTAAAAACATACAGATCATGACAAAAATATATTTATACCTGCTACAGGAAGAAGTTGTATGAAATCCATTTGCCAGACCTCACTTGGTCCATCAGGCAGTTTAAAATGTCTGAGAAGAGTACAGACAGTCTTACCTGGGTTACACTTCACACAAGCGAGACCAGTGAGGTAGGCACTTTTTGTGGCCTTGTTAATGTCTCCCACCAATATTAATTCATGGGTTCTATCATTTTGTTAGTGACCAATGGTTTCACTCATGCACAGTGGTGAGGACTAGGCATTTCTGAGGCTCAAAAGGGCTGGGTTTTTATTTGGTCCAAACCAGAACTTCTCTATTTTTATGAAACCAACAATCGTTGAATTTTCCATCTTGGTTTTCTTGTTTTGGTTTGGTTTTTTGTTTTTGTTTTTTTCCTGAGGTCAATCACTGGGCTTCTCTTGTCAGATTTTCTAGGTCATCAATTGGGGAAATATCCCTTTGGACAATGATAGAGGTTCGGCTGCTGTTGGTCCCCCTAAGGGCTGCATTCCTTGTGGAAGTGTCAGCAAGGTGATTTCCCTTAGGTCCCAGAGAGTCAAATTTGGAACACCCCAAATTTGGAATACCCCAGAATCTTATTAATAGCTAAAGTGACAGGTAAAAGTACTGCATCCAGTAACTCCTGAACATAGGTGCCATTTTAAATTTTATCTCGCTAGAAGTAAGGAAGACAAGTGGCTTCCACAGCATTATAAAATTGTGAACTATTGCAAAATTTTATCTAGTATCAGTATGAATATTGATAGTTTTACCTTTGGCTAACATGCAAACCTGTGTAAGAGTGTATAATTCAGTCTACTGGGCTGAAGTAGCTGCAGGTAAAGACGCTGCTTCAACAACATCAAAAGAAGATGCAATAGCATACCCAGCACAATATTTTCCATTGTCACCTTTTAAATAAGAGACATCAGTGAACCATGAGAAGTCAGCTTTATCTAGAGGAATTTCCTGCAGGTCGCCATGAGGAGTCAGGATGCGGTCCATCAGTGCTAAGCAGTAATGAGAGACTTTGTCAGTGATGAAGAGGAGGAGAGTAGCTAGGTCATGTAAGTTACATGAGGAGCAATTAACAAAAGAGTTTCATAGGAGGTGAGGTGGCTGACTGAGAAGTGTTGAGAGTGATGAGAATTCAGGAGAGCTTCTACCGCATAAGGTACAAAATTGTTAAAGGGGATCCCACTACCATTTTCTTGGTGGCCTTAGCTAAAAAGGCAGTGGCTGTAATGGCTCTAAGGCAAAGGGGGTATCCCCGTGCCACAGGGTCCAGCTGTTGGCTATTATACCCTATGGGTCAATGGTGGTCCCTTGTGTTTAGGGTGAGGACCCCAAGAACATTTCCTTCACTTTCATATACAAAAAGGAGAAACGGAATTTGTTAACTGGGATGTCCAAGGGCAATTAGGTTCATCAAGCTCTCCTTTACCACCTCAAAGGGTATATTGTCTCATTATTTCCATAAAGTTGAGTCAGAGTTGTTGTTTCTTAATAAAATATACAAGGAGGTTTGGCTACAAAAGAGAAATTTGGAACCCAATTTTGGTAATAACCAACTAGCCAGAGAAATTCCTCTGAGTTAGTGCTTTGGTTGGGGTTTGGGGAATCTTAGGACGCCAAGTTTATCTATATTTAGGTGTAGCTCTGTCTGATATCAGATGCCCTAAATATCAAACCTGGGTTTGGACAAACTGCAATTTTTCCTTGATGACATTACATCCCTTTAAGGCTAAAAGATTTATCAAGTGGATGCTGTCTTCCTGTGAGAAGGCTTGAGAAGAGCAAAGAAGATTATCCACATATTACAACAAAGTAGACCTCCCTAGGAAACTTTATATTATCTAGATTAGTCTTCAGGATTTGTGAGAAATAAGAACTCTCAGTAAAATCCTGATGCATTACTGTCTAGATGAATTGTTTTTCTTCTCAAGTGAAGAAAAATGGTATTGGATAGCTTCATAAATTGGAATACTAAAGAATGTGCTGCATAAATCAATTATAGTAAATAATTTCCTTCCAGTGGGAATGGATGTTAGTAGCATACAAGTGTTAGGAACAGTGTATGCACACTGTGAATATGATACACTGTGTGTATGATAACAATGTTGTTTATTGCTCAGAGGTCTAGAACAATCCTCTACCCTCAGCCCTTATGTTTTCTCATTGGTAAAATAAGAATATTACAGGAACTAGTACAAGTGATAGTGAGGACTTGAGCCTTGCAATTTTCTATTAGGGACTTTATGCCTTGAAGGTTTCCTTTACTTGTAGGACATTGATTAATTTTAGAGAGGGATCTACTTCAATCTTGATTGGAGGTATGCTGTAAATTTGTCAATATCAGTTGGCAGTTTTGCCCAGAAATAGGGTGGTAGCTGATTCAATAGGGACAAATGATCAGTGTTTCCAGAATCAGCTCTAGTTTCTTCCAAGATGCAGCAAACAATAGATGTCAAAGCATCATTTAATTTACCTGATTGGCTTCTTTGATGACTAATGTCAAATTCTGGATTTATTTCTCCCTTTTGGGAGAAGAAAATTTTGTCATGATGTTTCTCTGACATTTCAGCATGATAAATTGATGGGGTGGGGGAACATAGAAGAAAAGGGTATGTATCTCTCAAAGGACATAAACCAAAAGGAATACGTTCAGAGACAGGAAACTCTTGAGGTTCATTACAAGTCTCCACTATTTCAACTGTTTTAGTCCTCTGATGCTTTATAGTAGTGGGGCTGAGCATCAAGAGTGTGGCTCCAGTGTCACTTAGGACTGGAAGAGATTTGTTCCCCATCTGAAGAAAAGTTTATCCAATCCAATTAAGAAGGAGGATTGGGGAGATCCTCTGTAGTTCCTTGGAGTCCCATTATTGAGAATTGGGAGGATGTTGGAAAGACTGGTTAGAAGACTGAAGTTTACTGAAGTACTTAAATTTGTAACAATCTCTTTTCCAAAGTCCTGACTCTGCAGTAATAAAAGAAACTAGAAGGGTTTAGTTTTTGTTTAGGGGCCTTTGTTTATTGGAGTTGAAGATTAAAAATTTTATCAGTCTTCATTTGGGGTGACACCCTTAGACTGTGAGAGAGCTTGTTTACCGGATTAAACAATCTGGAGTGGACAGTTTTCCATTCCACCCTGGTCATTTTTGCTAGAAGGGAAAAGTCCTGGTTCAGCCCATAAATAAACAGAGTGAAAAGGTACCCTGGTGGAATCAACATCTGAAGGAAGACCAAAATATTCTTTAAAAACAATCTGAAGTTTATTGTAATACTCATAAACAGTTCATCAGGTTTTTGTGCACAAGGTTTTTGTGTGAATTTTGTTCCAATCAACAGTCTTCAGAAAAGCCATACAAATTGCCTAATGAAATTGCCTAATGATTGCACTAGCCTGATCATAAAATAAATTAGCAGGCTGATATCTTGTAATTCTACACACCTTTCAGGAATTTTCCAATTAGTGAATTTCACCTCATGCTGGGCCTTGTGTTCATCGAAAAGCATATGAATTAGCTGATATAAGGCAGAGAAACCAGATTGATAGTTTGAATGACTATATTAAATTTATCTGTAAATCTGTGAAGATATTTGGTTATTTTAGGAAAATCTTTGACTATGGCTCACAATTAACCCTTAGTCCAGGGAATATAAGAAATTAAACTTTCAGCCTCTGAATCCTTAGAAGCCTTAATTTTAAAGGACCAGGTTCTGATAGGTTCAGAGGAAAACGAGGTGGGGAGAGTCTCAGAGAAAATGGGAAGTACATCAAGGGAATTGGTACAGGGAGCTGAGGGTATAGGGGAGATGTAGGCAGTGTGGAGGAAAAGAAGAAAGATGGTGCTGGAGACAGGCCCTGACACTAAGGAGCTGAGGAAGAGGAGCAGGAGGCTTCAGATGACATCTTACTGTAACCAAACAGGACCCTATAGTGCCACCTGGGACAGGCCCGTCCCCCGTATCCTCCGCATTAGCTACTCATTGAAGTACCTAGATAATAGTATTTGATTCACATTTCCTGAGTTGTTTTACAGATGTCACCATGAGCACATAGCCCCAGGCCTCCTGGAGCCTAAGGACTGATAATGTTAACTCTTGTGACACTACCCTGTTACCTCACCATCAGCTAATCAGAGAATTGTGCACGAGCTGATCACATACCCTGCAACCCTGCTCCCTCACCTAGCTTTTAAAAATGCTTTCCTGAAACCCTTTAGGGAGCTGTGTGTGTGTCTGTGTGTTTCCATTTTTTTAGCCTATGTAGTAAACTTTATTGGTGTCCTTTATTTTTGGGGGTGAGTTTGAGTTACTATCCAGTGTCCTTTCCTTTCAGCATGGACTCCCTGTAGTTTTTCTTGAAGGACAATTTTGTTAATGAGAAATTTGCTGTTTTGCTTTTTTTTTTTTTTAATTGACTATGTCTGAATTTCTCCTTGGATATGGAATTCTTGGTTGACAGTCTTTTTCTTTCAGCACTTTGAATATGTTATTCTACTGCTTTCTGGCCTCCATAGTTTCTGATGAGAAGTCAGCTGTAAATTTTATTTAGTATCCCTTGTATTAATACTTGTGAGTATTATTTTTCTCTTGCTGCTTTTGTAACAGGGAAGACCCAATTTTGACTCCATGTTGGATCTGTTTCTTTGACTTTAGCCTTTGCTTTTCGTTGCTTTTGTTATTATAATCATACATAATGGCCTGTCTGAGGAAACCCTACCTACCTGTGAATGGCTGCGAGAAAGAAGAAATTAACACATTCCCTCCCTAAGGCTGGCCATTCCAGGAGATGTTTTTGCAAGACTGATGGCCCTTTTTGCTTTACTTCCTCCCAACCTCTCCCTCTCTATTCTACCTTTTTACTTTACTTCCCTTTCTGATTCTATAAAGGAAACTGGCATCCAGAATCCAATAAGATGTTTTTTGGGGGGAGCTTAGTCCACCATCCTCTTGTTCTGTTGGCTTTCCGAATAAAGTCGTATTCCTTACCTCAACACCTCATCTCCTGATTATTGGCCTGTCATGGACTCAGTAATACTTTCAGGATTCTCTCTTTGTCTTTGTCTTTTGATGGTTTACCTATGATATATCTAGGTTTGGATCTCTTTGAATTTATCCTACGTGGAATCCATTGCATATCTTGGAGGTGTGGATTAATGTCTTTCATCAAATTTGGTTCATTTTTGGCTATTATTTCATTCTCTCTGCCTCTTTCTTTCCTCTCCTTCTGAGACTTTGCTTATGCATATGTTGGTATGTTTTATGAAGTCCTGAAGGTCTCTTAGACACCAGAAAATAATATAATATTGCAAGTAGGTTCTACTGTAGTAAAAAAAAAAAAAAAAAAAAAAAAAAGAAAAATGAACAGATACTAAGAGCTGGGTGCTTTTAGAGCATGAGTGACCCATCTTTGTGCATGGTCCCGCAATAAATGTGTCTCTGCTACAAACTCTGATGTTTCAGTTTGTTTGGCCTCACTGTGCATCAGGCATAAGAACTTGTGCTAAATTTATCTTTATTTAATTATTTGTTTTCTTCAGTTAATCATAAAATCTTATTTTGCAGGGAGGCAATTTTATACTCCTAATAATGTTTGGAAGCCTCAAAATATTAATTGAAATAAGCATCCCATAAACTATTTGAAATTTTATAGCTATGGTTATCCACTTTCATTTTAAGACAAGTAATTTTAAGGATTTTAAAAGTTCCCTATAATGACCATTGATGTTCTAAATTGCCTTTGTTTAAGTTGTTCTGTTTAGTTAGAAATATGCATGTGGAAGGAACATAGTTTTTAAACATAAAACTCCGTGAAGTCCTTATAGAGGGAGATTTCCTGAAAATATTTAGATAATTTGGATTCCATTTCTTGGAAGATTTTCTGTAGAGTAAAAAAATAATTTCCAAACCGCCTAAATAGCTCAAACAGCTGTAGACCTAATACCAGTCATTTTTAAGGGAACAGTCTGGTCCTGAAGGAGTCAAGTTGAAGGCTGCTCATCACAGATTTAATGAAGCAGCCTAATTCCAAGGGAGCGAGTCCAAAGGCTTAACAGTGCAGTTCCAATAGAACAGCTCCTGTTCCTAAAGGAATTAGGATGAAGGCTGAAACCAACACATATCTAGTGAAATAGCCCCTGTTTCCAAAGAAATGGGCTCAGGCTAGACAGCTGCAGTTGGAACAGTCTTATTTCAAAAGAGTCAGAGTGAAGTGCCAAATGAGTACTCTCATACAGAACAAGACATTGATCCAGAAAAGGAGGAAGCCTTAAAATAGATTCCAAATAAAACCTGGAGAGCTTCAAAGTTCAAAGAGAGCAGAAGCTCACCCAGGAGAAATACTTGTCCTCAAATCCCCAGGTTGAAAAGAAAAGCAGGGAGAACCAATGGGCTCAATATGGGTACTTGACCTCTTCCCTCACCAGCCTAAGATTCATCGGGGGTCTTCTCAGGTCCTCATATGGGCCACAAAAATGTTGACCTACAACAAATAGACTGCCAATTATTTCTCCAGAAAAAAAAGGGGGTTATTTGGGATGAATAAAAAGTTGCAATTTAGGGACTGCAACCATAGTGAGCCACATGCAAGTCTCCCCACAGCAAGAAGAAGAGGAGTGTTTAATAGATGGGGAAAGGAAGTTGGGAGGGTATAGTAAACAAAGGGTCCATGGATTTCATTGCCTGAGCTGTTGCCAGGCAAGAAGAGGAGTCTTTCATCTTCCTGTTGGGTTCTGCTATCATCATAGGGAGGGAGAGTTCCTCCTTCTGAGTGCCTGACTCAATTTTAATTGAAGTTTCTATTTATCAATTTTTACAGCTTGTACATGCTGAAAAGACCTGTGAAGGATCCGAGTTACCCTACTTGCAAGTTACAAGTTAGACTGCCATAGTCTCTTTGATGCTAGAAGGAGATATGTGGTCCTAAGTCAGAGAAGACAAAGGACTTTTCTTTATAACACAGTAGGCAGCCTGAGTTCCATGTAGAAATCAGTTCACCTTGCCCAAGCCAAATGCAGATGTGGTGGCCCAGGTGCGTGTTGTACATGCTGTGGGTTTGTTTCTCTCTCAGGTGAGGGAACGCCAGCTTCTGAAACACAAATCATTTATCAAGAAAAATTGTCTGAACTTTGTCCCTGAGGGAAACATTATTTTTATTGTACTGGACAGTAACAAAGCTACTGTTTTCTTCAGAGGGAGAAACTCTATCTTCCAAGGCTGTTCACAAAACAAACAACCTTAGAAGATCATGTGGAACAAAAGACTGCCAGGGCCTTTGCTCAAAAGATTTACAGAAAGCTGAGACACATGGAGAATTATCTCCCCAAAATACCCACCACTCATTATTTTGTTTCTAATCTTTAATTTTTAATTATAAAAATACACATTCATTGTAAAATTTTAGCCAGTACAGAATTTTATAAAACAAACCATGAGAGATCTACCAGCCAGTTCTGCTGTCCAGAAGCAAACATTGGTAATTAAGCAATTTATGCTTATAGAACATACATGTATTTATTCATACACTTAGCTTTTATTTTACAAAAATGGGATCCCACCACTCATTTTTGTATCATCTTGGCTTGTGGCAAATTTTTCTAGGAGTATGCCATTTCTTCTGATACTTTGATTCATCTGACCAACAGAGTAGGAGCAAATCTGTTTAATGTGTCCCATCAAGCATTTGCAATAAGACTTGAAGCAGTAGAATAAGGCCACTCACAAGTTGACCTCATCTATGTTCCCAAGCTGAATAAATCCCCCAAACTTTCAGGGAAACCTTAGAAAACCAGGTAGCTTTGTTTTCAAATATCTGGGTTGGCCTTTCCACTTGGCCTGGGGCTAGGATGTATTAGTGAATTCAGAGACTCTGTCTTGGACCTCAAGGAGAAAGTTCAGGACAATTCTATAGTCTGTAGACCCTGGCTAGTAAGGCAAGGTTGACCTGTGTTCTTTGCAGGGTCTAGTGGTGCTTCAGACAAAGAAATATTTTGACTTTCCTTGTAGGGAAAACTCAGGGTTTGTAGGGAAAACACCAGTAAGCTGTTCTCCTGTAAGCCCTCCTCAGACCCAGTAACCAGGAGAGCCTAATTTTAGAGAGATCTAACTCTCTTTATCTGGGGGTAACATGAACTATTGCTGGCATTTCCTTAGACATTAAAACTTCTCTTATAACCACCCCTAAGGTGCAAGTCACCATGTTTCTGGAAGGGAGGCAAGTTAAAGTCTGGCTTTCACCCACAGGGTAAGTGACAGGGAGCATAGGGTGCTCCTGGGGGCAGAGGGGGAGGAAGTATTGTTTACATTGTTTCCCCAAGTAGGACCTGCATCATTCTGGGGGACACAGCCTGACAGAGCCCCAATTGTGGTCTCCTAGCAAGCTAGTAGGCTTTAGGATTCATGGTTTATTTTTAATAATTGAGATTAGTTCTTATTTCTGAAGAGCCTGCTTGAGGGCAATCAGCCCAGCTTACCCCATGTCCATGCATCAGGCAGGTGACTTTCATCTCCCCACAGAATGACTGAGGAACCACGAAGGAAATGAGGTAGGAGCAGCAGGCGAATTATTCACAGGTGTGGGAGCTGAGACAATCCCCTGTTAATTCCAAGAGGATTTTCAAAGAGGTTAAGGGAATATGAATCAAATCATGGTCAGGATGTCTGGCAGAGCACATTCAACAGTCAGCTAAATTTAGGACATTTACAGAAATTCTGAAGAGAAGCACAGGACATTTTTTTTTTCATGAGAAAGTCTGCAGGAGCAATGCTGTTTCCCTCCGTCCTTTGTACATCTTAGGGTCTAAGGTATGCTTCTTCCTCAGATGCTGGGGTTGTTATCATAAAATGTGCATTTCACCATTTTTTCCCCAATCACCCTAATTCCACCTAGACCTTTCACCTGGAGTTTAAGTTTAAATCTTTAAGCTCCTTTTGTCCTGTTATCACCCACAGGATGTGACAACCAGCTTGTTGTGGGCTTCTATTGGGGGAAAGAAGGATATATCATAGCTGAGAATAGTTGGGTAGAATCCTAAATTTTCAAAATAAGTCTACATAAGTCTTCCACTTCCTTCCTGACAATGACTCAGGAAGCAGTCAAGAAAGTATCCCTTTTTGTTTACACCCTCATTCAATGACCAATGACCAAAGTGCCTTTCTCTGAGGTGTGTGGACTGAGAGAAGGGAGGGGGATGGAGTGTGTAAATTTTTTGAGTTGATCTTGGAGCAGGTCCCCCCAACATTTAACGATACCAGGTGCCTGTGAATGGCAGGGGACACAAAAGGGTCATCGGATACCTATCAGCTCATTTGCAAGTAGCTTTCCCTATAAGCGTCACACTATCATCATGCTGCAGATGGTCTGGAAAACTGTAAACATGATGGGTCAGTTTCAAGAGCCACAATGGTGTGGTTGGAGCTTGCTGATCAGACTTCTCAGCAAGGAAGAAATTTTCCTCTGCCCTTCTAGGTTCTTCTGGTAGGTCTAAGAATTAAATTGATATGATGCAAATTAACAGGAGAAGACCAAAGGAAAATTTAATCACAGGTATACATGGGAGAGACCCAGGAAAACAGTAACTCGCCAAAATGACTGAAGCCCTCAACTTAAATACCATCTTCAGCTAAAGACAAAAGACAATGTTGGGAGTAGAGGTTTGGGACTTCAAAGAGGAGGAAGGCAATTCACATGGAGATGGAAAAACAAAGTTTTGGTAAACAAATGTTTCCTGGGCCAAGCAGAGACAATGGGACACAGAGGAATTTTATAAAACAGACTGTGCTGGGTTCCTTCCTGTCCACTATACCTAGTTGATACTCTAGTTATATATGGTGACGTTCTCTGTCTGGAACAAGTACTCTATTTACAATTTTTTAGGCAGTTAGGAGGAAGGTCAAAGTTTCTTCCTGAGTCTTGGGTTTTGATTATTTTCAGCTTGAAATAGTCCACATGACAAAGAGAGATTTGGGGTGTCAATTTCTTCTCCCCTATAGACTGGAACAATAACATGTTAACTTGAAAAATAGTCCACAGTGCTGAGGTGGCACCAAGAGCCCTGAGAGGGGCCAGAGTCATGTGGCCAGCTAGCCAGGAATGGATGAAGACATACCCTGTGCTGTGGGGTCTCCCTTACTGCAGGGCAAATGAGTGTCAATGTTTGCATAAGCCACAGTCTGGCATGAGTGTGTAAACTCTGCATCAGAGTCATATAGTCCTTACTGTATGCCGGGTCTGTGATGGTGCATGGGTTGCCATGTCCAGCCCAATGAGTCCAGGCAGTAAGGGCAGAGATCTGTCCAGTGCATCTTGAATAGCAGATTTAGTCTATTCAGAGAATGGTCCCTTTCTGTGAACACTTACATGAGGAAATCTTTATCAAAATAGAATAGAAATTTAAAAGCTGATTTTAAATTTATATGGGAATGTAAAGAACCAAAATAGCCAAAAAATTGAGAATAATTTGGAATTACTATTTTTCATATTGAAAAACTACCCAATTTCAAAATTTAACTCAACAGTAACCAAGATAAGGTGTTTCTGACATAGGTATAGATGTATATCTCAATGGAACAGAAATGCATGTTCAGAAATAAATCCTTGCATTTATGATCAATTGATTTTTGGCAAAAATGATAAAACAATTTGACATTTATAAAATATTATCTTTTCAAAAAAACTGTGCTAGAACTATTGGATATTTACAGGCAAAAACAAACGAACAACAACAAAAAAAAAACCCACAGAAACAAACAAAATTCTTAAATCTTTATTTCACTCCATACCACCATACAAAAAAAAAAATTACACCAAAATAAGTCTAAATTTAAGTGATAAAACTATGAAACTTCTCAGAGAACAAATAAGAGAAAGTTTTCATGATACTGGGAAAAGCAAAGTGTGCTTAGATACAACATTATAAAACATTATCCATAAAAGAGTAATTTGATAAATTGAACTTCATCAAAATTAAAATCTTTTGCACTTCAAAACACATGATTATGAAATGAAAAGTCAAGCCATAGAATGAGAGCAAATGTTTGCAAATCATTTTTTTGATAAAAGATTTATACCCACAATATATAAGGAACACTTGTTCAATGATAAGAAGCCATAAAAAACCCACATTATAAAATGGGCAAATATTTGGGTAGTCATTTTACCGAAGAAGACAAGACTCTTTAGTTACTTTGTAAGGCATTGTTTAATTTCCACTTATTTGTAATTTTCCAACTTTCCTTCTGCTGTTGATGTCTAATTTCATTCCATTGTAGTTAGAACACATACTTTACATGATTTCAGTCCTTTTAAATTTATTGAAACTTGTTTTATGGCCTAACATATGTTCTATCATAGAAAATATTCCTTGCACACTTGAGAAGGATGCATATTCTGCTGTTGTTGCATGGATCATTAGGTTGGTTGCTTAATGGTGTTGTTCAAGTCTCCTGTTTCTTTGTTGATTTTTGCCTACTTATCCCATACATTTTAGAAGTAGGGTATTGAAGTTTCCAACCATTATGGTACAGCTCTATTTCTCTCTTCAATTTAGTCACATTATGCTCATGTCTACTGGGGCTCTGTTGTTAAAAACATACATACACATATATATATATATATATATATATATATATATATATATATATATATATATATACACTATATGTACATATACATGTATACATATTATATATATTATATATATAGTATATATCTTTTAAAAGATTTAATTTTTATTATAATGAAATGTCTCTCTTCATCTCTAGTGACTTTTAAAAACAAATCTATTCTATGTGGTGTTAATATAACCACTCTAGCTTTCTTGTGGTTTCTGTTTGCACAATATAACTTTTTATATCCTTTTATTTTCAATCTATTTATATCATTAAATCTAAAGTGTATTTCTTGCAGATATCATATAATTGGATTTTTTAAAATAGTCTGACAATTTCTGCCTTTTGATTGGTTTGCTTATTCCATTGACAATGTTATTCTTGACACAAATAGAAATACACATCCCGTTTTATTTGTTGTTTTCTATAAGTCTCCTCCTGTCTTGAGTAGGAAATACTCTCAGATTGGTCTTTTGTCTGTTCTCCAGTGCCCTTGTTCTTCATGGTCTCTGGCTCTGTCCTCTGGGATAGCTTTGTGTTAACATCACTTTCCTTGGTCACTTCCAAAAGTGCAATGGAAAACATGCCATTTTTTTTTTGTATCTGAGCCATGTTTCCAGTCTGTCTCACACCTGTAATAAGTTAGTGACCAAAGAGTATCTTTACAATTGAAATAGTGTTAGTCTCATTTAGTCTAGGCTAGGTACCAGTGAGTGTGTGTGTGTGTGTGTGTGTGTGTGTGTTGTACACAAATAATTAATCCCAGGAATAAAAAGATGGCTTAATTTGGACAAGTCTATAATGTAATAATTAATTATATTAATTGATTAATGGAGAGAAATATATATGATCATCTAGATTCAGAAAAGTGTTTAATAAAACATGAACACTTCCTGGGTGGGAGGGTGGTCTATGTTAACAAACTAGGAATAGGAAGACATTTTCTTAACTCAGTAATAAGTATTTATATCCTCCACAAGTATTACTGAGCATCTACTGTGTGTGAGTCATCTCTTAAAGTTGTTGGAATTATAGAAGGAAACAAAAACAAATTCTTGCTCTCACAAAGCTTGTATATAAGGTTTTTATTTTGTTAGACAGCAAACAATATAAAGGAAACTAAACAACAAACTAAACAAAATAAAATAAAAATAATAAAGAATAATAAAAAAGGAGGATGGAAATATCAGAGTAAGGTGTAATATTATAATTTTCAAAATTGGTCAGAGAAGTCTTCATTGGTGAAGTGATGTTTGAGTGTGTCTACCAAAATGTACCTTTAAAATAATCAATAGAGTTATTAGAAGTATTCACTTTTGGAAACAAGATGCTTGAAGTTTACCACTTTCCTTCAGTTCAGCGAGAAGAGTAAGAAAAGACATTGAGAATGATTGAGACAGAAAGACAGACAGAGAGAGAGGAAGAGATAGAGAACATGACAAATTATTAGAACTAATGAAAAGAGTTGTACAAGCCTACTGGATTCAAAGTTACTGTATAAAATTCACTTGTTTTTTAGTATATTCAAAGATATGTGCAACTACCAACACTGTCAACATTACATTTTCATCACCACAAAAATGAAATCATATATGCTTTAGCTAACATTCTCCTGCCCGACCCCCCATCTCCCATTAAGCCCTAGGCAACCACAGTCTACCATCTGACTCTATAGATTTCCTGGTTCTGGTCATTTCATATGAAGGGAATTTTATATTGTGTGGTCTTTATAATTGGTTTATTTCACTTACCACAATGTCTTCAAGGTTCTTCCATGTGATGGCATGTATTAGAACATTTTGCTTTTATACAGGTGAATAATATTCCATTGTTTGAACACACCTCATTTTGTTTATCCACTCATCAGTTGATGGACACTTGATTAATTTCCACTTCCTGGCTGTTATTAAGTACTGCTATAAGTATGCTTGTTCAAGTTTTATGTGGACATATATTTTCATTTCTGGTGTGCATGTATCTAGGAGTGGAATTGCTGGTATCTGTTTCACCATTTAAGAAACTTCCAGAGTGTTTTCCAGGGAAGCTTCACCATTTTACTTTCTCAACAACTATATATGTGGGTTCTGATTTCTCCATTGCTGAGCTGTGTTTGACATTTTCTGGAGCTACAGTACCAGAACACTTAAAATCCTATAGTGTTCTTGTCTTTCCCTCCTCTGTTTTTTTGTACTTTGGGGGCTTTTTTTTTTGCATTTCCCTAAGAACTCCTTCTCAGATTCCTCTACATCTGCATCATTTTCTTCTATAATCTACTGCTACTAAAGCTGATCCCTCTTGGTGTGGTCAAGTGTGGGTAGAGGAAGTCATTTACACTCTTATTACTAAAGTTCTAACTTTTAGTGGATCTGTATCTTTAGGTTGTATTTCTTAGTTGTCCCCTACCCCACTTAGGTAAGACAGAAATGCCAGAAGGACCTGGAGTTGGGCAATGTCTCCTCTGCAGGTGAGAAAAGTCTCTGGTAAAGTGTTTTCCACTGGAGAACACGCTTTGTCACAGACAACCCTCTGGACATATTTCAGAATGGTTACTTACCCCTTACTTCTGTCAGAGACAACAGGGAATTCTTTGTTACTCTTTTTCTTGACCATGAGAACTCGGTGAGCTTGCTGGAGGTGAAATCCATGAATGTGTTAGGGCACCAGGCATCACTGTCTTTCACACTTCTCCTCCAACTCTTCTTTAAAATGGCCATTTAATGTTTCTGCAGGTTTATGGTTCCAGCAGCTTCTTCCCCAGGTGAGCTTCTCTTGGCTGTAATCTCTGAATTCACCTGCCTCTTCAGATTTCAGGGTGGCAGTTTGTCCAAAAACAGAGGAAAGTCATTGATTTTCATTTTATTTATCTTTTTCTTGTTGTCAGGATGGGAATAACAGTTTCCAAGCTTTTTATGCATCAGAGCTGAAACTGCAACCCTTTGGAAAGCAAATTGGTTATTCCTAAGAAAATCAAAGTAAGCATACCCTTGACTTCATCATTTCAAATAAAAACTCTTATGTGTTCTCAAAATTCACATATAAGGATTTTCAGTAAAATACTGTACAACAATATAGAAAAATCTTAATTGACCCTTAGCATAGGTATGAATAATTAGTGTTTGTAACAATGGAGAACACACACAAATTAAAATGGATAAACTTGCTTTACATATACCAACATGGATACATCTCAAAACATAATATTGATAGAAGCAAGTTGTTAATGTTACATACGGTATTTTTATGTAAATGTAAAGTGCACAAAATGATAATGTGTAGTTTATGGTAAACAGAACCAAGGCATTCATGGGCAAAGTAGAGAATGATTTCCAGACAGGTCTGTCTCAGGGATGTAACAAGGAGAAGGGGTGGCCAGAGGCTCTGATGGTATCTTCAAAGATTGTAAAATTTGGAGATCTGAATCAAAAATGGTAAAATGTGCTAAATGAACTAAGCCAGACACAAGAAGACAAATATTACATGAAATCACTTGGATGTGTAATCTAAAAATTTGAGCTTAGAGAAACAGAGAATAGAATGGTGGTTACCAGGGGCTCACGGGTGGGGAGGTGGGGGAGAAGGTAGTTCAAAGGTACAAATTTTCAGTTATAACATGAAGTTCTAGAGACCTAGTGTACAGCATGGTAACTATAGTTAATTATAATGTGTTGTATACTTGAAATTTGCTAAGAGAGTTGATCTTAAGTATTCTTGAAACAGTGCACCTCAGATTGGGACTTGAACCCATGTGCCGGGACTCGGATCAAGCCTAAACCCAGATTGGGACTAGAACCCATGGTCTTCCAGGTGAGATCACACACTTGGTCTCAGGATTTAATGATGCTCAGGTTCTTGATGTCTCATTGCAGAAGGAATTCAGTGAGAGACAATGTATTAGGTAAGAAGTGGATTTATTTAGAGAGAAACACACTCCACAGAGAGAGTGTGGGCCATTTCAGAAGGTGTGAAAGGTACCAGGGTAGGGGTTTGTCAGTTTTCATAGGGGTGGGCAATTTCATAGGCTAATGAGTGGGAGGAGTATTACAGCTAATTTGGGGAAATGGTGGGGATTTCCAGGAATTGGGACACTGCCCACTTTTTGATCGTTATGTTCGGCCTTGGAACTGTCATGGAGTTTGTGGGTGTGTCACGTAACTTGCTGATGTGTTACATTGAGCGTATACTGAGGCTCAAGGTCTAGTTGAAGCCAACTTGTCTGCCATCTTGGACTCATGTGGTTCTAATCAGTTTATGTCATATCCTCAGACTATGAAATTCTTTCAAAGGTTGTGCCCTGCCCCCTTCCTTTCTGTTTCATTCTCACCACACACACCCATAACAGGTAACTGTGAAGTGATGGATCTGTTAATTAGCTTGATTGTAGGGAATCATTTCACAAGGTATACTTATATCAAAACGCCATGCTGTATACTTAAATATATACGTTTTAAAATTTGTCAGTCATATCTCAATAAAGCTGAAAGAAAATGAGTGGGAGCAAGTTGAAGGATAAAGAAGAAACAAGATTGGCCATGAGGATGGGTGATGGGTTTATGGATATCCATTACAATATTTTCTCTACCTCTGTATATGTTTTAAAGTCTCCAAAATAAAAAGTTAGAAAAAGTGTTAAAATGTTAAAATTAAACAGGTGTTATTTTAAAAAGTGTTTGATATTCTCTCCTGTATGTTGGAGACATTTCAAATTTTCAAAAATGAAAATATAGATAAAGTAGTTTTCTACTAGACAGAAGAAAAGCAGAAGAGATGCAGAGAAATTGGGGGAAACCGTGGGGGATGGGCAAAAAGATGAAACTAACATTTATTAATTGACTCTCATGTTGTAGATATTCTCTGCAGCAGTTTTACATAATTTTTCATTTTATGTTCACAAAATTATTGTTGATAGAAACTTTTGTCCCAACTTTACAGATGATAAAATAGTGACACCGAGAAATAAAGTAACATTATTTGCACTAAACAGCTAGAAATAGTAGGGCTACAGTTGAATTTCTCTAAAGCCCATACTCACTATTTACACATTTTCAAATGGCTGTCAACTCACTTTCCAAGTATGGATACCAGTCACCTCTGCAAAGCTCAGATCCAACACACTGGAGGGTTAGTGCCATCCAACTCTGTATCTCTGGATGCAGATGTGGGTGGCTACCCCAGAGGCACAAACCAAATGGCTCCTGGTCTTTGAATCTCAGGTTCCTGCAAAATCCCACTGTACTCCCAGGGTGCAGGAATGTTTTTATTCCTGACCTCGCCTGGAGCCTCCCTAAACTGCTGAGCTCTTAGTCTTCTGTGTCCACAGGTGTATCTGTTGTCTCTGGTGGTACAAGGTCCACATCTTCACTCCCATCTCTCTGGAACCTCATCAGCTGTCTTTATTCCCTGCAGGTGGTTCTCTGCATACCAGGAACCCCTCCCAGGGACATCAACTGCTTACCTGGTGCAAAGTGAAATGTATTCCATCCTATATTCTCTTATTGTCACTGTTCCCACTTTCCTCACCTTGCTTCATGTGAACAGAAGTCCTTTGATCACCCCACAATTGCTCCCTTTCAGAAGCGGTCTTCCTTCCTCGGGATCCTCTCCCATTCACCCATCAGCTTTTCCCACAGTCTCGTCAGCAGTTTTGACTCAAAGCCTTGGGATTCCCTTTGAAGATTTTGTTATAGAGATAAACAAAGAACTATAAAAACACAGAGGGATCAATTAATATGGCTTTTGGGAAATCAAGGAGGACATCAAAATGAAAGAGACTTTGGAGTTTGGCCTTGAAGCATGATTTGTACATTAAAAAAAAATCAACAAGAATTCAACCAGAAGGAAAATCCAATCTTTTCTTGCCTCAATTGACTCTACAGGATGAACACAGGGATATGTGATACTTTCTAAGTTGTCTGGGTTTCTAAGCCATTAAGTCCAGGCTGCAGCAGAGTCAGTGGGGCTTGGGATGATGTGGGGAAGAGAGAGGTGGCAGTTGTCCACTGAATGCCTTTCCTATTCCCTCCAGGTAAACTCTATATTAAAAGCAGCCAAGCTGAGTGAAATATGAGTGCACTCCAAACAGTGGTCTGGGTCACCTGTCATAGCTGAACCTTTTGGGAAAAGACACAATACATGATTTTGAACACAGAGTTGGCTGTCTTGATTCTGCACTTTTATTTCCTTTTTCTCCACCTCAAACTGGATGCCCTCCAAACTAGATATTAAAATAAAAACTTGTTGAATAGTAAAATATTCTGAACAGCACATTCAAAGCAAGGCATGAATGTTAACAGCAGCGTGACCTGACAATAAAAAGTGGAGTCATGTACTGGAAAGAAAGTTAGATTCAGGTTTCAATAAACCAGAATTGGAATCTCAATTCTGTCACTTGACAGGGCTCCTAAGGAAAATCACTTTAACTATCTGAGCATCCATTTGTTCACTTTTAAAGTGACACTAAATAAGAGACCTCTAGGACAATATTAAACACACTGACATTTACATTATTGGAGTCCCAGAAGGAGAAGAGAGAGAAAAAGTACCCAAGAAAATATTTGAAGAGATTATAGTCAAAAACATCCCTAACATGGGAAAGAAAATAGCCATCCAAGTCCAGGAAGCACAGAGAGTACCAGGCAGGATAAACCCATGGAGAAACACAATGAGTTACACAGTAATCAAATTGACAAAAGTTAAAGACAAATTATTAAAAGCAACAAGGGAAAAACAACAAATAACATACAAGGGAATCGCCATAAGATTAACAGCTGATTTCTCAGCAGAAATTCTACAAGGCAGAAGGGAGTGGCAAGATATATTTCAAGTGATGAAAGGGAAGAACCTACAACTAAGATTACTCTACTCGGCAAGGATCTCATTCAAATTGGACGGATAAATCAAAAGCTTTACAGACAAGCAAAAGCTAAAAGAATTCAGCACCACCAAAACAGCTCTACAACAAATGCTAAAGGAACTTCTCTAAGTGGGAAACACAAGAGGAGAAAAGGACCTACAAAAAGAAACTTAAAACAATTAAGAAAATGGTAATATGAACATACATATCTATGCACACCTTAAATGTGAATAGATTAAATGTTCCAACCAAGAGACACAGGCTCACTGAATGGACACAAAAACAAGACCCATATATATGCTATCTATAAGATACCCACTTCAGATCTAGGGACACATACAAACTGAAAGTGAGGGGATGGAAAAAGATGTTCAATGCAAATGGAAATCAAAAGAAAGCTGGAGTAGCAATACTCATATCAGATAAAATCGACTTTAAAATAAAGAATGTTACAAGGGACAATGAAGGACACAACCTAATGATCAAGAGATCAATCCAAAAAGAAGATATAACAATTATAAATATATAAGAACCCAACATAGGAGCACCTCAATACATAAGGCAAATGCTAACAGCTATAAAAGAGGGAATCGACAGTAACACAATAACAATGGGGGATATTAACACCTCACTTACACCAATGGACAGATCATCCAGACAGAAAAATATTAAGGAAACACAAGCTTTAAATGACATAGTACACTAGAGAGATTTAACTGATATTTATAGGATATTCCATCTGCAAACAGCAGATTACACTTTCTTCTCAACTGTGCATGGAACATTCCCCAGGATAGATTGCATCTTGTGTCACAAATAAAGCCTCAGTAAATTTAAGAAAATTGAAATCATATCAAACATCTTTTCCAACCAGCACTGTGAGATTAGAAATCAATTACAGGGAGAAAAACGTGAAAAACACAAACGCATGGAGGTTAAATAATACGTTACAAAATAACCAAGAGATCACTGAAGAAATCAAAGAGGAAATCAAAAAATATCTAGAGACAAATGACAAGGAAAACACAATGATCCAAAGCCTGTGGGAGTCAGCAAAAGCAGTTCTAAGAGGGGAGTTTATAGCAATAAAATCCTACCTCAAGAAACAAGAAACATCTCAAATAAACAATCTAACCTTACACCTAAAGGAACTGGAGAAAGAAGAACAAACAAAACCCAAAGTTAGTAGAAGGAAAGAAATCATAAAGATCAGAGCAGAAATAAATGACATAGAAACAAAGAAAACAAAAGCAAAGATCAATAAAACTAAAAGCTGGTTCTTTGAGAAGGTAAACAAAATTGATAAACGTTTAGCCAGACAAATCAAGAAAAAGAGGGAGAGGACTCAAATCAATAAACTTAGAAATGAAAAAGGGGAAGTTACAATGGACACTGCAGAAATACAAAACATCATGAGACTACTACAAACAACTCTAAGCCAATAAAAGGGACAACCTGGAAGAAATGGAGAAATTCTTAGAAAAGTATAATCTTACAGACTGAATAAGGAAGAAATAGAAAATATGAACAGACCAATCACAAGAAATGAAATAGAAACTGTGATTCAAAATCTTCCAACAAACAAAAGTACAAGGCCAGATGGCTTCAAAGGTGAATTCTATCAAACATTTAGAGAAGAGTTAACATCCATCCTTCTCAAACTCTTCCAAAATATAGCAGAGGAAGGAATGCTTCAAAGCTCATTCTACAAGGCCACCCTCACCATGATACCAAATCCAGACAAATGTACTACAAAAAAGAAAATTACAGACCAATATCACTGATGAATATAGATGCAAAAATTGTCAACAAAATGCTAGCAAACAGATTCCAACAACACATTAAAAGGAGTGTACACTATGATCAAGTAGGATTTTATCCCAGGGATGCAAGGGTTCTTCAATATATGCAAATGAAACAATGTGACACACCATATTAACAAACTGAAGAATAAAAACCATATGATCATCTCAACAGATGAAGAAAAAGCTTTTGACAAAATTCAAAACCAAGTTATGATAAAAACTCTCCAGAAACTGGGCACGCAGGGAACCTACCTCAATATAATAAAAGCCATATATGACAACCCCCTAGCAAACACCATTTTCAATGGTGAAAAATTGAAAGCATTTCCTCTAAGATCAGGAACAAGACAAGGATGTCCACTCTCACCACTCTTATTCAACATAGTTTTGGAAGTCCTAGCCACAACATTCAGAGAAGAAAAAGAAATTAAAGGAATACAAATAGGAAAATAAGTAAAACTCTCACTGTTTGCAGATGACATAACACTGTATATTAGATAATCCTAAAGATGCCACCAAAAAACTACTAGAGCTAATCAGTGAATTTGGTTAAGTGGCAGGATATAAAATTAATGCACAGAAATCTCTTGCATTCTTATACACTAACAATGAAAGATCAGAAAGAGAAATTAAGGAAACAATCTCATTCATCATTGCAAAAGAAGAATAAAATACCTAGGATTAAACCTACCTAAGGAGACAAAAGACCTGTACTCCAAAAACTATAAGACACTTGTGAAAGAAATCAAAGATGACACAAACAAATGGAGAGATATACCATGTTCTTGGATTGGAAGAATCAATATTGTGAAAATGATTATACTACCCAAAGCAATATACAGTTTCAATGTAATCTCTATCAAATTACCAATGGTATTTTTTACAGAACTAAAATAAAAAAAATAAAATTTGTATGGAGATACAAAAGACCCCAAATAGCCAAAGCAGTATTGAGGGGGAAAAAATGGAGCTGGAGGAATCTGACTCCCTGATTTCAGAATATACTACAAAGAGACAGTAATCAAGACAATATGGTACTGGCACAAAAACAGAAAGATAGATCAATGGAACAGGTTAGAAAGCCCAGAGATAAACCCATGTACCTATGGTCACCTAATCTATGACAAAAGAGACAAGGGTATACAATGGAAAAAAAAGTCTCTTCAATAAGTGAGGCTGGGAAAACTGGACAGCTACATGTAAAAGAATGAAATTAGAACACTCCCTAACACCATATACAAAAATAAACTCAAAATTGATTAGAGACCTAAATGTAAGACTGGACACTGTAAAACTCTTACAGGAAAACATAGGAAGAGCACTCTTTGACATAAATCACAGCAAGATCATTTTTGACCCACCTCCTTGAGTAATGGAAATAAAAACAAAACAAACAAACAAACAAAAACAAATGGGACCTAATGAAACTTAAATGCTTGTGCAGAGCAAAGGAAACCATAAACAAGATGAAAACACAGCCCTCAGAATGGGAGAAAACATTTGCAAAGAAATCAACAGAGAAAAGAGTAATCTCCAAAATATATAAATAGCTCATGCACCTCAATATTAAAAAAACAACCAACCTGTCTCCTTTGTTAAAGTTTCTGCTTCGGCACCAAGATTTCTCTTCCTGCCCATCTCCGCTCCTATGGCTTGTAGTCACCTTGTCTTCTTACAGCTGACTTTACATTTTCAAAGTTGAGAGAGAAGGCTTCTAAAGCCTTCAAATGCCATAGAAAACTTCTGTCATATTGTTCAGCAGCAAGCTTAGCAGAAATTTCTCATCTCTTCCAGAATATAACTGTCAATCAGTTAGTAGAAAAACATTTAAAATTTAATTAAATTATTGAGGGGACACCTTCAAAATGGTGGAGGAGTAAAACATGGAGATCAACTGCCTCCCCACAAATACATCAAAACTACATCTAGATATGGAACAATTCCTACAGGACACCTACTGAACACTGGCAGAAGACCTCAGACTTCCCCAAAGATGCCTCTGGTGACTTATATGCAGAGGCAGGGCCAAATCCAAAGCTGAACCCCAGGAGCTGTGAGAAGAAAGAAGAGAGAGAGAAATTTCTCCCTGCAGCCCCAGGAGCAGCAGATTAAATCTGCACAAGACACTTGATGCAACCTGCATCTGTGGAATACCTGACTAGACAACGAATAATCCCAAAATTGAGGTGGTGGACTGTGGGAGCAACTGTAGACTTGGGGTTGGCTTTCTGCATCTAATTTATTTCTGGTTTTGTGTTTATCTTAGTTTAGTATGTAGAGCTTATTATCATTGGTAGATTTGTTTATTGATTTGGTTTCTCTATTCCTTTTTTAATTTATATGCATTTATATATTTTTTTCTTTTTCACTTTTCGTAAGTGTGTATGTGTATGCTTCTTTCTGTGATTTTGTCTGTTGTCTCTGGTTTTGCCATTTGTCCTGGGTTCTCAGTGTCCGTTTTTTGTTTTTAATTTTTTTAGTATAGTTTTTAGCTCTTGTTATAATTGGTAGATTTGGTTTTTGTTTAGTTGCTCTCTTCTTTCACTCTCCCTTCCTTTTTTTAAAACTAATTTTTATTTTTATATTTTTAATATATTTATTCTATTTTAATAACTTTATATTATATTATTTATTCATTTATTTTCTTTCTCTCTTTTTCTCCCTTTTCTTCTGAGCCGTGTGGCTGACAGGGTCTTAGTGCTCTGTCTGTGTGTCAGGCCTAAGCCTCTGAGGTGGGAGAGCCAAATTCAGGACATTGGTCCACCACAGACCTCCCAGCCCCACATAATATTAAACAGTGAAAGTTCTCCCAGAGATCCCCATCTCAATGCTAAGATCCAGCTCCACTCAACGACCAGCCAGCTACAGTGCTTCACACCCTGCGCCAAACAATGAGCAAGGAGGAAAACAAACCCACCTATTAACAGAGAGGCTCCCTATATTCACACTAAACTCACAGACACTCCAAAATACACCATCAGACCTGGTCCCGCCCACCAGAAAGACAAGATACAGCCTCATCCACCAGAACACAGACACTAGTCCCCTCCACCAGGAAGCCTACACAACCCACTGAACCAACTTTAGCTACTGGGGACAGACACCGAAAACAACGGGAACTATGAACCTGTAGCCTGTGAAGCGGAGGTCCCAAACACAGTAAATTAAGCAAAATGAAAAGACAGAGAAATACACAGCAGATGAAGGAGCAAGGTAAACACCCAACAAACCAAACAAATGAAGAGTAAATAAGGAATCATCTGAAAAACAATTCAGAGTAATGATAGTAAAGTTATCCAAAATCTTGGAAATATAAGGGAGAAAAAACAAGAATGGTTTAAAAAGGACCTAAGACCTAAGAGCAAACAAATAATGATGAATAACACAATACATGAAATTAAAAATTCTCTAGAAGGAATCAATAGCACAATAACTGAGGCAGAAGAATGGATAAGTGACCCAGAAGATAAAATGGTGGAAATAAGTACTGCAGAACAGAACAACTTTAAAAAAATGAAATGAATTGTTGACAACTTCAGAGACAACTGGGGCAATATTAAATGCACCAACATTTGAATTATAGGGGTCCCAGAAGAAGAGAAAAAGAAAGAGACTGAGAAAATATTTGAAGAGATTATAGTTGAAAACTTCCCTAATA
The DNA here is from genome assembly GCF_964165515.1 of Mesoplodon bidens. Classification (NCBI taxonomy): domain Eukaryota; kingdom Metazoa; phylum Chordata; class Mammalia; order Artiodactyla; family Ziphiidae; genus Mesoplodon; species Mesoplodon bidens. Next base: position 1,190,144 of record NC_138166.1, on the reverse strand, counting down.
TGGGAAAAGAAACAGTCAATCAAGTCCAGGAAGTGCAGAGAGTTCCATACAGGATAAATCCAATGAGAAACACACTAAGACACATATTAATCTAACTATCAAAAATTAAACACAAAATAAAAATACTAAAAGCAGCAAAGAAAAGCAACAAATAACATACAAGGGGAATCCCTGTAAGGCTAACAGCTGATCTTTCAGCAGAAACTCTGCAAGCAAGAAGGGAGTGGCAGGACATAATTAAAATGATGAAATGGAAACAACTACAACGAAGATTATTCTAACCAGCAAAGATCCTGTTCAATTTGGACAGAGAAATTAAAACCTTTACACATAAGCTAAAGCTAAGAAAATTTAGCACCACCACACCAGCTCTACAACAAATGTTAAAGGAACTTCTCTAGGCAGGAAACACAAGAGAAGGAAAAGGTTTATAATAAGAAACCCAAAACAATTAAGAATATGGTAATCTGAACATTCATATTGATGACTACCTTAAATGTAAATGGATTAAGTGTGCCAGCCAAAAGACATAGACTTGTTGAATGGATACAGAAACAAGACATCTACATATGCTGTCTACAAGCAACCGACTTCATACCTAGGGACACATACAGACTGAAAGTGTGGGGATGGAAAAAGATATTCCATGTAAATGGAAATCAAAAGAAAGCTGGACTAGCAATTCTCATATTAGACAAGATAGACTTTAACATAGAGACTATTGCCAGAGACAAAGAAGGACACTACATTATGATCAAGGGATCAATCCAAAAAGAAGATATAACAATTGTAAATATTTATGCACCCAACATAGGTGTACCTCAAAACATAAGGCAACAGCTAACAGCCATAAAAGGGGGCATTTACAGTAACACAAAATAGTAGGGGACTTTAACACACCACTTTCACCAATGGACAGATCATCCAAAATGACAATAAAAAAGGAAAAACAAGATTTTAATGATACATTAAACAAGATGGACTTAATTGATATTTATAGGATATTCAGTCCAAAAGCAGCAGAACACACTTTCTTCTCAAGTGCTTATTGAAGATTCTCCAGGATAGAACATATCTTGGCTCACAAATCAAGCCTCGGTAAATTTAAGAAAATTGAAATAGTATTAAGTATCTTTTCTGACCACAACACTATGAGACCGGATATCAAATACAGGAAAAAATCTGTAAAAAATAGAAAACCATGGGGGCTAAACAATACACCACTAAAAACCGAAGAGATCACTGAAGAAAACTAAGAGGAAATCAAAAAACTACCTAGAAACAAATGACAATGAAAACACAATGACCCAAAACCTGCAGGATGCAGCAAAAGCAGTTCTAAGAGGGAAGTTTATGGCAATACAATCCCACCTCAAGAAACATGAAACATCTCAAATAAACCACCTAATCTTACACCTAAAGCAATTAGAGAAAGAAGAAAAAAAAACCCCAAAGTTAGCAGATGGAAAGAAATCATAAAAATCAGATCAGAAATAAATGAAAAAGAAATGAAGGAAACAATAACAAAGATCAATAAAACTAAAAGCTGGTTTTTGAGAAGATAAACAAAATTGATAAACCATTAGCCAGACTCATGAAGAAAAAAAGGGAGAAAACTCAAATCAATAGAATTAGAAATGAAAAAGGAGAAGTAACAACTGGCACTGCAGAAATACAAAGGATCATGAGACATTACTGCAAGCAACTATATGCGAATAAAATGGACAACTTGGAAAAAATGGACAAATTCTTACAAATAAACAACCTTCCAAGACTGAACCAGGACAAAACAGAAAATATAAACAGATCAATCGCAAGTAACGACACTGAAACTGTGATTTGAAATTTTCCAACAAACAAAATCCCAGTACCAGATGGCTTCACAGGCAAATTCTATCAAACATTTAGAGAAGAGCTAACACCTATATTGCTCAAACTCTTCCACACTGTAGCAGAGGGAGGAACACTCCCAAACTCATGCAACGAGGCCACCATTACCCTGATATCAGAACCAGACAAAAATGTCACAAAAAAAGAAAACTACAGGCTAATATCACTGATGAACATAGATGCAAAAATCCTCAACATAATACTAGCAAACAGAATTCAGCAGCACATTAGAAGGTTCATACTCCATGATCAAGTAGGGTTTATCCCAGGAATTTAAGGATTCTTCAAATTACACAAATCAATCAATGTGATACACCATATTAACAAATTGAAGGAGAAAAACCATATGATCATCTCAATAGATGCAGAAAAACCTTTCCACAAATTCAACACCCATTATGGTAAAAACTATCCAGAAAGTAGGCATAGAGGGAACTTACCTCAACATAATAAAGGCCATATATGACATACCCAGAGCCAACATAGTTCTCAATGGTGAAAAACTGAAACTATTTCCACAAATATCAGGAACAAGGAAAGGTTACCCTCTCTCACCATTATTATTCAACATAGTTTTAGAAGTCCTAGCCATGGAAATCAGAGAAGAAAATAAATAAAAGGAATCAAAACTGGAAAAGAAGAAGTAAAACTGTCACGGTTTGCAGATAACATGATACTATACATATAAAAGCATAAAGATGCTACAAGACAACTACTAGAGTTACTCAATGAATTTGGTAAATTAGCAGGATACAAAACTAATGCACAGAAATCTCTTGCATTTCTGTACACTAATGACAAAAAATCTGGAAGAGAAATTAAGGAAACACTCCCATTTCCACTGCAACAAAAACAATAAAATACCTAGGAATAAACCTACCTAGGGAGGCCAAAAACCTGATGAAAGAAATTAAAGATGATACAAACAGATGGAGAGATATACCATGTTCTTGGATTGGAAGAATCAACACTGTGAAAATGACTATACTACCCAAAGCAATCTACAGATTCAATGCAATCACTATCAAACTATTAATGGCATTTTTCTCAGAGCTAGAACCAAAAATTTCACAATTTTTATGGAAACACAAAAGACCCCGAATAGTCAAAGCAATCTTGAGAAAGAAAAACGGAGCTGGAGGAATCAGGCTCCCTGATTTCAGACTATAGTACAAAGCTACAGTAATCAAGACAGTATGGTACTGGCACAAAAACAGAAACATAGATCAATGGAACAGGAGGGAAAGCACAGAGATAAACCCTCGCACCTATGGTCACCTTATTTTTGGTAAAGGAGGCAAGAATAACAATGGAGAAAAGACAGTCTCTTCAATAAGTGGTGCTGGGAAATTGGACAGCTACATGTAAAAGAATGAAATTAGAACACTCCCTAACACTATACATAAAAATAAACTCCAAATGGCTTAAAGACCTAAATATAAGGCCAGACCCTAGAAAACTCTTAGAGGAAAACATAGGCAGAACACTCCATGACATAAATCACAGCAAGATCCTTTTTGATCCACCTCCTGGAGAAATGGAAATAAAAACAAAAATAAACAAATGGGATCTAATGAAACTTAAAGTATTTTGCACAGCAAAGGAAACTGTAAACAAGATGAAATGACAACCTTCAGAATAGGAGAAAGTACTTGCAAATGAAGCAACTGACAAAGGATTCATTTCAAGAATTTACAAGTAGCTCATGCAGCTCAGTGTCAGAAAAACCAACAACCCAATCCAAAAATGGGCAGAAGACCTAAGTAGACATTTCTTCAAAGAAGATATACAGATTGCCAACAAACACATGAAAGGATGCTCAACATAACTAATCATTAGAGAAATGCAAATCAAAACTACAGTGAGGTACCACCTCATACCAGTCAGAATGGCCATCATTAAAAAATCTGCAAACAATAAATGCTGGAGAGTGTGTGGAGAAAAGGCTTCCCTTTTGCACTGTTAATGAGAATGTAAATTGATACAGCCACTATGGAGAACGATATAGACCTTCCTCAAAAAACTAAAAATAGAACTACCATATGATCCCACAATCCCACTACTGGGCATATACCCTGAGAAAACTGTAATTCAAAAAGAGTCATGTATCACAAGGTTCATTGAAGCACTATTTACAATAGCCAGGACATGGAAGCATCCTAAGTGTCCACTGACAGATGAATGGATAAAGAATGGATAAAAAAGTGTCACATATATATAATGGAATATTACTCAGCCATAAAAAGAAATGAAATGGAGTTACTTGTAGTGAGGTGGATGGACCTAGAGTCTGTCATACAGAGTGAAGTAAGTCAGAAAGAGAAAAATAAATATTGTATGCTAACACATATATACAGAATCAAAAGACAAACAAACAAACAAAAAAAAAACAGTTCTGTAGAACCTAGGGGCAGGACAGGAATAAAAACGCAGACATAGAGAACGGACTTGAGGACATGGGGAGGGGGAATGGTAAGCTGGGATTAAGTGAGAGAATGGCTTGGACATATATACACTACCAAATATAAAATAGATAGCTAGTGGCAAGCAGCCTCATAGTATAGGGAAATCAGCTCGGTGCTTTGTGTCCACCTAGAGGGGTGGGATAGGCAGTGTTGGAGGGAGATGCAAGAGGGAGGCTGCTCAGCATCACTAATTATTAGAGAAATGTGAATCGAAACTTCAAAGAGGTATCACCTTACACCAGTTAGAATGGGCATCATCAGAAAATCTACTTACAACAAATGCTGAAGAGGATGTGGAGAACAGGGAACACTCTTGCACTGTTGGTGGGAATGTAAATTGATACAGCCACTATGGAGAACAGTATGGAGTTTCCTTAAGAAACTAAAAACGAATTTACCATATGACCCAGCAATCTCACTTCTGAACATATACCCTGAGAAAACCATAATTCAAAAAGAGCCATGTCGTGCAACGTTCACTGCAGCACTATTTACAATAGCCAGGTCATGGAAGCAGCCTAAATGCCCATCGACAGATGAATGGAGAAAGAAGGTGTGGTACATATATACAATGAAATATTATTCAGCCATAAAAAGGAGTGAAATCGGGTCATTTGCAGAGACGTGGATGGACCTCGAGACTGTCATACAGAGTGTAGTAAGTTAGAAAGAGAAAAACAAATATTGTGTATTAACGCATATATGTGGAATCTAGAAAAATGATACAGATGAACTGGTGTGAAAGACAGAAATAGAGACACAGATGAAGAGCATAAATGTATGGACACCAAGGGGGGAAAGAGGGGCTGGGTGGTTGTGGTGGGATTAATTGTGAAATAGGGATTGACATATATACACTAATATGTTTAAAATAGAAAACTAATAAGAACATACTGTATAAAAAATAAATTAAATAAATTAAAAATAAATAAATAAAAGCTGTATCCAACAAAGGTCCACATCTTGTTGATGTGTCTAGAAGTACCTCCAGTGATAGGGTGTTTACCCCTCACACAGCTGGAGCTTGCAATTCCTAGTGTATTTCTTCATGCATTGATCAAAATATGCTCCCATTGAGAATACTAGCTTAAGAAAGACATGGGAGACAAACTAAACATAATGTGCAGACCTAGTTTAGATGTTGGTTCAAATAAACCAGTTAAAAAGATATTTTTGAGACAATTAAGGAAATTTGATTATGGTGTAAATACCAAGGAATCGTTCATTTCATTGGGTGTGATAATGGCTATGAGGTCATGTAAGATAGCCCTACTGTCCATAACAGTGAAATAGGAAGTTGTGTGATGACAGGATGTCTGGGAATGGTTTTAAAATATTTGAACAAAGTGACAAAAAAAAAACAGATGACATAAAACAAACAAAAAATATATATAATGAGGCTAAAGAAGTCTATTTCAATAATTTGTTTAAGATTTAGAAACTGAAGCTAAATTCAGCCTCTGGACCCCGACACTGAATTAAAACTCGGAGACAGAGTTTTGGGTGAAGTAGAAAAGAATCACTTTATTGCTTTGCCAGGCAAAAGGGGCCACAGAAATTGTAAATACAAGAACTAAGAATTAAGCATTTTCTTCATGTGCTAAATAATGAAGCAATGTGAGAATCCCGTGAAGGTGATGAGGGAAGAGTAGTATGGGATGCACAGGATAAATCAAGCAGGTATCGGAAAAAGAGAAATGTGATTTGATAAAACCAGAAAGTATTCCCCTAGACAAAGTTCCGATAGACCCACCAGCTGCTTACTGAGAAGGAACCACACCAGCTGCTTACTGAGAAGGGACCACACCAGCTGCTTACTGAGAAGGAACTATGACAGCATTTCCTAAACTGACTTCTCAGGAAAGAACTTCAATCATATCAGCTGCTTCGTGAAAAATACAGGTCTCCAAGGTGCAAATTCTGCAGACAATATTTCAATCTTGGAGGTTGGCTTTTGCCCATCAGCACATCACATTTCTCCTAGACTCTGAATAAAACATTAGAAGCACCTTGAGCTTCTTTAGCTTGGCATTTCTCAAAACAGTTTGGCTACTAACACCTTTATTAAAGAGTTAAGCTATGTTAATATACCACGACACTAATGTCCCCAGGAGTCCTCTTTTTTTTTTTCTTTTTTTTAAGTTTATTTATTTATTTTTTTAATTAGTTTCTGCTTTATAACAAAGTGAATCAGTCATACATATACATCTGTTCCCACATCCCTTCCCTCATGCATCTCCCTCCCTCCCACCCTCCCCATCCCACCCCTCCAGGCGGTCACAAAGCACCGAGCTGATCTCCCTGTGCTCTGCGGCTGCTTCCCACTATCTATCTACCTTACGTTTGGTAGTGTATACACGTCCATGCCTCTCTTTCGCCTTGTCACAGCCCACCCTTCCCCCTCCCCATATCCTCAAGTCCATTCTCAAGTAGGTCTGCGTCCTCTTTTGAAAATCAAATTGTTGCAAGCACAGGTGAGATGCTCAGGAGCCCAGTTTTCCCTTCCTGAGGCCATGGAAGGATTACAATTCTAGCCTCTTAGTTAGGTTGAGTCATTGGAATACACTCTGGATAATGGCATGTGAGTAAGAGTGAGGTAGCCCTATGTATCCAGCAGGGCATTAATGAATCTCAGATGTTCAATTGAAGAGAATCAAATGGAGGGAAGACTTACAGAGATGTGGGCAAGGGTAAGACAGCAACAGGTGATGGGGAAGCATCCGAGAGATAGATGATCAGGGAGAGGTTATCACCCAGCTCTGAGGAGGGAAGGGAGCAGTGATATTGGAACCTGGCGTAAACATAGCCATGGGACCAGAGCTGCCACTTACAGGTCATACCCCTGCTTAGAGGTGGCTGTTAGGAATACATGCACATGTAACTCAACCTCTTTCTCTCCTGCCCTCTGACATCCCATCAGTGCCTCCCACTCGCTGAACCCAGCTGGAAGCCAGAGGTGAATGGGGACCACACGGAGCTCTGGGTGGAAGACAGTTTCCACCTCTCTCCCTGCCGTGATCTTTCATAGCCTCCTTTCCATCCTTGCATGGCATCGTTTTCAAGATGGCAACAGCACAGAGTGGAAGGAACCGTCTGATCATCACCCACTGGAACTGCAACCCATGTCGATGTGAGCCAAATGAGTGATAAACTTTGCTGTAATAAGCTCCTGAGTCTTTAATTTTACATTAGCTCATGTTAATTGCCTTGATTAATATACTAATCAAGAAGTTGGCAGTGGATCCTTGACAAACAGCCTTTGCAATTACCATATATATGTATTTCTTAATCAGATCTATACTAATCTGTATACTAATTTAATTCAGTTGTATGGGTTTGTTCATATCACATGACCTCTTTTGTCATCTTCCTAACGCCTCTGGGAGTTGTGATAAACACCTGCCTAAATACACACCCATCAAAATTGTAGTGCCCAAAGTGGGAAAAACAATGAAACAATATCCTTTCGAGAATGTTACCTCAGCCAGACATATTTCTGCCTAGATGTTTTACGTGCCTCAAGCGCAATTTTGAAAGAATGAATGCAGATTTCATCAAAACAATGCTGGATAGAAGGCTTACTATCATATATTTCTCCTAACTAGTTATAGTTAGTAGAAAGATACAGTAATCTACTACTTATCGCCTGCCAAAATTTTAGACTGCTCAAAATTAAACTATCCTGATATCATTTAATGAATGAAAAGTGTGGATGGGACTGCATTTAAAAAGAAAATTACCAAAATTTTAAAAAACCCAGCCCTTTTTGACAATCTGCTATTATCCAGATTTCACACTTATATAAAATTTTAAAGTGCTTGCAAATTGTAAACCCTGAGGGTTAAAATAATAAAATGATTTACCTGTAGGCAACTCTTATGCAGCCAAAGTTGGTTTATCCTGTGCAATATTTTACTGCATAGTATTTCTCATTTGATTTTTATTATGCATTCAGAACGCTTCCTCCCTGAATGTTGTTCAATGAAATATTTATAACATTGCAGACCATTAAATAAACAAGAAATCCCATTCTGGATCTGTCTGCCCTCTGCAAACCTTTTATTTCAGCAAAGTTCATTCCCTGGAAGACCTCACAGCACCCAGAGAATGGGCCGCCTTTGACAATGCCCTTTCTTTGCTGCTCATTCTTTATTTACATCATGCAAGCCAGTATTGAAAGCTAAATAAAAGTACATTACAAACATGCTAGCTGAATATGTAGTCACATTTTGCCATATTTGATTTAGATTATCCTTAAGGAGAAAAACCATAGATACATGTGAAGTTTCATTCAAACCCAACCTCAATTTTCTCTCTCTGTGGAAGAAATCACAAAGTCAAAAATTGGTAAACAGCATATTTATACTCTTAAAACACCATATACTATTAAAAGTGTGTTTTTAAAATTATGTACATGGTAGCATATTGTACAACTCGTTCTGTATTTTTAAAACCCAAATCATTTATTTATGTGTTGTACATGTTGATGCATCTTGATTTAATTCATTCAGCTCAGCTACTGCTTACAATTCCGTAATCTGAAAACTGAGAACATTCCAAGAGATTTTTGTCTTGTGTACATGGATGGATAATGTGGCCATTTATTCTGAAGGAAAAATATGGAGGAGAGAAGGAAACTATGGAGGTGGAGATCAGGAGATTATAGGATATGTTTTTTATCCTTATTAGACACACAGATGGAGAAGGCGGCAGGATCTGGGCCTCTGGAGGTCCGAGAGCAGCGGGATTGGTGTTAAGAGGAAGAAAGGAATTGACAGGAAAAAGTAATTTAAATAAGGGAATGGTCTAGAGAGAAATTCTAGATAAGGGACAAAGGATGTTCAGTTTCCTGAGGACTAGAAAATCTAATATTTAGAGATCAAGAAGAATTCAAGAAGATGGGAAGATGGCTGTCAGGTGGAAGGAAATCCATCCGTGCCACTTATGTTTGTGCATGCTTGTGTGTGTGTGTGTGTGTGCGTGTCTCTGAGGCCCCGATTTTGTTCTGCCATCCACCTGGCCATCACTGTGACTGTTCCACGTGGTTTAAATTACCATAGCTTTACTGTCAATCTTGAAATCCTTCTCTCTCTTGCAGCCAAATCCCTCTTCCTTACTTTGTTTCACAAGTGGTTTAACTGTGCTTTGATATTTCTATTAAATGTTATTGGCTCTTTTGAGTCAATTTTCTTGTGTCTTTCCTCACATTTTCCAAAACTTTATTTCACTGTCCTGCATTATTGTGACTTTCTTGCCATTTAAAGATGATTTTATAGCTCAACACACTGCCAAGTCATGATTGTGCTCTCTTAGGGCAAATTACCATAATGTTCTCATGCCTTGGGCACCACTCGATTATGGACCATGGCATACAGATGGTAAAAAGAGGTTTAAATACAATGTTCATGGTATTTGTAGCCATTAAATAGATAGCCTAATCACGTCATAATAACACCTCATGTGGAAGGCAATAAATTATTTCACTGTTCTCTTGTTGGCTATAAAATAATATTTTTCTGTATTTTGTTTCTATTAAATATTAAAGGTATGGAAGATAATCCATCGGGTCATTTAAATTTGGGTTTATAATATGTCTTCTGTGCATGTACAAGCCTCTTTTCTTTGCTATTTTTTCTTCCATAACTGTTTCCAATATCTATACTTATTATTTGATTTATCAGTCTTTTATTTAGTAAGGCACTAATACACTGACAGCAAAAATTATTGAGTGAACTGGCTGAGCCATAATTTTATTAACCTTCACTGCTTTTATTTTTAGTATTTCTATTTTGAAAGTAAATACTAGATCGTACACACAAAATGATACCTTAAAACATCATTGCCAGATAAATATAAAGCAAGCACGTGGCATTGTAAGAAAAAAGATTCTTAAATCAACTCTCGAAAAATTCCTTAAAAGGTTCAAAAGTAGATAAAATGTTAAAACCAGATCCACAACATATAAAACAAGCATCTTTCACAACGGGCACACAAATGTTTTGAAGTGTTAGATTTTAGAATGATTAATCATTAGGCAACTAGATATTTAGATAGATTCAATTTTAGAAAAAATAATTCTAGATGAATTATCTTGAATGAAAATATGAAATACCACTAGAATTGAGAATAGAAAAAGTTTGGTCAGCTCCATGGCTTCTCCCCATGATGTCTTCTTCTCTGTTTCCAGAAGTGATGAGCACTAGAGTCAATCTAACCCTCAGCTTCCTGCCTTTGAAATGGACCAAAATGCCTCAATTGAGAACCACAATAATCTCTAATACACATTGTCTCAACTATGATATTGGCCAAAACTAAAAGTACTTCATTAAGGATGGAAAAACAAAGACCAGTAATAGGGAAAATACAGCAAATCAAAGGAAAGAGATTGCTGGGGGTCCATGGGTCAATTTCATAACTGATGATATGAGATATAAGAAGAATGAAATGTCTTCTTATCAACAATAGCGTTAGTGAAGGTTTGTTTGAAAATGGCCAAAGGGCCCCCAAATTGCAGGGCTCCTGGCTGGGAGCCTGGTCTGCATGGCTAAGAAAGACTGTTTCTGCTTTCAGCAATTTTCCAAAAGTAGGTGTTTCAACACTGAATTCAGGTTATTCTTCCAAATTGAGAAAAAATGTAACTTAAGATGTACTTGGTTAAGGGCTGGCGAGAGTCACTCTAGAGCACTGGTCCTTAACAGGGGTGATTTTGCTCACCTCCATGCCCCACCAGAGGACAGAGAGTAACAGCTGGAAACATTTCTGGTTGTCACAACTGTGGGATCACTACTGCCATCTAGTGGGTAGAGGCCAGGGATGCTGCTAAACATCCTAGGATGTACAGGTGAATTACTGTACACCCCCGTGGTGTACAGAAATTCACCTCCATGATGAATTACTACCCAGTCCAAGGTGTCAGTGGTGTCCAGATTGAGACACCCTATTCTACAGAATTCCTCCACAGGGAAGGTGGGATCATGTGGTTTCCCTCCAACAAACATCAAATGCGAAAATCATTACCAAGATCCCTCTTAGAAATAGGGTAGATTAAGAACAAATGAGTTTATAAATTAAAATTTAGTACAAATTTGCATTATCAGAAAGATTAAAGAGGATGTTGTACTCATTTAAAAAAAACAGAGCAGTGAAATCTGAAGAGAATATCAAGAGATAAGAAACAACTTAGGAAAATGTTCTCAGTAAAAACAAACAAACATGGTCACCAAGTGAATGTAAGTAATGGTGACCATGGTGGTCAAATTAGAGGTTGAAGAAAGTATAGCCAGTTTGTTAAAATTGATGGCCCTGGAGCTTGTCAGGGGACATTAAAGACAATTACAAAAGTATAAAAATAGGAGATAAACCAACATAGAGGATATATAGACATATATATGTATATATACATACTTCTGGAAGCAAGAAAGAGCAGAAGGAAGAAATATAATGCTTAAATACATGATAGGAGGGAAATATTAAAGAGAAATTCTTGAATCTTTAGATCAAAAATGTTGAGCGATTACTGGGTGAAATTAATTATTTTGAAGAAAGTGTTTTCAAATTCCATAAACCATTCGGGAAACAAATCAAAAGGAAAAGTAATTGGACTTTTTCAATGAAACATTTAGTGCGGAGAGGCAATTCCAGGACAACAGTTACACCCCTTGGTATGGTGGTTGCAACAACTAGTGAGAAGGTGCATGATGGACGTCTTGCCTGGTGCCTACCCAGTGCCCAGGTCACTGGGTGTTGAAAAGAACTGTTGATGTTTCAGATAGAAAGTGACTGAGGCTCTGAGGACTGCACTTTGCCCCAAAGTGAATGACGTTCCATCGAATGACTTTGATTCTGGGAATGACAGAATCACTTCATTACTTTGAAAAATAATTCCGGCAGCAGAATTGAAAAAGGAAAATCCAGGCTTAAGGAAGGGTAATTGAGAGGCTTTTAAGAAAATAAGAAAACTGCCTATAAGTTCTTTAACCAAGTCAGTGCAGGAGAAATGAAGAGCAGGGTAGAGATGTGAGCTATTTCAGAAGTGTAATCATAAGACAAGTAATTCCAGGTGCAGGAGTGGCAGCTGGGAACAAGATCGGCTTTATATTTTTAAGGCTATAGAGCATTTTTAGGTGAAAAAGAAATGCAAACGTGATGTCTGAGGAAATAAAATTATATCTTCAACTAGAACATAGGAGAATGATCTTTATTTTATGTTAATAGCTAAGTGCTTAGTAAATTTACACAATGAATATTTAGCGTATTCAGTTCTGTGCTTAGTCCTAGGGATAGAGAGGCAAAAACACAATCCCCTCCAATTTTTAAAGTATGTGTAAGGATATTGGAGGACACACACACGTGCATAGGAGCATTTTATATGTGCACTGCTTGGCGCTGAATCAGAGGGAAGTGTGCTAAGTGGTGCATATGTACAGGGCAGTGTGAGAGGGTTACCCGGAGATCACATCTAACCTGCATCCTGAAAATGAATGGGCCTAGGAGGCAAAACTGAGCGGGGAGGTGAGACCAGGTGGATGGAGTGCGAGGGATAAAGTCGGAGGGACTTAGAACCAGAGACATTCCAAAAATTATTACCTTCCAACTAAATTCTAAAAAGACTCCACTGGTCATTAACAGCGGGGATATTTTGAACTCAACAAGGTGAGGTAACTTTTGGTATTATTAGTAGAGATGATGATTTTCAGCAGCACTCTCAGCACTAGTTCTGGATACAAAGTAGGATACCACGGATGCTTTATTTCCTTTATACCAGAGTGTTTTGCTGACACGAGGATGGACATGATGGTGAAGATGATGGTAAGGGTGACTAGGAGGATGATGGTGGTGTTTCTCCACAGTGGGGATAGTAATAAAAATTAATCCTTATTGAGTGCCTCTGCGTAAAAGTCACTGTTCTTAACCTCTCATCCAAGCCTGAAAATAAAAGCACACATTGAACGATTTCTTATCAGAAAGATGATTTAGCTACTGCTGACTCCACCCTGATAAATAAAATGCAGGTTATTATTTTTCAGTTAAAATTTCTTTGCCAGTTTCCCACCTCCCCACCAGTTTCCCAAACAGTGGAATTTGACAATATACATCAAAATTCTCTCTAATTTTTAGTATTGGCTGCTTTCTAAAGTCTCTTTTATGAAGTATAAAACTGGTAAATTAGTGGACATTTCATAACGTAAATGTAAAATTCCTTTAGCAACTCAAAAGATTCCAGAAATATTATGAGATCAGATTGCTTTTTCTCAGAATTACTGTCATTTTATTTCCTTATTTCACATCTGGCAATAATCACATTCACTAGATCTAGAAGTTTCGGATGAGTTTTTCCCCCTTTTTTATGTTTTTCATATGAAAAATTTAAATTATTCCATGACTTTATTTTAGTCGACCTAAGCCACAGTTCCTTTTTAAAACTTTTTATTAAGTGTCTATCTCCAGATTTGTTCTTTGTTCAGTCTCCTGTGTCTCATGACCACTGAGGGTGGACCATTCACAAGATTGACTTTGGATATTTGTCTTCAGCAATATTTTATTTCCTACCGTAAATCAACCTAATGTGGTGAAGAAAGAATATCATTAAATTAATGCCTATGCTACAGGAAGGTACAGCTACACTTTTATTTTGAAGAATTTCCTTAAGGTCAGCCATAATTATCACAGAGATTTTAATAGACATATTTCAACACTGGCTCAATGCAAGGTAGTCTTGGAAGCATATGGCGTAAATCACAGATTCGAGTCTATTCTCTCAGTGAGTATAAAAGAAAACCCATATGTTTTTTAACATCTAGAGATTCTTTACACTGGCCATGTTTTACTTTTACTTCTTCAACTTCAACTCATTATGGACTAAAAGCTTGTGTACCCGACCCCCAAATTCATAAGTTGACACCCAAAACTGCAATGTGATAGTACAAGGAGGTGGGCCTTTGGATGTGATAAAGTCATGAGGGTGGAGCCCTCATGATGAGATTAGTGTCCTCATAAAAGAGACCCCAGGGAGCTCCCTTGTTCCTTCTGCCACGTGAGGACACAGTGAGAAAACAGTTACCTACCGACAGAAGCAGGTTCTCGCCTGACACTGAATCTGCTGGTGACTTGATCTTGGACTTCCCCACCTCCAGAACTGTGAGGAATAAATGTCTGTTGTTTACAACCCACCTAGTCTATGATACTTTGTTATAGTTTGTCCTGAAATGACTAAGATACTCAAAATTTGACTATGAGTACAGATCATGATTATGGCATAACTCGTGTGTATGTGTGTGTGCACATGCATTCACAAATGACAAGCATTTCTGTATTAAGAACTTTTGTTTTAAAAGAGAATTATGATGTTAACCAAGAAATAAATCTCTGTTGAGATCAAGTCTCTGAGGTTTGGGATTTTTTTTTTAATGCAACATACACTAGTGTATCCTGACTAATACACATGCCACATAGGGTCATTGACATTATTCATCACATTAAACAGAGAATACTTACTGAGAGAAGGGTCTGGCCCAGGGGACATGCTCAGTAAATGTCAACTCTTGTTACTATTATTTTTGATTTTTTTTTTTGATATTGAGCTGCATGAGCTGCTTATATATTTGGGAGATTAATCCTTTGTCAGTTGCTCCATTTGCAAATATTTCTCCCATTCTGAGGGTTGTCTTTTCATTTTGTTTATGGTTTCCTTTGCTGTGCAAAAGCTTTGAAGTTTCATCAGGTCCCATTTGTTTATCTTTGTTTTTATTTCCATTTCCCTAGGAGGTGGGTCAAAAAGGATCTTGCTGTGATTTATGTCAAAGAGTGTTCTGCCTATGTCTTCCTCTAAGAGTTTTATAGTGTCTGGCCTTACATTTAGGTCTTTAATTCATTTTGAGTTTATTTTTTTGTATGGTGTTAGGGAGTATTCTAATTTCATTCTTTTACATGTAGCTGTCCAGTTTTCCCAGTACCACTTATTGAAGAGACTGTCTTTTCTCCGTTGTATATACTTGCCTCTTTTGTCATAGATTAGGTGACCATAGGTGCATGGGTTTATCTCTGGGACTATTATTTTTAGTACACAGTCTGATATATAGTCCTTTGTTGATAAATAGGTTGTGTCAATTAATGAACGAATGCGGGATCAGCAATTAATCTCGTCATTACAGACGTAGGAGCAGACATCACTGGAAAGGGCTTTAACCAAGGGACTATTTATCAGGTAAGGACAGGATCATGGGAAACCCTCAGGAGACGACCAAGTGCCCAGAGACACACTACAGAAGAAATTTTTGTACCCCACAGGGCTGACGGGACAAGGGGAGTGGGGCTACCAGGATAAAGAAGAGCTGTAGCTGGAAGCAAGAGCTACCTCATGGAGCTGTGGCCTTTGGGTGAGGAAAGAAGACCCTGTTAATCACCCCTTGGAAGGCAGGCTTCTAGGGGAGTAAACACCCCATGCTTTCCTCCCATGCCGCTCTCCTGCTGGAGCCCACTGCTCAGGGAAGCTCAACTGATGCAGCCCAAGGAGGTCTGGAGCGCAGAGCAAAGTGTGGTTCAAAAGGGCAAACAGCCCAGTAACAAACAACAGGGGGTGGAACCACCAGAGTTCTGCTTCTCAGCACAATGGCCTATTGGAATTCTGATTTTATTCCCCCAGTCTCAGAGAATGTTCTGTCTTAGATGGAAGGAAGAGATGAGCAAAGATGACATCAAAAACCATCAAAGGAGAGGGGCTGTCTCTCCTGGAGATTTAGGGCCATCACCTCACCTGCCAGCTCCCATCTCTTCACTGTGTCTTTTTTTGTTTTTAATATTTATTTTATTTTTGGCAGTGTTGGGTCTTAGTTGCAGCACAAAGGATCTTCGTGTGGCATGTGGGATCCTCTCTAGTTGTGGCGCATGGGTTTAGTTGCCCAACGGCATGTAGGATCTTAATTCCCCGACCAGGAATTGAACCCATATGCCCTGCATTGGGAGGTGGATTCTTAACCACAGGACCACCAGGGAAGTCCCTTCACCGTGTCTTGAGAAAGAAGCAATTTAAAAAGTGGAGCAGTCACAACAACAAAGTAAATAGCTTATAATTATTATGATGGTGATCACAAGTTAAGCTCCTGATCCTAACATCTCTACTCACTACAATCCTTTCTTTGGATCCACTGTTACCACCCCCCTTCTCTGAGCTCTTTACCACATGTCCTAACATGCAACATGTCACCTGCTCTGTTTCCTAAGGAGAGGGCATGTGGCGAATCCTGAGATTTCACATCAGACAACATAGCTTTGGACCTAAATTACACAAATCATCACGTAGCTTCTCTTAAAGATGATGTATCTCTGTGAGTCTTCTTTTACTCATTAGTTATAAAGGTAGATGGTTGTGAGGATTATATTCAAGAACTTACATGGTTATTTCCAGTTTACATTTTTTCTTCCTTCAATCTCTCTCTAAGGGGTATTACAGAAGAATGACCAAGGAGGCAAAACATAAACATTTTAATAAAAAAATATATAAATTCATAGGTTAGTCCTTCTTTGAAATAGGTCTGCTCTTCAGAAAAGTATCACTGAAATGGTATTCTTTTAACCAAATATTAGGTGCGTTGCTCTGGGGGGAATCATGTAGCAGACAATGGAAATCCATGCGTTCATTGTTCTTTTGAGGAACCAGTGCACAGAGAGCAGGTCTAGAAGTTTCCTTAGTGGTCCAGGAGTCTCCAAGGAGGATGAGGTTTTGACCAACCCTGCCCTCCTGGGATTATCACGTGCTCTCTTGTGAATGAGGCAACCTCAACTCTGATCCATCATCCACCGGCAGGATGGAACCTCTGGGGTCTTAATGCTCCTGGCCATGGTGGGCTGACCCCAGAAGCGGTCAGGCTGTGCTGTCTCCTCCTACTCAGTCCTGGGAGCAAGTGCAGTAGTGAATATAGTCCCCACTGACCTTAGCAGATTACACACTTTAAATTTATTTCCTAAAGGGAAGGTTATTTGGAGGGAAATTCAGAATAATTATGCTGACTCAACCTTAACTGCCAACACTCAAGACAAGTAGCTTAATCTACTCTTGCAAGAGAAGTTTGCTAGTGGAAAGCTCGGATACAGGAAATTGGCAGAAATATTCTGAGTTTTCTATTTATAGGAGGCTTGGCAGGAGCAAAGGAGAGAATATATTACTTGAAATATGCTTACTGAGTTATTTTCTTTAACAACACTGGAAATAGGAAGTACTTATGAAGACTTTTAAAGCCACATAATGCCAACTGTAAAAAGTACCCTGTAATGACAGTATGAAACCCCATTCTAAAACTATTTGTTAAACCCATATAAGCCTTCATTTCCAAATAGCCTGATCAGACTTAGTAATACATTATTGGAGAAAAAAAAAACACCTCATTGACTATGATTAAATTTTTTCCACTGTAGGGGAGATTCAGTCCCAGGTTTAATTTTAGTAAATTATCAGGATCCATGGACACTTCCCCATCAATAAATCTCTAAGCACATTATTACTGAAGAGATACTGTATACTCAGCATCATGCTAAATGAAACAGGGGATAAAGAAGAAACACAAGGCAAGGCTCCCATCTTAGTGCAGTCTTTGGTCCTTTGAGGAGATGAGCATCGATGTTCAAAAGTCAACCATGTAAAATCATCCATAACCAGTGTTATAGAACTTTAAAAGTGAGAGAGTTCCACTGCACTGGAGTATACAAGTGACACTCCACTGAGATAACTTAGGGTGGCACTTGCTGAGAAATATGAGGAAGTGAAAGAAAGAGACTATTTCACAGGAGAGAAATCACCTTAGGAAGTATCACTTCCAGGCCCCCAGACTAAATACTTATGACATGACTACTACTGACAGGGGTGCATGTTTTGATGGATCTTGAGAAAAGTAGTCCTAATGTTGCCAATCCCACTAGTGGCTCTGAATTCAGAGGCCTGGGTGAACAAGGAGGATCTGTTAGTGCTGGTATAGAGGCTCCCAGGGTCTGTCCTCCTTTTTGAAATCCAAGAGTATTGTGGTCTCTGTCACTTTGCACTGGGTTTGTAACTGAAAACCAAGTGGAATCCCTATCAGCTTCCCAAATCTCCTCCAACTGAAAACCTCCATATAAGCAGTGTGATTATTTTTAACCTTTTATTTTTTAAAGAACAACACTCATATAAAACTACTACCTGGTATCTAATAGCTTGGCCTGCTTTGAAATTCATATAATTGGAACAGCTCTTCATGCATTGTTTTGTATCTCCCTTCAAAACTGTAAGATTCTTCTACATCATATGGGTCTCCAGTTCACTGCTTTCCATTGTTATGTAACATTCTGTTAATAAATGCACCAATCTGTATGTCCAATCTACCACTGATGCATATTTGGGTTGTTTCCAAGTTTTGGGGGGTTAATTTGAATAATGCTCCTATAAACATTATTTATTTCCCTTGGTGCACATGTTCACATATTCTGTTTTGAAAACACTTAGGACTGAAATTACTGGGTCATAGGATATGTGTATGTTCAAAGTGAGTAAATGTGACTGACTGCTATCCAAAATCATTGTATAAGTTACAGTCCTACCGATAGGACTCTGGATTCCCACTGATTTACCTACTTACCAAACATTTAGTATTGTCATTTTTTTTTCTTAATCATCTCGGTGAGTGTATAGCGTTATCATATTGTAAACTTAATTTTAATTTGCTTTATTACAAAAGACGTGAATCAGACATTTTAAAAATATTTTTTATTGTTTATATGGATACCTTACTTTATAAAGCACCACTTCTCCTGCATAATTTTTCATTGCATTGTGTGCTTTTTTGTTGTTGTGATTATAGATTATTTATGTATTCTGGATCCCAGTCTTCTGCTGTATGTATTGTAAATACCTTTTACTTGACTATGGCTTGATTTTTCTCTCTCTTATCTGTGTCTTCTCTCACAGAAGGAGCATCATTTTAATGTAGTCATATTCTCCGATCTCTTTCTTTTTAGGCTACACTTTTGTATCTTACTAAAGAAAATTTTACCTTCCCAAGGTTCATGAAGATATTTGTCTATTTTATCTTGCAAAGCGTTTTTGTTTTTCACTTTGGCTTTACAATCCACCTTTTCTCTCTTTGTATAAGTTAATAATCAGGTTCAGCTGAATTTCATACAGCCATCCAAAGGAGAGAAGTAAGCAACGATTGCCAAGACCTGAGGCCAACCCACAAGGAAGAAGCTACAAGAATAACAACCTGGATTTACTCTTCTCTCTCCCTCTGGTCACATGTCAGGGCTCCCACCAGGTGAGATAAAAAATGATACACTTGATCTCAGCCTCTCTGGGCAGAGGGCAAGGTGGAAACTGGAGTGTAGATCTGAATGGACAAACCAAAGGTATTTGAAACATCAGGACAACTGTATTCTATTAAAGCCAGTCATACATATTCCTCGAGATGGATCAGATTGGCAAAATAAAGCAGAGCATTGCGTAATTAGGCAACACATCACCTGCTAAAAAACAGACCATTAAATTATTAAAGTCTTGATAAATAAAATAAAGAATGAATTGCCTAAATATATATTAAGCTATAACGTAATGAGATACCTCTACTGGAATCAGAATGTCATCCATTTGTTTTGGGGTTTTGCTTACAGGAAAAAAAATCTTAATTTCTTCCCCATCATTTTATCCCTATCACCAAACATAACGCTAATAGAAATTGCAATTGTATCTATAACACATTCGGATAACAGCTTTACAATTTGTTTTTCCTCAGAGTTAATAATGTTAGTTCTTCAATAGAATCAAGAAAAAAAAAAATCATAGGGCAGAGAAAATAGAAATCTTAAAAGAGATGCGTTGTGATTTTACCCACAGAACTCACAAGCCAAAGGGAGTAAAAATACAAGTCTGTGCATTAAAATTACAATAGACACAACAGAGAAAAATCCCTCCAAGCTTTCCCCAGTGAATCCCCAGACTCCCCCAAACCCCTTCTGCTCAAGTGGAAGTTCTGGGGTCTCAAACCGTGGTTGTCAAAGTCTGATGTTTGCTCCACAGGCTGGTGCAGCATCTCCTGACTGTGCCCACCCTTCAAGGTAAAGACTCCGTGATGCCCTGTGATTTCCCTGAAGCCTTGTTTCCCCGAGTACCCCAGCTCCTATTCAGGCCCCAGGGCTGCCAGGAACATCTGGCACTTGGAGGACTGGTCCGTGGGACACAACCGACACAGTCCAGTGTTGGGGAATGGGCCGGTAACAAAGGGGCATTCCCCCACCTCACCTTTAACATCTGCAGGCCCCCCCCGGCCTGCCCCATGTCCTGCCTGTACCCCAGCAGGACCACGACCCCTGGAGAGGCCCTACGGGAAGTACCTTTCTGTTTGTGGGGCAACGCTGCTGCGCATCCTTCTGTCCACAGCCCCGATCCTTTGTCCCTCGGGTTCTCTGTCACTGATTTTCCCCTATTTTCTCTCTGCTTATTCTTGTATTCTAAATATTCTTATTTTCATAACCGAGGCATAATATGAGGCAGAGGAAAACTCTAAAGGTTTGTTCTGTTTATATTTTATGTTATTTCTATGTTTTATTCTAGGTAGTTGCCTTACCTGTTTCTTCTGCACCTGGGCTCTGCTTGCCCCAGACCCGCCTGCTCCTCCTGCAGGAGCTCCCAGTGTGGCCAGATCTGCACAGATTTTCCACCTGCAGAGAGCAGGCTTTGACTTCCTGGGTTTCTAATTAAGACAAAATAAAGCACTAAAACAAACAAGTGAAAGTGAAAACAAGGGAAGCTTCCTTTTCTCTCTTACATCAATGACCCAACACTGACCCAACTAAGAGGATGGGAGCAGAAGCTGGTAACGCGGGAGGGTCGCTGCATTACACGGCAGCTCCAGTGGCAGTCACGTGGTCAGGACCATGCGGCTCTCCCCATCTAAGGGGAGCTGGGCAGAGAAGCCCACCGTAGAGGACTCTTCATTTTGGTAGCCAGAATTTATAATACAGTTTGGTCAACTGCAGTTCTCCCCTGCAGAACCACCCCCTACATGCACACCAAAAGCGAGGGAACATTTTGCTTTTAGGTCTTTTTTTAATATAGCTGAAATGGAAATGAATTTTTGAACACAAGAGAGAAAGTCTGAAGGTGCTACTTCCAGGTTTATTTCAAAAGAGTCAATTTCAGAAGGGGAAAACAAATGAGCTTTTGCTTATTAAACTACTTTGTAAAGTTAAACAAGCTTGTTGGGGCAATACAGACACCCACTACTTCCCAAGCTCACTAGTCAGTATACCCAGCATAAATGAGGCTCCCCGCTCACAGGCATCAGGGAAAACAATGCATCTGGAAGCCACAGTGCGACTTCTGATCGCTCTGCTAAAACCTTAGAAAGCACTCAGTCTCAATTCAGAGCAAGACATTAGAATATGCAGCCTGAAGTAAAGTATTTGTTCCCAAGTAGCCCCCTCAAAAATTTATAACTTATTCAAACAGGCAAGTACCCAATCTACCCAGAACTCTTGATGATGTACTTTTATCTGGCTCATGGCAACATGCTGTGCACTCAACTTTAATTGTGAAAACACTATAAAATCTGGAAATCTTTCCAGCTACAGGCACTCTTCACTGCCTGGGAGGGTGTGCATGTGGAGATAAGAGAACTTTCTGTTTTCTGTGTCTAGATCAGACCATCTGCTCTTCACAATCAAAACTTCTCTACAACCCCTTGTGCTTCCCAAGCCTGGCATGATTTGGCCTCATTCTCCATTCTCCTTCCTTATTAAAAATGAAGACAGGTCTGCTGACCTATGAATAGAAGGACAAGTGTTAACACCAAGCTTACAAAATGCAGTTCTGCATCAGCTTCATAAGCAGAATAAAGCAACAAATATATATACTCATATCAAATCATATATTTGTCCCTAGACAAGCCTAAGATGGTACCTTCATGGGCCAGGAAATAGGAAGATGGGCAGGATCTGCTCAGAACTCTCTGGGTTATATCTCTCTGCTGCCACCTCAAGACAAACCTTGGCAGTGGCCCATATGGTACTGGAGAGGGGAAGTGGCATCCTGCAGGCTTGTAGGAGTCTCGGGTCGGTAGGTTTGTGGACCATCCCTCTGCATTCTGTTGAACAATAACATGGTCAGCTGCGATCAGTCATGATCAGAAATAACAGGCAGGTGAGATTCAAAAAATAAAGACACATCCTGAAAAAGGACTTAAACTTTTTAGCCACAGTGTGATGCAGATAGAAACAAAACATCATTTGTTAACAAACAAGATGAAAGACACAATTCAGGATCCAGGGTGTGTATTCCTTTCTTCTCTTGGAAGAACAGCATTGACATGAAGTGTCACCTTTCTATCAACCATTAATAGATTGGGACCAAATTCAAAAGAGATTATGAAATTAGATACAAAAGTGGGCAGACTTACTTCCTGTTAAGATAATACTTTTACAAAAATACAGTAGGAAAAAGCTCCATGTCACAAGTGCAAGCAGACAAAGTAAGACTGTAATATGTACCATGATTCGGAAGATGGTGAAATGTTCTGTCCTAGTTACACTTGTGAACTCAATGTTATCTGAGTAGTACATAAAGAAGACTGGTTTTCAAACCAATACTAACTCAATAAGTGCATGTCCAAGAGTTCTTTAAGGACTACATATTAAAGCCATGCCCAAACTTGGAGAGAAGAGACATCTTATCCAATGTCTAGATTCTTTCACTTGACTCTCAATTAATAATATGGGGGGGGGGAGAAGGGGAGTAAACCTCACAGGCTGATCCTTTTACCTACTGAATAATTAGCTATTCAAATGGAATCTGAATGATCTAAGTATTCATATTCAATGAAAAATTAACCAGTCCATCTAGGAAAGAAATGGAAAATTTTATTTCAGCCAAATTTGAGGATTATAACCCAGGAAGAACATATCAGAAAGCTCTGAAAATTGTTCGGCCCAATTAGAAGTCAAGTCACAGTTATATAAGCTTTTTGAGACAAAGGGCTGTACATTAAATGGCGTATTGTTGACAACTTACACAGTCTAGATCTAAGCATCATCGTGGCTGCTTACAAGATCCAAAGGAGTGTTATTTTTTAAGGAGTTGCCTTGTTGATGCTGGGATGATGTTGTTCTTTACGGTTGAGCAGGTATTTCTGCCAGTGGGGGAGGTTTGGTCAATGCCTAATACAGATACACAATGCACAGTGGGCGGAGAGAAGAGGCGAAAGGGCAGAGAAAATTTTTGTTTAAATTTTTCTTGTCTTGTCATAAAACATGAGTTTTATTTCACAATATAAAGATCTTGAAAATATTTGTATATATGATGGTGTATAAAAATAAGACAAAAGCACAAAAGTAGGATAGAGTTATCTCAAAATCTAGAAGGAAGAATCATCTGCCAATGACTGTGTTAACATTAAAAGCCTAACCCACTTGGTTTTGAGTGAAATAGGTAAGATACAAGTCATGATTTTAAGTCCTGGATAATAGATTTTATTAAATGTGCACTCAGTCTGGCCAGTAGTTCTGGTACTTACAAATTGGCCAGATAGTGTCCAATTGCATGATCTTGTTTGAAAGCTCCTACAATTGGATATGTCGGCACATCAGCTCTAATTGTTGTAAACCCACAGCAAGATGCAGTTTTCACCACTGAAAAGGATAACAGATCTCTTATCCAGGTCTTTCTGGACTAAATTTCGAGATTATCTTTCATATCAGTCATCTTGTTTGTCTGTAGAAAACTGTTTATCGAGTGGCTGAGAATTAGAGAAGGTGTTACATGAAGAGAAGAGGAAGTGGGGTGAGCTTTAGTGAACTTCTAAACAGGGAAAGCCACAACACGATTGCAGCTGATGTAGCCTCCCAAGGTCCTGCTGTTTCTGACAAAACACTGGTTATATTTATCGGTTCCCTTTGTCAACTGAAAAACATGCGCAACCTAAAAGTTGAGAATTATGGTTTTCTTTTGGCAGACTTACTGAGGACTACAGCCAGAGACACAGCTTCTCAGTGCTGAGGACCTGCTCCAAAGAGGTAAACAGAGGAGCCAGGAGATATAGGGAGTTTTTGCTGGAAGAAAATATAGTCAAACATCAAAAGATTACTGCTAATCACAAAACAGACACCTCAAGCTAAAGACTTCTGTGCTTTCTATATATGGTAAGATGCAAGAGTCGGGCCTCATTGAAATTATTCCTTAGATATGCATCTTAACTAACAAGAACGGGTGTCCTATTTTTCTCCATCCTGAATTCCCCTCAAGGTGCACCCTTCAGAGTGGCTTCTGTCTTTAAGGCTGCAACATCCTTTGTTTACTGAAATGGCAGGTGACATTCTTTGTCCAAACCTTAGAACACTGAAAAATATGTCTACAGATGGAAAGATTGGAAATAGACTGACCATTTGAAGCAACATAAAATATGAGTGTTTGGAAATTAATAAAAATCAAAAATACTTAAAGAAATGAATTGGGAGTTAAAATCTAATGCCTAGCATGTTTACATCAACATCCCTTTTTTGCCTCCTAAAAATAACTTGCATGTGATTTAGGGCAAGTGATTAGCTTCCCTTGTAGTTAGAGTTTAAGTTCTCTCAGATGAATATCTAGAAGTCTGTGGTATTTGGGGGCACATGATGAAATAATAGTTTCTTTGGATGTAGACGTTTTAGGTCATCGATCAGAGTTGAAATTTTCAGTGAGGTAGACATTATTCATTTCCATCAAAATCCTTCTTTTTTTCCTGAAAATTGTCTTCTTTGCTTTAGGATATCAAAGTGCTGCATTAAATATATGCACATATTCAGAGGTTCTTGCCACTAGTTGAGGTTGTGTGATGTAAGTTATGGTCAATTATATAGACACAGACTCCGACAGCATGGACTGTCAGTACCTTTCTTTCCCTTTCTGCCTTCTAATGTCTAGAACAGAGACACATACCTGAAGGCAGTCAGCGTCCTCCTGAGTCCAGAAGAAGAAAAGCCATACACATATCTTGGCAGAGCAGGGAAACAGGACATGTCTGGGACCTTGATGACATCATTGGTCCTCTGTCTTCACTCCTAACACAGTGACTTCTGGCAGCTGGAGATGATCCACCTTTGTATTCAGCCTTCATTAGTCAGATATTTGTTTTGTTTTGCTTTGACGTTTGCTTTGTTTTTGCAGGTGGGCTCATTCCTAAATGATGCACTTGGTTGTATAGTAATCCCCTTACTGTATATTAATAGTTAAATCACAATTAAATTATGGAGGATTTGTAAGCAGCTCTTGACAGGAAACCGCCCTCAACAGGAAACCCCTTTTCCTGTCACTTTAGCAAAGCTATATTGTAACTAACCTTAAACCAGGCACCCCCGTGCTCTACTCATCGTTGGCCCTAGCACACCTTTCACATCTTTTAATCACACAATATGTTGCCTAACTTGTCGGTTCTCTCCATAGATCAAAGAAGTAGAAATGAAGAAGAAGTAATTACAGATGATCAGAACGCTTCCTTAGCTTCCCCTTCAGTATCCTTCTGAAAAGACTGCATGACCAAACTGTGTGAACAAGATAACATCTAGAGGAAAATCCCGAGGAGGTGACATGCCTGCACAGGGGGGAGGATGGTGAGGACTCTGACACCCTAGTGCAACGCTGAACCGAGATTACTACTCTGTTTCCCTTTAAAAAAATTTGTGGCAGAGCAGAATATTGGGAGGTGGTTTTGGAGGACCCTACGTCCCCCATCTCCCCAGATTGCCAGAATTCTGATTAAAGGCACCTTTTTCTTCTACCATTTGTGAGTATATAATTGATTTTATAAGCGGCAAGCAGCAGGACTTGATTCATTTGGTAGCAGATTGCCTCAGAGATAGCGATTGCTTTGAGGCTTCGTGATATATTGAGGCTAAATGGGGATACATGATACAAGCTTGAGGTTTTTATCAAAAATATTTTTGAACCTCAGAACAGTAGTCACTTGTGGGTCATCTTACATAAGTTATTTTAGCTCTCTGAGCTTAGTTTTCTCATCCATAATATTTGAATATTAATAACTGTCATATGAATTTATATTAATAACTGATTATAAAGGACTTCACAAAGTGCATGGACCAAGAGAGGTGTCCAAAGACTATGGGTTCTCTTGTCTTTCCCATCACAATTAGTTCATTATAATCTATCACAAAAATTGTCAAACAAGCCATTGAGAATCTTTTATACCATGAGAACTCAGGAAAAAATTTTAAAGTCAGCAATATTCAATTTCTGATTGATAATACATGCTGTACTCACAAAGTGTATTCATATGTAGATGCTTGTATGCACACGTATACCTGCACACACACCTGTTGTTCATACATAATTTTTTTTTTTTTTTTGCGGTACGCGGGCCTCTCACTGTTGTGGCCTCTCCCGTTGCGGAGCACAGGCTCCGGACGCGCAGGCTCAGCGGCCATGGCTCACGGGCCCAGCCGCTCCGCAGCATGTGGGATCTTCCCGGACCGGGGCACGAACCTGTGTCCCCTGCATCGGCAGGCGGACTCTCAACCACTGCGCCACCAGGGAGGCCCCATACATAATTTTTATGTACAAGGTTGGCAAGGACACAAAGTAGAACAGAGGCAGCTTCAGCTGTGCTTTCAATAGCAGTTTCCTGAATAGTTTAAAGGGCAATATTTTGAAAAAAATTAAGACGGTTGCACATTTTGGAGCTCACACTGTATAAACCTTTGAACGGCTTTCCTTCAGCATTGGTTTGTTAAATCAGTGGACAGTAAGCATGTCACAGCTGTCATTAGCATTTCATCCTAGGCTGTGCTGTCAAATCTCAGATGGTTCATTCCAAAGGAGCTCTACACAACTCCCCATGCATCCTCACATGAACAATCCATTAAACTATTCTTCATTCACCATAATTACTTAATTACTTTCCATACACTTCCATTTCCAATACATAGGCAAAAAATGATATATTTCACACCTTCCTTTTCCATTCTGTTTTATCTAGTTTTTCTCTGTATTGTGATTGTAATTAGCATTACTATTACTACTGGTTCAATCACATATTGCTGTATATTAATGTAAAAGATTTTGTTCAGTGGCTAATTATGAAATCACTATAACATTAAAACGTTGGTTTTACTATGGTTATTTTTAGTAAAACTTTCTATTACACTAATCGATAGCCACAATTAGTTACTATATAGTCCTTCAACAGGATGACATTTTAGAATGTTAATTTTCTCAGGATGACAAGTGTCTTGGCAAAGATCTCACAAGTAGATGGTAAGAGAATTAAGACAAAAAACCTTGGCTTCCACTTTCTTAATCTTACAACCTTTAGAAGAAACATGGAATTTGGAAAATAATCTACATTTGGAATCCATTTTTCAGTACCAAAATATATGATTTTTTATTGATTTAGTCAACCCAATGTTTAAACTAATCTTATATATTTAGACTCTACCAAAAAATGAGGAATTGAATTGAAAGACTTCTTAACATAAGAAAATGTTGAAACGCACAAACTTTAATGAAGCTTGCCTTAATTAAGAAATCAAACCTCCCCTTGTGTTCTATTTATTTAGTAAGTCATGAAAAACAACAAGTATCTGTATCCTTAAAGAAAAGACCCAGAGGGAAACTCAACAAAGAAAAAAACAGAAACAAGATTTCTGTCAAAATGGTCTCCAGGGTCAGACATACTCTCTCTCCAACCTAGAAGAGAATCAGCTCCAGACAGCGAACTGCATCAGATGGTGTCTCAGAAGATCTGAAGCCGCCAATTTACAAAAGATTCCCAGAAGCCCTTGAACATTCCAGAGCGACTGGTACAAATCAGCAACACTTATTCCATCCCAAACTTTAAACTGTGCTGTTTTCCTGACAGACTTTTCCCAAATCGTCCCAACCACCAAATGAAAACTCAACTCTGCCACAGCATTTGATTTAATGAAATTATTTTATCCATTGTGGGTTAGAAGGATGTATCATAGGGAAAGAGTAGCTCCTACCTGGAGCGTTTATTTATGAGACTTAGAAGGAATGTAAGTAAATCACCTGACTCATATTTGATGCTCAGTATCTCATAGTCACATTTCCAGATGGTGTTGAATTCAAGAGCGTGAGCGACATTCACTCTATTTTGTCGTACGTTTACAGTGACTGAGGTAGACAGTGGAAATGACCACTCAGCTCTTTATGGCAAAGACATGGTTATTTAGGTTCAATGTGAGCCAGGGGTGGGAATTTTTGTTTGTTCATAGTTGTAGCCCCAAGTCCAAGATCAGTTTCTGACATATACTAGGTTTTCAATAAATATTTGATGAGTCAATGACATTCGTTCCCTCTCTTCCTAGAGGAATGCCATTTTATAATGCTTCAAATCTCCCTATTTAGATATTAATATATAAGAAAGCTATACCTCTGTTCCTAGCCCTGACATTTATCTTACTTGGCAACAGGAAACCCACTTTGTAGCAAACACATTTGCTCTTTCCAACATAAATTAGGCTTTTTATCAGATGAGGTAAAACATGATTTAAAGATCTGGAACAATAGCTGGATGGTTATATTTTCCTTCTGGAGCATATTATTGTGAATGATTTCCTCTATCAGTCACCATTTCAAATAGTAGATGAAAGAAGCAATTCCTGGAAGTATATAAAGGGCACAATAAAGTGAATCACCACCAAGCTTAAAAGCATTTTTGAAGACAGAAATTAAAATGAAGTGTAGATCCCTCACCAGAAGCAGATAATGGTTTAGGGATATGTGCATTTCATAGTTTTTAACTAAATCAAATTCACATATTATGTGTGACACAGTCTGCTTATCTCTGTCATTAATATCAAAACAACAATACAACATTGTCAAATGACTGAATAAACTAGTGAATTGAGCAAAGGGGGAGAAAGTTTTAAAGGCCAGTCTCTTCTCTCTAAGATATTTGTTATGTAACTTCCCTATGCCACTGACTCTGGTATTACTATTTGGAAGATGAAGTCCATGTTATAGAATGAGAGGGTACAAGACTCCTTTAATCAGTTAATTTCCAAAGAAGCTAAGTGGTTTTTTTGTTTGTTTGTTTTTTGTTTTGTTTTAAGGCAGGGATATAATCTGACTCTCAATTTCTGATACTAAATTCTTCTGTCCTACTTGGTTGGATTCTGTCACTCACTTCCACCCCCTCTATTTGCAAAACAAACCCTGTCCTTGATAAGCTCTGAACACCAGTTCAGCAGACAGAAAGTGGAACCATCCAACCATGCTGACAGACACAGAGCACAGAGGGCGCTGATGCACCATGGGCCCTGGGGATAATCAATGACTGTAGTGGGCTAAGGACCCTGGCCAACGTCCAGATGTCCTGGGGGATGGCCACTCCCTTGTAGATGATTCTCTTTCTCTTTCCTGGGCCGTTCAGTGATGACCGTGCAAGACCAGGGAACAAGGCAGAGCTTGTATGTAGACACTAGGCCATTGTGGTTGCTAAGAGCAGGTCAGTTTCATCTTTCATGAGCCCTATTGGTGAGGGGCTGCTCAGGACCTTCACCTTCTGTGTAGAAAGTCCAGTGATGAAACCTGATGTTAGCCTCAAAATTAAATATCGGGCCATGCAGGAAAGGCCTTCCTTATATTCTCAGACTATCTGTGTTGAAGGACAGGTTATCTTTACTTTTCTCTTCTTTTCTTTTTTCTGTCTTTTTTGTTGTTGTTTTCAATTTTGTCTGCCTGTTTTTATATCACACTATAATGGACTGATAATTTGTGAAATACAAGAAAAATGAATTACTATTCATGTTTTTGCAGATGACATATTGCAAAGTTGCTAAGAAAGTAGATCTTAGTTGTCATTACAAGAAAAAAATTGTAAATACGTGTGGCTATGGGTGGTGACTAGATTTACTATGGTGATAATTTCACAATATATACAAACAGTTGAATCATTATGTTGTACATCTGAAACTAATATAATGTTATACATCAATTGTACCTCAATTTTTAAAAATTTAAATAAAAAAAAAAGAAAAAATGAATTACTAGTATAATATAATGAGCATTTTTTTAACCTAAGGACATACATGCAAAAAATGTCTCAATAGTTTTATGACTTCATTCAACAAAAATAAATTTACCTTTTATTAAATATAATTCAACCAAATATGATATAGGGAAATAAAATAATTACAAAAAGTACACATCTGATTCCTTGAAAATATGCTTAAAAGTAATCACTAGCTTCCTATCACTGTTCAACTGTAACTAAACAAAATATACAGTTAAAGATTTGACTTCCCGGGGCTCCCCTGGTGGCGCAGTGATTGAGAGTCCACCTGCTGATGCAGGGGACATGGGGTAATGCCCCGGTCCAGGAAGATCCCACATGCCGTGGAGCGATTAGGCCCGTGAACCATGGCTGCTGAGCCTGTGCATCCGGAGCCTGTGCTCCGCAATGGGAGAGGCCACAACAGTGAGAGGCCCGCACACCACAAAAAAAAAAAAAAAAAAAAAAAATTGACTTCCCATATTAATGTATGTACATGAAGTTTTAATAAACACTAAAATATCAATATTTGAAGTATTTTAATGTGACCAATGAACTTCTTGTTTGTTAAGGAATTGACAACTATTAACACAGGTAATAAATCCCTAAGTTGTTTATATTTTATTTGAACAAAAATTTTAGTACAGAAACTAGTCTTTCAGAAGTATGTTGATAAGAATAATTTAAAAAATGAAATTTAAAGCTATTTTTGAAAGCCCAGGACTTTGACTTTTATAAAAATGAAACATGGGATGCTTCAAAAGGAAACAAAGATATTTCCATAATTATTTTAAACACATTAGTAGCTAGTTCAAGCAAATTATCATGTAAATTGCAGTTAAATTTAAATGATTTTTCAACAGAAGAGGTGGATTCTGTATCATGGAAAGATCATTTAAATTCAACTATCATTTTTAATTTATAAGTTAACTAGAAAATTATAATTTCCTTTTGATAGATCTTCTTTTGATGGAAAACAATTTTCAAAATATTTTATCAACTTCATAAAGTGTCTATTGATAATTTTTCAGAGATATGCACCATCAAGGTCATCCTTTAGTTGATCTAAAATTGTTTAATTACCAGGAGGATCTTCAAGAGGGCAGATGAGTCAGACATGGAGATCACCTTCTTCCCCACAAATACATTGAAAATACATCTATATGTCGAACAAAACCTACAGAACACCTACTAAACGCTAGCCTAAGACCCCAGACTTCCCAAAACTGTGACTGGCAGGATCTTGGTGCTCCGGCCGGGTGTCAGGCCTGAGCCTCTGAGGTGGGACAGCCGAGTTCAGGACATTAGACCACAAGAGACCTCCCAGCCCCACATATCTATTGGCGAGTGCTCTCCCAGAGATCTCCTTCTCAATGCTAAGACCTAGCTCCACTCAAGGACCAACAAGATACAGTGCTGGACACCATATGCCAAACAACTAGTGAGATAGGAACACAACCACAGCTATTAGCAAAGAGGCTGTCAAAAATCATAATAAGGTCACAGACAAGCCAAATCACAGCACCAGATGCGCTCCTGCCCACCAGAAAGAAAAGATCCAGCCTCATCCACCAGAACACAGGCACCAGTCTCCTCCACCAGAAACCCTACACAACTCACTGAACCAACCTTACCCACTAGGGGCAGACACCAAAAAACAATGGGAACTATGAACCTGCAGCCTGCAGAAAGGAGACCCCAAACACAGTAAGATAAGCAAAATGAGAAAACAGAGAAATATGCAGCAGATGAAGGAGCAAGGTAAAAACTCACCAGACCTAACAAATGAAGAGGAAATAGGCAGTCTACCTGAAAAAGAATTCAGAGTCATGATAGTAAAGATGATCCAAAATCCTGGAAATAGAATGGAGAAAATACAAAAATGGTTTAACAAGGACCTAGAAGAACAAAAGAGCAAACAAACAATGATGAACAGCACAATAAATGAAATTTAAAATTCTCTTGAAGGAATCAATAGCAGAATAACTGAGGCAGAAGAATGGTTAAGTGACCTGGAAGATAAAATAATGGAAATCACTACCACAGAGCAGAATAAAGAAAAAAGAATAAAAAGAATTGAGGACAGTCTCAGAGACCTCTGGGACAACATTAAATGAACCAATATTCAAGTTTTAGGGGTCCCAGAAGAAGAGAAAAAGAAAGGGTCTGAGAATATATTTGAAGAGATTATAGTTGAAAACTTCCCTAACATGGGAAAGGAAATAATCAAGTCCAGGAAGCACAGAAAGTCCCATATAGGATAAATCCAAGGGGAAACATGCCAAGACACATATTAGTCAAACTATAAAAAAATAAATATAAAGAAAAAATATTAAAAGCACCAAGGTAGGGAGCTTCAAAATGTCTGAAGAGTAAGACGTGGAGCTAAACTTACTCCCAACAAATACATCAGAAATACATCTATATGTGGAACAACTCCTACAGAACACCTACTGAACACTGGCAGAAGACCTCAGTCCTCCCAAAAAGCAAGAAACTCCTCAAGTACCTGGGTAGGGAAAAAGAAAAAAGAAAAAAACAGAGACAAAAGAATAGGGCCAGGACCTGCACCAGTGGGAGGGACCTGTGAAGGAGGAAAGGTTTCCACACAATAGGAAGCCCCTTCATGGGCAGAGAATGTGGGTGGCAGAGGCGGGGAGCTTCAGAGCCATGGAGGAGAGTCCAGCCACAGAGGTGCAGAGGGCAAAGCAGAGAGATTCCTGCACAGAAGATTGGTGCCGACCAAAACTCACCAGCCCGAGACGCTTGTCTGCTCACCCGCCCGTACAGGAGGTTGCTGGGAGCTGAGACTCGGGCTTCGGAGCTTAGATCCCAGGGAAGGGACTGGGGTTGGAGGCATAAACACAGCCTGAAGGGGTTAGTGTGCCACAGCTAGCCAAGACAGAGTCCGGGAAAAAGTATGGAGTTGCCAAAGGGGCAAGAGAATTTTTCTTGCTTTTCTGTTTTCTGGTGCATGAGGAGAGGGGATTAAGAGCACCATTTAAATGAGCTCAAGAGGCGAGCGAGCTGCAGCTATCAGCACGGACCCCAGAAACGGGCATGAGATGCTAAGGTTTCTGCTGCAGCCACCAAGAAGCATGTGTGCAAGCACAGGTCACTATCCACACTTCCCCTCCCAGGAGACTGTGCAACCCGCCATTGCCAGGGTCCCGTGATCCAGGGACAGGGTCTCAGGGAGAACACACAGTGCACCTCAGGCTGGTGCAATGTCACGCTGGTCTCTGCTGCCACAGGCTCACCCCACATTCTGTACCCCTCCTCCCGCTGGCCTGAGTGAGCCATAGCCCCCAAATCTGCTGCTCCTTTAACCCTGTCCTCTCTGGCGAAGAACAGACGCCCTCAGGCAACCTACACGCAGAGGCAGGGCAAAATCCAAAGCTGAAACACAGGAGCTGTGCGAACAAAGAAGAGAAAGGGAAATTTCTCCCAACAGCCTCAGGAGCAGTGGATTAAATCTCCACAATCAACTTGATGTATGCTGCATCTGTGGAATAACTGAATAGACAAAGAATCATCCCAAATTGAGGAGGTGGACTTTGGGAGTAACGATATATATATATTTTTTCCTTTTTCTCTTTTTGTGAGTGTGTATGTGTATGCTTCTGTGTGTGATTTTGTCTGTATAGCTTGGCTTTTACCATTTGTCCAAGGGCTCTGACTGCCTGTTTATTTTTTTAATTTATTTTATTTTTATTAGTATAGTTTTTAGCACTTGATAACATTGGTGGATTTGTTTTTAGGTTTGGTTGTTCTCTTCTTTCTTTTTCTTATTACTTTAAAAACATTTTTTAATAATTATTTTTTATTTTAATAACTTAAAAAATTATCTTTTTCTTTCTTTCTTTCTTTCTTTTCTCGCTTTTACTCTGAGCTGTGTGGATAACAGGCTCTTGGCACTCCAGCCAGGCATCATGGCTGTGCCTCTGAAGTGGGAGAACCAAGTTCAGGGCACTGGTCCACAAGAGACCTCTCAGATCCACCTAATATCAGATGGCAAAAATCTCCCAGAAATCTGAATCTCAACACCAACACCAACCTCCACTGAACAACCAGCAAGCTACAGTGCTTGACACCCTATGCCACGCAACTAGCAAGACAGGAACACAGAGAGGCTGCCTAAAATCATAATAAGGCCACAGACATCCCAAAACACACAAGAAGACATGCACCTGCCCACCAGAAAGACAAGATCCAGCCTCATCCACCAGAACACAAGCACTGGTCCCCTCCAACAGGAAGTCTACAAAACCCACTGAAACAACGTTAACCACTGGGGGCAGACATCAAAAGCAATGGGAACTATGAACCTGCAGCCTGTGAAAAGGAGACCCCAAATACAGCAAATTAATAAAAATTAGAAGACAGAGAAACAAAAAGCAGATAAAGGAGTAAGGTAAAAACCCACCATATCTAACAAATGAAGAGGAAATAGGCAGTCTACCTGAAAAAGAATTCAGAATAATGATAGTAAAAATGATCTACAATATTGGAAATTGAATGCAGAAAATACAAGAAACGTTAAATAAGGACCTAGAAGAACTAAACAGCAAACTACAGTGATGAACAACACAATAAATGAAATTAAAAATACTCTAGAAGGGGGCTTCCCTGGTGGCGCAGTGGTTGAGAGTCCACTTGCCAATGCAGGGGACGTGGTTTCGTGCCCCAGTCCGGGAGGATCCCACATGCTGTGGAGTGGCTGGGCCCGTGAGCCATGGTTGCTGAGCCTGCGTGTCCAGAGGCTGTGCTCCACAATGGGAGAGGACACAACAGTGAGAGGCCCGCGTACAGCAAAAAACAAACAAACAAAACAAACAAACAAACAAAAAACTCTAGAAGGGATCAATAGCAGAATAACAGAGGCAGAAGAATGGATAAGTGACCTGGAAGATAAAGTAGTGGAAATAACTACCACAGAGAAGAATAAAGAAAAAAGAATGAAAAGAACTGAAGACAGTCTCAGAGATGTCTGGGAAAACATTAAATGCACCAACATTTCAATTATAGGGGTCCAATAAGAAGAAGAGAAAAAGAAAGGGACTGAGAAAATATTTGAAGAGATTATAGTTGAAAACTTCCCTAATATGAGAAAGGAAAGAGTTAATCAAATCCAGGAAGCACAGAGAGTTCCATATAGGATAAATCTAAGGAGAAACACGCCAAAACACATATTAATCAAACTATCAAAAATTAAATACAAAGAAAACATATTAAAGCAGCAAGGGAAACACAACAAATAACATAAAAGGGAATCCCCATAAAGTTAACAGCTGAACTTTCAGCAGAAAATCTGTAAGCCAGAAGGGAGTGGGAGGACATATTTAAAGTGATGAAGGGGAAAAACCTACAAACAAGATTTACTCTACCCAGCAAGGTTCTCATTCAGATTTGATGGAGAAAGTAAGACCTTTACAGACAAGCAAAAGCTAAGAGAATTCAGCACCACCAAACCAGCTTTACAACAAATGCTAAAGGAATTTCTCTAACCAGGAAACACAAGAGAAGGAAAAAATCTACAATAACAAACGCAAAACAATTAAGAAAATGTTAATAGGAACATACATATCGATAATTATGTTAAATGTAAATGGATTAAATGCTCCAACCAAAAGACATAGACTGGCTGAATGGATATGAAAACAAGACCCGTATATATGCTGTCTACAAAAGATTCACTTCAGACCTAGGGACACATACAGACTGAAAGTGAGGGGATGGAAAAACATATTCCATTCAAATGGAAATCAAAAGAATGCTGGAGTAGCAATACTCATATCAGACAAAATAGACTTTAAATCAAAGACTATTACAAGAGACAAAGAAGGACACTACATAGTGATGAAGGGATCAGTTCAAGAAGAAGATATAACAATTGTAAATATTTAGGCACCCAACATAGGAGCACCCTGATACATAAGGCAAATACTAAAAGCCATAAAAGT
This sequence comes from Mesoplodon bidens, assembly GCF_964165515.1. Classification (NCBI taxonomy): domain Eukaryota; kingdom Metazoa; phylum Chordata; class Mammalia; order Artiodactyla; family Ziphiidae; genus Mesoplodon; species Mesoplodon bidens. The sequence continues at coordinate 1,153,805 of NC_138166.1, read as the reverse complement.
GGAAATCGACAGTAATACAACCATAATAAGGGATTTTAACACTCCAGTTTCACCAATGGAAAGATCGTCAAAAATGAAAATAAATAAGGAAACACAAGCCTTAAATGATACATTAAACAGGACGGGCTTAACTGGTATTTACAGGACATTCCATCAAGAAACAACAGAATACACTTTCTTCTCAAGGGCTCATGGAATATTCTCCAGGATAGATCATATCTTGGGTCACAATTCAAGACTTGGTGAATTTAATAAAATTCAAATCCTATCAAGTATCTTTTCTGACCACAAAACTATGAGACTAGATATCAATTACAGGAAAAAATATGTAAAAAATTAAAACACCTGGAGGCTAAACAATACACTACATAATAACCAAGAGATCAGTGATGAAATCTAAGAGGAAATTAAAAAATACCTAGAAGCCAATGACAATGAAAACACGATGGCTCAAAATATATGGGATGCAGCAAAACGAGTTCTAAGAGGGAAGTTTATAGCAATACAATCCTACCTTAAGTAACAAGAAAAATCTCAAAGAAACAACCTAACCTTACAGCTAAAACAATTAGAGAAAGAAGAACAAAAAACCCTCAAAGTTAGCAGAAGGAAAGAAATCATAAAGATCAGATTGGAAATAAATGAAAAAGAAATTAAGGAAATGATAGAAAAGATCAATAAAACTAAAAGCTGGTTCTTTGAGAAGATAAACAAAATTGATAAACCATTAGCCAGACTCATCAAGAGAAAAAGGGAGAAGACTCAAATCAATAGAATTAGAAATGAGAAAAGGAGAAGTAACAAGTGACACTGCAGAAATACAAAGGATCATGAGAGATTACTGCAAGCAACTCTATGCCAATAAAATGGACAACCTGGAAGAAATGGACAAATTCTTAGAAATTCACAATTTTCCGAGATTGAACCAGAAGAAATAGAAAACATGAACAGACCAATCACAAGCTCTGAAATTGAAACTTTGATTAAAAATCTTCCAACAAACAGAAACCCAGGACCAGAGGGCTTCACAGGCGAATTCTATCAAACATTTATAGAAGAGCTACCACCTATTCTTCTCAAACTCTTCCAAAATATAGCAGAGGGAGGAACACTCCCAAACTCATTCTACAAGGCCACCATCACCCTGATACCAAAACCAGGCAAATATGTCACAGAGAAAGAAAACTACAGACCAATAGCACTGATGAAAATAGATGCAAAAATCCTCAACAAAATACGAGCAAACAGAATTCAACAGCACATTAAAAGGATGATACACCATGATCAAGTGGGGTTTACCCCAGGAATGCAAGGATTCTTCAATATACGCAAATCAATCAACGTGATACACCATATTAACAAACTGAAGGATAGAAATCATACTATCAACTCAATAGATGCAGAAAACGCTTTAGGCAAAATTTAACATCCATTTATGATAAAAACCCCAAAAAAAGTAGGCATAGAGAGAACTTACCTCAGTATAATGAAGGCCATATATGACAACCCCACTGCCAACATCATTCTCAGTGGTGAAATACTGAAACCATTTCCACTAAGATCAAGAACAACACAAAGTTGCCCTCTCTCACCACTTTTACTCAACATAGTTTTGGAAGTTTTAGCCACAGCAATCAGAGAAGAAAAAGAAATAAAAGCAATCCAAATCAGACAAGAAGAAGTAAAACTGTCACGGTTTGCAGATGACATGATACCACACATAGAGAATCCTAAAAATACTACCAAAAGCTACTAGAGCTAATCAATGAATTTGGTAATGTACCAGGATGCAAAATTAATGCACAGAAATCTCTTGCATTTCAATACACTAATGATGAAAAATCTGAAATAGAAATTAAAAAAATACTCCCATTTACCATTGCAAGAAAAGAATAAAATACCTAGGAATAAGCCTAACTAGGGAGACAAGAGACCTGTATACAGAAAACTATAAGACACTGATGAAAGTAATTAAATATGATTCAAACAGATGGAGAGATATACCATGTTCTTGGATTGGAAGAATCAACACTGTGAAAATGACTATACTACCCAAAGCAATCTACAGATTCAACACAATCCCTAACAAACTACCAATGGCATTTTTCACAGAATTAGAACAAAGAATTTCACAATTTGTATAGAAATACAAAAGACGCCGAATAGCCAAAGCAATCTTGTGAAAGGAAAACTGAGCTGGAGGAATCAGGTTCCCTGACTTCAGACTATACTACAAAGCTACAGTAATCAAGAGAATATGGTGCTGGCATAGAAACAGATATCTAGAATCAATGGAACAGGATAGAAAACCCAGAGGTAAACCCATGCACAAATGGTTACCTTATCTTTGATAAAGGAGAAAAGAGTATACAATGGAGAAAAGACAGCCTCTTCAAAAGTGGTGATGGGAAAATGGGACAGCTACATGTAAAAGAATGAAATTAGAACACTCCCTAACACCATACACAAAAATAAACTCAAAATGGATTAAAGACCTAAATGTAAGGCCAGACACTAGAAAACTCTTAGAGGAAAACATAGGCAGAACACTCTATGAAATAAATCACAGCAAGATTCTTTTTGACCCACTTCCTAGAGATATGGAAATGAAAACAAAGATAAACAAATGGGACCTAATGAAACTGAAAAGCTTTTGCACAGCAAAGAAAACCATAAACAAGACCAAAAAAAAGCTCTCAGAATGGGAGAAAATATTAGCAAATGAAGCAACTGACAAAGAATTAATCTCCAATATATACAAGCAGCTCATTCAGCTCAATATCAAAAAAACAAATAACCCAATTCAAAAATAGGCAGGCGACCTAAATAGACATTTCTCCAAAGAAGATGTACTGATTGTCAACAAACACATGAAAGGATGCTCCACATAACTAATCATTAGAGAAATGCAAATCAAAACTACAATGAGGTATCACCTCACAGTAATCTGAATGGCCATCATCATAAAATCTTCAAACAATAAATGCTGGAGAGGGTATGGATTAAAGGGAACCCTCTTGCACTGTTGGTGAGGTAAATTGATATAACCCCTATGGAGTACAGTATGGAGGTTCCTTAAAATACTAAAAATAGAACCACCATTGACCCAGCAATCCCACTACTGGGCATATACTCCAAGAAAACCATAATTCAAAAAGAGTCATGGGGCTTCCCTGGTGGCACAGTGGTTGAGAGTCCACCTGCCGATGCAGGGGACGTGGGTTCGTGCCCTGGTCCTGGAAGATCCCACATGCTGTGGAGTGGCTGGGCCCATGAGCCATGGCCACTGAGTCTGCACGTCCGTAGCCTGTGCTCTGCAACAGGAGAGGCCACAACAGTGAGAGACCCACATAACGAAAAAAAAAAAAGAGAGAGAGAGAGAATCTGTACTACAATGTTCATTGCAACACTATTTACAATACCCAGGACATGGAATGGAAGCAACCTAAGTGTCCATCCACAGAAGAATGGATAAAGAAGATGTGGCACATATATACAATGAGTATTACTCAGCCACAAAAAGAAATGAAATTGAGTTACTTGTAATGAGGTGGATGGACCTAGAGTCTCATAGAGAGTGAAGTAAGTCAGAAAGAGAAAAACAAATACCATATGCTAACACATATATAGGGAATCTTAAAAAAAATGTCCTTAAAAAACTAGGGGCAGGAGGCAGGAAAGGAATAAAGACACAGATGTAGAGAATGGACCTGAGGACACGGGGAGGGCGAAGGGTAAGCTGGGAAGAAGTGAGAGAGTAACATTGACATATATACACTACCGAATTTAAAATAGATAGCTAGTGAGAAGCAGCCACATAGCACAGGGAGATCAGCTCGGAGCTTTGTCACCACCTAGAGGAGTGGGTTAGGGAGAATGGGAGGGAGATGCAAGAGGGAGGGGCTATGGGGATACATGTATACTTATAGCTGATTCACTTTGTTATACAGCAGAAATTAACACAACAATGTAAAGCAATTATACTCCAATAAAGATTTTAATTTTTTAAATTAAAAATAAATAAATAAAATTGTTTAATTACAGAACAATATGTAGAAATTCTTCTTAAAGGTTTTTAATTTTGCTCTTTGATTGTATCTGCCACTGAGAAATCTATTTAAATTCTTCCTGGCCTGGATATATTCAGATGATTAAAAATGCTGAAAATATCACGCAATGTACATGTCCTGCTGACCAATGTATGGTTACTCTTGTTTCTTATCTTGAGGAATGAGGAATGCTAATGGTCTTTTCTGTAGTTCAAATACTCTTGAGAGAAAATTTCCCAATTTTAACTATCATGCCTCAGCATTCTTAATAATTGTTCATAATCAGCTTCTGCATCATCAGATGCTGATGAGAATAATCTAAAATTCAAGGCATTAGATGTTATGCCATTCACAGTTTTTACTATGGCCCTGTGCACACTTTAGCTCATCTCACTTTGGGGTGGAGAGGCAAGACCTTCTCGGTGAAGGTATTATTATGCTGATTTACATTTTGACACCAACAAGCTGCAATAATCTGGTGACCACCCAGATTGTTTCTTGTCAATATAGCCAAGTCATTTGAATACATGCACAATACTTTTCCCTTCAAACCAGTGCTGATGACAATGTAATCTTTTATAGTTTTATGTAGTTCTGTGTTTGTCAGAATCAACGATCAAAGATAAAGAAGAATTTCCTTTATCTCACCATCACGTTCAAATAGCACATATACAAAAAGAACTACCATGTTAACAGTATCTGTGCTGCACTCAATGGGCAGAGCCCCCCCCCCCCCTCCACAGCTTTCCAAAGGAAGCATCTTTGATGTAGTCTTTCACTAATATTTTGTCAACTGCACAATTCTTAGCAACCACACAACAGAAAAAAAAATCATGCCTTTGTATAAGACCCTTTAAAGCACCAATGTTATCTGGGAAATATGAACAACTGCTCTGTTAACTCTTTAATGTAATGCTGTTTCTTTCAACTAAATCTTTAGTTTTGAAGCTATTTTTTATGCTCTTCTTGTAAATGTTGCTCACACATGATGGTTCATTGCTTCCTTAGACAGTGTATCTCCAAAAATAACACTTGCTGGTTTTAAAACTTGACCCTCAATTATGGTTTCAAAACAAAACTCAAGTCATAATGAATCATACATGTCAAATAAAACTAAAAAGGACAGTCAAAAAATTAACCTAACTGCATTACAAATGAATGTATAACTAGACTGAAGGGACTGGGGAAAAAGGAACCAACCTACATCACTTTGCACATCAGGATTTTGACTTGGATATTTTGAGTCTAAAGACAAAAATAACTGTATAGAAATACTATATTCTAGTTAGTAATTTTATTTCTTAAAAGGGCTTAGGTTAGTTATCCTGAAACTATGTGCATGTAAGGATTGAACAAATAAGTAAATATATTGGAGATGATGAGGGTCAGGTTTTTTACTTTCAGAAAAAGAAATTGAGAATAGGCAAGACAGAAGGGTCAAATTAACCCTGTGGTGTGGTCTTGGAATCAAAAGAATTAGTGTGAAGGTATAGAAAGAGATAGTAATTGGAGTGACCACAGACAAGTGTGCATGTGAGGGTTAGTACACAGGAGGTACAGAAAATCCGTCATATCACAGGTCCCGACTACACTCAAGGGAAAGAGAGGGTACAGGTTTGTATCCTGGGGGTGGAAATTTGAGAGTCATCTCAGAAATCCGCATGCCCAAGGATAACTACATATAAAATTTAGACTACCCATACTTAATGGTAAAATATGCACATCTTTTGCCTTGAAATCAGGAATAAAACAAGAATACCCATAGAATAAGAATAGCCACCTAATTTAAACATTTTATCAGAGATCCTAGTCAGTGTTATATAATAAGAAACATAAATTAGGTTTACAAAGACTTTAGATGAAAAAATGAAAGTGTTACTATATTTATAGCCAAACAACATGAAGCAACCCTCTTAAATGGTTATGGATAAAAAACGAGGATCAATATATGAAATCAACAGTGTCACTAGATTCAGCAATGTTATTAGATATCAGCAATTACAAGTTAACTTTTTACACGCTACCACTTGTAATTGCATCAAGAAACATCACATTCCTAAGAATAAATCTAAAGAAAAGATGCAAGATCTTTACACAGAAATATATACAATATCATTGAGAAAACATTTAAAGACCTAAATAAAGTGAAGGATATATCATCTTCATAAACTGAAAGATGAATATCATAAAGTTATTAATGTTCTTCTATCAATATATGATTAAATCAAATACAAATGAAAAACCAAGCAGATTTTTTTGTGTGGAAATTGAGAAGCTGATCCTTAAAATCATATGAAAATGCAAAGAAACAAAAATAGCTAAATCCATATTGAAGAAAAACAATACTAGGGTGCCTATATTCCCTAATGTTAACACATTTTTCAAAGTGATATTAATTAAAGCAAAGAATCGGCAGATAGCAAATAGACCAGTAGATCCATAAGATTCCAGAAACACAACTGTCAAATGGATATCTGTATTTTATTTTATTTTATTTTATTTTTTTTTGCGGTATGCGGGCCTCTCACTGTTGTGGCCTCTCCCGTTGCGGAGCACAGGCTCCGGACGCGCAGGCTCAGCGGCCATGGCCCACGGGCCCAGCCGCTCCACGGCATATGGGATCCTCCCGGACCGGGGCACGAACCCGTATCCCCTGCATTGGCAGGCGGACTCTCAACCACTGCGCCACCAGGGAGGCCCGGATATCTGTATTAATGACAAACTTGAGGCATCAGAGCAGAAGTGGGGAGAGTCTGTTTAACATATGGTGGTGGATCAAGTAGAAAACAATATGAAATAGTTATTTAACTTTGACCCCACGTTATAGGATATGCACAAATCAATTACGTATGGACAGTAAATCTAAATGTTTATTTTCTCAACAATAAAGTTATTAAAAGGTAACTCAGCAGAATAGTATTCTGATTCTGGGACAGACAAATCTTTTTACAACAGGAAAAATACCCAGACTCATTATTGTACAGGCAATTATTGATAAACTAATATTAAAATTATTAAAATCAGGGATTTCTGTTCATCAATCCTCACCACTGAAAGTAACAGAAAAGCCATTGATTATTGGATATTTCCATATATATAAAATGGCAAAGAGCTTTATCAAGAATATAAAATGAGAGCTTCCCTGGTGGCGCAGTGGTTGAGAGTCCGCCTGCTGATGCAGGGGACACGGGTTCATGCCCTGGTCGAAGAAGATCCCATGTGATGCGGGGCGGCTGGGCCCGTAAGCCATGGCCGCTGAGCCTGTGCATCCAGAACCTGTGCTCCACAACGGGAGAGGCCAAAACTGTGAGAGGTCTGCGTACCACAAAAAAAAAAAAAAAAAAAAAAAAAAAAAATATATATATATATATATATATATATATATATATATATATATAATGAAATACTTCATGTCAATAATTAAATGACATACATCCTAATATAAAAATAGGCAAGAGACTTCAACAAGCAATTCAAAAAAGAGTGGAGAAGGAATATCAAAAGAGCAAAAAAATATATATATATATCAGCAGCCCTTTAATCATTGGGGAAATTAAATTAAAACAAAAATAAGATACTATGACACATCATCAGAATACGGTGAGTATTAGAATGAATGAACACCAATTTGTTGCTGAGGGTATGGAAAAAAAAGGAGATGTCATAATTTGCTGGTGTTAGTACTAACCAATTTGGAAAAATTGGGAATTATGTACCAAAGAGAACATACATGTACCACACAATGTAGCTAAGGCACCACTAGTTATGGTACATATCTTCATATAGAAGAGTTCACAGCAGGTCTATAATTCACCTACCTTCTTCTTGGATCAACTAAGGACATTATGACTTAAGACAAATTTCCTTGTGCATATGATAGTGGCATTTGGTAAACAGAAATATTACAGAGCAAGATCTTTTTAAATACTTTATTAGCATATACTTGGTAAGTCAAGATGGCTGATTTTTAAGTAAACCTGGAACATAAATTTGGGGCATATACAATAAACATAGCTTTTATGGATAAAAATTAGTCATATAATCTCTTTAACCCTGTCTGACTTGTCATTTATAAAAGACTTCAACCACACTCACAGCACTGCAGACACTCTTAGCTCTTTTCCATTTTTCTGAACCCAGAATTCATCCCCGTGCAAGAAAGGGAGCACCTTGGGAGCTGTTTCTGCCTATTTTTGGTTTGCCCAAAGCAGAATGCTCTGACTGCATTTTTGCTTGTGCTCTTTGAATCATTAATGACATTGGAGGTTGATCTATAAGGCCTGCGAGTTTCCTTGGACAAGTCGGCCATCTGTAGTAGCACAGACTGTTCTCTGCAGTGGGAATTGTAATTCTGGTCCACAAATCATAACAGTGAAGGCACTTTCTGGTTAAAAATATGGGAAGGAGAGAAAAGCATGACGCAAATCCAATGCTAGGAATATTCCCTACACATCCTTGATAAGAAGTATTGAAAGATTTGTGACAGATTATGGGGAACAATCCCTTACCAAGGAAATTTGGAAGAAATGGAGACCGAGAGGTCTGGCTAAGTGAACATAGAAAGAATTTCAAGGAGTGGATGAGTTAGTAAATACTATTTGCTAAATGTTAGTGACATTGCCAAAAACTAAATCTATGGGAGAAAATTAGATGAAAGAGAAAGATTCAAGTTAAGTCACACAAAGAAAGACAAATACCATATGATATCACTTATATGTGGAATCTAAAAATAGGGCAGAAATGAACTTGTTTACAAAATAGAGTCACAGATGTAGAAAACAAACATGGTTACAAGGGTGGGTAGGGGGAGAGGGATAAATTGGGAGATTGGGATTGACATAGACACACTACTATTAAAGTAGGTAACTAGTAAGGACCTACCGTTTAACGCAGGGAACTCTACTCAATATTCTGTAATGGCCTATATGGAAAAGCAATCCAAAAAAGAGTGGGTATATGTATATGTATAACTGATTCACTTTGCTGTACACCTGAAACTAATACAACATTGTAAATTAAGTATACTCAAATAAAAATTAAAAATATATATAATAAAGTGGGTGAGAAATGCTCTTAGAAATTTTTTTAAAAAGACCAGTTCTCTGGTTTTGGAAGGCATGACCTTGCTTGGTCGTCCCAGCAGACAGAACATATTCACTCACAAATAGCTGGGATCCCACACAAGACCACAGAAATACCTGGAGCCATGGCCAGATTACCACAAGATGCAGAGGTGATTCCATTAAGGAGTTGGAGCATTTTTTGAGAAATATCAGCAAAAAGTGGGTGCATTTATGCCATCATGGATTATCAGAAAAATAACAGGGGGAGGGAGCATATGACCAATTGTACAAACTAGTGAGTAAAAGGGAAAATTGGAATTCATAACATAGTCCCAAGTAGGTACAGACTCTTCCAAATACTGTGGCAACTAACTTGTAATGTGTAGAAGTAGGTGTTCAAAAATCTGACCTTATACATATACATATATATAGCCGATTCACTTTGTTATAAAGCAGAAACTAACACAACAATGTAAAGCAATTATACTCCAATAAAGATTTTTTTAAAAAAACCTGATTTGTCATTATAATTGTCTCTGGAAAAATAAGAGCAGAGGAATTTAAGGACTCTAGTTAACTATATGACAAATACAGGCTGGGGGATAAACCCAGCCACAACTCAGTGCCTGGTCTAGTCTGAGAAAATTTGGAGACTGTTTGGGACAAAGCAACTAGGGACATCTTTCAAATTTTAAGAAATAAATTATTCTCTCTCATTGACCTGCCTCTGAAGAGCAAGAGTAGACGTTTAGGCTTGTTTGCGTTTGGACGAAAACACATCCCACCCTAAGAATCTTACTGAACCCTACTCAGAAAGTCATGAGGAAGAAATCTAAATTTACGTTGTACCCTGAGCAGAAATAACAGTCAATGTTTACAAAGGCTGTGGGGAGGCAGTGTAGCTGGGATGCAAATATTCAATCACTCATATGCTTTGTGAAATGTGTTCAACAAGAATGCATATGGATGGGGGCTCTGGCAGAGATTCAGTACTGTTATTCAGCAGATCTACTGGTGTAGCCTGATGCATTTACTTTATACAGGCCTGGTGGAAGACAGTCTACATCTTGGTCCTAGGTGCCAGCAGAGACCGCTTCTACCATAGGAAGACATCAGATAAACATGAGACCAGAAATATCCATTAGGTCAGATAAACATTTGCATAGAAAGAGTGGAACTCACTGAAAAAAGATAAATGGTTTATTACAAAGCTCAAGACTAGGGAAAATTTGTGAAGAGATCACTTATTTCATTAGCACAGAGTATTGCTTGTGGAAGTAATGGTGTTGTCTTCCAAGATCTCCCTGCCCCTACTAACATATGGTCTGAACTATAATTTTTTCCAGCTGAGACAATACATCTTGCTTGTTTCACACATGAGAGTTTCTGGATTGAGGATAGTGCTGCTGTTTGGAAAACAGCCAATGTAGATATGCTTCACATGCATTAACATGCTATTGGAGGAAGGTGATGGTAAATCTGCACATTGAGTGGAGCTGAGAGCCATGTATTTAGTGATACAGGATAAGGGATTTACATCCTTTGGGGAGTGTTTGGGTGTTTATGGATGGATGCTAAATCCAGTGGTCTATATACTACTAGAAGACTGTGTGATAAAATACATCCTAAGTAAATTTCTACAGGGATTTAGAAGAAAAATTAAGATAGGTCATGCATATATCTATTCAGACGGGGATTGGGAGAATACAGCAGACATCTTGATCAAATCTTACAACTAGGTTTATTAAAAGACTATGCATGTATGTGATCAAATAGTATGAAGATGGAATAAATGGTGGAACAGTCCTCTTGCATGTACTGAAACAACCAAGGTAGTGAGAAACTGAACTCAGCATTCAATAGAAAATAAATTACCTGAGCATGACTTTAGGTAGATAGAACTCCCCAAGGGCAAAAGACTGTGCAGAGCTGGCCAGAGAATTAAACTGAACAGAGGGGTGTATGTGTGTGTGTGTTTGTGAGTGTGTGTGTGTACATAAGGTGGGGATGCTACAAATGTATGCTGGCAGTAATTGACACTATTCTAATCTAGACTGTGCTTATCAGAAACAGAAGCAACTATAGAAATTATGAGAATAAGAAAATATAATAAATAGTATTTGCGGAAGTTACCATTGCATCAGTTGGACCCAACTGATTATATTTCTATGATCAATGTAGTATTGGTTTGGCCAAAAAGTTTGCTCGGTTGATGAATACGTTGTTCAATAAAGTTCTTGGTGAAAATGAAAAATCTGTCTTTATTTTTACTTAAAAGCAAAACGAACTTTTTGGCCAACCCAATACTTCACTGCTACTGATGTATAATAGTGGGCAAGGAAACATAATGGACATACCACATTATTTATTATCCTTTCACTGTCTTTTCATGGTTTTATAAAATTGGAATAGGGGTTTAAATAAATGATTAAGAATTGGAGAGATTACTAAATCAACTAAAAAATGTGTGCTCAGATTGAAACAAGTATTCAACATCTTATCTTTCCATCTCATGGAAGTGTTCGTTTTGTTTGTTCCATCCTCAGGTTGGGAAGGGCATTATCAAGGTGTAAAGCATGATGTCTGTACCTCTATAGTATCCTGACCACTGAATGTAACTTTTTATATTCTTATGAAAACAATTGGACATAGACTGTAATCTCACCTTTTGTAGCTGTATTAGGTTTAAGTGCAATTTTTTATTTTCATATCTTATGACATCTTTCTGGGGATGGAGTAAAACAGAAATTATGGTACAGTTGATGTTACTAAGTATTCTTGAGCAAACAGTATTGCCAAACTTGAAGTCTACGCAACGTATTAAAATTAAAAAATATATATAAATAAAAGTTGTGAGAATTGGAAAAAGGAAGCAAACTCTGATGTTAATATGACATTTTATAAATATAGTGTGAGGGTTAATTTTATGCATCAACTTGACTGGTCTAGGTGGTAAAGCATTATTTCTCAGCGTGTCTGTTATGGTATCTCCAGAGAGATTAACATTTAAATTGGTGGATTGAGTAAAGAAGATGATCCTCACCATTGTGAATGAGCATCATCTGATCCATTGAGGGCCTGTATAGATCAAAAAGACAAAGAAAAGGCTAACCTATTGTCTCTACTTGAGCTTAGACATCCATCTTCTCCTGCCCTCGGACATCAGTGCTCCTTCTTCTCAGAGTTTTTAACTCAGATCAGGGCTTACACCATCAGCCTCCCAATATTCTGGCCTTTGAACTTGGACTATATTACATCACCAGCTTTCCTGGTTTCCAGCTTGCAGAAGACAGATTGTGGGACTCCTCAGGCTCCATAACCATATGCTCCAATTCCAATAAGAAATCTCCTCTTATACTTGTCTATTGACAGTCAATAGATCAATCAATTGAACTATCTGCAATTACTTCTGTTTATCTAGAGAACTCTGATTAATACATATAGGAAATTCCTAAAATCTATAAAAGACCATTAAATTAGTAATATTGCTTTGCTGGTAGACCAGATATAACTATTTTTAAAAAAATCAATTGATTTCTATATACCAGTAACAAAGAGTTAGACAATTTAAAAGAAAAATTAGAATACGTAAGCTATAAACTAGAAGATGTTTTCAATTCCACTTGAATATATAAACAATTTTGACAAAAAAGAAGAAAAATGGACAACCCAATTGGAAAAAAAATAGGGAAAATAATTGAATCAGTAATCAGTGTTTTGGATGAAAAGAATCACAATAGTCAAATGAATATATGAAAAATACTCAAGCTCATGAAACATCAAGGAATTATGAATTAAAAATAAAACATGGAATCTAAAAAATAAACATGGCTCTGAAGAACCTAGGGGCAGGATAGGAATAAAGACGCAGACATAGAGAATGGACTTGAGGACATGGGGAGGGGGAAGGGTAAGCTGGGATGAAATGAGAAAGTGGCATGGATATATATACACTACCAAATATAAAATAGATAGCTAGTGGGAAGCAGCCGCATAGCACAGGGAGATGAGCTCAGTGCTTTTTGACCACCTAGAGGGGTGGGATAGAGAGGGTGGGAAGGAGATGCAAGAGGGAGGCGATATGGGGATATATGTATATGTATAGCTGATTCACTTTGTTATACAGCAGAAACTAACACACCATTGTAAAGCAATTATACTCCAATAAAGATGTTAAAAAAAACCCAAAAAACATGGTAACATTTCATACCCACCAGTTTAGAAAATAAGTTAAAAAGTCAAACAATATTGTTAGCTAAGATAAGGAGAAAAAGAGATAATTACACCCTTCGGGTGTTAGGGGATAGATGTATAATAACTGCTGGGCAGCACTGCATCACCATCCTTGCAGAGTTGAAAGTAGTGGTCCATCCTGGTGAGGTCTTTCCATCCCTCCCTTGCTCATGACTATGTCTTGAAGCACCTTGACTGCTCTCTTTCTCTCAGACCCCTAATTCTGACCACTTTTCACAACACTAACTTCCACCATCACAGTTCATGTTACCCTCATTTCTTTTCTAAATTATTAAAATATTCTCCTAACTAGTCCCCTGTTCCTGGCTTTGTCACCCCTCCCCCTAACATTCAGTACCTTCTTTTCTAAAAAAATTTATTGGAGTAGAGTTGATTTCCAATGTTGTTAGTTTGAGGTGAACAGCAAAGTGAATCATTTATACATACACATATATCCACTCTTTTTTTAGATTATTTTCCCATATGGGTCATTACAGAGTATTGAGTAGAGTTCCCTGTGCTCTACAGTTGGTCCTTATTAATTACCTATTATATATATATAGTAATGTGTATATGTCAACCCCAATCTGCCAGTTTATCCCTGCCCTCCCTACCCCCCCAATAAACATAAGTTTGTTTTCTACATCTGTGACTCTATTTTTGTTTTGTAAATAAGTTTATTTGTACCTTTTTTTTTAGGTTCCACATATAAGTTATATCATATGATATTTGTCTTTCTCTGTCTGACTTACTTCACTCAGTTTGACAATCTCTAGGTCCACACATGTTGCTGTAAATGACGTTATTTCATTCTTTTTTATGGCTGAGTAATATTCCATTGTATATATGTACTACATCTTTATCCATTCCTCTGTCGATGGGCATTTAGGTTTCTTCCATGTCTTGGCTATTGTAGATAGTGCTACAATGACAACCCAATCAGAAAATGGGCCAAAGATCTAAACAAACATTTCTCCAAAGAAGACGTAAGATGGCCAAAAAGCACATGAAAAGATGCTCAACAACATTAAATATTAGAGAAATGCAAATCAAAACTACAACAAGGTATCACCTCACACTGCTCAGAATGGCCATCATCAAAAAATCTACAAACAATAAATACTGGAGAGGGTGTGGAGAAAAGGGAACCCTCATGCACTGTTGGTGGGCATGTAAATTGATACAGCCACTGTGGAGAACAATATGGAGGTTCCTTAAAAAATTAAAAATAGAGCTACATATGATCTTGCAATCCTACTCTGGGCATTTATCCAGAGAAAACCATAATTCAAAAAGACACATGTACCCCAATATTTATTCAGCTTATTTTTACCATAGCAACCATCCTACTAAAATATGTCAGATGGTGTCACTCTTCTGCTCAAATACCTCTATTGAAATCTTTTGTAACTTAGAGTAAATGCCAAATTCCACATGTCTTTTCCCAATCTGCCCCCAGCTTCACTCAACTTCTACTTCTGGCTCCTTCTCGTGCCCCTCCTAGCACACTCCACTTAGCTTCTGCCCAGGCCTTTCCCTGATTCCCTTAGTGGGGAGTGGTCATCCCTGGAAATGCCTCCACAATGAGTCAATCTCTTGTCTACTTTGATTGTTTATCCCAAAGTCATCTTCCTGGTGAGACCTTCTCTAATCACCATTACTCTCCCCAACAAGGGGAGATTAATTAACTAATTACTCTCCCCAAAAAGGTTTCCAGTCCTGTACTCTTGTACTAGTCCTTTTCCTGTTGCATTTTCCCCTTATGATTATAACCATCTAATAAACCCTATTTGTGCTAGTCACTGGGACTTCTCGCAAGTGTTTGATTACCTCCTTCCTCCCAGGTGCATGGTGTTTGGAGTTCACAGCCACACTCTGTGCAGGACCAGGAGCCTTTCCTGAGGCTTGAGGCACAGGTACAAGGACAGGTGTCTCTTCTGTGAAGAAGCTTGATGTGCATCAGTGGCTTTTGCCACATTTTCTTCACCCTCCTCCTCTGTGCCTGATGTGTACCCAGAGTGCAGCACTTTGGCCAAGCTGGGTCCCCAAATGAGAAAGATGACAAGGTGGAGAGCGGTCCCTGCTACTCCTTGAAGAACATGTAACAAATCAAGAATTAATATTTTTAATTTTTAAACCTCTAAGATTTGAGGATTATTTGCTACAGTAGCATAACCAGGCCTATCCTGACAAACATAATGTTTTATTTTTCTGTCTCATTTACTCTTTGCCTTTCCCACAGGTATATAATCACCAAAAGGGAAGTGATTTTCTTCACTGCCCTAACTTCAGTCTTACAAACAATTTTTAAAACAAAATAGTTGAGTGAAAATTGAACAAATGTCCTTTGGACTACAAGTTTTATATCCCAAAGAAACTCTTGCACAGTTATACAAGGAAATACATACAAGAACTGAAAACAACTACAAAATCTATCATTTGTAGAATGGATAAATCCACTGTGTTATTTTCTCACAATAAAATAACATAAAATAATAAAAAAAAGAATGAACTACCATTTTCAATAACATGCTGGGATCTCAGGAATCCAGTACTGAGTGGGATAAAGCAACTCAAGGAAAAATGTATAAAGTATACTACCGTTTATTTAAAGTAAAAAAAAAAATGACATAATGAAATGATACAACTTTGAAGTTAAATACATATGTAAGAAAACTATATTCAAAATCCAGTTCATTGTAAACACAAATTTCAGAGTGGTGGTTCTTCTTGGGAGAATGAAGAGAGAGAGGTGGATTATATTGGGGAAGGGGGCTTGTGGTGAACAGTTGGTAACAGTTACGATCTCTTTAATGGGTATGCACTTATTCTCTTTGTCTTATTCTCTGGACCTCATGGATACATTTACACAATTCCTTTTATGTGGAAAATATTACAAAAAACACACACTTGCTCACATGCATATGCAAGCCAGTAAAAAAAAGAGAAAAAGGTCATATAGAGTTATGTTTTAGGGAGGGGCAACACTGGAGCAGGGGATTAAGTATGGGGGTTGATACTATGTTCTTCAGCTGTGGGCACCTCTGCAATGTCTCTATCGATTGATTATAACACCTGATCTTGCCTACTACCTAGGGTGGTGTGAGAATAAATCAGATCACTACACACACTGCTTGTTTTAGGTTGAGCATTTCCTCCAAGCCAGGCATGGGGCAGGCAGTATGAACATCTCATTTTAATAAGGACATTGATGATCAAAAAAGTTAAGACATTTTAAGGTCACTCAACTGCTAAGTGGAGGGGCTGGAATTAAGACTTGACCTCTATCTATTAACAAAATTAGAGTTTGCTTCATTCTGACCAGTGCTTCCCAGAGCCCAGGGGAAAGCATTCTATAAGATTTGATGTAATTGATGCAATTACAAGAAATTTGTTTTCTATTACTTCTCTCTTCTAAGCCATCTTGTGTGTTGGTGAGATTTAAGTCAGCCAGTCACCTAGTTTTAAAATCTCATTGCTGTGGAAACGGGATTGTTCTATGAAGTGGTGTCCACAGCATTTGCCATGATGATTGCTTCTACTGATTGAGTTGCCCAAAGTAAACCACAGAAGAAAGGTAATGTTACTCTTGACACTGTAGGAGAGCAAAACTCGCCTCCCCAGGGTGTCTCTTTGGTCTGCAGATTATTTTGAGCTGAAAACTATCAAGTCCCGAAAGATTCAGACAGAAACTTTGACCTTCCTCCTAACTGCCTAAAAGAATGTAGAGGAGCTGCTCCAGGAAAGGCGCTATCCCCACGGATAACTATAGTGTGAAGTAGGTGTGTAGATAGGAAGGAACCTGGCAAAATCCATTTGTTAAAACTCTTCTTGGTACCCCTTTTTCTCTGCCTGGCCCAGCAAACATTTTTTTTTGCCAAACCTTTGCTTTTCCATCTCCACATGAATAGCCTTCCTCCTCTTTGAAATTCTAAACCACGAACCCCAACATCCTCTGTTGCCTTTAGCTGAAGATGGTATTTAAGGTGAAGGCTTCAGCTATTTGGGTGAGTTACTGAGTTTTCCTGGTCTTTCCCATGATGTTACTAAACTTTTGCTTGATTTTCTCCTGTTAATCTGTCAAGAACCTAGGGGTAGAGGAAAATGTCTTCCTTTCTGACAGCACCATCATAGATTAATTGTTTATTGAACTTTTCAGGTCAAATACTCCATAAATGCCATCACTTATGTAGAAAACTACATAACAATCACTCCCTCTCCATTGCTTCCTCATTGCATAGGCAGGACTACTCTGTCTTTCATGGTACAGTGCCAGAATCTGTTGTAAGTAGGCACTGAACAAGACACAATCTATGATTTCCTGGAACTCATACACCAGTGGAAGGGAGATGTAAATAAAAAAGTAAGTGAATAAATAGACAGGACATTTTTAGGCAGCCATATATGCCTTCAGGAAAACACAACAGCATGCAGCATGGTATTATTGAGAAAGGTGGGAGGAAGAGATTCTGACTTAGAGATTTAAATTGAGGATGGAGAGAAGCTTTCCAAGATGTCATTTGATCTGAGACTTAATGTACAAAGGGAAAGAAAAACCCCTGCATGGGACCCCTGAGTCATAATATATCCAGACGAGGGTTCAGTAAATATGAAGCCATAAAGCCAGACAGAGAGGCAAAAGGAGTACTAAAGTACAATGGCAGCTGTGGCTTGAGCTGTGGGCAGAGTGGTAGGGATGAGGGCAGAGTTCTGTGAAGTGGCTGGAGCCACTGGGTTGTTGTCTGCAGGGCTCAGACTGACCACTGGGCATATAACTCCTAAGGACATACAAAAGCCCCAGACTGTGCCCTTGCTTCATACATTTTATTCTCACTCTTGCTGTAACTTATGAAATCATATTTCAGAGGGTGATCCTAGACAGCTTTCTTCCTCCAGCCTCATTCTTGGGTTTAAGATGTGGCTTTCTCCTCTAAATGGAACAACTGGGCAGGTTAATGCAAAGGCAAAGGCTCGTGTTCTCAGAGCTGCCTCACCATCATCACTGTCAGGCTTGCCTTGCTGCCTGACTCTGGGAGAATCAAAACCCTGCCCTACTCCAGGAAAATTCTAGAAGTCTATACATAACACCATGGGACTCAGATCTAAGCCCCAAATGACAGACTTTGGCCAAGTTCTGAGGTTCCATTTTCTAATCTTTATATTGATTTGTAGTAGAATCCTGAGTAAAGTGCACTGGGTCTGACTCACACACATTTCCTGACCCCACTTCTACAGAGAGGTAAACTGAGGCTTATAAACGGAAAGGCCTTATACCTGGACACAGGTGCTCCCAGTCATGAGCAGTGACTGTGGCTGAGCCACTGCCCTGTGGCTCTACAAAACTATGTCTCCCTTGAACAATCTGTAGCCCTAGGTGTCCCTGAAGAAGGAATGCCAAGTTCAACCTCTTTTCTTCATATCTTAGCTCCTCTAAATTATCGTAGTCATATCACCAAGCACGCCAAAAATTATGCATTTGTTAAATAAAGCCTACTTGTGATCTGCTTTCAGTAAAATAAATAGACATTTCTGCAGTTTTATTTTCCTTTAGTAGTTAATTATGATAACTATCCAAGGATTACAGCAGAATCTGTTTTTCTAGTAATTTCTCCTCCTGTAGGTAACACTGGACCAGGAGCAGTAACATTCCCGCTGAGACTGAGAGAGAGATTTCCCTGGTGCAGAACAGGGTTTCCCTGGCACAGGCGGGAGTCTGGTGAACAGAGCTGGAGCCGTAATCCTCCTGCAAGGAGAACCTGTCTGTTGTGGACACACAGCTTCTCCCAACGGAACCCGTTTCTGAGTGTCAGCCTGATGACTGTTTTTGCTCTACCATAAGACATCCTTAAGGAGAGGTCTTGACACCTGGGAGCCCTGGTTTCTTCTGCATTAGGGTAACTGGTCCCAGAAGCAGGTCCCCTCCAAGACATCTGATGGGAATCAGCCTAGCTCTCTGCACACCAAGCTCCATTTTCTTGTTCAGGTTTCTTAAGAGGGGTATGGAATCTTTTGCTAAGCCCTAGACTCAACTTTCCTTTCTTATACATGGAGGGATTTAAGCAATGAGATGTAGAGATACGACATATTTTAAATACTTTTTAAAGTTGAAAAATATCATTATGCAATTCTATTGAAATGCAAATATAGCAAAACCCAACACGTATTAATAATAAATTTCTATTGCTTCACCATCACAGGCTATGGTATTAGAATTCCAGTAGGTCTGTACCCTTTTTGAGGATGATATGTATGTAGGGAGGGTTCTTTAATGAAACCCATATACAAGCACACACACAGTGTACACATATAAATAAGTATATAGTATGCATTTAAAAGCACAGATATTTTTGTCAAGTCATTAAATGTCAATGATTGGGTAAGTGGAATAGTTTGAGTAAGTAAAAAAGAGCAAGCAGGGATCATAATTGGGAGTTTCCATTTTTAATCTATGAACTTCTGTATGATTTTGCTTTTTTATTTTGAAAATATAGTAAATTATTACTTATGTAAACTGTTTTTTAAATAAGAAAATAATTTGAAAATGGGATTTAGTATTGATAGGGAATAAATATGTTGGAAATAATTATCATGAAAAAGGAATATGAGGAGCTGATTTCATCAGGGATTTTCAGTATTTTAACTATTCTTGTGCAATCAGTAAATATTGTTATAGAAGACCATCTGGACTTGTGTCTGCAAGTTTTATGAGAAAAGCGTATGGTGGCAAAACAGAAGTGGCTGTAGCCCTGGATCACATGAGCAGTTGTGGGATGAACAGGGAAATAAGACCTCATGCAAAACCTGAGGGAAAAGGGACCAGAGATGCAGAAAAGAAATCTGGACACGGCTGCTTTAGTTGATAATGGAGCCGAGCACGTCAAGTGATAAAATGTCCTTTATCGTACTTAATCATTTTAGAGACCTTAGTGGAGTCAAGTGAACAAGAGATAGAAGATTCTCAGCAGCTTTAGGGCACCCTCACTGATCTGGGCAAGGTTAGTTCAGTGCATCAAGGCGATTGCATGGTGAGAAAGGCAGGGTGGAAAAGTCAACCTCTCTTTTGAACATGCAGTTGTAGAGGGAATAAAGGACACACAGCATTGGGTGGACATGGTCAAGGAAAGCTGCCTTAAAGCTGGACGTCCTAGTGTAAGTATAAACATGTTGGAAGAAACAATCCAGTAGAAATGGAGAGGTGGGTGGAATGGGAGAGAAAGGGCTTACATATGATGAGCGACCCCCCAAGGTGGGGCTGAGGGAGGGATCCCGAGACCAGGTGAGGCCAGGCCACAGATGGTGACCACGGAACCTCTCTAGCAGGAGAAAGGGAAAGAAAGACGAGCTTACTTATTATTAGGTAAACTACCACATATAGTTACCTTTGAGATATTCATTTTTGCCTTCTCCACATATTCTTCCCTTCATTTTCCCTGGTTAATCAAGCAACATTCACTGTTCTTCCAAACTGAGAAGAAAGTTGTTCTGGGTTCTGTTTCCAAAAGCCTAGATCCACTGAAGAAAGAGGTTTATGAGGAAATAAGGTGCACTTAGAATACAAAAAGATGCTCCCAGGTGGAGGGACGGAAGAGACTTCTGAGAACCCTGTGCACAGCGGGGCTACCCTGTAGGACACCCGGGATGCTCAATGACCACCAGGAAGGCAGCCCTCAGCAGGGGCTCTCAGCTCTTCCACTGGTCCCAAATGCAGTAGGAGATGCAACCCACTGGGCTAAAGATGCCGTGGAAGACACCACACCTGCCCCAGGGCCAGCCAGCTTGGAGTCAAGGGCTGCAGTAGAGACCTTACCCACAGCCTTAAAACTCAGGTCAGACCAAGTGAGCCTGATGGCTTCAAAATATCTGAGAATAATATTCCTGCCCACCCAGTGACACAAAATTAAGTTGATTACAGAAAAACAAAAACAAAAACAAAACAAAACAAACAAACAAAACTGGTGTTTTTCTACACATCTTTCTTAAATTTAGACTCACACTTACCATGTAAATGTGTAGTTGTTGAAGTCGGGGGGTTCTGTCAAAAAGCTCTCTTTTCTCATCATAGGAGGAGGAAGGTTCATCTTCCTGAGATTGTGTGGGTGGGAGTGTTAGGGGAGAGAGAGAGCATTTTAGAAAACTGTTAAAACGATCTTCATTGAATTCAGCAAAATTGTCACCAAATACATAGTGCATGTTAATAACCTTTCTACGCACTAGAAACATAGAGAAGAAAAATCCCAAAGCCGTGACCTAGAGCAGCCTGAGAAAAGGAGCTGGGTGTGGACTTAAAGCTGCTGGGCAGCGTTCACACCTTGCTGGATATTGCACACCATAGAATTATGATTATAATCCTCACTGCAGCCCAGGTGGGAGATATGGTGGGGTGGGGAGCCCAAACTGGATTCAGAAAGCAGCCAAATCAGAAAAAAACTCAAAAGAGGGAGAAAAGAGTATACTCTGAGGACCAGATGTCTTCCTAAAGTTAAAACAGAGACATATTGAGTATAAGATGGTGAGAGATATGGGGTTATTGATGGTGGTGACCAAAGAGAGCCCTGCAAGATTTAAGGTTGGAATCCTTCTGAAAATGAGGAATTTCTGCCACTGTGGGATTGTGGTTCACTGATGTGTAGATAAACATCTCTTGGAATTGAGGAAATTGAGACTTTAAACCTACAGGGCATTGAATGTGCACCAGAATGAGTACTTACACTTTGGTTTGAGGGAAGTTGTGAAGATATAGAGAAATGCTGATTCCCTGATGTCAATGTTACCTGTGAATTTGGAGGCGGGATTTCCTGATGACAGCAGCTAAGAGGAAGATGCCTAGACTGTAACACAACTTGACGGATTTTAATTTTCAATGTAAGGCTGAAAGTCATGTTGAAAATATGACCTGGAAACAAAAAAGGAGTGTGGGCCCCCTCCAAGCCAATTAGTATATAGCCTGTTGTTGAATGTTCACTCTTCACTGAAGTCTACAAATGTTCTAATAAATACGGAAAAGAGCCAATGTTTCATTAAAATCCAAATGTATAAAAAGTTCTCCTTAACAAAGCTCTGTGGTAGGATTGTGTTGGGGAAGTTCAAGAGGAAGGATGGAGCTGAAAAGACAGCAGGAGAACAGCACAGAGCGTCCCTGGTCTCGAGAACAGCTCGATTTCCATTGACTGAGTCAAGAGTCTTAGCACCACCAGCTGGCCTCCGAGATCTCATAGGCACTGAGGGGTTAAAGAGGTTTCAGTGCTAATATACAAGGCACTATGGTTCTAAGGCTGATGATGGAAATGGCCGTGGAACCAGGGTTTGTTCAGGAAAACAGTCTATTCTTGGACTTGGAGTCAAGGTATACCAGGTATTGATGACTTTAATTTGGGAATTCGGTGTGTGTTCCAAGTCTGAAGAGCTGGGGCAGTGGGGATCTGAGAAAATCTCAGCTGGGATCACAACTGTTCACATATCAGCCTGCAGCAGGAAATGGCTGGTTCCAGAAGGGTGTTGGCAACCACATGTGTGGCTGTGACTGTGTCCAACAGTAGTGACCTCTGCTTTCTTTCAGCCTCCCACCCCAAAGGCAATTCTTCATACCAGCCAACTGAACCCAAAATCCTATTGGAAATACAATTCCTGACTTCTTTTCTACAATGCAGAGGTGGCCTTGGGAAGGACAGTGGTGATGCTGAATTGATAACAGGAAATTCAGCACACATGGTCCCTGAGGTATTCAATACTCTGCAGCCTTTATAAAAGCCAGTGAGGCCTATTTTACAGTTTATTTTATTCCTTAATCAACTGTTTAAAAAAGTTTACACAATATGCAAAGCACTGTGCTTGGTTCTGAGGGTGCAAAGATAAGTATTCCATCAACCTTGTCCTGAAAGAAGACACAGACTGGAAACCAGGTCTACTTTTCTAGAAATGTCTTCTTTTTTATGGTCCTTATGTGCAAATAATTACCTACTCTTAGGAGCAAACTCTGAAGACCTGGGGCTGAAATTAAATAATGAGACATATAAAGAGACACTGATTCTTCCTCGTATTTAAATTTTCAGATGATTACAAATAAACAATTAAGTTTGTAAATTAAAAGAGACCCAAACAATTGCTTACTCTTGGATAAAAAATCAGTGATAAGTTATGACTACTTTTCTTCTTTTCATTTAAATTTCTAGCCAGTAATTTCCTCATCAAGCCTAAGCAGTAACTTCAGCTTTGAAACTCAACAGGTCTCAACACTGCTTGGATATTAATTTTCAATTTCCTGTGTACGCTGAGTGGGACTCTGGGAACAGCAGGGTGGAAGGAGGGTTTTTCTGGGAATATTTCAAAAGTTAGTGAAGAATACAAATAGCAGGGCCATCTCCTGCAGAGATTTTATTACATGCTTAATCAATTTAAATATCATGCTCCATCGATTTGAGATAAGGTTTATTACCTAATGTACGGGAAGATCTTCTTTAAGGAGATCTCACCTCATTCTCCATCTTCCTTTGGCTGCATTAATCATGGCTCCCTGTGCGGTTCAGTCCTCCATCCTGAGTCCTTGTGGTACTTTCCTCTGATTCAGTACTGATTTCCCATTAACGCTGACTCATGTGAATCACTCACTTTGTATTCAGAGAGCATCTGTGTCCTACTGGCTATGCTGTGTTCAGAGACAAGGCTTTGAAGCATCACATCTGCAGAGTTGAATATGGGGCAGTGCAAGAAATCTTGGCAAGTGAAGAATTCACAGCCAGTGGAGAAATCCAATAAGTAACTTTTGCTAAGTAAAGTTTTTCCCATTCTACCTGGATACCACTAACGTCTGGAACCTTACTATAAAAATGAATTTCATGGGACAATAAGAACATAGATTTCAACTAATTGTGCAGTTTTGAGATAGCCTTTGGCATTTAGGATCATTTTAGAATGTATACATCTCCTATATTCATTAGAATGTATATGTGCACTTCAATATCTGGTAGAAAGTAACTAGCTCGCAGGTTGAAATTCTGGCTTTCTGTCTTATTAACACAATGATACTGAGGAAATTATTTAACTTCTTTGTTCTTCAGTTTTCTCCATGTAAACTGGAAATAATGACTAGAATCTAAGATTTTTCTGAATATTAAACAAGCGGAAGGTGAAAAGTTAAACAGCAGAGAGAGAGAGCAAGAAAGAGGGAAAATTATTCTCTCTAGATATTGCAGTGTATTTTGTTTAAGAGACATATATATTTAATTTCATACAGTTGAACTTCTGCAAATGCTCTCTTAGAGTACCAGGACTTAGTGGGTCTACACTGTGGATCCACACGTGTTTTAATTCTCATGGCAACCTCATAATACCAGTATTATTCTCGCCAATTTCAGTTAAGGAAACTAAGATTCAGGTCGAGTTTCTCTCATAATGACTGACTTAGTGAACTACATTATTAGGATAAGAACCAAATTCACTTGACCTTGAATTCCCTAATTTGTTCACAAATTCCAATTATGTACTGAGAATCTCGTTCCTAATATGACGCTGGGTATTGTTTTACAAGACAATCTTTATCAAAGTATAGTTTCTTTCTAGTCCCATTTGAGTTTCTTCCTTCCTTCTCCTCTGATTGCTTTCCTCCTTCTGTCCTTTCACACTTTTCTCCCTCCCCCCTCCTTATTTTAATTAAGAATAAATATTGAGATATTAAACTAAGAATAAATATTGAGATCTTAATAATAAATATTGAGATTCTAAAAGAAAAACATTTGTAACTATGTGAGGGGAACTGAACTTATTGTGGTAATCATTTTGCAATATATAAATATGTTGAATCATTATGTTGTACACCTTAAACTAATACAATATATATCAGTTATATTTCAAGTTAACAAAGAATAAATGCTCAATTATACCAAATGGGTTATTAGACTCTCTAGTGTTTACTATGTATTTTCATTGATAACTTTTTATTTTGATGTAATTTAAGATGTAAAAAGTTCCCAAAGTTGAGAGTTCCAATGTACCCTCTACCTAGCTTCCCCCAGTAATAATAATATCTTATCAAATCATAGGACAATGTCAAAACCAGAAACTAATGTCAGTGTCATTCTAATAACTCAGGTACAGACTTTATTAAATATTTATCAGTATTTACACACTTTTGTTTGTATGTGTACACTTCATGAAATTTTATCACATGTGTTGGTTTGAGTAACCATCACCAAGATCAGGATACACTATTTCCATCACTAGACAGAAATTCCTCAGGTCAACCTTTAATAGTTGCATTCTTTCCCCCAACTTGACCCCTGGCAACCACTGATTTATTCTCTATCTTAACTTGTCACTTAGAGAAAGTTATATAAATGGAATCATAAAATATATAACCCTTTAAGATTGGCTTTTTCACTCAACGTAATTCCCTTAGATCTATTCATACTGTTGTATAAATAAATTTTCCATTCTACCCGTTTTGGTTTTTAATTTTAATTGATGTATAGTTGATTTACAATGTTATGTTAGTTTCAGGTGTATAGCAAAGTGATTGAGTTATACATACACAGACATATATATATATATATATATATATATATATATATATATATATATATATATATATATATATATATATAATTTTTCAGATTATTTTCCCTTATAGGTTACCATAAAATATTAAATATAGTTCCCTGTGCTATACAGTAGGTCCTTGTTACCTGTTTTATATATAGTAGTGTGTATATGTTAATCCCAAACTCCTAATTTATCCCTCCCCCTGCTTCCCCTTTGGTAGCCATAAGTTTGTTTTCTATGTCTGTGGGTCTAGTTCTGTTTTGTATATAAGTTCATTTGTATCACTTTTTTAAGATTCCACTATAAGTGATATCATATAATATTGTCTTTCTCTGTCTGATTTACTTAACTTAGTATGATAATCTCTAGGTGCATCCATGTTACTGCAAAGGGCATTATTTCATTCTTCTTTATGGCTGAATAATATTCCATTGTATATATACACACCACATCTTCTTTATCCATTTATCTGTCAAAGGACATTTAGGTTGCTCCCATGACTTGGCTATTGTAAGTAGTGTTGCAGTGAACATTTGAGTGCAGGTATCTTTTTAAATTATGGTTTTCTACTTTATTGCTGAGTAGCATTCCATTGTTTGGATGTACCATGGCTTTTTATCCATTCATTTGTTGAAAGACATATGGGTTGTTTCTAGTTTTTGTCCACTTAAAATAAAGCTAATTTACTGTACATTTTTTTTAATGTAAGCTTACATTTCCCTAGGATAGTTTACATTTCCTTAGGATAAATTACCTTTAGTGTGATTTCTGAGTGGTATATTAAATGTAGGCTTAACTTTGTAAAACAGAATATCACACTGATTATCAGAGTGGCTGTATTTTTTTACATTTCCACCAGCAATGTACAAAAAATCCAGTTTCTTCACATCCTCACCAGCCTTTGACACTGTCAGTATATTTTATTTTGGTCATTAAAAAAGTGTGTAGTGTTATATCATCATGATTTTAATTGTAATTCTCTGATGGCTAATGAAGTTTAATATATTTTGATGTGGTTATTTGCAATGTTTTACTTTCTAGATGAAGTGTATATTCAAGTCTTTTGCTGATTTTCTAACTGGCTTGCTAAAGTTTAAGTATTGTTATAGTTTTACTATTGAGTATATAATTTATTAATACAAACTAATTTTTTTCTGTTGAAAGTTTTTGCATTGAAATATGTACTGCTCTCTAATAATATTACTAAGCATCATTTCTTTCATTATGTGTTCTATTTTCTTTTGGTCTTCATTTTCACCATATATATATATATATATATATATATATATATATATATATATATATACATACAGTTTGTTTGAGATGTGTGTTATGAAAAAGTCTCTGGATAAAAGCCAGCAGACATCTGACAAGTTGGGCTAGAACTCAAGATGTATGCCCTGTAGAAAGGGCAAATGCAAGAGGGCTTTTCAAACCTGTGTTGGCACCAGCAAACTTAAGCTCACTGTCTAGGGCTGTGCTGGTAACACTGGTCACCTGGCCTCTCGAGGACTTGGATGAGCTCTCAGGTCCAAATAACTCATTGTGTGGCAAAGCAGAGAAAGCACACAGAGTGAATTGTCAGAAGTTCTCCTATTTTATATGGGTTCCTTGAAAATTCCACTGATTAAAAATTATATCTGACAATATTTCTCTTTGAATTAGTTGTAATTGTATCTTACAAACTCTAGGGCAACCATTAAAAAATATAAAAAAGGAATTATAACTAATATGCTAAGAAAGGGGAGAAAATGAAATCCTATAAAATACTCAATTAAAACCACAAAAGGCAGAAAAAGCATTGGAGACAAAAATGGAAAAAAAACACAAGGGCAACACATAGAAAATAGGAAGAGATATGATGGATACTAATCCAATTAAACAAATAATCATTTTGAATATCAGTAGTCTAGATGAATCAGTTAAAATACAGAGATTTGTCAGAGGGAATCAAAAAAGAAAACCCAACTATATGTTATCTACAAGACATCCTCTTTAAATATAAAGATACATACAGATTAAAAGTAAATGCATTAAGAAAAATATACCATATATCATACCCTCAGAAAGAAGCAGCGGTAGCTATATTAATTGCAGACAGAACATATTTTAGGAAAAGTCATCAGAGATAAAGAAACATATTACATAATGATAAGAAATCAATTTTCCAAGAGGACATAACAACTCTTAAGGTGTATGTGCCTAACAACATATTGTCAAACTACTGAGAGAAAGTGAGACAAACACTGATAGAAATGAAAGAAGAAATAGATGAATCCACTATCATAGCTGGGGATTTTAACACCCTTCTACCAGAAATGGATTGACCTAGCAAACAGAAAATCAGTAAAGACATTGCTGAACTCAACCACAGTATCCATCAACTGGATATGATCAACATCTATAGACCACTACCTCCAAAATCAGAATAGATATCCTTCTCAAACTCACATAGAATACTCACTTTCCTGGCAAAAAATCAATCTCACGACTTACCAAATTTAAAATAATATAAATCATGCAATGTCTTCTTTAAAACCAAAATGGAATTAAACTAGAAATCAATAACAGGAAGATAACTGGAAAACTCCAAAATAAGTGGAGATTACACAACATAGTTCTAAATAACACATGGGTCAAAGATTAAATCTCAGGAAAAAATTTTTTAAATATTTTGAATTGAATGAAAATGAAAACACAACTTATCAAATTTGTGGAATGCAATAGAAGGAGTGTTCAGAGGGAAATTTATAGCATTAAATCCATATATTTGGAGAAAAGAAAGATGTAAATCAATAATCTAAGCTTCCACTTTAGGAAACTTGAAAAATAAAGCAAATTAAATCTGAAGTGAGAAGAAGGAAATAAATATGCATAATTAGAGCAGAAAACAATGAAGTTGAAAAGAAGAAATCAATAGAGAAAATCAACAAAACCAAAAGCTGGCTCTTTTTTCCCAACTTTATTGAGATATAATTGACACATAACTTTGTGTAAGTTTGAGGTATACAATGTGATGTTTTGATATATGTATTTTATAATATTTTATCAAATATTATATTTTAAAATGTTTACCATGATAATATTAATACATTCATCTCACATAATTACAATGTTTTGTTTATGTGGTGAGAAAGTTTAAGATCTACTCTCTTAAGTATACCAGACAGTATTGTTAATTATACTCACCATTCTGTACATTAGATCTCCAGAACTTATTTATATTTTAACTGGAAGCGTGTATCCTTTGACCAAAATTTCCCTATTTTCTCAACCCTCCAGCCTCTGTTAACCACAAACCTACTCTCTGTTTTTATGAATTTGGCTTTTTTATATCCCACATGTAAGTGAAATCATATAGGATTTGTCTTTCTCTGTCTGACTTTATAAATTTACCACAATGCCCTTAAGTTCCATCCATACTATCACAAAAGGCAGAATTTCCTTCTTTTTTATTACTGAGTAGTATTCATATATAGTTTATTCATATATATGTATATAGAAATACTATGTTCATTCATATATTTATATATTATATATGCACATTTTCTTTGCACATTCATTGATTGATGGACACTGAGGTTGTTTCACCTTGGCTATTGTGAATAATGCTGCAATGAACATAGCAGTCTAGGTATCTCTTTGAAACAGAGATACATATATACCTAGAAGTGGGATTGCTGGATTATATTTTTAATATTGTGAGGCACCTCCATATTATTTTCTATGCTGGCTGTACAAATTTACATTCCCACCAAGAGTACATGAGTTCCCTTTTCTCCACATCTTCACTAGCACTCATCACAACTTTTTTAACAGTAGCAATTCTAACAAGTGTTTAATGATATCTCATTGTGGTTTTTATATACATTCCCCTGATGATTGAGAACATTTTCATGTATCCCTTGTCTGTTTTCTTTTTTTAATGTCTATTAAGTTATTTGCCCATTTTTTTAATTGGGTTATTTATTTATTTAGCATTGAGTTGTTTGAGTTTCCTATACATTTTGAATATTAACTGTGCCTTGGAAATACGGTTTGCAAATATTTCTTCCCATTCATAGGTTTTTCATTTTTCTGATTTTTTTTTCTTTTGCCATGTAGAAGCTTTTTAGTTTGATGTAGTCTCACTTATTTATTTTTGCTTTTGTTGCTTGTGCTTTTCATGTCATACAAAAAAAATTATAGCCAAGATTAATGTCAAGGAGTTTGCTCTCTGTGTTTTTATTTTTCTGGAAGTTTTACAGTTTGAGATCTTTAGTCCATTTAAGTCTTTAATCCATTTTGAGTTAGTATTTACATAGGGTGTAAGATAGGGATTCAATTTCATTCTTTTGCAAGTGAATATCCAGTTTGCCCATCACAATTTATTAAGGAGTCTTCTTTCCTTATTGACTATTTCCAGGTCCCTTCTCAAATATCAGCTGACTGTATACACATGGGTTTATTTCTGGACTTTTGATTCTATTCCATTGGTCTATGTGTCTGTTTTTATGCCCTTATCTTACTGTTTTATTTACTACAGTTTTGTAATATAGTTTGAAATTAGAAAGTGTGATGCTTCCAGCTTTGTTGTTCTTTCTCAGCATTCCTTTTGCTTCTTGGGATATTTTGCAGTTTTATACACATTTTAGGATTGTTTATTCTATTTCTGTGAAAAAATTCCATTGGAATTTTGATGAGTGACATTTACTTTATGGATGGCTTTGGGTATTATGCACATTTTAACATTATCAATTCGTCCAGTCCATGAACATGGGATATCTTTCCATTTATTTGTATCTTCTTTAATTTCTTTCATTAATATCTTATATTTTCTTAGTGTACAGATCTTTCACCTCCTTGTTTAAATTTATTCCTATTTTATTATTTTTGTTGCAATTGTAAATGGGATTGTATCTTTATTTCATTTTCAGATAGTTCACCATTAGTGTATAGAAACACAACTGATTTCTATAGTTGATTTTTTATCCTGCAACTTTACTGAATTTATTAATTCCAACACTTTTTTAGTGGAGTCTTTAGAAATTCCTCTATATAAGATCAGGTAATCTGTAAACAAGACAATTTTACTTCTTCCTTTATAATTTGAATGCCTTTTAATTTTTAAATAATTAAGTAATTAATTATTGCCTAATTGCTCTGTCTAGTCCTTGTAGTACTGTGTTGAATAGAAGTGGTGAGATTGGGTACCTTTACCATGTTTCTGGTCTTAGAAGAAAAGCTTTCAGCCTTTCACTGTTGAGTATGATGTTAGCCATAGGTTTGCTATATATGGCCAAGGTACGTTTCTTCTATACCCAATTTGTTGAGTTTCCATGATGAAAGAATGTTGAATTTTGTCAAATGCTTTTTCTCTGTCTATTGAGATGGTCATATGATTTTTTTTTTGCTACCTTAAAACTATACCACATCTGATACTTTTTTATACATATATTATTTCTTTGGTAATTCATGCTTTTTCTTTCTTTTCTGAGTCTTTTATTTCTATGTCAATGGCAAGGGACCATTTTATTAATCTTTTGATATACATATATCTTGTTAAAGCTCCTGAAAAGAGTCAGATTAAAAATAAGTATAGCAACTGAGGTTGTAGGAACGTACTTAACCATCAAATCATTTAAATACCCTTGATTCATAGCCATTGTGATAAAACAAAAACTTGTAATTTAAAATTGAATATTAAACAATTCTGAATTATTTTAAAAATCCAGAAAATTCGTAATTATGCAATTAACTTTAAGTATTTATTTTTTCTTAAGGATTTTATGTGGGAAAGTGGGTGAGCCACTGAAGGTCGGCTTATCACCATGTTGAGGAAGTTTAATGATCTATTAACTGTTAATTTTTATAGCAAATATGAAAAATATTCTGTAGTTTCATAATGAAGCAAAAATACATTAATGAAGTTAGATTATGTTTCTACTAATTTGATATATGATTAGACAATTGTATGGTTGTGTCTGATTAAAAAGAACTAGAATTAGTTGAGAAAATAATACTCTACCCATTGTGTAATTAATGTGCACATTGTAATTGACTTTTTTATTTATGATAGTTCTTGTGGAAATTAATAGGATAATAATTTACCTGACAATAAGAGCATTATCTGGCATCTATTAACCACTCACTGAGTGCCAGGTGCCACATGCTAAATGATAAATGAGGAGTTTTTAATCTAATCCTCTCAACATCCCTAGGTGGTTAATGACATTATTTTCTCTACATAACCAATGAGAGAACTGAAAGAACAATTAATCTGCTCATGTTTACATACTAATAAATTGCAAAAACTAAACCTGAATTCAATCAGTCTTATAAAACACAAAAACAAGTTTTCTATGAATTAAACATATCTAAATGTTGCTCCTTGTAATTTATCCCCACTGACCCTGCTGTAGATGAGACTATATCACTGTTAACATCTGGTCTCAGGCTTTAGCATCCAAACTGGTCAACTTGATTGAAATCTCTTCACTTCATCTTCCAAATGAGGCAGCTGAGGCAGGAAGTCTTTGTTACATTCATGCTGCCCAAATTTAATCTTCAGGAGGATCTCAATTATCTTAGCTGATACTTCACTTTCTTGTTGTGGTGTTGAGTGCCCTAATAACTTCACTCCTGACTCCTTTTCTGGTCTGAAATCCTGCTGTATAAGTTTTGAGCAGAGTTTTTATGTATTAACAAACAATTTGATCTCCATTTCAAATGTCCTTTCAGCTGGGCATGTTGGAAACCTCTACTTATGTTCCAAGACTCAGTTTGAATGTAAACTCAACAAAACCATCCAAGTGTTTTCTGAAAGCATTCATATCTTCTTGTTCAGCGTCCCACTGCAGCATGAGACGTCAGGTAAAGATTAGTAAAATGGTGCGTTTTCATTTTCCTGTCTCCAGGACAGGAATGTATGCATTCACATTTACAAAATCAATGCCCAACAGAGAGATCGGATTGGCATAGAAACTCAATGAATATGTTCTGAATGATTTTTGATCGAATGAAGTTGCAATGGAAGAGGGCCATGGGGTACCCGGATCTGAATGATTCTAATGATCAGCTTTCAAGAAGTAAATGAAAATGGATGGAAATGCACGTGGTGTATCACCCTTCCTCCCAAATTGTTGCCAGGCACAGAGCTGACTCACTACCTCAAGCACCTGTGCTTTTCTGCCTGAAGGCTTCTGACCATATGAACAGTCTCACCCCATGCACTGGGTAGGCTGGAGGTACCTGGATATTAATGACCCAGAAGCAGCCCATAACCAATGAAAAATCAATACTCTAGCTTCCTTGCCTCTCATCTTGGGTAACTCTGAGGACTGTTTTGTGCAGGTCCCTATATGGGATCGTCCCCAGCAAGTAACATGAGTTAATGTGCATGGGTTTTCCTTTCTTACCTGTCTCGTTTCTCCGCTACCAGGATCATTTCTTAAATAAATTCCTTGGTTTAAATCCTTATCTCAAAGTCTGCTTCCACGTGAGAACCCAAACTAAAACACACACCTTGGCAAATGCACTCAGCTGTTGAGAGAAGACCAGCTCATCTTGGCATGTCCCTTCCTTCAAGCATGCATTTCTGTGATGATCAGAGTGTGGGACGAAAACTCAAAGCTCATGAGCAGGAGAGAAGCAAAATCGATAGAATTTGATGAGTCCTGGACCACAGTTAGTTGCTGATAATATGAGCTTGTGACTCCACAGTAATATCTCTGGCAATATTTCAGAATCAAGAATCACACTCCAGAGATCCTCAGAAGACCCAGCTGCTCACTCACAGGTTTCCACTCCACAACTTTTTTAAATTGGAGTATAGTTGATTCACAATGTTGTGTTAGTTTCAGGTGTACAGCATGGTGATTCAGTTATACATACATATGTAAACATTTTTTTCAGATTACAAAATATTAAGTGTAATTCCCTGTGTTATACAGTGGGTCTTTGGTGTTTATCTACTTTATATATAGTAGTGTGTATCTGTTAATTCCAAACTCTTATTATACCCTTCCCCTGTCTTTCCCCTTTGGTAACCATAAGTTTGTTTTCTGTGTCTGTGTGTCCATAACTTCTTAAGAGCATAATACAATGGAGAGTAGGAAATGGTTGCTGATTAATTAATAAGAAAGCTAAATAGTTATTTTGTAAATAACTTGATTTTTCTTTGATTTTTCTGCAGCTATGTACTAGCTTTGTAAATCCTGCCAAGTCAGTTAATTCCACTTTAGTTCCTATATGTGAAGGATGGACTCTATTGAATGCTTAAGTGAGTTGTTCAAAAGGCACCTGGGTCATTGTCCATAACAAGTGTTCAATAAATATTTGTTGAAAAATATTTTCTTCAATTATTTCTGAAGATGAAATGACAGTGTTTCCTATGAACATCTTGGCAGGTAGCATACTTATTTTCTAAAACATTATACTTATTTTTAACACATGAATTCCCTTTAGTGATAGTTTTTGGATTATTATAAGCTCCAACTTCTATTTGCTATGTGTAGTGCCTCCGGCTCTGAATAGAAAAACTTAAGCCCTGTAATTAATGCTATAAAAAATCTATTCATTCATCATCGAAGCTTTGCCAGGTGGAAATCAGCAGGCGTTCACCCCATACCCAATCATGGAGAGCAGGACAGGTAAAATGTTTAATTAATAAAAGGAAATCTTGTCACTGAATTTATGTGACACCTCTAAGTTATTGCTAGTACTCAGATTTTTTTTGAATGTCACACTGAAGAATTTTTTCATATATGTCAATAGTAATCAATTCACTTACTCATAAATACTTTTTCAAGTGCTTTCTAAATGTTACATAATGTTAACATCATGAGAGATGAATATAACCCAGGACCTTACTCTTAAGGAGAGTAAAGTCTACTGTACCTTATAGAAAATAGTAATATAATATAATATAATATAAATCAGGGGTTTTAAAGACAGCTAGCAGTGACCAGGGACAGATAATGGCAGCAACAACTATTTTAGGGAAAGCATGTCTGAGAAACTGTTGTTCTCACAGAAAAGAAGATGAGGGAGTGTGAGGTAGTGATAGATTAAAGACACTGGGCGGCTGATGCATATGGGAGGGGGTTTGCTAAGCTCGCGTGGAGAAACAATGACTAGATATGGGTAAGTTCTTACAGGTTTTATCTATGCAGCAAGGTTATAAATTCATACATGCAAGGGCAAGGAGAAAGTGATAGTGATCCAAGAAGTAGAAATAGTATTGGGGGATATGGCAGAGAGAGAGGATTTCCACGTTGGAGAAGAGGCCACATGGGAAACATGGAAACTTGAAGGTCAAGCTTGGATTTTAGGAGTAGATGGGTTGGGAGGTGTTGGAATGCATGTTCCAGTGCATGGACTCAGGAAAATGCAGGGCACGGAAGGTAAGGAACACTTCTGTTTGGTTGGGAGGTGGGAAAAGTGAAAGAATAAAGGGAGAACATTGTGTCTCCATAATTATATTATAAAATTCTCAGCATTAGAGAAAAATCTTTATCTTTGTAGCAATAGAACCATGAAAATAATACATATTCAACGAGTCCCAATTGAGTAAAAGAATGAATGTTTCATGAATAAATTAGTTCAAACACTAGGGTTTGAGTTCTGTCTCTAGAATCCACTTCTTCCTACTGAAGTGACGTTGGGCAATTACATTAATTTCTCAGAGTCTCAACTCCCTTTGTATAAATTGGCAACTGAGAACAAATGTCTGCCATTTTCCAAGACTAATCACTCAAGTGAGTGAGGACAAAATTAAGGTACTTTCCAATATTCAACGGCACAAAAGTTTTCCTTTCCCATATTCGTTATGGAAAAAGAATAGAGGGTGTTTTCCAGCACAACTGTAGGGACACACATCTGAATAAGGTATTATCTCTGGTCTAGATATGTATCTCCTGGGAAGGATGTAAGAAAGAGGGGCACCTAACATAAAACAGTATCTATAGGAGAAACATGGAATGTTGTAAAACTAAAATAAACTAAAATATGTAGAGCTTCTGTCTAAAATGTAAAGCTACATATAAATCTATATCTGTGTATATATCTATGTTATAGATTTCCCAAACTCATCTATCACAGCCTTAACTCCCAATGTGATTATATTTGAAGACAGGGCCTTTAAGGAAGTAATTAAGGTTACATGAGATCATAAGGGTGGAGTCCTAATCTGATAGGACTGGTGTCTAAAAGAAGAGGAAGAAACACGATAAATCTTGCCTCTTCTACCTAAACACAGAGGAACTGCCACATGAGGATAAGGGCTGAGGCACTGTTTAGAAGCCAGGAAGAGAATTCCTCCGGAATCCAATCTCAGTGGCACAGTGATCTTGGATTTCTGGTATCCAAAACCTGAGAAAATAAATTGCTATATTTTAAACCACACAATCTATGGTATTCTGTTTTGGCAGCCCTAGCAGACTGATACACTACATCTGCATCTACATCTACATCTAAATCTACATATACATCTACCTCTATATTACTGGACTTCTGACTTTAAATCTGTATATTTTCTGGTTTCCTAGAAATTTTCCTTATTTCTTTTTACATTTACAAGGATTAGTTTTTGTGTTATCAGAGGATCCAAATTAATTAAAGTGGTAGTTCATGTATTGTGTGCCTGTATGTGTGCAGAGATTATTATTCAGGGGATCAAGGTAATTAAACCAAGAAAAGGTGGGGTGGGAATTCCTCAGCAACACTAAGACCCAGGGCATGTAGTCTATGCTTAGTGCCTGGTTGAAGAAAGAACAAACTAGCTTTATGATGGATTCATGGGCAGTAGCCATTACCTTTAATAGATTGTAAGGACCACTGGTGTTGAGAAAGCAAAGCCCTATTTGCTCTCTTAACTTAGAATGCCAGAAATCATGAACCCAAATTGTTAGCTTTAGCATGTGTATGAAATACTGTGGAACAATGTTCTCAATGTGCAGTCAGTGGACTACCTGCTAGAAAGTCACTCGCAGTTACTGTTAAAATGCAAACAGTCAGGACTTCCGGGTAAGATGGCGGAAGAGTAAGATGCGGAGATCACCTTCCTCCCCACGGATACACCAGAAATACAGCTACACGTGGAACAACTCCTACAGAACACCTACTGAACGCTGGCAGAAGACCCCAGACCTCCTGAAAGGCAAGAAACTCCCCACATACCTGGGTAGGGCAAAGCGGAGAGATTCCCGCACAGAGGATCGGTGCCGAGCGGCACTCACCAGCCTGAGAGGCTTGTCTGCTCGCCCACCAGGGCGGGCGGCGCTGGAAGCTGAGGCTCAGGCTTCGGTCAGAGCGCAGGGAGAGGACTGGGGCTGGCGGCGAGAACTCAGCCTGAAGGGGGCTAATGTGCCACAGCTAGCCGGGAGGGAGTCCGGGAAAACTCTGGAGCTGCCGAAGAGGCAAGAGACTTTTTCTTCCCTATTGGTTTCCTGGTGCACAAGGAGAAGGGATTAAGAGCGCTGCTTAAAGGGGATCCACAGACGGGTGTGAGTGGCGACTGAAAGCGCGGAGCCCAGTGACGGGCATGGGACTCTGGGGCTGCTGCTGCCGCCGCCAAGAAGCCTGTATGCGAGCGCAGGTCACAGTCCACACTGCCCTTCCGGGAGCCTGTGCAGACGGCCACTGCCGGGGTCCCGGGATCCAGGGGCGGCTTCCCTGGGAGAATGCACGGCGTGCCTCGGGCTGGTGCAATGTCACGCCGACCTCTGCCACTGCAGGCTCGCCCCGCACTCCGTGCCCCTCCCTCCCACCCGGCCTGAGAGAGCCAGATTCCCTGAAGAGGCTGCTCCTTTAACCCTGTCCTGTCTGAGCAAAGAACAGACGCCCTCCGGCGACCTACATGCAGAGGCGGGGCCAAATCCAAAGCTGAGACCCAGGAGCTGTGAGAACGAAGAAGAGAAAGGGAAACCTCTCCCAGCAGCCTCAGAAGCAGTGGATTAAAGCTCCACAATCAACTTGATGTACCCTGCATCTGTGGAATACATGAATAGACAACAAATCATCCCAAATTGAGGAGCCAGGAGTCAGTGCTGTGCCTCTGAGGTGGTAGAGCCAACTTCAGGACACTGGTCCACAAGGGACCTCCCAGCTCCACATAATATCAAACGGCAAAAATCTTCCAGAGATCTCCATCTCAACACCAGCACGCAGCTTCACTCAATGACCAGCAAGCTACAGTGCTGGACACCCTATGCCAAACAACTAGCAAGACAGGAACACAACACCACCCATTAGCAGAGAGGCGGCCTAAAATCATAAAAAGTCCGCAGACACCCCAAAACACACCACCAGACGTGGACCTGCCCACCAGAAAGACAAGATCCAGCCTCATCCACCAGAACACAGGCACTAGTCCCCTCCACCAGGAAGGCCACACAACCCACTAAACCAACCTTAGCCACTGGGGACAGACACCAAAAACAACAGGAACTACGAACCTGCAGCCTGCAAAAAGGAGACCCCAAACACAGTAACATAAGCAAAATGAGAAGACAGAAAAACACACAGCAGGAGAAGGAGCAAGATAAAAACCCACCAGACCTAACAAATGAAGAGGTAATAGGCAGTCTACCTGAAAAAGAATTCAGAATAATGATGGTAAAGATGATCCAAGATTCTATTTCCAAGATCCAAAATCTTGGAAATAGAATAGACAAAATGCAAGAAACAGTTAACAAGGACCTAGAAGAACTAAAGATGAATCAAGCATCAATTAAAAACACAATACATGAAATAAAAAATACTCTAGATGGGATCAATAGCAGAATAACTGAGGCAGAAGAACGGATAAGTGAGGTGGAAGATAAAATAGTGGAAATAACTGATGCAGAGCAAAATAAAGAAAAAAGAATGAAAAGAAGAGAGGACAGTCTCAGAGACCTCTGGGACAACATAAAATGCACCAACATTCGAATTATAGGGGTTCCAGAAGAAGAAGAGAAAAAGAAAGGGACTGAGAAAATATTTGAAGAGATTATAGTTAAAAACTTCCCTAATATGGGAAAGGAAATAGTTAATCAAGTCCAGGAGGCACAGAGAGTCCCATACAGAATAAATCCAAGGAGAAATACACCAAGACACATATTAATCAAACTGTCAAAAATTAAACACAAAGAAATCATATTAAAAGCAGCAAGGCAAAAACAACAAATAACACACAAGGGAATCCCCATCAGGATAACAGCTGATCTCTCAGCAGAAACTCTACAAGCCAGAAGGGAGTGGCAGGACATAATTAAAGTGATGAAGGAGAAAAACCTGCAACCAAGATTACTCTACCTAGCAAGGATCTCATTCAGATTTAATGGAGAAATGAAAACGTTTACAGACAAGCAAAAGCTGAGAGAGTTCAGCACCACCAAACCAGCTTTACAACAAATGCTAAAGGAACTTCTCTAGGCAAGAAACACAACAGAAGGAAAAGACCTACAATAACGAACCCAAAACAATTAAGAAAATGGGAATACGAACATACATATCGATAATTACCTTAAATGTAAATGGACTAAATGCTCCCACCAAAAGACACAGAGTGGCTGAATGGATACAAAAACAGGACCCATATATATGCTGTCTACAAGAGACCCACTTCAGACCTAGAGACACATACAGACTGAAAGTAAGGGGATGGAAAAAGATATTCCATGCAAATGGAAACCAAAAGAAAGCTGGAGTAGCAATTCTTATATCAGACAAAATAGACTTTAAAATAAAGACTACTAAAAGAGACAAAGAAGGACACTACATAATGATCAAGGGATCGATCCAAGAAGAAGATATAATAATTATAAATATTTATGCACCAAACATAGGAGCACCTCAATACATAAGGCATATACTAACAACCATAAAAGGAGAAATCGACAGTAACACAATCATAGTAGGGGACTTTAACACCCCACTTTCACCAATGGACAGATCATCCAAAATGAAAATAAATAAGGAAACACAAGCTTTAAATGATACATTAAACAAGATGGACTTAATTGATATTTATAGGACATTCCATCCAAAAACAACAGAATACACATTTTTCTCAAGTGCTCATGGAACATTCTCCAGGATAGATCATATCTTGGATCACAAATCAAGCCTTGGTAAATTTAAGAAAATTGAAATTGTATCAAGTATCTTTTCCGACCACAATGCTATGAGAGTAGATATCAATTACAGGAAAAGATCTGTAAAAAATACAAACACATGAAGGCTAAACAATACACTACTTAATAACGAAGTGGTCACTGAAGAAATCAAAGAGGAAATTAAAAAATACTTAGAAACAAATGACAATGGAGACACGACGACCCAAAACCTATGGGATGCAGCAAAAGCAGTTCTAAGAGGGAAGTTTATAGCAATACAATCCCACCTTAAGAAACAGGAAACATCTCGAATAAACAACGTAACCTTGCACCTAAAGCAATTAGAGAAAGAAGAACAAAAACATCCCAAAGTTAGCAGAAGGAAAGAAATCATAAAAATCAGATCAGAAATAAATGAAAAAGAAATGAAGGAAACGATAGCAAAGATCAATAAAACTAAAAGCTGGTTCTTTGAGAAGATAAAAAAATTGATAAACCATTAGCCAGACTCATCAAGAAAAAAAGGGAGAAGACTCAAATCAATAGAATTAGAAATGAAAAAGGAGAAGTAACAACTGACACTGCAGAAATACAAAAGATCATGAGAAATTACTACAAGCAACTCTATGCCAATAAAATGGACAACCTGGAAGAAATGGACAAATTCTTAGAAATGCACAACCTGCCAAAACTGAATCAGGAAGAAATAGAAAATATGAACAGACTAATCACAAGCACGGAAATTGAAACTGTGATAAAAAATCTTCCAACAAACAAAAGCCCAGGACCAGATGTCTTCACAGGCGAATTCTATGAAGCATTTAGAGAAGAGCTAACACCTATCCTTCTCAAACCCTTCCAAAATATAGCAGAGGGAGGAACACTCCCAAACTCATTCTACGAGGCCACCATCACCTTGATACCAAAACCAGACAAGGATGTCACAAAGAAAGAAAACTACAGGCCAATATCACTGATGAACAAAGATGCAAAAATCCTCAAAAAATACTAGCAAACAGAATCCAACAGCACATTAAAAGGATCATACACCATGATCAAGTGGGATTTATTCCAGGAATGCAAGGATTCTTCAATATATGCAAATCAATCAACGTGATACACCATATTAACAAATTGAAGGAGAAAAACCATATGATCATCTCAATAGATGCAGAGAAAGCTTTCGACAAAATTCAACACCCTTTTATGATAAAAACCCTGCAGAAAGTAGGCATAGAGGGAACTTTCCTCAACATAATAAAGGCCATATATGACAAACCCACAGCCAGCATTGTCCTCAATGGTGAAAAACTGAAACCATTTCCACTAAGATCAGGAACAAGACAAGGTTGCCCACTCTCACCACTCTTATTCAACATAGCTTTGGAAGTTTTAGCCACAGCAATCAGAGAAGAAAAGGAAATAAAAGGAATCCAAATTGGAAAAGAAGAAGTAAAGCTGTCACTGTTTGCAGATGTCATGATACTATACATAGACAATCCTAAAGATGCTACCAGAAAACTACTAGAGCTAATCAATGAATTTGGTAAAGTTGCAGGATACAAAATTAATGCACAGAAATCTCTGGCATTCCTATATACTAATGATGAAAAATCTGAAAGTGAAATCAAGGAAACACTCCCATTTACCATCGCAACAAAAAGAATAATATATCTAGGAATAAACCTACCTAAGGAGACAAAAGACCTGTATGCAGAAAATTATAAGACACTGATGAAAGAAATTAAAGATGCTACAAATACATGGAGAGATGTACCATGTTCTTGGATTGGAAGAATCAACATTGTGAAAATGGCTCTACTACCCAAAGCAATCTACAGATTCAATGCAATCCCTATCAAACTACCACTGGCATTTTTCACAGAACTAAAACAAAAAATTTCACAATTTGTATGGAAACACAAAAGACCCCGAATAGCCAAAGCAATTTTGAGAACGAAAAATTGAGCTGGAGGAATCAGGCTCCCTGACTTCAGACTATACTACAAAGCTACAGTAATCAAGACAGTATGGTACTGGCACAAAAACAGAAAGATAGATCAATGGAACAGGATAGAAAGCCCAGAGATAAACCCACGGACATATGGTCACCTTATCTTTGATAAAGGAGGCAGGAATGTACAGTGGAGAAAGGACAGTCTCTTCAATAGTTGGTGCTGGGAAAACTGGACAGGGACATGTAAAAGTATGAGATTAGATCACTCCCTAACACCATACACAAAAATAAGCTCAAAATGGATTAAAGACCTAAATGTAAGGCCAGACACTATCAAACTCTTAGAGGAAAACATAGGCAGAACACTCTATGACATAAATCACAGCAAGATCCTTTTTGACCCACCTCCTAGAGAAGTGGAGATAAAAACAAAAATAAACACATGGGACCTAATGAAACTTAAAAGCTTTTGCACAGCAAAGGAAACCATAAACAAGACCAAAAGGCAACCCTCAGAATGGGAGAAAATATTTGCAAATGAAGCAACTGACAAAGGATTAATCTCCAAAATTTATAAGCAGCTCATGCAGCTCAATAACAAAAAAACAAACAACCCAATCCGAAAATGGGCAGAGGACCTAAATAGACATTTCTCCACAGAAGATATACAGACTGCCAACAAACACATGAAAGGATGCTCAACATCTTTACTCATTAGAGAAATGCAAATCAAAACTACAATGAGATATCATCTCACACCAGTCAGAATGGCCATCATCAAAAAATCTGGAAACAATAAATGCTGGAGAGGGTGTGGAAAAAAGAGAACACTCTTGCACTGCTGGTGGGAATG
The DNA here is from genome assembly GCF_964165515.1 of Mesoplodon bidens. Taxonomy (NCBI): domain Eukaryota; kingdom Metazoa; phylum Chordata; class Mammalia; order Artiodactyla; family Ziphiidae; genus Mesoplodon; species Mesoplodon bidens. Next base: position 1,111,038 of record NC_138166.1, on the reverse strand, counting down.
TGAATTGGTACAGCCGCTATGGAGAACGGTATGGAGGTTCCTTAAAAAACTACAAATAGAACTACCATATGACCCAGCAATCCCACTACTGGGCATATACCCTGAGAAAACCATAATTCAAAAAGAGACATGTACCAAAATGTTCATAGCAGCCCTATTTACAATAGCCCGGAGATGGAAACAACCTAAGTGTCCATCATCGGATGAATGGGTAAAGAAGATGTGGCACATATATACAATGGAATATTACTCAGCCATAAAAAGAAATGAAATTGAGCTATTTGTAATGAGGTGGATGGACCTAGAGTCTGTCATACAGAGTGAAGTAAGTCAGAAAGAGAAAGACAAATTCTGTATGCTGACATATATATATGGAATTTAAGAAAAAAAAATGTCATGAAGGACATAGGGGTAAGACAGGAATAAAGGCACAGACCTACTTGAGAATGGACTTGAGGATATGGGGAGGGGGAAGGGTAAGCTGTGACAAAGTGAAAGAGTGGCATGGACATATATACACTACCAAACGTAAGGTAGATATCTAGTGGGAAGCAGCCGCATAGCACAGGGAGATCAACTCGGTGCTTTGTGACTGCCTGGAGCGGTGGGATAGGGAGGTTGGGAGGGAGACGCAAAAGGGAGGGGATATGGGAACATATGTATATGTATAACTTATTAAATTTGTTATAAAGCAAAAAAAAAAAAACAAATAAACCCCCAAATTTAAAATTGATAATTCAGCTTCCTTATTAAAGGATATTCAAATTATTGCCAAAAAATGCAAACAGTCAAATTTACTGTGTTGAACTTCTTGACATAGTACCTGGGATCCTGCATGAGATTCCCACGTGATTGTTAGTATACAAATGTTTAAGAAAAATGATTCTAGAGAGCTTCAAGATGGCAGAGGAGTCAGACATGGATATCACCTTCCTCCCCACAAACACATGAAAAAAATACATCTACATGTGGAACAACTACAGAATGCCTACTGAACGCTGGCAGAAGACCTCAGACTTCCCAAAAGGCAAGAAAATCCCCACACAGCTGGGTAAGGAAAAAGAAAAAAGGAAAAACAGAGACAAAATAATAGAGACAGGACCTGCACCTCTGGGAAGGAGCTGTGAAGGAGGAAATGTTTCCACACACTAAGAAGCCCCTTCACTGGTGGAGACTGTGGGTGAGCAGAGGGGAAGCTTCAGAGCTATGGAGGAGAGTGCAACAACAGAGGTGCAGAGAGTAAGGCGGAGAGATTCCCACACAGGTGACCAGTCGTGACCAGCATTCACCAGTCTAAAAGGTTTGTCTGCTCACCCGCTGGGATAGGTGGAGGTTGGGAGCTGAGGTTCTGGCTTTGGAGGTCAGACCCAGGGAGAGGGCTGGGGTTGGCTGTGTGAACACAGCCTGAAGAGGCCTAGTGTGCCATGGCTAGCTGGAAGGGAGTCCAGGGAAATGTCTGGACCTGCAAAAGAAGGAAGAGACCATTGCTTTGGGGTGTACAAGGAGAAGGAATAAAGAGCACTGCCTAAATGAGCTCCAGAGATGGGCATGAGCCGCTGGTATCAGCACAGACAACAGAGATGGGCATGAAATGCTAAGGCTGCTGTTTCATCCACCAAGAATCCTGTGTACATACACAGGTCACTATCCACACTTCCCTGGGAACCTGTGCAGCCCGCCACTGCCAAGGTCTCATGATTGAGGAACAACTTCCCCAGGAGAACACACGGCACATCTCAGGCTGTTGCAATGTCATGTCAGCCTCTGCCACAGCAGGCTCACCCCACATTCTGTACCCCTCACACCCCTAGCCTGAGTGAGCCAGAGCCCCCTACTCATTTGCTCCTTTAACCCTGTCCTGTCTGGAGAGGGAACAGATGCCCTCAGGTGACATAAACACAGAGGCGGAGTGAAATCCAAAGCTGAACCTCAGGAGCTCTGTGAACAAAGAGAAAGGGAAATTTCTCCATGCAACCTCAGGATCAGTGGATTAATCTACACAATCAACTTGATGTGCCCTTCATCTGTGGAACATCTGAATAGACAACAAAGAAATCCAAAATTGAGGCAGTGGATTTTGGGACCAACTGTAGAATTGGGGTTTATGGTATGTGGCTGACTAGTTTCTGGTTTTTATGTTTATCTTAGTAAAGATTTTATCACTTGTTATCATTGGTGGATTTGATTATTGGTTTGGTTGCTGTTTTTATTTTAGTAATATTTTTTATTTTAAATATTACATTTTATTTTCCTTTCTTTTTTTTTTTTCTCACTTTTATTCTGAGCCAAGTGGCTGACAGGGTCTTGCTGCCGCAGCTGGGTGCCAGGCCTGAGCCTCTGAGGTGGGAGAGCCAAGTACAGGATATTGAATCAATGGAGAAATCCTTGTCCCACATAATATCAATCAGCGAGAGCTCTCCAAGAGATCTCTGTCTCAACGCTAAGACCCAGCTCCACTCAACAACCAACAAGCTCCAGTGCTGGACACCCCATGCAAAACAACTAGCAAGACAGAAACACAACCCCACCTATTATCAAAGAGGCTTCCAAAAACCATAATAAGTTCACAGATACCCCAAAATACACCACTGGATGTGGTCTTGCCCACCAGAAAGACAAGATCCAGCCTCATCCACCAGGCACCAATACCCTCCACTAGGAAGCCTACACAACACACTGAACCAACCTTACCCACTGGGGACAGACACCAAAAATAACGGTAACTATGAACCAGCAGCCTGCAAAAAGGAGACCCCAAACACAGTAAGTTAAGCAAAATGAGAAGACAGAGAAATATGCAGCAGATGAAGGAAGAAAGTAAAAATTCACCAGACCAAACAAATGAAGAGGAAACAGGTAGTCTACCTGAAAATGAATTCAGAGTAATGATAGTAAAAATGATCCAAAATCTTGGAAATGTGATGGAGAAAATACAAGAAAAGTTTAACAAGGACCTAGAAGAAATAAAGAGCAAAAAAAAAAAATGATGGATGAACAACACAATAAGTGAAATTAAAAATTCTCTAAAAGGAATCAATATCAGAATAACTGAGGAAGAGGAACGGATAAGTGACCTGGAAGGTAAAATAGTAGAAATACCTACCACACAGCAGAATAAAGAAAAAAGAATTGAGGACAGTCTCAGAGACCTCTGGGACAACATTAAATGCACCAGTATTCAAATTATAGTGGTCCCAGAAGAAGAAGAGAAAAAGAAAGGGACTCAAAAAATATTTGAAGTGATTTTACTTGAAAATTTCCCTAATATGGGAGAGGAAAGAGTCAATCAAGTCCAGGAAGCACAGAGAGTCCCATACAGGATAAATCCAGGATACACGCCAAAACACATATTAATCAAACTATCAAATATTAAATACAAAGAAAAAAATATTAAAAGCAACAAGGGAAAAACAAAAAATAACATACAAAGGAATCCCCATAAAGTTAACAGCTGATCTTTCAGCAGAAATTCTGCAAGCCAGAAGGGAGTGGCAGGACATATTTAAAGTGATGAATGGGAAAACAAAACAAAACAAACAAACAAAAAACTTCGACCAAAAAACTCTAGCCAGCAAGGATCTCATTCAGATTCGACAGAGAAATTAAGACCTTTACAGATAAGCAAAAGCTAAGAGAATTCAGCACCACCAACCAGCTTTACAACAAATGCTAAAGGAACTTCTCTGGGCAGGAAAAACAAGAGAAGGAAAAGACCTACAATAACAAACACAAAATAATTAAGAAAATGGTAATAGGAACACACATATCAATAATTACCTTAAATGGAAATGAATTAAATGCTCCAACCAATGGACATAGAGTGGCTGAATGGATACAAAAACAAGACCTGTGTATATGCTGTCTACAAGAGACCCACATTAAACCTAGGGACACATACAGACTGAAAGTGAGGACATGAAAAAGATGTCAAATGCAAATGGAAATCAAAAGAAAGATGGAGTAACAATACTCATATCAGACAAAATAGACTTTAAAATAAAGACTGTTTTACAAGAGACAAAGAAGGACACTACCTAATGATCAAGGGGTCAATCCAAGGAGAAAATATAACAATTGTAAATATTTATGCACCCAACATAGGAGCACCTCAATACATAAAGCAAATGTTAACAGCCATAAAAGGGGAAATTGACAGTAACACAATCATAGTAGGGGACTATAACAACCCACATTCACCAATGGATAGAAAACAAAATGAAAATAAATAAGGAAACACAAGCTTTAAATGACACATGAAACAAGATGGACTTAATTGATATTTACAGGACATTCTAATGAAAAACAAGAGAATATGCTTTCTTCTCAAGTGCTCATGAAATATTCTCCAGGATAGAACATATCTTGGGTCACAAATCAACCCTTGGAAAATTTAAAAAACTTGAAATCATATCAAATATCTTTTCTGGCCACAACATTATGAGAATAGATACCAATTACAGGAAATAAAACTGTAAAAAATACAAACACATGGAGGCTAAACAATACACTACCAAATATCCAAGAGATCACTGAAGAAATCAAAGTGGAAATTTAGAAATACCTAGAAAAAAACATGACAATGAAAACACAACAACCTAAAAGCTATGTGGCAAAAGTAGTTCTAAGAAGGAAGTTTATAGCAATACAATCCTATGGTATTGCTATAAACTCAAGAAACAAGTAAAATCTCAAATAAACAACATAATCTTACACCCAAAACAATGAGAGAAAGAAACAAGAAACAAGAAAAAGAAAACAAGAAAAAAAATCTCAAAAAACAACCTAATCTTACACATAAAGCAATTAAAGAAAGAAAAACCATAAAAACTCAAAGTTAGCAAGGAAAGAAATCATAAAAATCTGATCAGAAATAAATGAAAAAGAAATGAGGGAAACAATAGCAAAGATCAATAAAACTAAAAGCTGGTTCTTACATAAGATAAAAAAAAATTGTTAAACCATTGGCCAGACTCATCAAGAAAAAAAGGGAAAAGACTCAAATCAACAGAAGTAGAAATGAAAAAAGAGAAGTAACAACTGACACTGCAGAAATACAAAAGATCATGAGAGGTTACTATAAGCAAGTATATGCGAGTAAAATGGACAGCCTGGAAGAAAAGGACAAATTCTTAGAAAAGCACAACCCTCCAAGATGGAACCAGGAAGAAATAGAAAATATAAACAGACCAATCACAAGAACTGAAATTAAAATTGTGATTAAAAATCTTTCAACAAACAAACGCCCAGGACCAGATGGCTTCACAGGCAAATTCTTTGAAACACTTAGAGAAGAGCTAACACTTATCCTTCTCAAACTCTTCCAAAATATAACAGAGGGAGGAACACACCCAAAATCATTCTACAAGGTCACCATCATGCTTATACAAAACTAGACAAAGATGTCACAAAAAACAAAACTACAGGTCAATATCACTGATTAAAATAGGTGCAAAAATCCTCAACAAAATGGTAGCTAACAGAATCCAACAGCACATTAAAAGGATCATACACAACGATCAAGTGGAGTTTATCCCAGGAATGCAAGGATTCTTCAGTATACACAAACCAATCAATGTGATATACCATATTAATAAACTGAAGGATAAAAACCATACAGTCATCTCAATAGACACAGAAAAAGTTTTCAAAATAATTCAACACCCATTTATGATAAAGACCCTCCAAAACGTAGGCAGAGAGGGAACTTACCTCAACATAATAAAGGAGGTATATGACAAATCCACCGCCAACATCACTCTCAATATTGAAAAACTGAAACCACTTCTACTAAGATCTGGACAAGACAAGGATGTCCACTCTCACTGCTATAATTCAACATAGTTTTGGAAGTTTTAGCCACGGAAATCAGAGAAGAAATAAAAGGAATCCAAACTTGAAAAGAAGAAGTAAAACTGTCACTGTTTGCAGATCATATCATACTATACATAGAGAATCCTAAAGATGCTACCAGAAAACTACTAGAGCTAATCAATGAATTTGGTAAAGTAGCAGGATACAAAATTAATGCACAGAAATCTCTTGCATTCCTACACACTAATGATGAAATATCTGAAAGAGAAATTAAGGAAACACTTCCATTTGCCATTGCAACAAAAAGAATAATATATCTAAGAATAAACCTACTTAAGGAGACAAAAGACCTGTATGCAGAAAACAATAAGACACTGATGATAGAAATTAAACATGATACAAACAGATGGAGAGATATACCATGTTCTTGGACTGGAAGAATCAACATTGTGAAAATGACTCTACTACCCAAAGTAATCTACACATTCAATGTAATCCCTATTAAATTACCAATGGCATTTTTCACAGAACTAGAACAAAAATTTTACAATTTGTATGGAAGCACAAAAGACACCGAATAGCCAAAGCAATCCTGAGAAAGAAAAATGGAGTGGGAAGAATCAGGCTCCCTGACTTCACACTATACTATAAAGCTACAGTAATCAAGACAGTATGGTACTGGCACATAAACAGAAATCTAAATCAATGGAACAGGATAGAAAGCCCAGAGATAAACCCATGCACCTATGACCACCTTATCTTTGACAAAGGAGGCAAGAATATACAGTGGAGAAAAGACAGGCTCTTCAATAAGTGGTGTTGGGAAAACTGAACAGCTACATGTAAAAGAATGAAATTAGAACACTCCCTAACACCACACACAAAAATAAACTCAGAATGGATTAAAGACCTAAATGGAAAGCCAGATACTACAAAACTCTCAGAGGAAAACATAGGCAGAATACCCTATGACATAAATCACAGCAAGATCCTTTTTGACCCACCTCCTAGTGTAAGGAAAATAAAACCAAAAATAAACAAATGGTACCTAATGAACCTTAAAAGCTTTTGCACAACAAAGGAAACCATAAACAAGATGAAAAGACAGTCTTCAGAATGGGAGAAAATATTTGCAAGTGAAGCAACTAACAAAGGATTAATCTCCAAAATATACATGAAGCTCATACAGCTCAATATCTAAAAAAAACAAACAACCCAATCCAATAATGGGCAGAAGACCTAAATAGACATTTCTCCAAAGAAGATATACAGATTGACAACAAACACCTGAAAGGATGCTCAACATCACTAATCATTAGGGAAATGTAAATCCAAACTACAATGAGGTATCACCTCATAGTAGTCAGAATGACCATCATCAAAAAACCTACAAATATTGAATGCTGGAGAGGGTGTGGAGAAAAGGGAATACTCTTGCACTGTTGTTGGGAATGTAAATTGATTGAGCCACTATGGAGAACAGTATGGAGCTTCCTCAAAAAACTAAAAATATAACTACTATACAACCTAGCAATCCCACTACTGGGCATATAGCCTGAGAAAACCTTAATTCAAAAAGAGTCGTGTACCACAATATTCATTGCAGCTCTATTTGCAATAGCCAGGGCATGGAAGCAACCTAAGTGTACATCGAAACATGAATGGATAAAGAAGATGTAGCACATATATAAAATGGAATATTACTCAGCCATAAAAAGAAACAAAATTGAGTTATTTGTAACAGGGTGGATGGACCTAGTGTCTGTCATACAGAGTGAAGTAAGTCAGAAAGAGAAAAGCAAATATCATATGCTAACACATATATATGGAATCTAAACAAACAAACAAAATGTTTGCAAGTACCTAGGGGCAGGACAGGAGTAAAAATTCAGACGTAGAGAATGGACTTGAGGCCACGGGAGGGGGGAGTGTAAGTTGGGATGAAGTGAGATAGTGACATTGGCATATATACACTACCAAATGTAAAATAGATAGCTAGTGGGAAGAAGCTGCATAGCACAGGGAGATCAGCTCAGTGTTTTGTGACCACCTAGAGGGGTGGGATGGGGAGGGTGGGAAGGAGTCTCAAGGGTGAGTGGATATGGAGATATATGTATACATATAGCTGATTCACTTTGTTATACAGCAGCAACTAACACAACATTGTAAAACAATTATAGTCCAATAAAGATGTTAAAAAAAGAGTAAAATATATACTGAAGAAAAGTAAAAACTGCAATCATATGACATCAAGGCAAAAATGTTAAAAATCGGATATAACTCCTGTGTATGTATTTATGCATGTATGTATGTATGTATGTATGTGTAAATATACATACACGTGTGTAAACAACCTATGATATATCATCTATAACCTTTTAATAGGAATGGAGCCATTCTCCACATGCTTTTATGTTTATCACTATTACCCTTTCCTCAGTCATTTACTCATTCATAGTTCTTATAACTATATTGTATAGAGATTTCTGCTTCTGAGCTGATGGAGTATAGTTAATTTTCCCTATTTCTGCCTCCAATTTCAGCTTTAAAAACCTGGACATTACAATTAAACAATCAGAAAAAAATTCTGTAATGTCAGAAAATAGGGCAGACTGAAAAGGGACACCCGGACCTGTGGAACAATATCACGGTGAATTCCCTGTGCTTGATTTTTGACTTATACCTCCCTACTTGGTACTGGTGATACCAGAAACCTGGAAAATTCAGTGAGCACAAACATAAACAGTCCAGATTAAACCTACTCTCTCTAGTCACAGTTGAGGAAATAGGCACCTCACAAGACAGACAGTTTTCAGAAAATAATCACTCTAACCCAGCCCAACACACACACAAAACTGTCGTCTCATTACCACCTCACTAGAGCAGACTGAGTGGAGAACCTAGACTTCCATACTTACCAGGGAAGAATGAGGCACTGTAGTCACACTTAATGGATGGTATTAGAGCAGACCCACTCGGGATCAGGGATTTTCATCTCACTGGTAAGTAAGAAGACACCATACCTGTGTGTCAATGGTAATTATGTGGGAAGCCTGCCCCACTAGCCCCACCCAGTGATTATGAGGTACTTCTACTCCTCCTCAATGGGGTGGTGTCAGAGGAGACCTAGAGGGGCTTCATGGCTTTCACCATCACTCAGAAGTAATAAGGCTAACTCTTCCCACAGGGTTAGTAGAGGCATAGTAGGGAGGCATAATGCATCATCCTTATAACTCCTTGCCAGAGTGGTATCACCAGAGATGGAGTAGGGATCTTAAAGTGGAGCTCAAGTGGAGAAGTGAGCTTCCCACTAGTGCCCATTGGAATAAGGATCCTCTCCTCCCCCAGATTTTAGTGGCAGCCAAGTTGGAAACCTGACTTTGTCTCACATGTAAGTAAAAGGTGGCATCCTTCCTTTCTCCCACTAGAGTTGTGACAGAAGAGGCTTGTTAAAAATACAAGATTTAAATAAGATCCAATCTTATAATAACCAAATATTCAGATTTCAATAGAAAATCACATGGCATAGAAAAGAACAGGAAGATCTCATTGTGAAAAAGAAAGAAAATCAAAAAATATCAAGACTGAAGTGACCCAAATGTTAGAATTATCTGGCATGATTTTTTTTTTTTCTGTACACAGGCCTCTCACTGTTGTGGCCTCTCCCATTGAGGAGCACAGACTCCAGACGCGCAGGCTCAGCGGCCATGGCTCATGGGCCCAGCTGCTCTGTGACATGTGGGATCTTCCTGGACCAGGGCATGAACCCGTGTCCCCTGCATCAGCAGGCGGACTCTCAACCACTGTGCCACCAGGGAAGCCCATGAATTTTAAAGGAATAAAAATGCTTCAACAAGCAGTGACAAACATTTTTGAAACAAATGAAAACATAGAAAGATTCACCAAAGTATTAGAATCTATCATCAAAGAAATAGAAAATATAAAGAACCAAATGAAAATTTTATAACTAGAAAATGCAGTGACCAAAATGAAAAACTCATTGAATGGGCCCCATAGCAGAACAGAGTGGACAAAATTTAGAGTTAGTGAGCTTGAGGACAAAACAACAGAATTCACCCAATCTGGACAACTGAGAAAACATATACTTTAGAAAATCATGAGGGGGCTTCCCTGGTGGCAAAGTGGTTGGGGATCTGCCTGCCGATGCAGGGGACGTGGGTTCATGCCCCAGTCCGGGAAGATCCCACATGCCATGGAGTGGCTGGGCCTATCAGCCATGGCCACTGAGCCTGCGTATCTGGAGCCTGTGCTCCTCAATGGGAGAGACCACAGCAGTGAGAAGCCCATGTACCACAAAAAAAAAAAAAAAAAAAGAAAGAAAGAAAGAAATAAAATCATGAGGAACTTGTGGCAGTATAACAAAATATCTAACATTTATGTCCTTAGAACCCTGGATGGAGAAGATAAAGATAGTGTGCTAAAAATATTTCAAGAAATTATGGCTGCAAATTACCACATTTATTCTAAGACATAAACTTGTAGGGTCAAGAAACTGAGTGAAAAATAAACATGGTAAACCCTAACAATCATTCCATAACAAATCATAATCAAATTTTGAAAACTAAAGACAAAGAAAAAAATCATGAAAGCATCCAGAAAGAAACGAAGCATTAGGTGTAGGGAAAAACAATTCATATGACCATAGATTTGTCATCACAAACCATAAAGACCAGAATGTAGTGGCACACAATTTTTCAGTGCTGAGAGAAAAGAACTATAGAAGAAGAATCGTATATCTAGTGGGAAAAAAAATCCCTCAATAATGAAAGGGAAATCAAGACAGTCTATGAAAAAGGAAAGCTAAGGAATTTGTCTCTAACAGAGCTACCCTAAAATAATGGCTGCAGGAAGTTTTCTAATAAGAAAGGAAATGATCAAAGAAGGAATCCTGGGACATTGTGAAGAAAGAAAAAATAATGAATTTTTTAAAAATGGGTAAATATAATATCCTTCTCTTGAGTTTTCTAAATTATGTTTGAGGTCAAAGCAAAAATTATAACACTGCCTGATGTAGTTCTCAATGTTTGCAGTGGAAATATTTACACAAATCATATTATAAATAGGGAGATTAAAATAATGTAAAGGGCAAAACAACATTGCAAACCAACTATACTTCAACTAAAAAAAAGAAAAAAGCATGTAAAGGGAAGTGAGTTTTCTGCATTTCATTTAAAGTGGAAAAAATTTGACACCAGTAGATTGGTGATGTTATACATGTAGATGTACTATAATACCTAGAGAAACCACTAAGAAAACTATGCAATGAGGTAAGTCCGAAAACATTATACCTAAATCAAAATGGAATTTGAAAAAATGTTCAAGTAACTCAGAAGAATCTAGGATAAAGAAAACAAATAAAAATCAGGGAGAACAAACAGAAAACAAAAAATAAAAAAGCATACTTACACCTTTCATATAAAAATCACATTAAATGTAAATGGTCTATATACACCATCTAAAAGACAGATATTGGCAGAGTGGATTAAAAAAACATCACCCAACTATATGATATCGGCAAAAAGTCTCATTTCAAATATAATGATGCAGTGTATAGTGATACTTTGAAAGTAATATGATGGGAAAAGTTATACAACACACTCATTAGTGAACAAAAAGCAGGAGTGGTTATATTAGTATCAGATAAAGGAGATGTCAGAACAAGGAAAATTTTCAAGGAGAGAGGGGAAAATTACATAATAAAATAATAAATCAACCAAGAAGGCATATCTGTCCTAATGTGTCTGTACCAAACAATAGCTCGCAAAATGTATGAAGCAAAAACTGATAGAACTGAAAGGAGAAATAGACACATCTCCAATTATAGTTGATAACCTCAAGACTCCTGTAAGCAATTCATGGAACAGCTAAACAGAAATTCACTAAGGATATAGAAGAACTCAATGACACTTGATCAGTCAACAGGATCTCACTGACACTTAGAGAACACTCGTCCTGACAAGAGCAGGATACACACTCTTCTCAAATGCTAACAGAATATGTAATGAGATAGACCATGTCCTGGGCCTTATAACAAGCCTCAACTAATTTTCCATATTGAAATCATACACAGTGTGTTTTCTGAACACAAGAAAGCAAACTAGATATCAACAACAGAAAGAGAGGAAATCTAAACACCCAGAAGTTAAAAGTAAGCTTCAAAAGAATCCATGATTAAAACCAGAAAATCAGTAGAGAAAAACAATAAAATAAAAAGCCAGTTCTTTAATAAAATTAGTAAATTTGACAAAAATCTAGTAAGAAAACAAGTAGAAGATGCAAACTACTAATATCAGGAATGACACAGTGGATATCACTACACACCATGCAGATGTCAAAAGAATAACAAGGGAATACTATGAACAACTCTAAATACATATATTTTACAACTTAGGAAGAAACAAGAAGCAGAAACTACCAAAACTAACTCAGTTTGAGATAAGTACTTTGAATAGCCCTATTGGAATTAAGGTAAATTGTTAAAAAGATTTCCAAAGAAGAAAACTCCAGGACTTGATGACATCACTAGAGAATTCTCCAAAATATTTGAATAATAATACCAATTTTACACAGTCACTCCCAGAAAATACAAAACAGGAGGGACCAATTCTCAATTCCTTCTAACAAAGTCAATATTGCTAGCATACACCAAAGCCCAACATACAAAGTATAAAAGGAAAACATGACACACCAGTATCACTCATGAATATTGATGCAAAAAGATTCTTTAAAAAATATTGGCAAATAGAATTAAGCTATAATATGTGCACCCAAAAATTATACACTATGACTGTTTCAAGGATGTACACTTGTTCAATATTTGAAAATCAATGTAGACCACTATATTAATAGGTTAAAGAGAAAAATCATATGATCAAATGCAAAAAAAAGCATTTCACAAATTTGACAGCCATTTATGATTAAAAAAAACTGTCATAAAATAAAGAATCCCAGGGAATTTTTCACAATTTTGTTCATATCAGCTTTATTTGTAATGGTGAAAAACTGGAAACAACCCAAATGTCCTCCAGTAGGTGAATGGCTAAACTGTGGTATTCATACCATCGAATATTACACAGCAGTAAAAAGGGACCAACTATTGATACCTGCAACAACTTAGATGGGTCCCAAGGGCATTATTCCGAGTTTAAAAGACAATCTCACAAATTTACATGCTATATGATTCCCTTTTTATAACCTACTTGAGATGACAAAGTTATAGAGATGGAAAAGAGATCAGTGGTTACCAGGGATAAGGGATGGCAGCAGTGTGTGTGTCGGGGGTAGAGTGTGGGTGTTGACTATAAAGGGTTAGCAAGAAGGAAATGTTTGTTGGGATGGAATAGTTTTATACCTCGTGTGTGGTGGCTGTTACATGTGATAAAATGACGTAGAACAATACACGTACATTTATATTCATGTCAGTTTCCTGGTTTTGATATTATCCCAGGTATATTTAAGCAGTAATCACTGGGAAATATTAGGTGAAAAGTGCACAGAATTTCTCTGTACTACCTTTGCAACTTCCTGTGTATCAGTCATTATTTTAAAACAAAATGTTTAAAAACCCTATTTTTAAATTTTCTGTGTCTTTAAAAATTCTTCTATGATATAATTTGTAATACCTTAAATTACCATGAGTGATTCCTACTTTCTCAACCCTCTCCATCATTGTTGAGTATTAAAGGTGATTCAAATTGTTCCCAACTTAAACTGGTGTTGGTGAACAGAACATCCTTGTATTTAAATTTTTGCTGATATCCAGAATTACTTATGAGGCAAATATTTCACAAGATTAAGTGACACTTTGAAAGTACCTGTATATTTCAGAGCTTTGAATGAAATGTGGCCAAATGGTTTTCATTGAAGTTGCTCCAATACAGGGTCCCATGGATAATATGATATGGTGCCCAAGTGAATGCCTCCATTGGGTATCTTTAATGACATTGGGTCTGTGCTCATTTAATTAATTAAAACTACTTGCTTCTTATTGCTTTGTACAGGCTTTAAAATATTATTATACAAGAGACAGTACTTTGCTGTAGGCAAATAATAAATCAGGATAAGAAGATAAAAAAATCACCAGAATTCCATGCAACATACAGATGCGATCAAAGTTTAAGATCATTAACTTCCATTGTATAAATTTTGTGTATATATGCCTATTTTTACAAAAATATAGTCATACCAAATATTTGTTTTTTATCACAAAAAAGCAATAACTATTCTAGAGATTCTAGCAGCTAAAATGTATGATTATATCCATGTGTTTTGATTTTCTCTTGTGGATTTTGAAATTATGATAAACATAATTGAGCTACAATTTCCTGCACTTTGAAATCTCTTTGATGTTTACTTGTCTCTCCATATTTCATCAAATCACTTGTTTCAGCTAGGTGGATCTAACAAATGGCTCTTAGGGATCCAGAATGTTTTAAGTTTGATTCTTCAGCATAACACCTGGGTACTATTTAATTTTGTTTTTGAGAGCTAAATAATATCACAGTAGTGCAACTATTTAGCTTTGTCTTGATTACAGAGAATCACAGAAGCCATCAAGGTTACAGTGTTCCTATACTTCACTTAAGAAAATCTACATCTATTTGCTGAAAAACTTGTATGCCACACAAATGCTCTCATAGAAAAGTTCATAGCAAACTAGGAAATATTTGATAGTGAGATATAGAAAGTAATTATATTAGCAAAGCCTTTCTGTATTCTGGAAGAGGAGATTGTATTGACACCCTAGAAAACTCTGTATACTTTAGAGAACTTTGAAATTTCCTAATCAAGTCTATGGCAGCACATCTAATGTAATCAGTCAAACTCCTTGTTTGAGAGACAGATGAGAGAGAGAAAGAATGATGTGCTACTTTTCCAGATGGCAGGCATATGCTATGTCAGTGTAGGTGCTTTGCAGAGTACCCAGTGTAAAAAGGACCTCTTTCAATCAAACTGAATAGCAACTAGAAAAATCAACAACTAAAACTGTAAACATTGTTTAGAGAGAAAAAAAATTATTCCACTGGAATTACAATATTAAACACATTGTGGACATAAGCTGAAATACAAAATGCAACTGGAAAATTCCTAAGAAATGATAAAAACTCTCTTAGCCTAGTGTCCAGGCAGGTAAGGGATATTGCCAAGGAAGGCTGCCCATAAAACATTAATGACTGTATTAGTTCATTAGGGCTGCCATACACTGCCCTGGCTGTCCCATCAGGATCACGGAGGAGTCCAGGCTTGGGCTGCCTGGGATGGAATGTCATTTGGGTGCATTTGAACCAAGGACTTTGGGTTGGAAACTCTCCCCATGAACCTTAAATGAGGCACATGCTGATCACCCTCGGTGCTTCTGGCAGGGGTGCGTCACCTCTAAGTAGCAAAGACAAGGACTGAGTGTTTTGAATGATAAGGTAGAGATGGATGGATAAGAAACAGGTATCACTTATGTCACAGCTAAAATGCACAGACATTCCAGGTGAATGTGCTGTATAGTTTCTGAACAAAAGTTCAGAAACCTCCATTTAAAAGCCTACTTTTGCACATCTAGAATAGAGTAAAAGAATTATGAAGGGTAATTATCTTGAGAAAATCTTATTTTAAATCACAAAACATCCTGAAACACTCTAACATATTTTACAGTTAGAAAATACTCCATTTCTAAATGGCAAAGCAGGTAAGGTTTTTGGGAGGTGCATTCACAGACTGCGACACAGGCAACACAAATGATTCCAAGTGTTTGTGATTGAATTTTTAATATTTCTATATGAGAAGAAGTGTCAGCAAATGCAAATGTCTTTGGTTTTCAGTCTGGCCCTGAGATTGCTTGGGTCTACATATAATTAGTCTTTCTTCTTCTCTGTTGGAGCCATAAATAGGAAAGAAGTTTGTATTTCCTTACTAGGAAAAGGAACCCACACTCAGGGAATTAGAGAGGACACAAGTAGAATTCTGGGTGACAGTGGCCCAAAAAGATTAATATTGATAGTATTGGAATTTTCACTTTTTCTTCTAACATTTCAGTTGCTGTTTTCAGAGCCTTTTTCAGTCGTGTAGAAGCACATAAGGTTGACATACGAAGCAGGTAAGTGCATGATTAAGTGCATGACGTGTAGAGGATGTGGGGGAGGGGCTTCCACCCATGCGCCCTTGTTGTCCACTCACAGAGCACTCCCCAAAGCTGTGTCCATCTGAAATCAGGTGTCTTCTCCCTCAGGACTGTCCCTGAGTCTGATATGTCATACGTAACTGCCTTCAGAGTTCACACAGTCTGTCGTAAATGACTGGCCCCGAGTCTCATCCATCCGTTCATCCATTCACTCACCCACTCACCACATCATCACCTTCTGTAAGCCTTGCCTTCCTTTCTTGTTCCATGTTTCATGGCCTGGCTCTGCAGTTTGGCATATGCTCTCATGCCTGCTTTTTTATACATATCCTTGGCTCCTCTGGGATCCAACGAGCTCTTCTAAATTCACTCTTCTCCCAGCCAATACAATCCTGGCTGTCCTAGGCAACCACAGCCCTCTCCCAGGCGCTATCTCAATGGTCAGCTGCAGGCCCACGAGCGTCCATGAGGCACCAGCATTTGCATCAAGAATGAGCTGCAAGTTGTTTACAAGGTGCCCAGGTAGCCTGAAGACCAGTCCCTTGACCCTTGACCCAACTCAGAAGAGTGGCAAGGCTGCAGATGTTTTGTTGCAGGATGGTGTTTGTTTGTTTGTTTGTTTGTTTATTGGATGCGCCTCGCGGCATGTGGGGGATTTTAGTTCCCCGACCAGGGATCGAACCCATGCACCCTACAGTGGAAGCACAGAGTCCTAACCACTGGACCACCAGGGAAATCCTCAGGACGGTGTTTAGATAGGGTTAAATTTTTTTAGAAAAAGAGAACCTTAGTTAAACAGTCTGACACACCCATTTTCTAACCTACAGTTCATAAACTTAACAAAGGTACACAGGAGCATCGGGAAAGGTGACAGTCAGTAACATCAGCTCAGCCTCTGAAATGAGCCTGTCCTGAAATGGCTGCTCCCCAACTATGATCTCCCACAGCCTCAGCCAGACCTTCTCACCCCGATTTTGTGCCCCCCTTCCTATTCTTTCATTCCAGCTTGGCTTTATAATTATTGATTTAGGAATTTCTATTTTATACAGTATTTCTGGATGGCTGAGCTCTATTTACTAATTTATTCTAGTTAATAAATACTATTTGTATTCTATCAGCAGTAATAATTATAAATATAAAACAAAATTGATATAGAAGAGTACTTATTGAAGAGCTAGGTAACCTAACAATATATCAGAAGTAACCAAACTGTCAAAATATGGGGTAACACTTAAGTAAGTTATAGCACATATTCTCAATAATAGCCATTGGCCAATGGCTAATGATTTGCAAATGTTTTGCAAAATGAGTTCTATTATGTTAAGAGAAAAAGAAAGATACAATGAAAGATACAATGAAATACATGGAAGTTTTGCAGCTATGTAAAATATGCACAGAAAAGACAAAATGAAATAAAAATTTTATTAGTGATATTAATAATGATGGAATTTTGTCAATATTTTACATTTTATTTCCTGTGTTTTATTTCAAACTTTTGCTTTTTAAAACTTGAAAAATAAAGTAACATTTAATTAGAAAACGTTTCAAAAATCAAAAACAAAAGAACTTGTCCGAGCATCAGACTGTTAACAGTTGTAAGCACGAGAGTCAGTTTCCATTGTTGCCTAGTCAAAACGGCATCTCTTCTTTAAGAAGTATGTTCAGTAACACAGTATATATGATTCTAAACATACTATGGTTATCTTTTTTAACAGGAATCTCATCTAATAGAATTTATCAAAATTGCATGGCACAAGTGTAGCAATACCAAAACCAGCAAGTATCCCTATGTGAAATCCAAGTTTTTTGCACCTTTGTGACCTTGGTAGAGGTAAGAAGTCAGCCCAAAGCAATATTTTGGGAAGCCTCTAGGAAAATAAATACTCCACCTCATTCTCCTGCCCTTTCTCTGATTTCCTGCAAAACTCACCATTGGCTGAACCCGCTGGAAGCTAGAACACTAAAGAGCGGTGAGCACACTTCATACAATTAACACACAGACTGCAGACAGCAGGGAGTTGGTCTGTGGGAACAAATGGAGAAGCCCCAACAAAATGACTAATCCTTCTTTGAAACACTTGGGACAAATATGCTGCCCAGCTTTATGCTACTATTGCATTCCAAATTCGATTGACCCATCTAGTCATGCACTTCACTGAAAACCCACAGGACAGCCTTCCCTAAACTTATTCTGCAAAGAATATGACTCAGAGGAACAGGGAATGTGTGCCCCCTACCTGTCATCAAAACCATGAGGGTGGAGAAGGAAGGGCTGAACCTTGGAAATTTAATCTCCTTCCCCAGACATGCTGAACATACAATATTTCCCCTCTAAGGATAAGGGGCAAGGAAACTTAGACTGACTTAACCGCTGGGTTACAATGAGGACACACAAACCCCTGCATGGTAGAGGAGTGAGTCCTTGTGAATATCAAGTCCTCTGTGGGTGATGTTTATGCACTGTTTTTGGTTCCTAACCTCGGAGCTTCCCGGGTGAGATCTGAAACTGGCCCCCTTACATGCAGGACAAGAAGAGACCTAAGAAAGAGACAACCTCTCCAGATTGGGAGGTGGCTGGCTTCATAAACAGGGAACTTAAGTGTGAGTAGATCTCAGTTCCTGCCTGCCAGAATCTTAAAGTTTACATAGAGGACTTAACTGGGTTCAGTCACATATACTGTCCAGATGGTCTCAACATCACATTACTCCCTCAAGGCTGTATCCTTGAAACAGCTCTAACTGTGGGGACAGTAGGAAGACATACATTCCAAGTACAGAGGAGGGGTGAGGAGCCTCCGATTGCCGGGGTCCAACAGTCACATCCTCTTGATGACCCCCTTCAACAATCCTGCAAGTGTCCACTCCCCCATCCTCTTTCACTTGATGATTTTAGCTCTCATCAATGACCCTTGCCTTGAACGAATTCTCCTTAAGAGTGGAAAACTTCTACTATCCCAATGCTATGATCTGAATTGCCTACATTTGTTAGCTGTCATTCTTAATAGCTGGTACTACTTGGATTCCATGGATAAAGAACTTTTTTTTTTCCTTTTAATTACCAACTTTTAGATTAAAGTATAAAATAATAGTCATCTCAAATAGTAACAAACCATTATTTTTTCTACTTTTTAAACAGCACTAATATTTGAATACTTCTGTGGGCAAAATGTTAATAAAACCCTTTCCCCTGATGTATGAGGATTTGAACTTTGGTTAACTTCTTAGCTCTGTATCCTTGAAAACAGATAAAGAAGGTAAGTTATTGAGTGACATTGCTTATAGTAAAAATTACCTTTCATTGGCAAACCGCATCTGGCCTCGGAGAATAGTAAATATATGATAGGAATCTGCATCTGTTGCTTCCCTGGGTGTGGTCACTCTTGGGACTGAATCCTTCTGGAGAGACCACGGGATCTATGTTTGTAGAGCTGTTGCAAGAGATATCAGCTTCCCTCAGAAATAAGGCCCTTAAGATAGTGCAGGTTCCACACCTGTCATATGCATCTATCTCCCTGCACCTGAGCTGTCTGATGTATGGCTGCAGAATCCCACTCAAGACCAATGCCCAGGGTACCCTATGGGCAAGCGCTTATACTAGTCTTATATCCCACTAGCAGACTGGTCCCATGTGTAGCCTGTTATAATCTGGTGAGTCTGGTTATAGAGTTTAGCCTAAGACGATCTTTTCTGGGCACTGCAGAACTTCCCTGTGTTCATCCCCCATCCAGACTAGAGTTGGATTTCTCTGGCAAGCTCTGGGTCCTCTCAGTGGAGAAATATGATTAGAAAAAAAAGGTGGCCTTAAGGATTATTATTGCTTTCCTATTCGTTGCTGTTGGGTGTCATGGCTTCTAGGTCTTTTCTGTGAGTACAAAGTGTATAATTTTAGAAAATCCTGAATTTGTAATAAAAATTCCAATTAGGTTGGGGAGATTTGGCATGAGTTTTTAGTGTTATATTTGTAGCACTCCTCTCTATACTATAACAGTAACACAATCACTAATTTGCTTTACCATACACTATAATAATAATATCAAAATAATGATACCAATAGTTCTAATAATAATAAGACTACAGTATATACAGCGTAATTTAATGTTACTGTTCTTTGGCCCCTTAGTGTATATCCTACTAACTTGTCTTAAATGTAGTTTATGTTTTAGATCAGCAGAAACAATTATCTCCTCCCTATAGTTATTAAAATATTTTGATATAAAAATGTTCTTTTTTAAAGTTATGTTCATTTTTTTGAGTTACATATAATTTAATTTTTTAAACAGCTAAAATATTTTTGTAGTACAGTAGCAAAACTATTTAAAAATGTATGCTCAAAGAAGTCTCAAGCTCATTCCTTCTGCTGCTTATAATTAAGAATTTTATTAGTTCACTTATATTCTTTTAATATTTCATTTTATGTAATAAACACATATTGTTACATATATATTTCATTTATATATATTTTAACTCCTTCTTCTTTCTTATACAAAATATGTTTTATTGCTACTCTGATTTTAAATATTTTCCATATAATAATGTTTCTTAATTTGGATACAGCAATGATCTGAGCATAGAACAGGGCATTGTAGACAGTGCTGTTATATCATTAATTGATATAGGATTCTATGGGATGGAGTCTTTAAAGAAATTCTGTAGATCCAATATTGGGGTTATAAGAGAGGATCACAAAATTATTAATCAAATATTGTATAATTTGATTAAATAATTAAAATATGTGTACATGCATATATATACACATATATATTTTAAAGCTATTTCCTCACCCCTCTACTTGATCTTTCTAAATTGAAATCTCTGTGAGGACAGGATAGAGTCCATCTTACACACTGTTAGCCATGACTAGTGTCTAACACATTCCCCAAAACAAAGAACTGATTTAATATAAAATTGTGGAATGAATGAATGAGGTTTCCATGGAAGAGTAGATTTTAAGCAAAATTTATAAAATGGAGAAAAAAGCAAACAAGAAGAAGGGAGAAGTTTCTGCATTCCAGTTCAGGTCATAAATGGAATAAAGTACACAGTGATTCTCTGCTTTTCCAGCACCAAAAGTTCAACTTTTTTTCAAACATAGAGTGTGGGTCAGTCTTTTGGGAATATATCACTTCAAACCAGTTTCACAAGAGCGAGTAACATAGAGTAATTAAATAGACTGACTCTGAAATCAGATGGACAGCCATTTGATTCTCAGCTGTTGCTATGTGGTGATAAACCCCGAGCAATTATTTAATTTGTTTTACTTTTTTATATTTCAGTGGGAATAATAATATTTAAGAATTATGGAGCATAGATAATATGTAATAATATTTACATAGATGTTATGCAAAATTTGTTATATAAACAATTTATATATTTGTGTATGTTATGTAAATGTTATATAAATATCAGTGTTGCACGGTGCCTGCTACATTCTTCTTAGAAGAAGAGCTGAGTCGAACATGATATTACTGAGTGATTATAGAATTTGAGGGCTTGGTCTACGTATTGTGTTAATGATGGAATCAAGGAAGAAAAGACTTTACAATGGTCTAGTTAAAGTTTGTTAATGCTCCTGAGAGCATAGTTATCCATGGGGAACCCCAGAAGTGAGCTGATGAAGGCAGAGATGGAGGACTTGAACACAACATTTTGCCTGCTCTGGGTCACTTATATAATTTGAATGATTTATTTAATGAAAAAGAAGAACCTGGAATAATAGAATTCCTTGGGGGAGTGAAGAATGGTCTCCATGGATATGTTTGTGTTATCTCAACCTAATACAAAATAAGCCAGGGTCCCTGTAGACCCATTTTCTGCAAGTCCCCAAGACTGCCCTCATTCCACTCTCTGACTCCATTATATGCTTTTGTCTCTCAGATTTTTCCCCGTTATGTTTGTTGACAGAACCTCTTTCCTTTGATCAAAATTTTGGAATGGTTACATTTCTCATTCATAAATGTCTTGTCTTGTAAAGGAAATCTGTAACTTCACAAAGTGAGTCCGTTAGTGATAGCACCTTTGTGATGTAGTGAGATGCCATCCACACAGACAAGTACCATTTCTTGTCGTGAAAGGTACAGGTATTGACTTTAAATTTCAAGGAATATGATTGCTTGGAATTATGTTCAGTTGTTGTCATTTGTAATAGAGTAGAACCCTGACATTTTCAGACTTAGTATTGCAAGTTTTGTCTATTCATAAATCAATATGCCATGCCATTTGTAATTTTGCTGAGGCATGAAGTTGAATCTTGCACACTGCAAATGCTGGCATTAACTCTTGAAGTGATAAAAACTTTGTTTCTTTGTGATAATGATACCTAAAAGTGACCTTGACTTTGTGGTCTTAGGAAATATGGGCATACTTGCAGCTCTCATGGTGAATTGCTCAAGACATTCAATTGACCTCTTTTATAATTCTTAATAATAATTCTTCTATAAATCTTAGTAGTTCTTATGAATGAAAGAACAATAGATTGTCCACCAAAATAAATATCTTACTGTTTAGCTTTAGGACATTCAGTTATTTCTGGGAGGCAACAAGTCTTTGGGGAGGGAGCCAGAGGTTACACATGAAGAGACTTACAGACCTTGCAAGGGAATTTGTAATTCTTCCTGTAGGCAAAGCAGTGCTCAGATGACTGAGGATACTTAACTCCAGAGTTCCATGTCCTTCGATGGATTATCACTTTGTCATCTACTGCCCCAATTTTCCTCCTGCCTTATACATGTTCTCATATGTCAAGTAAGTCATTTTTTTGTTTTACAGTAGAGTTCTAATTCCATAATATCTTAGTCTTCTTGTCTGAAATTATAAAATTTCAGCCTGTAAATGTCAGATTTAATCATCTACATGCCAGTTTTCTAGATACTTCTTTCTGTTAAAAAAATATGTGAAAATTCTGGAACTGCACTTATTTCCCTTCTAAGTGATAAAGTTCTCTTTTTCTCTGGAGAGTACCTTCTTTTCGTGCTTCTGTTCAAAGGGTTTTTGCAAACCTTTATGACTTTGGGCACTATAGTAAAATCTAATTCAGTGCCACATGAGAAAATTCACCATTATTTCAACGGTTTGATTACCTTTTGGAAGCCAACTTTGCTGACTCTCTCTCTCTTGTTATTATGTCTCGCCCTCATCAATTGGAGTGTCTTTGTGTAAAATAGAAATAACCACTGTGAGCAGGCTGTGAGGATTAACTAAGGATTTAGAACAGAGCTTGATAGATAGAGTTCAGGAAGTTTTAGATTTCTTTTGTTAATCTACAAAACTACCTCCTTGGACTATACTATAAAACACTGCATGTAGGGATGGTATCTTTCCTATCCTTGAGTACTACAGCACCCAGCACAGTACCTATTACAGGGGTACCCAACAAATGTGTGTCATGCCCAGGATATGTATCCAATGCAAATGTGTTTGGATGATCTTGCTATTATCTTCCATAAAAGGCATTCTGTAAATTCTAGCCCCACTACAGATGTCTTCATTCAAATGCAATCTCCCATAAAATGTTATTTTCCAAGCCAAAGTATGAAGATTTTCCCAGAAATAGACTTTTGATGAGCTGTTGAGATTCACATAAAGTGTAATGATAAAATTTTGTTTGTTTGAATTGTAACTCTTGATAGTAAAATCACTACCATTATATACTGGTCCATTCAAAACACCGTGGCTAATTAGGTTCACACACCTGACAGATGGTTTTTCTCCCCCAAATTGATTAAATGCAATTTAATTACAGACAGAGTTCACAGCTAATCCAGGAAACAAATATGAAATTGATTCATCTGATGAAAGTGCAGCTATAACTTGGCGTCTGAATATAGATTGCATGTGGTATACTTTTTCTAAGTACAAAATACTTATGTAAGAAGAAAATTATCAACTGATTCATCAGCACTTGTAATGTCTCAATAATTAATTGTATATTTACAAGGAAAGATGTCAAAATTCATATTCTAAGTGAACTCTGCTGGTTTCAACCAATTATTAGTTTAATGGGTGTTTAGATTAAAATACCGTTCAGCTGCTTACTTGATATGAAACAGCAGGCAAGTTATTTGAATATCGCAGTTTAATCATAGGTAAAATGGGACTAATAATAATTCCTTTTGCAGTGATTGTTAAGAAGATTTGGTGAGACGAAGCACATATGGAGCTTAAGGCTCTAAGCAGAACACATTAGAAACAGGTTATCAACTATTTCTTTTTTACTTAATTATTATTCCTATGATTAGGATAATATTTATGAACAAGTTTACTGACAAGAAGTGAAATCATTAATGAACAAACAAAGATTATTAATTAATCCTGAAATGCATATGGTGAATAAAAATTACAATGAAACAGATTCATGGCCTCAAGAACATAAAATTCTAGTGGAAAATAAAGAAAAATCAGGCATTTATGAAAATATTGATGGTGAGAAAAGTTCAGAACCTAGAGGTACATACTAAGGAGACCAAGTTGAGAGCCAGTTGACCTGGGAGCACCAGGAATGTCTACCTCGAGGAGATGACACCTGTGATGCATTTTGAAAGGAAGGAAAGAATTAGGTCCCAAAACAGGATATGGGAAAGGCCATCCCAGTGAGAAGAAGGGGTGTGTTTGAAGGCACATGTGCGTGAGGGTTTCAGGTTTTTCATGAACACAGTGTAGGTTAATGTTGCCTGTGTATTAGGTAGTCAGGTGATACACAGTTAAGAATTTCCATCCTATGGGAGCTACTACTGAAGCACTGGGAGAAATAAAACCCAAACAGCACTGGCTGGTGTAGACCGACAGTAGCTAGGATTGGGGTGTTTGGAGCTCCTAGGTCACTTGAGTTAAGACAAGACTTAGCATGATACCACTTAGAACATTTGAGTCAATATAAGTGAGATTATTTGACTTGAGGACCTAGGATTAGGAGAATGGAATATTCCACAACAGAAGGTGTGATAGAAACTGACCTGGGCTTCCTCACCTGTCAATTTGCTCTCCAGCCTGGGACACTTTCAGGCTGAGAAGAGACCCATGGTTCAAGGAAGCCGTGCAAAACAAGGGCCTTCCAGAAAACACAGGTCTTGAGTCTGTGGGCAGCTGCTCTCTGTAAACTCTTCTTCCTCTGGGGGTTGGGAGACAGCTTACTCAGTTCACAAGTGGAGGTGGCTGGGCTAGTACCCTCACATAACTGTCATTCATTTAAACTGTAACTGTGGTCTATTTTGGTTGTCTCTGGGGCCCCCTTGAACTTAAGGATTGGTAGATATCATGATCAGGAAGAGTAAGCTTAATCAGTTTAGGGCTCTACTTGATCAATGAATAGCCCTTCTTGAGAACTAAGCAACAAGAACCCTGAAAGTAGAATGCTAAAGGCAAATCTTGAAGCCAT
This sequence comes from Mesoplodon bidens, assembly GCF_964165515.1. Lineage (NCBI taxonomy): Eukaryota > Metazoa > Chordata > Mammalia > Artiodactyla > Ziphiidae > Mesoplodon > Mesoplodon bidens. Next base: position 1,085,725 of record NC_138166.1, on the reverse strand, counting down.
CATTCCTGGGTTTCCTGTAGAAGATGGTCTAGTTCAAAATGAAAAGGGTGTAACAACAGGCCTTGGGAGGTGACGTTCCCCTCAGCTAACATCCCAGCTCTACATAGCATTATAAAAGGGGACTGAAATATAGACAGTGCATGCTTGCGTATGGCATTTTTTCCTCAGAGCATGTGGTTGAGGAGATGCATGCCTCATCCCAGGGAGTGCTGTGAATCGTCACATTTGTTCCTGGATCTCAAGTGACTCCTGGGAGCAAGATCTTAAGCCCAATACTGAAATGATGATGAAAGAAACATCAATCACAATAGAAATGAGGGGGAAGATGGTGCCAGTGGCAGAACCAATCAAGGAGAGATGTGAAGATAATTCCTATTGACACTGGACTCAGTAGAGGACTTTCCTATAATCACTGTACCTTCTGTAGAGATGTGACCTTGCATTGGCCACACCACACAGCTGACTGCACTTCCATTCAAACCTAAATATATGTGACTTTTGATAAAGCATATCCCTGGCAAGTAATTTTGGTTTAAAAACTCAATACTCATTAAGCCTAGTTATCACTGTCCCTGCCATATACTCAATGATAAAACACGAAAAAACAAAGTGGTCAGAGAAGGTCTCTTGAGTGAGTGGGGCCTGAGGAAGACCTCAGAGGTCAGAGACCTGAGACTACAGGGAGAAGAGTAGAAATTCTCCAGGTGAGAGAGTGAAGGGTCAGTGTGCATGTGTGAGTTTGGGTGTGTGCCATACGGGACTCAGTGGATGTGAACATAAGCTAAGTGTCTAAATGAACAGCAGTATCTGTTCAGGAGGAATCAATGTGCAGTCAGTTGAGCTGAAGGCAAAGCATAGCTCCAGTCAATGACAGGCAAATCCTTACCAACTGGAAACATCTTCATGGGTAAACTGAGTAAAAGCCAGACTTGGAAATGTGGTTGTAGAATATAGTCGTTAAGAACCTTGGCTTCAAATTCTGACTCTACAGTATGCTAGCAGGGTGACTTACAGAAAGTCACTAATTTTGACCAAAGCTCAGTTTCCCCATCTGTATAACAATCTTAAAAATAAGCTTCTATGCCTTATATGATTCAAGAGGAGATTAAATGAGGTGATAAGTTTAATGGTTTTAGCCTTATCTCTGATACATAGTAAAATCTCAATGACTTCTAGATAGCAGTAAAAGTAACAGTAAAGAGGCTTTGTCACCTTGTGCCATATTTGGACTTTAGAATTTACTTTTCCAGCTTCCTTTTCATTCTTCTTGCCTAAACAGTGTCTGCCACCCACCGTCATTCATTTTATCTTTCCATGGCAATGCCACCCTGAACTATTCACAACTGCCTAACTCTTCAGGTCTTCTTTCACCAATTATTCCATTTTCTTTCCTTGGAACTCTGTTTTCTAAACTTTTCTTCTGTTATCTTGTTTATTCCAACATTTTTTTTTCAAGGACTACCTCAAGTGTCTTTGGGACTTTTTTTTTTTTTTGGACCTTTCTTGATACATCAGGAAGAAATATTTGTTCTACATATTAGCTGGGACCTTAAACGGTACCCTGACCAACAAATTACCACCAAGGCAATTAATCACTTTGATCACCATATTGAAACTTGTGGGTCATTGACATATAGATGAGTTCCCCATTGACAGAGACCCTCATTGCACTGGCCAGCAATTACATCTTCATCTACTACCTAACCAGAAACACCGTTCTAAGAGACAAGCATCATTTTATTTTAGACAAGATTGAAAAACTGTTCTGCATGTCTCAAGCAAACTTTGTAGAGAATTATATTTTCTAAGGACACACCTACATTTCTTTAGTAGCAGAAACTATTTTCCCAAGAAGCAATGTGTCTTTGGCAGACATCCTCATTCAACAATTTGTTCATTCCATGGTCTATTAATTTCTTTGCTCAAGAAATATTCAGTCAATCGTTTGTGAAAACTAGTATAGTCGTTGGGATGCTAATATTAATACAATGTAGTCATTCATATCAAACAGACAGACAACTGGTAGCAGAAATATAAAATTACCCAGACAATTGCATATAGTGTGTAAGGACTATGAAAGAGATGTGCCCAGTGTATTTGAGAGTAAATGGATAGTTTTTTTTGTTTTGTTATGTTTTGTTTTGTTTTTGTTTTTTTAACATCTTTATTGGAGTATAATTGCTTTACAATGGTGTGTTAGTTTCTGCTTTATAACAAACTGAATCAGCTGTACATATACATATATCCCCATATCTCTTCCCTCTTGTGTCTCCCTCCCTCACACCCTCCCTATCCCACCCCTCTAGGTGGTCACAAAGCACTGAGCTGATCTCCCTGTGCTATGTGGCTGTTTCCCACTAGCTATCTATTTTACATTTGGTAGTGTATACATGTCCATGCCAGTCTCTCACTTTGTTCCAGCTTACCCTTCCCCCTCCCCGTGTCCTCAAGTCCATTCACTAGTAGGTCTGCATCTCTATTCCTGTCTTGCTCCTAGGTACTTCATGACTATGTTTTTTTGTTTGTTATTTTGTGTTTTTTTTTTAGATTCCATATATATGTGCTAGCATACGGTATTTGTTTTTCTCTTTCTGACTTACTTCACTCTGTATGACAAACTCTAGGTCCATCCACCTCACTACGAATAACTGAATTTTGTTTCATTTTATGGCCGAGTAATATTCCACTGTGTATATGTGCCACATATTCTTCCTCCATTCATCTATCGATGGACACTTAGGTTGCTTCCATGTCCTGGCTACAGTAAATAGAGCTGCAATGAACATTGTGTTAAATGACTCTTTTTGAATTATGATTTTCTCAGGGTATATGCCCAGTAGTGGGATTGCTGGGTCGTATGGTAATTCTATTTTTAGTTCTTTAAGTAACCTCCATACTGGCTGTATCAGTTTACATTCCCACCAACAGTGCAAGAGGGGTCCCTTTTCTCCACACCCTCTCCAGCATTTATTGTTTCTAGACTTTTTGATGATGGCCATTCTGACCAGTGTGAGATGATATCTCATTGTAGTTTTGATTTGCATTTCTCTAATTATTAATGATGATGAGCAATCTTTCATGTGTTTGTTGGATCTCTATATGTCTTCTATGGAGAAATGTCTGTTTAGGTCTTCTGCCAATTTTTGGATTGGGTTGTTTGTTTTTTTTGATATTGAGCTGCATGAGCTGCTTGTAAATTTTGGAGATTAATCCTTTGTCAGTTGCTTCATTTGCATATATTTTCTCCCATTCTGAGGGTTGTCTTTTCATCTTGTTTATGGTTTCCTTTGCTGTGCAAAAGCTTTTAAGTTTCATTAGGTCACACTTGTTTATTTTTGTTTTTATTTCCATTTCTCTAAGAGGTAGGTCAAAAAGGATTTTGTTGTGATTGATGTCACAGAGTGTCCTGCCTATGTTTTCCTCTAAGAGGTTGATAATGTCTAGCCTTCCATTTAGGTCTTTAATCCATTTGGAATTTATTTTTGTGTATGGTGTTAGGGAGTGTTCTAATTTCATTCTTTTATATGTAGCTGTCCTGTTTTCCAAGCACCACTTACTGAAGAGGCTGTATCTTCTCCATTGGATATTCTTTGACTCCTTTATTAAAGATAAGGTGACCATATGTGCATGGATTTGTCCCTGGGCTTTCTATATTTCTGTTTTTGTGCCAGTACCATACTACCTTGATTACTGTAGCTTCGTAGTATAGTCTGAAGTCAGGAACATGAATCTATCAGCTCTGTTTTTCTTACTCAAGATTGCTTTGTCTCCTCTGAGTCTTTTGTGTTTCCATACAAATTGTGAAATTTTTTCTTCTAGTTCTGTGAAAAATGCCACTGGTAGTTTGTTAGGGATTGCATTGAATCTGTAGATTGCTTTGGGTAGTAGAATCATTTTCACAATGTTGATTCTTCCCATCTAAGAACATGGTATATCTCTCCATTTATTTGTATCATCTTTAATTTCTTTCATCAGTGTTTTATAATTTTCTGCATACAGGTATTTTGTCTCCTTAGGTTGGTTTATTCTTAGGTATTTTATTCTTTTTGTTGCAATGGTAAATGGGAGTGTTTTCTTAATTTCATTTTCAGATTTTTCATCATTACTATATAGGAATGCAAGAGATTTCTGTGCATTAATTTTGTATCCTGCTACTTTACCAAATTCATTGATTAGCTCTAGTAGTTTTCTGGTAGCATCTTTAGGATACTCTATGTATAGTATCATGTCATCTGCAAACAGTGACAGCTTTATTTCTTCTTTTCCAATTTGGATTCCTTTTATTTCTTTTTCTCCTCTGATTGCTGTGGCTAAAACTTCCAAATCTATGTTGAATAATAATGGTGAGAGTGGGCAACCTTGTCTTGGTCCTGATCTTAGTGGAAATGGTTTCAGTTTTTCACCATTGAGGATGATGTTGGCTGTGGGTTTGTTGTATATGGCCCTTATTATGTTGAGGAAAGTTCCCTCTATGCCTACTTTCTGGAGGGTTTTTATCATAAATAGGTGTTGAATTTTGTCAAAAGCTTTCTCTGCATCTGTTGAGATGATCATATGGTTCTTCTCCTTCATTTTGTTAATATGGTGTATCACATTGATTGATTTGCAAATATTAAAGAATCCTTGCATTCCTGGAATAAACCCCACTTGAGCATGGTGTATGATCCTTTTAATGTGCTGTTGAATTTTGTTTGCTCGTATTTTGTTGAGTATTTTTCCATCTATATTCATTAATGATATTGGCCTGTAGTTTTCTTTCTTTGTGACACTGTTGTCTGGTTTTGGTATCAGGGTGTTGGTGGCCTTGTAGAATGAGTTTGGGAGTATTCCATGCTCTGCTATGTTTTGGAAGAGTTTGAGAAGATACGTGTTAGCTCTTTTCTAAATGTTTGATAGAATTTACCTGTGAAACCATCTAGTCTTGGGCTTTTGTTGGTTGGAAGAGTTTTAATCACAGTTTCAATTTCAGCGTTTGTGATTGGTCTGTTCATATTTTCTATTTCTTCCTGGTTCAGTCTCAGAAGGTTGTACATTTCTAAGAATTTGTCCATTTCTTCCAGGTTGTCCATTTTATTGGCATAAAATTGCTTGTAGTAATATCTCGTGATTCTTTGTATTTCTGCAGTGTCAGTTGTTACTTCTCCTTCTTCATTTCTAATTCTATTGATTTGAGTCTTCTCCCTTTTTTTCTTGATGACTCTGGCTAATGGTTTATCAATTTTGTTTATCTTCTCAAAGAACCAGCTTTTAGTTTTATTGATCTTTGCTATCATTTCTTTCCTCTCTTTTTCATTTGTTTCTCATCTGACTTTTATGATTTCTTTCCTTCTGCTAACTTTGGGGATTTTATTTGTTCTTCTTTCTGTAATAGCTTTATGTGTAAGATTAGGTTTTTTATTCAAGATGTTTCTTTTTTCTTAAGATAGGATTGTATTGCTATATACTTCCCTCTTAGAACTGCTTTTGCTGCATCCCATAGGTTTTGGGTCATTGTGTTTTCATTATCATTTGTTTCTAGGTATTTTTTTGATTTTGTCTTTGATTTCATCACTGGTCTCTTGGTTATTAAGTAGTGTATTGTTTAGCCTCCATGTGTTTATATTTTTTACAGATCTTTTCCTGTAATTGATATTTAGTCTCATAGTGTTGTGGTCAGAAAAGATACTTGATATGATTTCAATTTTCTTAAATTTACCAAGGCTTGATCTGTGATCCAAGATATGATCCATCCAGTAGAATGTTCCATGAGCACTTGAGAAGAAAGTGTATTCTGTTCTCTTTGGATGGAATGTCCTATAAATATCAACTCTGTCCATCTTCTTTAATGTATGATATAAAGCTTGTGTTGCCTTATTTATTTTAGTTTTGGATGATCTTTCCCTTGGTGAAAGTGGGGTGTTAAAGTCCACTACAATGATTGTGTTACTGTCAGTTTCCCCTTTTATGGCTGTTAGTATTTGCCTTATGTATTGAGGTGCTCCTATGTTGGGTGTATAAATATTTACAATTGTTATATATTTTTCTTGGATTGATCCCTTGATCATTATGTACTGTCCTTCTTTGTCTCTTGTAATAGACTTTGTTTTAAAGTCTATTTTGTCTGGTATGAGAATTGCTACTCCAGCTTTCTTTTGATTTCCATTTGCATGGAATATCTTTTTCCATCCCCTCACTTTCAGTCTGTATTTGTCCCTAGGTCTGAAGTGGGTCTCTTGTAGACAACATATATATGGGTCTTGTTTTTGTATCCATTCAGCCAGTCTGTGTTTTTTGGTTAGAGCATTTAATCCATTTACATTTAAGGTAATTATTGATATGTATGTTCCTAATATCATTTTCTTAATTGTTTAGGTTTATTATTGTAGGTGTTTTCCTTCTCTTGTGTTTCCTGCCTAGAGAAGTTCCTTTAGTATTTGTTGTAAAGCTGGTTTGACAGTGCTGAATTCTCTTAGCTTTTGCTTGTCTGTAAAGGTTTTAATTTCTCCATCAAATCTGAATGAGATCCTTGCTGGGTAGAGTAACCTTGGTTGTAGATTTTTCTCCTTCATCACTTTAAATATGTCCTGCCACTCCCTTCTTGCTTGCAGATTTCCTGCTGAAAGATCAGCTGTTAACCCTTTTAATCAGCTGTTAATATTTTTTCTTTGTATTTAATATTTGATAGTTTGATTAATACGTATCTTGGTGTGTTTCTCCTTGGATTTAGCCTGTATGGGACTCTCTGGGCTTCCTGGACTTGATTAACTATTTCTTTTCCCATATTAGGGAAGTTTTCAACTATAATCTCTTCAGATATTTTCTCAGTCCCTTTCTTTTTCTCTTCTTCTTCTGGGACCCCTATAATTAGAATGTTGATGCATTTAATGTTGTCCCAGAGGTCTCTGAAACTGTCCTCAGTTCTTTTCATTCTTTTTTTATTTATTCTGCTCTGCAGTAGTTATTTCCATTATTTTATCTTCCAGGTCATTTATCCATTCTCCTGCCTCAATTATTCTGCTATTGATCCCTTCTAGAGAATTTTTAATTTCAGTTATTGTGTTGTTCATCATTGTTTTTTTACTCTTTAGGTCTTCTAGGTCCTTTTAAATCAATGGATAGGTTTTTAAACAATATTCCAAGAGAAGGTCATGTTTGAACCTAGAATGATTATAAATCAACCAAGTAAATGACTGGAAAAATGTGTTCAATGCAGAGTAAACACCATGTACAATATAAGGAGGGAACATAGACTATTAAAGTAATTATAAGTAGAGCAACATAGAGGGATCCCAAATTTTAGGAGAAATCAGAAAGAGATAACTTTGAAATCTGCACGGGGATAAAGTCCCTCCTTCTTCCTTTCTCCCAGTCCCTCTCTGGTGGCCCAGACCCTAACATCAGGACATAGAAATGTGGCAGGTGGGTAATCACTGTCGGTAAGGAGACAGTTGTGCATACAATTAATTTGGAGATCATGAATATGTAGGTGGCTGTGATAGACTTAGGAGTGTTTTGAAAATATGCAAAGTGGGTAGCAAAGTGAGTCTGAACACTGGGAAAGCAGGAATACTTAAAAAGTATTTTGTAGAAAAGTTGTCCACAAGGAGACTGGCAAGAAGTAGGAAGAGCCAGAGGAGAACCAGTAGGATGTGATTCTCAGGGGTCTTACATCACTGTTTTACAATGTGACATTCATTAAATTTATAAAGCTATTTTATAAGAACTTTATTGGGAACAAAATTCTAGTAGGGTTCTAAATGAACATTTTGACTCTAAATTCACAAAATCCACGTCAGATATACTGTCTTACAATAAGCAAGAGGTTCTGTAAGCCAATACCTTTACAAGAGAAAGCTTGAGATTTGACCTTTCAAGTCTAAATGAAGGCAGGCAATTGAGTTCAATAAGAAAAACTTGTTCTGTGCAAACTTCTGGTATTCTAACGAACCTCCATTAGGGACCAAATTCATAATTTGTTACTGCTTTGAAATTCTGTCTTAAAATATACGTATAAATGCACACACACAAACGCACCCCTTAAAGTTTTGATGTAAATGTACCTCTTGTTACCTCCCAATAAAAAATGAGGTTGAGTATTTCTTTTGAATTGTTCAATTTCTCAAAGAAATTCTTCTACAATTTGCTGTTTAAATAAACTATGACTTCCTTTTGTTATTTCATAAATTACCTAATCATGCATGTGGCAGAAAAAGGACACATAGTGACATATAACTGCAGCAGCAGCTGGGACTCTCACTCTGCCGACCATGGGCAATCAATTCAGCAGTGAAAAATTAATTGAAAATATCTGTACTTGTAACACTAGCTTTAAAAATATTATTTTTATTAGTTTTTTTCTTATTTTTAAAGTAAATTTAAAATTAAAAAATTTTCTGCTATCTTTCTTAACCTATGTTGCAAGATAATGGTACTGCTAAAATAAAAATACTTTCTAAATGAGGAAAATGCTTCAGTTCTTGCATTATTTTCTAATGTAAAAAAAACCTTAATTCACACTTAAATTGTCTTTGGAAAACTACCTCTTTTCAGACTGCTAAGAAGTAATATTTTCATCCATGTCTTCAGCGACCTATCAAATCAGTATTTTGTTAATGGATTCAAAATAATGAATTCTTACCCTTTATGCACCAGATATAGCTTTGACACAAGTAAGTTCTGTACTAATGGTTCACATCACCATTTGAATTATTTGGTATCTATATCATGATGTCCACAATGTATGGATCCACTGCCCACTGTCATTTCAGAATTAAAAGAAGAAATAATGCTTATATATATATATGAACTCCTCATAGATGATAAAGTAATTACTTATGCTTCTTTTCATGTGGGCTTGTATATTTAGAACGGATTTTTTTGAATTTGTTTTGCAAGTAAAGAAACTGAGTCTTGGAAAAAATTAAATCCCTGATACATATCAGGATGGCATAACAGGACTTCATAATGAATTAAAAATAGAAGTAGAGAGCTCAAAGTAGATGGGCTGGTGATTTATAACCAGAAAAAGAATGGGATGTGATGGTTGAGTTTGTTCCTCATCACCACTTAAGTTACATTTCTTTCTAGATGTGGAAGACTTGATGTGCTGTTTTGATTGTCTTATTTGTCAGGGGGTAATAACACCTTTACCCAGTGAGTAAGAATTTCATAAGGTAAAATAATAGAGTGAATGAAAAACCCTCAGTACAGTGTATATGAGATAGAGGATGCAATATATATATATTTGGTTCCATGTCTTATTTTTGTCTCATCACTATAATGAGTGTGAAGGATACAGGTGCTGAACAAGGAAAAATATATGACCATCAGGGGGCAGTAGCACACAGTAAGGTTTATTGAGGGGATGCTTTGACAAGTTTGTACCCTGAGAAGGTCCCTAACATCAGGAGAAGGAGAGGAGGGGGAGGGAACTTGAAGAGGAGAGGGGGGTCCAAGAGGGCCTTCCATGTCCAGGCAATGTCACTCAGCAAGCAGCCCAACAGTAGTCTTTGGGTTGGAGGGCAGCGGGGGCTTAAGAGTCCTTGGGTTTATCCTTTCTATGGCCAGTACATATTGAGTGCAGTGCCATGGGGTATGAAAAGCAAGTAGGCTCTAACAGGCTGAAAATCGGAGTATTTTGACTGCATTTTAAACAATTGAATGTGTAAAAATTTGAGTTTGGTGCCAGCGGGGCAGCCCGTTGTGAAAAGTACACAAATGTTTGGAGCCCATCTTTGACTCATTTATGTAACAACCACTATCAAAAGAAAAATAAAATAAAGTAGCAACAGCTTTTGTCTTCCCTGATGTAAAGTTTTCAGTTTAATTTATATGCATATATACACCTGGTTATGTATATGTATATATATTGTTTCCTTCCACAATGATTTATTTGCCTTATAGCAGAAACAATACAATAATATGGCTGAATAAAACAAATAATACAAAATGAGAATGAGAATAAATATAAATTAGAAGAGAAGTTCAGAGACAAAAGTTAAGAGCTCACAATATCATTATTGCTATTTGTAAAAATAAAGCTTTTTAAAAAAATCATTAAAAGTGAATACCATCACTTAAAATGTTTTGGTAATGGAAATCTTTGGTTAATTCAATCTCTGACTCACAACTGAAGAGACTGAGAGTAAAACCTCATCCCCAAAACTCCAGAACTAGTGACGGGCAATTTAGGACAATGAACAGGAGTGATGCCACTCAGGGCCCCCTGGTCCAGGCAACATTGCACCCTCTTCCCTTCCCCGCCCCCTGTGATAGGTTTCATCTGAAGATGATCATGGGAAGTAGAACACAAAATCAATCATGATATGACGTCCCTAACACAGGGTCTACTACATAGAAAGCACTAAATAACTAATATCTATTAGTATTAACATTTTTAACATTCCAGTTTGAAAGTTTTTAACTAACCTTAAAAAAGAAATCATTTTAGAACTTATAGGGAAAAAAAAAAACATTGAAAAGAAGACCAAGGACCAAAGAGAATTTTTTTTTTTTTTTAGTGAGGGAAATTTTTGTACATGTTATTATACCATTTTTGGTTATTTAATGTTTTAAGAGAATATCAGGGCTCCATTCATATATTTAAAATTTCAGAGTCTAAGAAGGAGTATGCCCTTTTCACTGGCTACAAGACTTTTTGTCTCTATGTGAATAATGATTCAATGGCATGTGTCCAAAAAAATTACTTCTTTTGAAAAGTTGGTTTAAAATTCTTCAGATTTTAAAACACCTAATTCTGATATTACTCACTATTGGTGCCTCTGCTTCCAAAATGTCGTTTCTCTAAACTTAAATACTATTTTTCTATAAAAGTTCTGAAAAGTCGTTCATTTCTTGTACTCTTCATGCTACATTTTGGCATCAACTTCTCGCTGTGAGTACCTCGGAGATGAACTCAGCCAAGCATGACTTTTCAATAATTTCAAGACATCCTCACTTACTTTAAGATGTCTCTGCTTGTATTCCCTCTTGTTGAATAAAAATGACATCAGTGTGGGCATAATATTTATTTTCTCAAAAATAATCCAGTTCCACAATATGTCAGTCTGCTTGCAGTTTCATACTTTATCCACTTAGGATTCTTCCAAATTGTTTTCACAGCGGAAGGAAAGAACTGGGTTTATAGTGCAGTGCAATATAATAAAATTTTATTTCTGAAAAGTCTGTGAAATTCTGAACAAAGTCAGTGGGTACCAGGATGATTTTGAGCTGTGGTATAGAAGATAAAATATCTTTTCTAAATTCTTACCTTTGGGCAATCACTCTTTGCAAGGATCTACAAGAGGGTCAGAATAGTAAAACAAAATAATAATAATGGCTGCCCCCAAATAAAACAAATTTAACTTAAGGGCTTTGAAGAAGCAGAAGTAGAGGACATTTTTAATGGCTGCCGAAGGATGCCCTGCTTCTTATTATTGCATAATGTTTTGCCCTGTAAACAGTGTGGCTGTCCTATTATTTCTAAAACACCAATCACTTGCTTGGTTCTTTATGCAAATAGGGGAGGTTTCAATGAGCCCGTTCAAACGGTGTTTCTTGGCTGATTCTAAGTTTCTCATGTTAATTTTCATGTTACTTGAGACTGTATTTATGCTAATAATATTCTAATCTAATAACCATATGTTTACAGAGTAACAAGGATGAATGCAATATAGTTAATAGCATAATATAATACTCTAGAGAATTGCTGACACAATGTAAAATAACAGCTCATGATAATTTCCCCAAATTTATTTTGACTACATTAAGGATCCAGAGGCTGACATGAGCAAAACTAACTTATAACTCTATCTCAAAGGTCATATTATTTATCATTTTCCTCTTTATGTCTCAGTGTCTTCTTGAAAACTGTGATAATAACCACTATTGCAGTGAGGCAGGGAGATGCCGGGTTTAAAATTGTTCTGAGAATATGCATGGCACACATGCAAATTCATTAGAGTGTAACGTTGATCTTCCTTTATGAAAATTCCACAGAATTGCTCAGTGAAAGCACTGAAGCACAAAAATCATAAAACTTTTCCTCTTGCTATCCCCTTAATCATGATGTGAACCAAGGCCCATGAAGAGTAATTTCTCATAAAATGACGAAGTCAGACATACCAGTAAGTTGTGAAGGTTCTATATGAAGACCAAAGCATGGTCCTTCTACTCCAGGAGTCTGTAAGCTTGTGGGGAACCCCAGGGTAAGTAATCCCAGTATCAGAAAATTGTTTTATCAGATACCAAATGAAGCAAAGGAGCAGCATATGAAGGGCTCAGAAAATTGTCTGAAGAATTAAGGAAGGGGCGTTGATGACCTGGTATTTGATTTATGTTCTAAAAGATAAAGCCTGGAGTTGATGTGAAGGAAAGAAAATGTTCTAAGCTGTAGGAGACACTCTTGTTCTGGAGGTGTGTTGTGAGCACCATGGCGAGGTACATGGAGAATATTCTGAGTAAAGGCAGCTAGTGTTGGGTTATGATGGGTTCAAGACATACTGTACACGTGATTAGAAGCCACATGAGAGTTTTCTAAGCCTGGGAGTGATATAAAGGCCCATAGAAGGGACCCCAGAAAGAAGGCAGGTGGTAAATTAGGACCTTGTTGCCACAATTTGGTACAAGATAAACTAGGGCAAGGCAAGTACAAAGTAATGGGCGCACTAGACTGATATTTACAACTATGCATCACTTCAAAGAGAATAAAAGTGTAATTTAATGTAGAACAAGATTAATTTTTTTAAATATTATAACTTAAAAATGAATTGCAATTAGGCACACAATGGAAATTACATGTAGACTTGTAGCAAGTATCTACAGATTCTTCAGAACTCTAACTACCTTGTGAAAAAATTGTTACGCCTCACCAGGATGCTGTGTGTGTGTGTGTGTGTGTGTGTGAAACTAACTTCTGAACCTCAGCCTTATGAAGGAACCCTCCTGAGAACTTATGCTTATTTTACCACAAAAACTACAAATAAAATGTGGTGCAGACATAAACATTTTACAATTTGGGAACTCTTTTCCGTGGCAACATCTGGGCAGTTTAACTGAGTGTTTCATGGCCAGGATACATTGAGTTTCCTATGAGGTCACTGGACAAAGATTTACAAACTGCAACTTTTTAGGTCTCTAGACCAAAACCTGTCTTACACAGGGAAAGAAAAAGTAAGAAGACATGTTAGCTGCAACTGGTTTCATTTGGAGACCAACCAGTTGTCGATGATATCTGTGATTTTGTATCATTTTTCTGCTTTTTGCATCCAGAGTATCCCAATGACTCTTTGGCGATTGGTTGTAACTATCCTCCCTGACCCCAAGATTCCCTGCTTATTCTCTCAATTATTTTAGAACAGGGATATTCCATTCCTGCCTATGACACGTATCCTTCTTTGAAAGAGCTCTGCATTCATTCTCAAGGCAGCATGTAATAACATAGTATTGACTTCATATAGTATTTACTTATCACCTGATTGAAACTAAGGCTGGTGAGTTCACTCCTGGCCCTGAGCCATGTGCTGAACTGTACAACTCCTGCCTGCTCTCGACCTGAGCAACCCCCACTAGGGTTCCAGCTGCTGGAGCCTGGCGCAAGCTTCCCTGGACCTGGGGAGGATGAGTAGGAAAGGAGCATGGAGTCTTGTTCTTGGCTTCTCCTCCACCAGTTTTTCAGGGCAGTCAGAGTTGGTGTTCAGTCCCCACACCAGAGGAAAGGTGAAGAAATCTGGTGGGTGTTGTGTGGTGCTTCTCCAACCCCCATCCTCTATCTGACTCTGATCCTCCTGCTCTGTCTCTGGTTTCAACGGTGTCAGGATTGAACAGTTCTGGGGGTGGGGTTCACTCACCACACTCTGTGAATCTTGTTTTAAGGATGCATCATGTGGTTTCTGTCCTTGGGCACCTCTGGCTTTTCTGCTAGTGCCACCCTAAGAGAGCTTACAACAGTCCCACTTTACCAATATCAGAATCACATTTTTAATGATGGTATAAATTACATAATATCATTTTAGACCAGGAGACCCATTTTACACGTAAGGAGATGGTGCAAGAAAGGGTGAACTCAGCAGGCTTGCATTGCTTAAACCCAACATGTTCAAAAGAAAGGCTTGTCCTTGACGCTGACCCTTGTCTGATTCCCATGAAAGAACAATGTGATGAGAGAAATTTACCCTAAAAATGGGATTTATGATGAACACCTGTTTTTTCTCCAGGAGGCTGAGCTGTGAATAGCTGATCAGTCATGGAGCTGCTACCTACAGCAGCATTGGGGGTGATTGGCTGCTGATGAAAACACTGAGCACCTGGGTTCAGGTGAGAATCCCTGGTTGGTGACCTTGCATTTGTAGTCACACATTATTGCTGGGAGAATTCATCACACCCTGTGCAGCTTCACTGGGGAGGGACATCTGTTTGCTCACACCTGGTTTCTCCTGGACATCACTTTTTCCCTTTGCTGAGTTTAATTCATAATCTTCCAGTGTCATAAACTATAACTCCAAGTATAACAGCTCTTTCTGAGTCCTGTGAATCCTTCTAGTAAATTATGGAATCTGAGGGTGTTCTCATGGACCCCTCACCTTAAGGAAAACTGCCAGCCAGTTGGGTGTCTGCTCACCTGAAATCATCTGGTCTCAGAACAATAGCATGAACTCTTAGCTCAGCAAATGTGCCCGCTTGGGGACAATACACGGGGACTGTTGGCCCTGTTATCAAAGATATGGAACAGGCGCTGATGTAACAGCAGTCCATGCTGCTGTGTCCTCTAAGCTAGAAGACTTGAGTCTAGAAATTGGAAGACAGAAGCACAAACAGCCCCTCTCATTATCACTATCTTTGCCACAATGTATAAGTACTGATTCCATCCTTAGTATCTACTGCATAAGATATCCTTTTTTCCTATTATAGGAGAATATTTCCACCTGTGAACTCTGTGATGTTTCCACTGAGCTTCAGCTATGACTCTCACCTAATCATTTTGAGCTCTCTAAGGTGATAGACTAGTAGGCAAAGATAGAAAAGACCATCTGGCAGGAGTACCTGACCAGGATTATTATCAGGGTCTTGTTAATTAGTAGGTGTTCACTGGTGGTAATGGGAATAAACAATTGCCATAATCCATGCCTGGCAAGGGCTCAGACTCCTCAGGGAAAGTCTGGGTGGCCCCATCAGAAAAGCAACCTAAACCAACGGAAATGGTGACTAAGGATGAAGAAAATCTAGAATGAATGGTGGAGGAGGTAAATAATGAATATTATCAGTTGCAACAAAGGGGAGTGTAGATGATATGTCTGAACCCTCGATATTCAGTGCTTTTAGGAGACTGCAGTTGGTCAGTATCTGAAGTCTAATCAGTAGAGTAGACATGCATGAGATCATGAGAATCTCGATAATGCAAGAGGTGAGCTGGGCCAGAAAACTCTACCACTTCATCTCATCCTTCCCGTCTCACTTCAGGTGGCAGTCATGGCTGTGGTAGATCCTCCAGGCAGGTGTCACCTTGTTTCCTGCTTGAGGGTGTTTCTCTTTTATCCATATCACTGAAGTTTAGAGTATTCAGTACCCACAGGGAAAAATGAGATCACCGCCAAAGTAAGCGGGTAGTCCCTTTAAAACAGAGTTGACTGACTGTAGGACATAATAACCATGACTTCGTGCCAGTGAATTATAATGAAGGACAGAAGGGATAAGTTGGTGGAAGATGTAGATGAGGGAATGACTGTAATGATAGAACTTAGAGCAAAGCTGGTGCAGAATGGAAACAAGGCATGAGAGCAAAAGTGGGCTACTGGTGAGTAGTGGTCCCCTTCTTCTCCTTCCTTCTTCTCCCTGCTTCTCTCCGTCCTCGACTTTCTCCCTCCCGCCTCTCTCCCTACTCTTTCTTCTTTACTTCTTTCCTTCTGAAAACAAAATGTAAAACCCATCTTTGCTGTAGATTCTCTGTCATTAGAGAGTAACTTTATCCTAAAATGCCCTAAACCCTCATCTCCTGCCATCATTAAGGAGTGACTAGATATTCTGTGTAGGTGAGACTGCCAGTTTGGAAAGCTCTGTCCAGAGGTTTTATGTAACATTAGATGTTATGTTAAGTATTTTCATCTGAGATTAATTATTGTATGAGTTATACTGCCAAAGTGATTTGCAATTCATAGTTTCCATGAACACAAAGGCATGAGTCTGCTTGGGCTGCCATAAAAAGTTACCACAGGCTGGGTGGCTTAAAAAACAGAAATTTATTTTCACAATGTTCTGAAGAACACAAATCCAAGATCAAGGTACATTTAAAGTTGGTTTCTGGTGAGAACTCTGTTCTTGGCTTGCAGGCTTTCTTGCTGTGTCCTCACATGACATTTCCTTGGTGCACACAGGGAGAAAACAACTCTGTGATGTCCCTTACTGTTCCTACAAGGACGCCAGTTCTATTGGATTAGGACCCCACCATTGTGACCTGATTTAACCTCAGTTTCCTCCGTAAAGGTCTCATCTCCAAACACCATCCCAGTGAGATTAAGGCTTCAACATATGAAATTTAGGGAGACACAATTCACTCTATAACAATAACTTCTAAGTCTTTGTCATTGTTTATTTTCCTCCACTGTGATATGTATACGATTAGCCCAGAAGCATATTCATACTTTGACACAAAAGATTAAAAATTGTGTTTGGTATATCTGGGGAAAACCTTGCTGCAACACTACCTCTAGCACATAACGTTCATTCACAAAATTTTAATTTAGTGTGATTATATTACTTAGTTTTAAGGGCCCGGATAAAATTCTTCTCTTCAGTGTATATTTCTTTTACTCTAGCATGTAATAAGTTTTTAATGTTAAACCATAAATGAATGTGTTCACCCATTTTTCAACTTATTTTGAGCAACCATATTTTGGCAGTCACTCTGCTTGATGTAGCGGTGAATTCAAAGTTGAATAATATGCTCTCATTGATTTCACTCTAGTGGTGAAGGGGTAAAGTGCAATACAGTATAAGTTCTATTATATAGGTATTCACAAGGTGCAATTCCACTGATTATATGTCATTTTATTACCTTGCTATTATTTCAAGAATATACATTTTAATAGGCATCTAGGCAGCTCCCCTGGAGGGGTGTGTTCTTGTTAACATAGAGAACAGAGGAAATGTGTGGATTGAAACATTTTCTCCTGTTCAAGCCTTACACAAAGCTCAAAGGAAAACATTTTTACTAAGATTTAAATAAGCCCAAACAATTAACTTTTATCCCAGCATTCCTCATGCTCCATCATCCAAGCCACTGCATCCCCTGAGAGGAGAGCTGGGACCTCTCTGTTACAGGCTATCAGAGACGTGATGAAGTCTCCCCCATCCCTGTCTTTATGCACCGTGTGAAAGCTTCATAAGCACCATCCTCATCTGTATCATTCGCTGTTCCAGCCTCAACACTTAGCAGTGTTTAGTAGATAGACGCTGATGAATATATGTTTATTGAATACAGTAATGAGTGAATGGACAAACAAGTTAATTGTTCTTTGGCTTACAACATTCCATTTTAAACTCTAAAACCTCCCAGAAGGAAATGTGGAACACCTCAGCATAAACAGTCAGCTTTAGAGTCATAATTCGATGTCCAGTCTAAAACCAAAATTAAAGAAGTCATTAATGAAAGCTAAGGGCATATTATACAGAAAACATTCTAATATAAAATAGAGTTGACATTATCACTAGATAGAAATTCAGGATTACGGAGGGCTAAAACAGTACTTAATACTGGGGAAAGTGGGGAATGACCAACAGCTAAAACAAATTTCTCAACAAATATCTCTTAATATTATATCTCTTAATATTATTATGCATTTCTCTGACTTACTTCACTTAGTATGATAATCTCCAGATCCATCCACGTTACTGAAAATGGCATTATTCCATTCTTTTTTTATGACTGAGTAATATTCCATTGTGTATATGTACCACATCTTCTTTATCCATTCCTCTGTCTCTGGACATTTAGGTTGGCTAAATACATGTCTTGGCTATTGTAAATAGTGCTGCTATGAACACTGAGGTGCATGTATCTTTTCAAATTAGAGTTTTCTCCAGATATATGCTCAGGAGTGGGATTGGTGGATCATATAGTAATTCTATTTTTAGTTTTTTAAGGAACGTCCATACTATTCTCCATAGTGGCTGCACCAACTTATATCCCAACCAGCAGTGTAGGAGTGTTCCTTTTGCTCCACACCTTCTCCAGCTTGTTTTTTATTTTTCTGGTCCCACCGCACAGCATGTGGGATCTTAGTTACCAGACTAGGGATTAAACCTGTGCCCCCTGCATTGGAAGTGTGGAGTCTTAACCACCAGACTGCCAGGGAAGTCACTCCAGAATTTTTTTATTTGCAGACTTTTTGATGATGGCCATTCTAACTGCTCTGAGGTGATATGTCATTGTAGTTTTGATTTGCATTTCTTTAATAATTAGAGATGTTGAGAATCTTTTCATGTGCTTATTGGCCATCTGTATGTCTGGAAAAATGAATATTTAGGTATTCTGCCCATTTTTTGATTGAGTTGTTTGTTTGTCATATTGAACTGTATAAGCTCTTTGTATATTTTGGAAAGTAATCCCTTGTCAGTCACATCGTTTGCAGATAATTTCTCCCATTCTGAAGGTTGTCTTTTTTGGGTTTTTTTTTTTTTATGGTTTCCTTTGTGGTGCAAAAGCTTATAAGTTTGATTAGGTCCCATTTGTTTATTTTTGCTTTTATTTCTATTGCCATAGGAGACTGATCTAAGGAAGTATTTCTATAATTTGTGCCAGAGAATGTTTTACCTATGTTCTCTTTTAGGAGTTTTATGATGTCATGTCTTATATTGGAATCTTTAAGCCATTTTGAGTTTATTTTTGTGTATGGTGTGAGGGTGTGTTCTAAGTTCATTGATTTGCATGCAGCTGTCCAGCTTTCTCAACACCACTTGCTGAAGAGACTGTCTTTCCTCTATTGTATTTTCTTCCCTCCTTTGCCAAAAATTAATTGACCATAGGTGTGTGGGTTTATTTCTGCACTCTGTATTCTGTCCCATTGATCCATATTTCTGATTTTGTGCCAATACCACACCATTTTTTTCACTGTAGGTTTGTAGTATTGTCAAGTATGGGAGGGTTATGCCTCCTCCTTTGTTCTTTTTCCACAGGATTGCTTTGGCAATTCTGGGTCTTTTCTGTTTTTTTTTTTTTTTTTAATAAATTTTAGGATTATTTACTCTAGTTCTGTGAAAAATGTCATGGTAATTTGACATGGACTTCATTAAATATGTAGATTGCTTTCGGTAGTATGGCCATTTTAACTATATTAATTCTTACACTCTAAGAGCATGGTATGTCTTTCCATTTCTGTAAATCATCTTCAATTTCCTTTATCAATATTTTATAGTTCTCAGTGTATAAGTCTTTCACCTCCTTCGTCAGGTTTATTCCTAGGTATTTTATTTTTTTGACACAATTTTAAAAGTAATTTTTTAAACTTTCACTTTCTGATATTTCATTGTTAGCATAAAGAGTGCAACAGATTTCTGTATGTTAATCTTCTATCCTGCTACCTTGTTGAATTTGTGTATCAGTTATAATAACTTTTGTGTGGAATCTCTAGGGTTTTCTATCATGCCACCTACATATAATAATAGTTTTATGTCTTCCCTTTCTATTTGGATATCTTTTCTTTCTTTTTCTTGTCTGATTGCTGTGGCTAGGACTTCTAATACTATGTTGAATAAGAGAAGTGAGAGTAGTCATACTTGTCTTTTTCCAGATTTTAATGGGAAGGCTTTCAGCTTTTCACCATTGAGTATTATGTTGGCTGTGATTTTCTCATAAACTGTTTTTATTATGTTGAGATATGTTCCTTCTATACCCACTTTGGTGAGAGTTTTTATAAAGAATGGATGTTGCATTTTATCAAATGCTTTTTCTGCATCATTGAGATGACAATGTGGTTTTGTCTTTTCTTCTGTTGATGTGGTGTATCACATTGATTGATTTGTCTATGTTGAACCATCCTTGTGACCCTGGGATGAATCTAACTTGATCATTGTGTGTGATCCTTTATATGTGTTGTTGGATTTGGTTTGCTGATATTTTGTTGAGGATTTTTGCATCTATATTTGTCAGAGATATTGGCCTGTAATCTAACTTTACACTTAAATGTACTAGAAAAAACAAAAACCACAGTTATTAGAAGGAAGGAAATAACAAAGATCACAGCAGAAATAAATGAAATTTAATTGAGATTAAAGAGACAATAGAAAGATAAATGAAACTAGCATCTGGGTTTTTTTAAAGATAAATGAAATTGATAAAACTTTTATCTATATTTGCCAAGAAACAAAAACAGAATGCTCAAATAAATAAAATTGGAAATGAAAGAGAGAACAATTAAGTGTCAAGAAATTGGACAACCAATTGTTAACCAATTTAACCAAAAGGAAAAATTCCTAGGAATATAAAATCTTTCAAGACTGAATCATGAAGAAATAGGAAATCTTAATAGACTGATTACTAAATAATAAGGAGATTGAATCAGTAATCAAAATATTCCAACAAACAAAAGTCCAGGACCAAACAGCTTTATTGGAGAAATCTACCAAACATTCAAATATTTAATGTGTATCCTTCTCAAACTCTTCCAAAAATTTGAAGAGTAGGGAATGTTTTCAAACTCCTCTTATGAGGCCAGCATTACTTTGATACCAAAACCAGACAAAGACATCACAAAAAAGAAAATTACAAGCCAATATTCCTAATGAACATAGATGCAAAAGTTCTCAACAAAATATTATCAAGCTTAATTTAACAATAGCCTAAAGGTACCGTACACCATATTCAAGTGGTATTTCTTCCAGGGATGCAAGGATAGTGTAGCATCCACAAGTCAATCAACATGATACATCATATTAACAAAATGAAAGATAAAAATTATATGATCACCTCAACAGATGCAGAAAAATCACTTGACATCCATTTACAATAAAAACTCTCAACAAAATAGGAATAGAGGAAATGTACCTCAACATAATCAAGGCCTTATATGACAAACCCACGTCTAATATTATACTCAACAGTAAAATTCTGATACTTTTCCTCTAAGATCAGGAACAATACATGTTTGCCCACTCTCCCCACCTTTATTCAACTGAAAGTCCTATCCACAGCAGTTATGCAACAACAATAAATAAAATACAACCAAATTGGAAAGAAAATTTAAACTGTCACTGTTAAGTACTTTTTTATTATAACATTTTTAAATACTTTTCCCTTGGTTGAGTCTAAACAGTTCGCCAACCTGTCTACTGTGGATGGAGAAGTCATGCCCAGAACAGTGTATAGGGCAACACCCCTGGGATAAAAGTTGCCACATGCTTGTCCTGGGCTGTGGAAATTGTTCTGGTGGCCAAGAGATTATGCATGGGAAGAATAAGTATATAAGTAAATATATCAAGTATAATGGGAGCCAGGTTACAAAAGGCAGTTAAAAGTATAAAAATGAATAAGGCTAGGATTAACCATGGGGCAGTGGATTAGAATCCCAAGGTCAAAGTGTGATCTCAAGGCTGTTAACATTTATATAGAAGATAAATTTGGAAATAGATATAGGTAGTGTTGGTACATTAATTTTTTTCCAGCTCCGTCTCATGAGAGGAACCAGAAGCAGTACCACCCCAAGAGCCAAGAATCAATGATCCTTGACACCAGAGCAAGAACAGAGGAAGTACAAGATGAACCTGGAGCATTTTGCTGTGCCAGAATGTGAGGAAATATTTTAAAAATAATGAAAATTGTCAAAAGGGCATAGGAGCTAGTTTGAATAATTTCCTACTGGCCAAGTCTGGAAAATACTGAGTTTCAAAATAGATAATGATAATAATGAATTGTGACACATTGAGTAAAATAGGAATCTATGAGTCCACAATGATATAAATCCATACATAAGGAAGAGAGGTGAGCTCTGTCTTACAGTAGAGTACCTACTAATAAATATAAATGGGATGACAGAAATAGAAAACTATCATTTGGCTACTATCATAAGGATAATGGATTCAGACAAAGAATTGGCATCAACTGCTCAAATTAGTGGCTCAAAATTTGATGTGGAATAGGATATTTGTATAGTGTCAAAATATCTTCTATTTAATTCTATTTAATTATTAATAAGTAAAATGTAATTATTAATTAACTTACCAATGCAGAAAAGCCCAGAATCACTGTAACAAAGGGAAAAATTGAATATCACTGGTAACAGAACAATTCAACATCATGTTATCCTAATGCAATGAGGACAAACTATTATTTCTATGGAACTTCTGCCCAAAAGTGCCATAGTTACCAAAATGTCCAAGTAATGAAAACCAAAAAGGACTGAGGAATTATTTCAGATTGAAGCAAATTAAAGAGATATAACAGCTAAATAAAATATATGATCACACATGGATTGTGAATCTATAAAAAACAAGCAGTTTGTGAAATTTAAATAATGGGGCCTGTGGATTAGATAGTAATATTAATTTCTTAATTTTAATTTTGTACTTTAGTTATGTAGGAAAGTGTTGTTTTATTTAGGAAATAAATGTAAGCATTAAGGGTGAAGTGGCAACATATTTGCATCTTACTTTCAAATTGTTCAGAAAAAAACAATGTGTGTGTGTTTGTGTAGAGAAACAGAGAGACGAAATTTGAAAACATACACAAAATTAGAAGGAATAATATAATAAGCCAGTGCCCTTCACCCAGATTCAATGAAAGCAATATTTTACCACATATGTTCATTGTTTCATTGATCTAATCTATATTTCTGAATTTTTTACAGAAATTCTCAGGCATTTCATCATTTCATATAGGGATACACACATGCATAGAGTCTTGTAAGGTGAATATAGAAAAGTTCCATTACCCTAAAAATCTCCCTTGAGCTATGTCTTTGTAGACACAGCTCCCTCCCCATCCCAATTCCTCTGCATGTGCAAGACTGTCTCATTACTGTGGCTCAATAGTAAGCCTTAACATTGGGATGGATGATTCCTCCCACTTTGTTGTCCTTTTTCAAAATTGTTTTGGCTATTCTAGGGATTTCCCTGTGCATTTACATTTTAGAATGAACTTGTATGTCTATAAGAAAGTTTGTTGAGATTTTTGCAGGAATTGCATTCAATTTTAGGAATACTGGCATCTTTCCAATGTGTATCTTCAAATTCATGAACACAGTATGTCTTTCCATATATGTAGGTCTTCTTTCTTTTCTTTTTCATTTTATAATTTTTAGCATGCAGATCTTGGACATGTTTTCTTCTCTTTTTTTTTTTTTTTTGCGGTACACGGGCCTCTCACTGTTGTGGTCTCTCTCATTGCAGAACACAGGCTCCGGAAGTGCAGGCTCAGCATCCATGGCTCACGGGCCTAGCCACTCC
This sequence comes from Mesoplodon bidens, assembly GCF_964165515.1. Lineage (NCBI taxonomy): Eukaryota > Metazoa > Chordata > Mammalia > Artiodactyla > Ziphiidae > Mesoplodon > Mesoplodon bidens. The sequence goes on along the minus strand of NC_138166.1, from coordinate 1,062,316 downwards.
GCGGCATGTGGGATCATCCCAGATCGGGGCATGAACCCGTATCCCCTGCATCGGCAGGAGGACTCTCAACCACTGTGCCACCAGGGAAGCCTGGACATATTTTCTTAAATTTATGCCTATTTCATTTTTGTTAAAGCAATTGTAAATGGTACTGTGTTTTTAAAATTTCTGCTGATGCTTGTTCATTGTTAGCATATAGAAATGCAATTGATTTTTGTGTTGAATGTTCATCTCATGACCTTACTGAACTCATTCCTTAGTTACAGGAGTTTTATTTTGTTAATTATTTGGGATATTCTATGTAGATATTCTGGCCATCACCTGCAACTGGAGACGATTTTATTTCTTCTCTTCCAGACTATATGGCATTTATTTTTCTTGGTTTATTGCAGTGGCTAGTATTTCAGTACTATATTGAATGAGGTAGAGAGAGCAAATATAACTGCCTTGTTTCTGATCTTTGAGTGGAGGTGTTCAGTCTTAACCAGAAAGTAGGATGTTATCTATAAGATTTTTGAACTAGATTTTTTTAATGAGATTGAGGATGTTTCCCTCTATACCTAATTGTTAAAGTAATCAAACAAGAAGCCATTAGACTGAGGTGGCTTGAGTGCCTTGATAAGCAAACTCAAACTTATGCTACAGTCATTTCTTATAAAAGTCTCAAGATTAAGGCATTTGAATCTAAGAACAAATCACACATGGCCTACTAGGCTTTTCCAAATAAGGTAACCATTTCAGCTCTAGCCATTCAAATAGTTTCCTTGTGTAGCTTATGCATCTGACGTATAAATCCTCTTCCCATCTTCCTTTTGGTGGAGTGCTCCTAACCACTTTTGGTTTGGTGCTGCCTGTTTCAAATAAACTCTTGAAGAGTTTATTGTTCCTCAGTTTATCTTTTCACATAGTAACAAAAATTTTTAACAGGAATGTGTGGATTTTGTTAAATGCTTTCTTTGCTTCATTTTACATAATAATATGATTTTTCTTCTTTATGCCATTGATATGGTGTAACACAGTGATTGATTTTTGAATATAGAAACAACCCTGCATATCTGAAATAAATCTCATTTAGTCATGTGGTATTATTCTTTTTATACATGGTTGGGTTTAGTTTGCTAAAATTGCATAGAACACTTTTGCATGTAAGTTCATGAGAGATATTGGTTTGTATTTTTTTGTATGTGGATGTACTATTCTTTTCATTTCAGGATTTGATATCAAAGTCATACTGGTCTCTTAAAATGAGTTGGGAAGTGGTACCTCCTCTTGTATATTTTTGAAGAAATTGTGTAAAATTGTAATTCTACTTTGAATGTTTGGTAAAAATTTTTCCAATGAATTCCAGCTTGGAAATTTATTTTTTTTGTATTTTTTTTTAAGTTATGAATTCAGCTTCATTAATAGTTATGGGCTATGCAAATAATCTGTTTCCTATTTCGTGAGTTGTGGTAGTTTCTGCTTTTAGAGGAATTTGTCCATTTGTTGTAAGATTTATGTGTGCATAGTTCTTCATAGTCTTTCCTTGATATCATTTTGATACCTGCAGGGTTTGTAGTGTTATCCTTTGTTTCACTCCTGTTATTAGTAATTTGGGTCTCTTTTAAAATGCCAGTCTTACTACAGCCTTGATCTTTTTATTGCTTAAGAACCAACTTTTTGTTTCATGTTTTTCTTTCTCTTTTTATTTTTATTTCTCTTGTATTTGTTTTCAATTTTAATGATTTCTGCTCATCTCTTTATTATGTCCTTCCTTTTGCTCACTTTGCGTTTACTTTGTGCTGCTTTTTCTAGTTTCTTAAGTGGGAGTTTATAGTATTGATTTGGGACTTTTCTTCTTTTCCAGTGTATGCATTACTGCTATAAAATTCTCCCTCAGCACTGATTTAGCTGCAGTCTACAAATTTTAGTTAAATATGGTGGGAAGGTTGAGAAAAGCTCTGGTCTTGCTTTGGGAGAAGCCGCTGCTCTTTCTGTCTTCAGTGACTGAATGAGTGAAGACAGCACCAGGCTCCTCCGTCACCAGCCGCCAGTCATCTGAGGGAGCCTGCTGGGAGGGCGCGGGGCCCACCTGGGACAAGTAAGAATTTGTTAATAAAAGGAAAACATTAAAATGTTCACAGAGTTTAAATAAGTTTATATTAAACAAACTCCCTGGTGAGAAAACAAAGATACTTTAAAAAACGTCTGCCCAGAAATTTAATAAAACTGTTTCAATACCTATTTAATCTGATTACAATATTTCAGATTTGAAATAATCCCATCAGGCATTTAGGCCATATTCAGTTACCTTCTATTAAAGGGTTTAACATTTGGTTGATGTCAGTCTTGCAAGGAAGGTTTGACCTGATTTTCCATTTACTTTTCTTCAATGGGTTTCAACATATATTCTTGAATATCTTTCAGTGATCTGTGAGTTTAAGTCATATTTTTATTAAAGCAAATATGTGGAGATCCTTTATTTAAAACATGAATAAATTAATACATATTGATGATTCTTAACACAGCTTTAATAGTCTATTTGTGTTTTCTACTCATGCAGACACAACATTTTGTAATTCATGATAAAGAGTTTGTCAATAGCAGAAAAGGTTATTTTTGTTTTTGTCTTAGCATTACGACAGGGACCTAATATGGAATGAGCAAGAATTTATCACAAAAAAACCTTTTTTCAGGGATAACTGATAAAAGAGCTAATATTACTCTAATGAAATAAGCCTCCAAATGCCTATTTCCAGTGACTGGAAGTATTTCCAGTTGAAGTTCAGCTTAAACGGATGCAAAGAGTAGATGGTGTTACGCCTGGGCGCCAAAGATGCTACCTGCCAGATTTTGAGCAGTAATGAATATTTCACTCCAAGTTTAAAAGTTTTACTTTACTTTCACATTAGATATATACCTTCCTGTTTTCTTGCTAGAGACTGACAGGTACAAAACCACTTGCTTTATGAAGAGAAACCATCTTTGCAGCAGCTGAAGGGATGTGAACGGTCATTTCCTAAAGCAGGTCCCTGGCCTGGTGGCTGCCACCCTCCTGGAGCACATTGCCTTTTGCTCTCAGAGAACTCAGCTCACCAGACAAAAGGGGTGGTGGTTGTGCTCCCAACAGAGAAACTGATTCTGGTGGTGGTAGCCTGAGTTACACCAGGAAAGAGCTGATTTTGAATTGGAGAAGAGAAGGTAAGCCAAGTTGCCATTAGGCTTGGAGGCGCCCTGCTCACAGGATTGTCCTCAGGATGCTGTCTGTGGATCAAATGCCCAGGAAGGGACACAGAAACAGGGAGACACTAGGCGCTGGGTCATTTCCCCAAGGGGTGTGTAATTGTCACATTTTAGTGCCTCTTCTGGGTTGCTTTTCAGTACTTTGAAAAACTGCACAGAACATCTAAACTTCTCTATTTTAAGCTTAGGGATGTACACACATGGCATTCACTTACAATAAAATATCTAATATATTTAGAGAAAAATCACAAAACTCTAATGAAGAGCCTTACCTGGATTAAAGGTTGTAATAATTGAGGGGAATACTTCCTCAGCAGGTCAGAGTTTCCTTAGACGTTCTTTTGGTGTGTTTGCTCTTGTTAGCTTTTGGGGGAGTTGAGATAGTTACTGATGTTAAAGCTGGTTTATTTGAAGTTAATCATTTATTTATGGTTTTGATTTTTAATTATCTAAAAACACAATCATTAGAGAGATATTACATTATACACAAAAGCAAATATAGGAAAATAGAACGGAAACTGTTACCCCAGAAAAAAAACATGTGTATAAAATTGCAGAAGTTTCATCATGAATGCATAAATGTGTGTGTATGTGTGTGAGTTATTACAGCTATTTAACTAAAGTGAGATCTCCTGCTTTACTGTACATAATTGGAACATACTTTATAATTTGTTTTCATTTATGGAGTATTCTTCTGTTTTGAGATACATAGATGTACACAAAATCTGTGAATGGCTACAGAATATTTTTCTTTAACTCTTATGGAAAAATATTTTTTTAAATTTCAGGATTATAAAATAATGTAATAAGTAATCAAGAATTACATTCAACTATTGCTGGAAATTCTATTTTGGGGTCCACTGTTTAGAATTACTTAGAACAATTCCTTAGAATTGTTTATATGTATGGTAAAATTTAAATGGCTAAAATTTATATTTAAATATGCCATTTAATCTTAGCCAATCTACTGGTTGATCTAGGGTATAAAATTTTAGTTCGAATTTATAATAAATATAATTATATTGATAGTATTAATATATTAATATCAGATATAATTGAAAAATGCTAGATATTTACTTAGGTTAAATGTTAATATATTGTTATATAATACTTATATTTCAAATATAATTTTTTTAAGTTGATTGTTCATGTCTTTTCCAGATGTCTTTCTACTGATCGGATGTCTTCTAGATTCATGGGAATTCAACATAATCAGGAATGCAGCATTCTGTTTGTCATATATTTGTTTTGCTTCTGTTTGCCATTTCATCCTTTGTAAAGGTGGTTTTGTTGTGGCTTGTTGTCATGTTCTATAGAGAGGTTTAAAATATATATCTAGTCCAATCTACCAATTTTGTCAGTTTGAAGTTCAGTTTTTGTAACATGTTTCAGAAAGCTTGCTTGTGTCCAGTGGTCATGTATTTCCAACTGTATTGAAATCAGTCAGCTTTGAGATTCACCCAGCGTTGTCTGTGCTGAACTGTGTGATGAGTTTCATTTTCCAATTGTTCCAATGGTATTTCAGAATAACACATTGTCCTCTCCTCTTTTTAGAATGTAATGATGATTATATGGGTCCTCTTCACATACACAGCTTTATGTCTTCTGGAGTAACTATTTGATTTCATCCATTTGTCTGACTAGTTTGGAAGCAGCACAAGTTATTTTGCTGATTGGTTTTTAATCATGTCTAGTACCAGTTAAAACAGGTTCTTCTTTGGAAAACTTTTACTTCTGAGGCTTCCAAGGTATCTTTGACATTTATTCATCCAGTTAAACCAAAGAATCATTTTGTTTGGTTTTATTAAACATATTTTGGATATAACACTCACATGGTTTTAAATTGAGAACCAGAATGTATTGCTCCTCTGCCATTTGCTATCTTTAAGTAGGAACAGCAATAAGAAGAATAAGAATAATGCCTTAGAGATGCTGGATTATCAAATAGTATTTATAGAAATGTTAATAAAATCTTCGACAAATGCTGGATAAATTCAATAACAAAATTACCGTAATGTGCCTTGAATTAATAGATTTTGAGTCCTCTGATACAAGAAAATGACATATCTCAACACAATGGTCTTAATTCAGGTATCTGATTATGTATTGTAACAACCATGCATTTTAAAATATTATTTTAATTACCATATATTTGTATTTCTATGAAACATTAAATCTTTTTCTCATTACACTTTTGAGCTAGTTATTTAATATAAGAAGAGTATAATATTTTATTTAAATTGGCCAAAATATTAACTCTTATTATTTCTGATTTTCTTTTAATTTTTTCCTGGAGATTATTAGATACACTCTTACATTTTCAACTGTTAATATTTCTTCATCATTTTTACATTTATTTTTAAAATTTTTCTGCTTAAACTTGATAACAATTTCAGAAAAATAAAATAATAATGGTATAAATCACAGAAATATGGATACAAATGAGTTATAGGATTTGGCCAGCCAGAAGGAAAAATTCTAGAACAATCTAATAGCTAGTTTTGGTGAGCTTAGGAAAAACAGGACTGGTCATGCACAAATGCTGGTAATGTAAATTTATAGAGTATTTTGGTAATACTCTGTCTTTTCTGCCAATTTTATAATGCACATTTTTTCACATTATACATTTCTGAAATGAAGAGTATCTAAGAATTGAAAACATTGTTTACATTTTTTTCCATTTATTGAAACTGAAATAAATTTTTTACTATTTCAGTCAATAAGGGGTCAGTTGTAACCTATAGAACTTATGAAAATCTTCCTTTGTCACTGTCTGATAAGATCAGGAATAGTCCAGTCACAGAGCATCTTTAACTTGATAAAATGCAGTATACAACAATTTTCCCCATAATATGTCTACTAGGTATTTAATATTTGTATTATATATATTTTCATATGCATACAAATAAATATGGTATATAACTTAGTATTGCTTACAATTCAAAATAACAAAAATTCATCAGGTAAACTGGTTGTGTGTGCCTGTGTGCATACATATGTGAGTAGCCTTGTTAAAATGGGAATTTCTCACTCTACCATTTAGGCTCATTTCAATTCAGTATTGCATTGAATAGAGTCACAAAATTGAACTGATGCTAGGCAACTGGATACCCATTTTCAAAAGAATGATTTTGAAGCCCTACCTCATATCATATACAAAAATTAACTTAAAATTTATAAAGGCCTAAAATGTAAGAGCTAATATTATAAAATGACTAGAAAAAACATAGGTGTAAATCTCTGTTGCCTTGGACTAGGTGATAGATTCTAGATTCTTAGCTGTGAAACAAAAGCACAAGCAACTAAAGGAAACCAAATAGATAATAGGACTTCATCAACATTTAAGACCTTTGTGCTTTGAAGGACACTGTAAAGAAAGTGAAAAGTCAGTCTATAGAATGGGAAGAAATATTTGCAAGTCATATATTAAAATTGTCTAGTATCCAGAATATATTATAAGATTCTTACAAATCAACAAATAACCCAATGCAAAAACAGAAGGTCAAATAATTTGAAAAGACATTTCTCCAAAGAAGATGCACAAATGACCACTAAGCACAAGAAAATGTGCACAACATCATTAGTCATTAGAGAAATGCAAACAAAGTTATGATGAAAAAGCCCTTCACACACCCTGGGATGACTAGAATAAAAATAATAGAAAATAACAAGTATTGCTGAGGATGTGGAAAAGTTGGAGCCCTCATTCATTGCTGGTGGGTATTTAAAATGTTGTAGCCTTTTTGGAAAACTTTTGACAGAACTCAAAAAGTAAAACATAGAGTTACCCAGAAATAGGACCCAGACATTTTATTCCTAGCTGTATACCCTAAATAAATGTAAACATATTCTTATATAAAGACTTGTACTTGCTGTTCATATCAAAATTACTCATCATATTTAAAAGGCACAAATATTCATCCTTTGATGAAATGGATAAACAAATGTGGTATATGCAAGAATAGAATATTACTCAGCCATGAAAAGGAATAAAGTACAGATACAAACATGAAATTACCATAGGTAAGACTCGGGCTATAATGTTGTATCATGAGTGTGAGCTTTGACAAACTGCTCTTGAATGAATTTGAATATTGACCTAAAAATGTGGCCCAACACCTGACTTATCTGAAACATTCAAGTCGCTTTGTATATCTGAAATCATGACATGATTGAAAGGTGGAAATTAATAGATTGTTAAGCTAATGGTTTGGAGGTTTGGGAAAGAGATATCTAGGCTTCAAAATTCCCAAGTGTCTCTGTCCTTCTGGTCTCCAGAGTAATTAGAAACTCCAATAGATTCCTCTCTTTGATTGATAGATTACATGTAAATTAGCTAGGAAACTTTCATCATTTTTTCCAGAGTTGTGAGGAGCCTAGTTTACAGAGGCTTTTATAATTGGGCCTCTTGGCATACCCTAGCTAAAACATACCATGTCCATGCATCTTCTGGTCTTCAATGACACTTTCAGACCTCAGAAATATTTCAAAGTGCCTATGTTTCAGTGTCTCATGTTTGGAGGAATCATTTGGTTTTTGTTAGTGATGATAGTTTTGTTTGTTTGGTAAATGTAAACTTATCCTCATCCTTATCAAAGCAGTTCTGATTCTTTAAGAATGAGGATTGCTGCGGTAAGATTGTTCTGTTCCTGAATGCATATCTGAGATTCATAGTTAAACCATTCATGCAATATACAATTGGTCAATAGATCATATTAGTTTCATTCAAGAAATAATTTTAGTCTAGTCAAAGGAATGTGTTTAAATTATATGCTTTCTGTCAGATAAATCTCAAAGTTTATCTCAGGTAAGTTGTAAGGATGCTTTATGGTATTACAATAATAATATTTCCTTCTAAACTTGAGCCCTCTTAGTTCTTCAACTATAGAAAAAATCACTCACTGGAAACGTAAATGAAATACATGAGTATGTGATCCATAACATGAATAGAACAAATTATTTCTATCAGTAATGCCCAAAGTTAACATGATAATAATGTTTTTATTGGATTATAACATTATATGTCTCATATGCACAACATATTTCTATTTCTTCTACACAATAGTGTGCTCACCACCAAAGACTGGGTTTCTATCCATCAGTGTACAGTTGACCCCTGTACCCATTTCACCCTCCCCCACCCCCTTTACCCTCCAGTGACCACTACTCTGTTCTCTTTATCTATGTGTTTGTTTTGGATTGGTCTCTTATTCTCTTTTCTTTTCTTTTCTTTTCTTTTTTTATTATGTATGTTGGTATGTATGTATGTGTGTATTTATTTTTTTATATTCTTAACTACATGAATTTTCAAGTGAAAATGATGGCAATCTTTCATTAAGAGTTATCTGACATACCTAGAATATTGTTTTTAATTATTCTAACATAACAGGCTCCTTTTGATATACCCTGTATCCTGTTAGATTCTAATAAATTATTGTCCTTTATGATACTACCTTCTCATCTTTAAATTTGACCACTAAAGCCATTTGAACTGTAAGGTTAAACCAAAAATAGAAAAAGCAAGCCCTCCCCACAAAGAATATCTTACTGGTATATGTAAAATTCTATTTAACACATGGAATACTACTTTTGCATGTGAAATGTCACTTACTATCTCCAAACATACGGTCTCCTTTTATGTTTGAAATACCTTTAGAAAAGAATTATTATTCATTATACCTATAAGGAGACCAGGAGAGGAAGTCTCAGTATTTGAGATATTTACAAATGAATATTAAATCAGATTCAGGAGATTCTCAAAGTCTGTATAATCTTCTCCTTGGTCCTTTATTTTTTAACATCAGAATGTGGTTCATCATATGATAATCTGATATTCTTTACGGATCAAACTATGGAATTAGATAGAATTTTCACCTCTAATTCTCTTTTAAAGGTCATTTGAGATTTTTGCTTTGCCCAGCCTACTCTTCCATTAACAGTTCATGTTAAGCTTCTGAATTCTTATAAACACACTTATAATAGTAATTATGTTAGAGTAGGCTGGCTTAAAACAAAAATCAAAAAACAAAAGAACAAAAACAAAACACCTGCTTTTGGAAATCTGATCCTGCTTTTCTGTGCAGCTTTAAGAATGAGGACACAGGGACATTCATTCCCATTCTTTCTCCTTTTTCTCCTTCCTAGACCCAGCAGCACTGAACCATCCACTTAACATCTCTATATATGATTGACATGAAGTTTACACTATGAGTTTGGGTCTACAAGATTTTTGTTCCTTTTTAAATAAAGAATTACTTAAGTTTCACTTAGAATCCAGCTTGGCTGTGGTTTCAGTCCTCACCGATGGCCCCTTCCTTTTCTTACAGACACATAAGAATCTCCCATAATAGAAGAAAGAATTCTGATCTTGAGTACATTATGGGCCTCACTAACACCCAACTCAAAATTTTGTTTGGATGTAAAGACTGATCACACCACCCAAACATTGGGAAGATATGAATAAGACCTTTTTTATTTTCCACTCTGGGAATCAAGATGACAGTTTTTTTGGTTTGTTTTTTGTTTTAGAGCTAAGCATATACTTACCAGATAACCCAGATATTGCACTATGGGGCATTTATCCCAGCAAAATGAAAAACAATATTTTGTACACAAATGTTCATAGTAGCTTTAATCATAATAGGCAAAAAAACCTGCAGCAACACAAATGTCTTTCAATGGGTGAGTGGTTAAACAAATCATGGAACACCCAGGAGGTGGGATACTACTCAGCCCTGAAAAGGAGCAAACCAGTGATCCATGCAGCAGCTTGGATAGATCTGAAAAGGATTATTCTGAGAGAAAAGAATCAGTCTCAAAGGCTACCTCTTGCCTGATTCCATTTACATAATGCTCTTGAATGACAGGATTCGAGAGCTGGGAGCTGATTAGTGGTTGTCAGGGCTTAGTGGTGGAGGTGGCAGGAAGAGCGAGTGTGGTGACCAGTGAACACCTTGAGCGGGACTTGTGGTGACAGGACAGCTCTGCATGCTGACTAGCTGGACTGACTGACGCACGTGATAAAACTGGATAGAACTACACACACACACATGCACGTGAGTACATGTAAAACAGATAAAGCCTGAATAAGCTCTATGGACTGAAAATGTTATTTACTCACCTGTTGAGGATTTCTGGAGAAAGCAAGAGAGGCTTTCTAAGCAGGTCCAAACATGATTTAAAAGAGTGGGGAAAAGGGACTGACTTTGGGGTTTCACGGAGACTGGGGATGGGACTGGGGTGAGTGATCCCGCACATGAACCACAGCTTGAGCAGTAGGAGAATGTACCTCTGGCATTCCCATCAGTTTTCTTAGGTGTCCAGCCGAAGGGGGAAGTGGAGTGGTGAGCTAGCTGTCAGTGGTCAACCATCAAAATTGGATTCAGAGTCTTTACTTGGGTTTCAGATCATTGTCAAAACCTGCTAAAGTGGTGTTCCACAGACTGCTTCTCTTGGTGTCTATAATAACAGTTCTCCTGGGTTCTTTCTGTACACAATTTCTCAGGGGAGAAGTTCATTAGTTAATTCTCCTTTCACTTATGTATTTAATGAAGGGCAAGTGATCACTTGAATCACTCGATATTTTTCTCTGGGTTCTAAAGATAGAATTTAACTAAAGAAGCCAACAAGGGGAAGAATATCAAAAAGAAAAGAGAGAGAGAGAGACCAAACAAAAGAAAAAGAAAAGAAGGAAAGAAAGAAGGAAGGAAGGAAGGGAGGGAGGGAGGGAGGAGGGAAAAGCTAGCTGCTCTCTTTGCTGCAGGTAAGCACCTGTGTCTCTTCTCCAGAGAGTTTACAGGATGTTCTGAGTTCCTCAGACATCTCCTGTAGATGGCTTGACCTCCACACTCCTGCTGGCTCTGAAAGTCTATGATAAGTGCATAGGAAATAGCTGCCACACTGAAAGTATTTTTAAAAACCATTCTCCAAATAGAAAGTTTTACTTTGTTCTCCTAGTTCAAGCCTGTCACTTTTGAGTATGTTATTTTAAAATTGTTAATAGTGTCCACAGCTGCAAAATAATCAAGGAAAAAGCCTCCATAAATTACAGCAGTCAGAAAACACCACAAAGAGACACCTTTTTGGCTGATAGTTGAAAAATTCCCTAAGTGTTATCCAATGCATTTGAAAAGACATATTGCCCTCCCTACTTCCCCACAAATATTCTGAAATCATGGCCTCCAACTGTCCATCCTGCTACTTCATATCTGTCTATTGGACCCTCTTTCACGAGATTATTGTGTTCCCCGAGAAAGCTGAAAACAGTTAGCTATAAAAGGGCACAGGTAAAGAAACAAGAAACAAAAACAAAGAATAAAGAAAATTAAAGAATGTAAATAAAAAGGGCATAGGTAAAGGAATAGAAAATGTGCTTGATTTTTGAAAATGTATCAATTTACTTTGAAAAGAAACACTCATATACAAATCCTGGTATTGACCAGACTTAGATTTAGAGAAACGTGATGTCATTGCCAAGTTTAGAAGTAAAAACTCACATTTGTTCCTGCTTCGAGGTTAAGGAGACTCTCTCTGTGGTTAAACTCTGTAGGGGGTGAGGCATCACACAATTCCACCAAGAGAAATACCCGACCATCCATTTTCTTTCCTAGTGTCACCCTGCCTTCATGTTGGGAATGGAATTCACACCTCTAGAAGGCGGGATAAGAAGATACTCTTCAAAAATTTCAAATCGTTTCTGTTACTGAAATAGGACTTTAGCTAGAAGAGACACAATTTGATGGGTTGTTCGCTGCATGTTTTCATTAGTCAAAGAATTTGGGGTTCTGAACACGATTCCTCATCACCCCTTCACAGAGAAATGCCCACTAAAATAAGGAGCAGAACAAGCTTTTAACAACACAATTGAAAGTCAGCGGGAGGAAGGTCTACCAACCAAGACTCACTGATGCTTTTAGCTAAAAAGGGAGGTCCAGTGAGTGAAGACAGAGCTAGGCACTGGCGTCTCCTGCAGGGTGGAGCGTTCCCCCAGCCCGGTGTGTTTGTGGACAGTGCTTCAGCACCAGCTCAGGTACTTCAGTTCCAAGAATTGAAGGGATGGGCTGCTGGACAAGGATGGGCTGCTGGACCAGCTTTGCTGGATCCCTGGGTTAAGAGATATAAGGGAATGGCAGAGCCTGGAAAGGTAAAGTAGGTGGTGTGATTTGAAGTTTGGTGTGTGTGTGTGTGTGTGTGTGTGTGTGTGTGTTTAACCCACTGTTTTTGGTAAGAGATGAAATATCTTGCATACCGCTTTAAATTATGCAGTAATAATCACCAGACAGTAAGGTGAAGGGATCCTTCCCCAGGCAGATGGAATTGCACACAATAAAAGGTTGCAAAACAACAGAAACTGAAAACAGGTACAACATCTAACTCTTCACATTAAGATCTGAGAATATAAACAAGTATTAGATAAACTACAGGATGGTATCTGAAATGCTTACCAACCATTATGAAATAGGGGCCGTCCTTCTAGAAAAGGTCTCATGGCCCAGAAAACAGACAGTAACAAACGGTAATTTACTGACTGCCTGGAGGAAGGTCCTGGGTTTCCCCCGCCCCCTCATCCCCACCATCAGCCCTGAATGGACCATCCACTTGCCTGTTTACAGTAGATTCTGAGCCTCTCATACCCCTCCTAAGTAGTGAATAAAGAAAAAACAAAAACAGATCATATATGTTAAAGAAGACTGGCCTAAACTCCGAATGTGCAGAAGAACATATTCTGGAGGGTAAAATAATAATGACATGAATAAACTACTACGAGAAAGAGAAGAAAGCCAAATTCCTTGTGAGCCCAGCATTGACTAGCGTAGTATGCAGCAGTTGATTTTTAGCTGAGAATAAAGAGAAGGTGGGAGGGGGTGCCATCTTAGGTGGGATTAAGTTTTATTATCTTTAAAATGCCATCTAATCCAGTCATTTAAATTCAATGACTTTTCTCAGTTCTTTCACCTCAATACACAGGGGACTTCAGCACTTTTATTCTCAGCCTTTATATTGTTCCAGGAAGTCTGGCTTTCATAACTCGTGCAGTTCTGCACTCATGGGGCTTCCCTTTTCCCACTGGTACCACCTTACCTCTGCCCCCTAGGCTGGTTTCTTCTCTTCCTTCAGTTCCAAAGGGTCAAGGCCTGGTTCACAAATCAACACTTCTATGAGGTTTTCTTTTCTTTTTTTTTTGCGGTATAGTTGATGTACAATGTTATATAAGTTGTACAATATGGTGATTCACAATTTTTAATAGCTATACTCCATTTATAGTTATTATAAAATATTGACTGTATTCCCTGTGTTGTACAATATATCCTTTTAGCTTATTTTATACACAACAGTTTGTACCTCTTATTCCTCTACCCTTATCTTGCCCCTCTTCCCTCCCCCCTGGTAACCACTAATTTAGTTTGTTCTCTATACCTGTGAGTCTGTTTCTGTTTTGTTATATTCACTATTTTGTTGTATTTTTTATATCCAACAAGTAAGTGACATGATACAGTATTTGTCTTTGTCTGACATATTTCACTTAGCATAAAGCCCTTCAAATCCATCCATGTTGCTGAAAATGGCAAAATTTCATTCTTTTTTTATGGCTGAATAATATTCCATTGTATACATGTACCACATTTTCTTCAACCATTCATTGGTTGATGGACATTTAAGTTGCTTCCATATCTTGGCTATTGTAAATAATGCTGCTACAAACACTGGGTGCATGTATCTTTTCCAATTAGTGTTTCTGTTTCTTTCGGATATATACTCAGGAGTGGAATTGCTGGATCATATGGTTGTTCTATTTTTAGTTTTTTTGAGAAACCTCCATACTGTTTTCCTCAGGGGCTGCATCAGTTTACATTCCCTTTTCTCCACATCCTCACTAATATTTATTTGTGTTCTTTTTGATGATAGCCATCCTCACAGGTGTGAAACGATGGTTTTGATTTGCATTTCCCTGATGATTACTGACATTGAGCATTTTTTCAGGTGCCTGTTGGCCATCTGTATGTCTTCTTTGGAAAAATATCTATTCAGATATTTTTCCCATTTTTTAATCGAGTTGTTTGTTGTTGTTGTTGTTTTTGATATTGAGGTGTATGTGCTGTTTATATATTTTAGACTTTAACCCCTTATCAGTCAGGTCATATCATTTGCAAATATTTTCTCCCATTCAGTCTTCATTTTGTTGATGGTTTCCTTTGTTATGCAAAAGGTTTTAAGTTTAATTAAGTCCCATTTGTTTATTTTTGCTTTTATTTCCTTGCTCCAGTAGACGGATCCAAGAATTTCCCAGAGGGAAACATAGGCAGAACACTCTTTGACATGAAATCTTTCCTCATTTCTCCAAGCAGATGACCTGACTCCACTCTGTACAACTGTTGCACTCAGTTTCTTACACTTTCTCAGAAAATAAAACATTTTGCTTTGTAATGTAGTGATTTGTGCCTTTGTTATTTCATTGACTAGAGAGTAGTCACTTAATGTCAAGAATTTGCTCATATTCAGAAATTTTTCCTCATATCCTTGAATAAGCGTGATCATACATTAGTGAATATAGCAATAACATATTAGTCCTATATGTAATATATTAGGATAAGACATGCAAAATTGAATTAGGAAAAACTGAAAATACAGGTTCAGCATCTCAATCACTCATGCATCATATGGTGCTCAAGTACTGATCTTTGGGGTTACTGTCTTCTCCCATTTTTTTCTTTTATTCTTACTCCATCCCTCTGAAATCTGCATTGCATATATTTGTTTCAACAAGATGTTGCTAAATTATGGAGCGTTTGCTAGATTTTCTTGTTTTCATAGTTAACTTCTTCCTATTGTTGAGACTAACCACCTCTTTGATAATAGCAGTACTTATAAATTTAATTTCTTATCCTGTAATTATTACTTCAAAATCAGAAAGTGATATTAATTGTAATTAAAAAAAGTCTTAGATCATTTGACAAAGCAAAATAGTTTCTCTTATTGTCTACCTGTAATGATAAATGATATATAATTTAAATGTCATTGAATTTAAAATCATTTTCCCAGTTTGTGAAGATTTCTAAAATTATTAATTAGAAACATTATTAACAGTATAGATAGTCATTTAATATAATATGTTATTATGACTTGTACATGTCACATTTTAAATTATTTTATCATTACAAAGAAACATGAGAAAGGTTGAACTCTGCATCAATTGTTCAAGGTAAACAGCAACACATCACATGTTTTCTTTGCCATCTAATAAATTCTCCTGTGCAAGGGAGTTAATTTTGCAGCCTGACAATATTACATGAAACTGTCATAGTTTTGGGAAAAAAGAAATGTTTTATAAAAATAAAATAGAAATTTTGTAACAATTGGAACAACTATATAATAACATTAATTTATCAATACTCAGGAAACCCAAGAAGATCCCGCAGGTTTAGCAATGTTTGGATTTTACTGAAGCAGGAATTAAAATGTAGAATAAGACTACGTATTTGTATAATCTCAAGCAGAGTTATTCCCTAAGATGTGTTTCCAGGTAGTTAAATCATTACTAACTAGTAAGTAAAGGATTGATAAGGATCCCTGTTTCTCCAAGATGCAACCTCGGGGACACTGACATTTCCTATACACCTGAGAATTGTGTTTGCGTGAATGGGTGGAGGATGGGGAAGTATTCTTGATGAAACTACACCACCAACAAATTTTGTTTTCTTTTAAGGGTCTCAGCTAAAAGTAAGCCACACACACATACACACAGTTATCAATAGGCAGACATGAAATAAATATGGCTTTATAAGGCAGTGTACATGGTGCTAGATTTGGAACTCTTGCTGAATAGACAATGGCTATGTCTCTGGTTTCTTTTATCATATGGTCGCTGGGAGAAGCAGGCTTCTCTCTAACACCAAGGAGACCCCTCACTGCTCAAGGAACATGGAAGAGAGGAAGGAACGTGATCAGGCAGCCTAGACAGACTGCAGACCAGGAGTGGCATTAACGTTCTACACCTGGGAAGGGAGGGCCCCGTGATCTCTGGGTTCTGGGCAGTGGAACCAGGAAGGTGGGCCTGGGAATGTGTAGCATCCCAGCAAATAGTCTCCTGCACATGAGAAGGGGGAAGCCTCTCCTTCCAGGGGAGGACTTACTGAGCAGCCAATGAAGCTAAGGCTTCAGCCTCCTCCTTTCACTTGCTTTTTTCAAGGCCTTGGGGAGACCAAAGTAATTGCACACAAGTTTGCACATACATTTGCACAAGTTAGATATTTTAACTGCAATTCCTTAAGATCACTGCCCTTACATTCCTGTAGGAGTAAAACGGTGTTAGGGTGGGCTTGGGCATTTAGAGGTTCGCTAAGGGACACAAATGGGATACATTCAGCTTAGGTTTAGAGGTTCTGTGGTTGGCTGTTATATTCTTGAATATGTAGGTCTTTGCTAGATGGGCTGGAAGAGAAGCGAGTTCCAGGGAGGTCTCCTTATCTCTCTGTGGATTCCCCTGGCTTTGTGGTCAGTGGGGCAGGGCCATTCATACCCAGAGCCTGGCACTGCAACTGAGTGGTAAAAAGGATGAGAAATAAGGTTTACAAAATACAGATATGGATTCTCGTGCATAAGAATTTTTTTTCCATGTCTTAGAGGTTGTATAAAGAAGAAAAATGGGGAGACCTTCAAGATGGCAGATGGAGATCTGGAGATAAGACAAGGAGATCACCTTCCTCCCCACAGATACATCAGAAATACATCTACATGTAGTACAACTCCTACAGAACTCCTACAGAACACCTACTGAATGCTGGCAGAAGACCTCAGACTTCCCAAAAGGCGAGCAATGCCCCCACGTACCTGGGTAGGACAAAAGAAAAAACAGAGACAAAAGAATAGGGATGGGAATTGCACCACTGGGAGTGAGCTGTGAAGGAGGAAAATTTTCCACACACTAGGAAGCCCCTTCACTGGCAGAGACGGGGGGTGGCGGGGGAAGCTTCGGAGCCATGGAGGAGAGCGCAGCAACAGGGTGCAGGGGGCAAAGTAGAGAGATTCCTGCACAGAGGATTGGTGCTGACCAGCAATCACCAGCCTGAGAGGCTTGTCTGCTCACCCACTGGGGCGGGCGGGGGCTGGGAGCTGAGGCTCGGACTTCTGAGGTCAGATCCCAGGGAGAGGACTGGGGTTGGCTGTGTGAACACAGCCTGAAGGGGGCTAATGTGCCACAGCTAGCTGGGAGGGAGTCCGGGAAAAAGTTTGGACCTTCCAAAGAGGCAAGAGACCATTGTTTTGGGGTACATGAGGACAGGGGATTCAGAGCACCGCCTAAACAAGCTCCAGAGAAGGGCACAAGCTGCGCCTCTCAGTGCGGACACCAGAGACAGGCATGAAACTCTAAGGCTACTTCTGCAGCCACCAAGATGCCTGTGTGCAAACACAGGTAACTATCCACACCTCCCCTCCCGAGAGCCTGTGCAACCCGCCACTGCCAGGATCCCATGATCTAGAGACAACTTCCCTGGGAGAACACACGGCATGCTTAAGAATGTGCAACATCACATCAACCTGTGCCACCCCAGGCTCGCCCTGCATTCTTTACCCTTTCCTCCCCCCTGAGCCTGAGTGAGCCAGAGACCCCTAATCAGCGGCTCCTTTAACCCCATTCTGTCTGAGCGAAGAACAGACACCCTCAGGTGACCTACACAGGAGGCGGGGCCAAATCCAAATCTGGACCCCAGGAGCTGTGCGAACAAAGAAGAGAAAGGGAAATCTCTCCCAGCAGTCTCAGCAGCAGCGGATTAAATCCCCACAATCAACTTGATCTACCCTGCATCTATGGAATACCTGAATAGACAATGAATCATCCCAAAATTGCGGTGAGGGACTTTGTGTGATTTTGTCTGTATAGCTTTGCTTTTAGCATTTGTCCTAGTGTTCTCTCTCTCTCTCTCTCTCTCGCTATATATATATATATATATATATATATATATATATATATATATATATATATATATATATATATATATGTATATACACATATATATTTTAGTGTAATTTTTTATTGCTTGTTATCATTGGTGGATTTGTTTTTTGTTTGTTTGTTTGTTTGCTCTCTTCTTTCTTTCTTTGTTCCTTTCTTTCTTTTTACTTTTCCATTTTTTTATTTTTAATAATTTATTTTTATTTTAATAAATATATTCTATTTTTTTCCTTTCCTTCATTTTTTCTCCCTTTTCTTCTGAACCATGTGGCTGACAGGATTTTGATATTTGAGCCAGCTGGCAGGCCTGTACCTCTGAGGTGGGAGAGCTATATTCAGGACACTGGTCCACCAGAGACCTCTCAGCTCCATGTATTATCAAAAGGTGAAAGCTCTCCCAGAGATCCCCATCTCAATGCTAAGACCCAGCTCCACTCAATGACCAGCAACCTACAGTGCTGGACACCCATACCAAACAACTACCAAGACAGGAACACAAACCCACCCATTAGCATAGACCCTGACTAGTATCATAATAAGGTCACAGACACACCAAAACACACCAGTGAATGTGGACCTGTTCACCTGGAGGACAAGATACAGCCTCATCCACTGGAAGAAAGACACCAGTCTCCTCCACCAGGAAGCTTACACAGCACACTGAACCAACCTTAGCCACTGGTGGCAGACACCAAAAACAAAGGGAACTACAAACCTGCAGGCTGCGAAGAGTAGACCCCAAACACAGTAAGTTAATCAAAATGAGAAGACAGAAAAACACACAGAAGATGAAGGAACAAGGTAAAAACTCACCAGACCAAACAAATGAAGGGGAAATAAGCAGTCTACCTTAAAAAGAATTCAGAATAATGATAGTAAAGATGATCCAAAGTTTTGGAAATAGAATGGAGAAAATACAAGAAATGTGTAATAAGGACCTAGAAGAACTAAAGAGCAACAAACAATGATGAGCAACATAATAAATGAAATTCACAATTCTCTAGAAGGAATCAATAACAGAAAAACTGATGCAGAAGAACGGGTAAAATATAAAGATAAAGATAAAATGCAAGATAAAATATTGGAAATAAGTACCGAGGAGCAGAATAAAGAATGAAAAGAATTGACAACAGTCTCAGAGACTTCTGGGACAACATTAAACACATCAGCATTCGAATTATAGGGGTCCCAGAAGAAGAAGAGTAAAAGAAAGGGACTGAGAAAATATTTGAAGAGATTATAGTTGAAAACTTCCCTAATATGGGAAAGGATATAGTCAATAAAGTCCAGGAAGCACGGAGAGTCTCATACAGGATAAATCCAAGGAGAAAAATGGCAAGACAAATATTAATCAAACTATCAAAAATTACATACAAAGAAAAAATATTAAAAGCAGCAATGGAAAATCAACAAATAACATACAAGAGAATCCCCATAAGGTTAACAGCTGATATTTCAGAAGAAACTCTGCAAGCCAGAAGGGATTGGCGGGACATATTTAAAGTGATGAA
Source organism: Mesoplodon bidens (assembly GCF_964165515.1). Classification (NCBI taxonomy): domain Eukaryota; kingdom Metazoa; phylum Chordata; class Mammalia; order Artiodactyla; family Ziphiidae; genus Mesoplodon; species Mesoplodon bidens. The sequence continues at coordinate 1,042,633 of NC_138166.1, read as the reverse complement.
AGGGAAAAACCTACAGCCAAGATTACCCATCAAGGATCTCATGCAGATTCGACAGAGAAATCAAAACCTTTACAGACAAGTAAAAGTTAAGAAAATTCAGTACCACCAAACCAGCTTTACAAAAATTGCTAAAGGAACTTCTCTAGGCAGGAAACACAGAGAAGGAAAAGACCTACAAAAACACCCCAAAACAATTAAGAAAATGGTAATAGGAACATAGATATCGACAACTCCCTTAAATGTAAATGGATTAAATGTTCCAACCAAAAGACATAGAGTGGCTGAATGGATAAAAACACAAGACCCTTATATATGCTGTCTACAAGAGACCCACTTCAGACCTAGGGACAAATACAGACTGAAAGTGAGGGGTTGGAAAAAGATATTATACGCAAATTGAAATGAAAAGAAAGCTGAAGTAGCAGTACTCATATTAGACAAAATAGACTTTAAAATAAAGACTATTGCAAGAGACAAAGAAGGATATTACATAATGATCAAGGGATCAATCCAAGAAGATATAACAATTGTAAATATTAATGCACCCAACATAGGAGTACCTTAATACATAAGGCAAATGCTAACAGCCATAAAAGGGGAAATTGAAATATAGTAGGGAACTTTAACACCCCACTTTCACACATGGACAGACATTCAAAATAAAAATAAATGAGGAAATACCAGCTTTAATTTATACATTAAACAAGATGGACTCAATTGACACTTATAGGACATTCCATCCAAAACAACAGAATACACTTTCTTTCAAGTGCTCATGAAACATTCTCCAGGATAGACCATATCTTTGGTCATAAATCAAGCTTTGGTAAATTTAAGAAAATTGAAATAGTTTCAAGTATTTTTTTCTGACCACAATGCTATGAGATTAGATATCAATTACAGGAAAAAATCCTGGAAAAAATACAACCACATGGAAGCTAAACAGTACACAACTAAATAACGAAGGGATTAATGAAGAAATCAAAGAGGAACTAAAAGGTACCTAGAAACAAATGACAATGAAAACATGACGACCCCAAACCTATGGGGTGCAGCAAAAGCAGTTCTAAGGCGGAAGTTTATAACAATATAATCTTATGTCAAGAAATAAGAAACATCTCAAATAGACAACCTAAACTTACACCTAAAGCAATTAGAGAAAGAAGAACAAAACAAAACCCAAAGTTAGCAGAAGGAAAGAAAACATAAGGATCAGATCAGAAAAAAATGAAAAAAGAATGAAGGACACAGTATCAAAGATCAATACAACTAAAAGCTGGTTCTTTGAGAAGATACAAATATCGATAAACCATTAACCAGACTCATCAAGAAAAAAAGGGAGAAGACTTAAATCAATAGAATTTGAAACGTAAAAGGAGAAGTAATAAGTGATGCTGAAGAAATACAGGGATCATGAGAGATTACTACAAGCAACTATATGCCAATAAAATGGACAACCTGGAAGAAATGGACAAATTCTTAGAAAAGCACAACCTTCTGATACTGAACCAGGAAGAAATAGAAAATATAAACAGACCAATCACAAGCACCAAAATTGAGACTGTGATTAAACGTCTTCCAACAAACAAAAGCCCAGGATAAGATGGTTTCACAGGTGAACTCTATCATACATTTAGAGAAGAGTTAACACCTATCTTTCTCAAACTGTTCCAAAACATATCAGAGGGAGGAACATTCCCAAACTCATTCTAAGAAACCACCATCACCCTGATACCAAAACCAGAAAAAGACGTCACAAAAAGGGAAAACTACAGGACGATATCTCTGATGAACACAGATGTGAAAATCCTCAACAAAATACTAGCAAACAGAATCGAGAAGCACATTAAAGGGATCATACACCATGATCACATGGGGTTTATCACAGGAATGCAAGGACTCTTCAATATTTGCAAATCAATCAATGTCATACACTGTATTAACAAACTGAAGGATAAAAACCATAGGATAATCTCAACAGATGCAGAAAAAGCTTTTGACAAAATTCAACACCGTTTATGATAAAATCTTCCAGAAAGTAGGCATAGAGAGAACTTAACTCCACATAATACAGGCCATATATGACAAACCCAAAGGCATCATCGTTTTCAATGTCGAAAAATTGAAACCATTTTATCTAAGATCAGGAACAAGACTAGGTTGTCCACTCTCACCACTATTATTCAGCACAGTTATGGAAATTTTAGCCACAACAATAAAAGAAGAAAAAGAAACAAAAGGAATCCAAATTGGAAAAGAAGAAGTAAAGCTGTCAATGTTTGCAGCTGACATGATACTATACATACAGAATCCTAAAGATGCTACCAGAAAACTAGTAGAACTAATCAATGAATTTGGTAAGGCAGCAGGATACAAATTAATGCACAGAAATCTCCTGCATTCCTATACACTAATGATGAAAAATCTGAAAGAGAAATTAAGGAAATACTCCCATTTACCATTGCAACATAAAGAGAAAAATACCTAGTAATAACCTACCTAAGGAGAGAAAAGACCTGTATGAAGAAAACTATAAGACACTGATGAAGGAAATTAAAGATGATACAAACAAATGGAGAGATATACCATGTTCTTGGATTGGAAGAATCAACATTGTGAAAATGATTATACTACCCAGAGCAATCTACAGATTCAATGCAATCCCTGTCAAACTATCAATGGCATTTATCACAGAACTGGAGCAAAAAAGTTCATAATTTGTATGGAAACACAAAAGACCCCGAATAGCCAAAGCAATCTTGAGAAAGAAAAACAGAGCTGGAGGAATCAGGCTCCCCCACCTCAGACTATACTACAGAGCTACAGCAATCAAGAGAGTATGGTACCAGCACACAGAAATCTAGATCAATGGAACAGGATAGGAATCCCAGAGATAAATTTACACAGATAAGGTCACCTTTTTTTGATAAAGGAGGCAAGAATATACAATGGAGAAAAGACAGCCTCTTCAATAAGTGATGCTGCAATAACTGGAGAACTACATGTAAAATAATGAAATTAGAACACTCCCTAACACCCTACACACACACAAAAAAAAAACTCAGAATGGATTAAAGACATAAATGTAAGGCCAGACACTAGAAAACTCTTGGAGGAAATCATAGGCAGAACACTCTATGACATAAATCACAGCAAGATCCTTTTTGACCTAGAGAAATGGAAATAATGACAAAAATAAACAAATGGGTCCTAATGAAACTTAAAGCTTTTGCACAGCAAAGGAAACCATAAACAAGAAGAAAGACAACCCTGAGAATGGGAGAAAATATTTGCAAATGAAGCAACTGACAAAGGATTAATCTCCAAAATATACAAGCAGCAGATTCAGCTCATTATCAAAAAAAAACAAAAAATCCAATCCAAAAATGGGCAGAAGACCTATACAGACATTTCTCCGAAGAAGATATACAGATTGCCCACAAACACATGAAAGGATGCTCAACATCACTAATCATTAGATAAATGCAAATCAAAACTACAATGAGGTATCACCTCACATCAGTCAGAATGGCCATCATCAAAATACCTACAAACAATAAATGCTGGAGAGTGTGTGGAGAAAAGGGAACCCTCTTGCACTGTTGGTGGGAATGTAAACTGATACAGCCACTATGGAGAACAGTATGGAGGTTCCTTAAAAAACTAAAAATAGAACTATCATACGACCCAGCAATCCCACAACTGTGCATATACCCTGAGAAAACCATAATTCAAAAAGAGTCATGTACCACAATATTCATTGCAGCACTATTTACAATAACCATGACATGGAAACAACCTAAGTGTCCATCATTGGATGAATGGATAAAGAAGATGTGGCACGTATATACAATGGCATATTACTCAGCCATATAAAGAAACGAAATTGAGTCATTTGTAGACTCTAGGTTGGACCTAGAGTCTGTCATACAGAGTGAAGTAAGTCAGAAAGACAAAAACAAATACCATATGCTAACATATATATATATATATGGAATCTAAAAAAAATTGTTCTTGAAAAAGTAGTGGCAGTACAGGAATAAAGATGCAAACTTACATAATGGACTTGAGGATACAGGGAGGGGGAAGGGTAAGCTGGGACGAAGTGAGAGAGTGGCATGGACCTATATACACTACCAAATGTAAAATAGATAGCTAGTGGGAAGCAGCCACATAGCACAGGGAGATCAGCTCGGTGCTTTGTGACCACCTAGACGGTGGGGGAGAGAGGGAGATGCAAGAGGGTGGAGATGTGGGAATATATGTGGGAATATATGTATATGTACAGCTGATCCACTTTGTTATACAGCAGAAACTAACAAACCATTGTAAAGCAATTATACTGCAATAAAGATGTTTAAAAAAAAAGAAGAAGAAGAAACATGATGGACGATTTTCCTAACTTAATATAACCCTAAAAGTTTACACAACTGAGAAAATAAAATGACTCTAAACTATCATTAGTATTTTTGGATCAACCATACTTGGAGAGGACTCAAATTTTTTTTATTCTGTATGAAGAGCAAACAAACACACTGTCTTCCAAATAACTGTGTTTGAAGGAAAAAAGAGTATGCAACTAAAATAAATTTTTTTTAAAAAATATTTCAAGGAGTTTTATTAATAAAAATATGATAATATTGTTCTGGATATTGTGATGTTTGTATGATTTGTCAACTTGTTAAAATTTGTACTCCCTATGATATATTTTCTAATCTAAATTCATATTTATCTTTTCACCTAAGTTTTTAAAAATTTATTTATATTTTAAATTTTATTTTATTATTTTTGTACAGCAGGTTCTTATTAGTTATCTATTGTGTGTGTGTGTGTGTGTGTGTGTGTGTGTGTATATATATATATATATATATATATATATATATATATATATATATATATATATATATTAGTGTATATATGTCGATCCCAATCTCCCAGTTCATCACACCACCCCCACCCCCACCCCGCCTTCCCCCCTGATGTCCATACGTTTGTTCTCTACATCTGTCTTTATTTCTGCCTTGCAAACCAGTTCATCTGTACCATTTTTCTAGATTCCACATATATGTGTTAATATGTGATATCTGTTTTTCTCTTTCTGACTTACCTCACTCTGTATGACAGACTCTACGTCCATCCACGTCTCTACAACTGACACAATTTCGTTCCTGTTTATGGTTGAGTAATGTTCCATTGTATATATGTGCCACTCTTCCTTAACCATTTGTCTGAAGATGGGCATTTAGGTTGCTTACATGACCTGGCTATTGTAAATAGTGCTGCAATGCATTTTGGGGTGCATGTGTCTTTTTGAACTATGGTTTTCTCTGGGTATATGCACAGTAGTGGGGTCCTATGATAATTCTATTTTTAGTTTTTAAGGAAACTCCATACTGTTCTCCATAGTGACTGTATTAATTTACATTCCCACCAACAGTGCTCCTCCCCCCTGGATCCTGATGCACCCACTACTTTGTGTGTGTCTTCCAAGAGTGGCGTCTCTGTTTCCCCCAGTCTTGTTGAAATCCTGCAGTCAAATCCCGCTAGCCTTCAAAGTCTGATTCTCTGGGAAATCCTCCTTCTCTTGCTGGACCCCCCAGGTTGGGAAGCCTGACTTGGGGCTCAGAGCCTTCACTCCAGAGGATAGACTTTTGTGTTATACCTGTTCTCCAGTTTGTGATTCATCCACCCAGCAGTTATGGGATTTGATTTTATTGTGATTGCACTCCTCCTACCATCTTATTTCAGCTTCTCCTTTATCTTTGGATGTGAGGTATTTTTTTTGGTGAGTTCCAGTGTCTTCCTGTTGATGACTGTTCAGCAGTCAGTTGTGATTCCAGTGCTCTCGAAAGAGGGAGTGAGTGAACGTCCTTCTACTCCGCCATCTTGAACAAATCTCATCTAAGGTTTTTGTATGTGTAATTTTGTATTCTTTTTCTTAAGGGGGTCACCTAAACTTCATGTTTCAGTCCGCCCAAAAACTAGACTTTCACCTTGAATTTTCAATGATTTGGAGAAAAAAATATGAGTCAAATTAATCATTTGTTATTGTTTTTGTTGGTGAAGATGAAGGTAAGGTCCATGATCATGAAAAAAAAACAATGACTATGAATGTGGAGAATTCTGGAAGTTTCTATGTCCCATTTTGAATGACAGGAGAAGTTTTGCAGAAAGTATCTCATAGAGAGTAGGAACACTGTCCTCAGCCATGATTGCACAAAAACACTGGTGTTGAAAATGCATAAATTTTATCAAAACTAGAAATTAATCAGGGACACTGGAAGCTGGGGTATTTTGGGAAGAATGGGGTGAGGGTGGAGTGCTCTGATTTAGAAGAAGAAATAGCAAGTGATCAGGTTTGGGGTCAGATGTAAGATAGTCTGGAGCATTCTGGAAAGAGGAGGCTTTGCAATGTTAGCAACAGGACACATTCAGACATTTTTTTTGAGGGTGTGATATGATTATCTGCCCCTCTGGAATAAACTGACTGTGCCCAAAAATGCGAATTATCATATCTCAAAAATATTTGTATTTCCCCCTTCTGGAGCGCATGCGTGAATCCTGTAGAAGTTATATCAGTTCAAAACAAAAGGAAAAACAACTTGCTTTTAAAAATATGAACTTATAAAGAAATCAGATGCATTGAAGATTATTCTACAGATGTTTCCATAAAATCTAGTTTGAAAATGTTCTTAGTTGTAACTAACTAGTCTTCAGCCACATTTGATTAGGGTGAATAGAGAATGAACTACTCATTAAGCTATATTTTTACATGACAGAAATTAGCATAACTTATATTTTTCCTCCCCTTTTTTTAGCTTTTAGACCAAGCTCAATACTAAGTCTATTTCACTCCCATCTGCTTATTTCCTTTGATGTTCTCCATAATAAGTGACAGTCACTTGGGTCTCTCAGCTCTCAGTTGCACAAATAAAACCTGACAGAGCTTTCATTAAAAAAATGTCAATACTATATCAAATTTCTCTCAATGTAGTCCCACACAGCTGCAGCAACTGCCAGGAACAAAAATTGCCTTCAACCATAATTTATACAATCATAGATGGAGTGAAATGTTCTCCTTTAAAACAGCCCAGATACCCTATAAACAGGTTGATAAATCACCAAAGAGTCCTTGTTTACTTCCTTTCCTCCTTTTGCAGTCATTGGAAAAGTTCTGTTGCCTTTTTGTTTGTTTGCTTGCCTTTTGTCCCTCTCCTGGTTAGTTTGCTTTTAAATGCAATATGTATTTGTTAAGACACGCTCTTGAAAACTAAGTGACCAGATAGAAATAAATAAGCATTTGGAAAAGTTAATATTATTTATTTTTCTGTTAATATAACAAAATATTCCATAAATATTTTATTAATATTTTAAGGTGGAAAATAACTAATAATGTAGAATATTCAAAAGAGATTGGAGACCAAGTCAGAAATTATGATATTCTGTGTTTGGGAAGGTGAAGAAGAAGGGTGTGGACCAAAGTACAAAAATAGACGTTTGACCTTCAGGAAAGAGTAAGAGATGAGAATCATTCCTTTATTTTCTATTTTTTATTTGGAAGGAGAATCTGTGTGTCTAGTGTTATTTAACCACCAAAATAAGAAGCTCTGAACTTATCAAAATGGGTAGTTCTTTATATATATATATATAAATTTTTGGTTGCACCATGCAGCATGTGGAACCTTTGTTCCCCAACCAGGGATCGAACCCGCACCCCCTGCATTGGAAGTGCAGAGTCTTAACCACTGGACCGCCAGAGAAGTCCCATAAATGAGGAGTTCTTAATAAACAAAACAGAAGCTATGTCTTCAGGATTTGGAGAACTACAACCTATAACAGGAAGGAGGAGGCAGGAGATGTTCTTTGACAAAGTCAGTGCTATTGTTACCTTCACACTCAGGTGGATGTTAAGCTAGGACAGTGAGAAAGACACTAAGGAAGAAGCACTAATCTTACTACAGATGTGATACAGTTATGGAAAAGAGATACTTGTATGCAGGTTGACCTTAAAAAGTGAACAAATTTCTAAGAAGAAATACATAGGCAGGGGGTATAGAGAAGTGGATGTAGAAAAGTTTAAACCTGTTTGGGAATTAGAATTTGCCATAGAATCAAAGGAAAGATCAAGAAGTGGCCTAGAAATGTACTTCCTAAATAGTTTACAGAATATTATCTTTTATGGAACACTAGTCTACTGCAAAAAAAAATTAGAAAACTTGGTTGGTTTAAACAAGTTATACATGCTTTTCTTCTATAAGACTTATTAGAATCTTTAATACAGTCACATTGTGATATTCCTAATATACTGATAGCATGCAAACATTATAGCTCTGTTTGACAACAGAGACCCTTTTATAAAGGCCTGTGAAATCTTCCAGAACTATTAGTCCAATGCATATGATTTGGAAAATTCTTCAAATATCATAGGTTCCAATTAATATTTGACTTAGACAGTAGTCATTAAAAAAAGGAAGCAAATTGAGCTAGAATCTGTTAAAAACAAATTCAATAAAATCCCAGTAAGACTCCTAGGTAAAAGGCTCATTATCACTCACCTGCTAGATCTAAATTTTCTTCTCAGGGACATGATCTATTCAAAAGGCAAGAATTCTGTTAAGGAAGAATCACAAACCTTACTCTTGAGAACTAAATTAAAGACAGGAGGATTCTTATCTCCAAGGGTCCTGATAGAGTTGACCAGGGTTCTGGGTTTATTGTAGACCTGAGAGGGAAGGCTCTTCTCCTCCTTAAATCCAAGGGGAGGACTGGGGGGAGAAGGAATTCTGTGAACAGCATACACACACCTCGGACCTCTCCCAAAGCCATCAGAGACCATGGTGTGCAGCAATGAAATGATTTTTTTTTCTGATTTGGACCACGTTGAGGATTGAGGTCTTGATTCCTGGTCAGGAGTGGCTCTTGGGCTGGCTGGTGTGAGGCTCCAGGGGACAGTGAGTCAGTTGTTAAGCTCTGGCCAGGTAAGGTCAAAAGAAATGGAAGGAAAAGAAATGGCAGACTATAGCTTGAAAAGTTAAAGTTCAGGAGAAGAAGGATTTCCTAACAGCAAAGTTCAGTGATTCCTGGTACAGCACTCCTGCCCTGCCTGGAAGTTGAGCTGCCCAGCACGACTGATACAAAGCTTTTCCTTAAGGCACAAGAGGAGTTCCCATGTCCCCTGTGAATGCACATTCAATACTGAGGCTATAGTCTTTAGAGTTCATACAGGTGTACTCTTCCCTACCTACTCTATAAGGAACAATACGAACGTGAACATAATTTTTATTTTATTTTAGTTCATTTCTCTTGTTAATCCATACGGTTACTTGTCTTCTAGTTTGTTGAAGCAACAAGTCAGACCATATTTGCCATGATAATAGCTGTCAAAGTGGCTGTAAAACTCAGGCACCACATTCATCTGAAGGTCACTCCTAGCAAAAAGGACAGATTTTGTCACCCTAACCCTCCTTAGGGTATTTCTGGATAGCCAGGCAAATCTTTCTGCAATGCTTATCTCCTCAGGAGTGGGCACACTTCTTCCTGTTCTTCACACAACCACAAGGCTCAACTCAAGATGCAGACTGGATGACTTTGAGTGTCCTGGTCAAAGTATGGCCATCTTCCCTTTGTTTCAAGTGGAGATCAGTCTTTGCTGATGGGGGAATTCCTTTCTCATGCTGAATCTTGGGCTCTACCTTTTCTGTTGTATCCAGGGTTCAATCTCAACAGTGCTGGTCTTCCCGTAGAGTTTATATGAAAATCTACATCTTGGCAGTGGTTCCACCCAAGGCTGAGGGAAAGGAAGTGACGAGTTAGATCTGGGGACAGAGCAGAGGATGACAGGTGGGTTGCTGGCTAAAGAGCTGGGCAGAAATTTGTTTTATAAAAGTCTCCTTACAAATGATTAAACATTGAATTCAGAAAGGACAATAGCATTATCTCATTTTTCCTGGAACACTAATGAATGTAAATATTTTGGCACGAATTTGTATGCTGACATGCATGGGGTTTAGGATATGTCTCATTCTATTCATTTTTCTCTCTTTCTGTGATTTACAATCTCTCCAGTGAACAGCCTCCCCATCCTCCTTGGCAGGATGTGTGCACTCAATCCCACTGCGTGTCCATCCATTAAGGGCCCAAATCTTCTGACAAAATGCCCTGAATGTTGTGTGCCAAAGAGCTCTCTCTTTAATTGAGTCTGAAACATAAATAATAAGAGCATCTTTAATTCTGGAAAATGATGACAATAGGAGGGAATTAATGATAGGAAAAAATAACAAGAAATGGGATTTATTAGCAGAACAGTGCTGTTAGATATTTATATAAAGCCCCTCTGCTGCTGCAGTTGGTTGTTTTGGTTTTTATTCTCGACTCATAGATCTGTCAAAGGAGGAGGATGTGAGAAGACATGAGGAACGCCTCTGAAAGTCACTGGGCTCAGTGACTCATTCTGAAAAGTGCAGTTGTAACTGATGTGTGTTTATAAATATGCATGATGTACATATACAATATTTTACTCTCCCAGGTTGTCCCGTCTATATGAGTTGGCAAATTCCCTTAAGTAGAAGCACACACAAACACACGTGTGTGTGCATACACACAAGTCCAAAACCTTCCTCTGTTAATTCAAATATTTATTATGAATATTTTACTTGGAGAAATTATACAAGTCAAGTGGGCAGTACTCCCAGGTTGTAGTCTTGGGAGGTTTTGAAATTAGCAACAGTTTTGCAGATAAACTGTCATTAGCCAGAGATTAACTGTACTATATATATATACCCTTTTACAGGAAGGTTGATATCATTGGGACAAGAGCTGCCTTTGAATATCAAAGACCCAGAACTGGCACCCACTGCATCGCCATGACTGCATCTTCAAAGCTGCAAAGTCTACACCATGAGCAGATGACAGGCCACCTCCCTCTGCTCGACAGAGCCTGGGGCCACAGAAGGTTCCAACACTCAAATTCTCAATAGCTGGAAATGCGCTCAGACCCTGAATTCAGATAGGAAAATGAAATGAAAGTGGGACAATCACCAAAATGAACCAAGAAAAGGAAAAAAAAATATTGATACGCCTGTAATTTTCCTCCCAGAAAAGAATTAGATGAAATGTTTACACATCTGCTTTCTTTGATTGAATCAAACATTACAGTCATTGGTTTACACTCATAATGATGTACCTGAGGGTGTCCCTCTACAAATTGGGGTACAGATACACACCCAGGTCACTTCTGGAGGACCAGTCTTTATGGCAAAACAGGAAGTGCAGAAGCCCAATATAAGCCCTGTTCTCCAAACTGGGGAGAAATAGTAAAAAAAAAAAAAAAAAAAAAAAAAAGGAGGGAAAAGCATATATTAGCTGAGGAATGATAAATAGCTTGTGGTATATTTATAAAGTAATACTATAAAGTATGAGAATGAAAAAGATATAACTATATTTATCAACGCGTGTCAGCCTCCAAAGTGTCAAGTGAAACACAAAAGGTGAACTCTGAGGATGGCTCCATTTATGCAGAGTTCAAAAACAAGCAGAGAATGGGCTTCCCTGGTGGCGCAGTGGTTGAGAGTCCGCCTGCCGATGCAGGGGACACGGGTTCATGCCCTGGTCCGGGAAGATCCCACATGCTGCGGAGCCTGCGCGTCCGGAGCCTGTGCTCCGCAACGGTAGAGGCCACAACAGTCAGAGGCCTGCGTACCGCAAAAAAAAAAAAAAAAAAAAAAAAAAAAAAAAAAAAAAAAAAAAAAAAAAAAAAAAACAAGCAGAGTTAATATTTGGGTGAGAATTCACAATCGGAGTTGCCTGAGGGGTGGAGTGCATTTCTGGGGGCCTGAAGTGGGCTTTTCTGTGGTGAGCAAGTCTGTTTCTTGGTCATGTTCGGAAGTTGGTTACATGACTATTTGCATTTATAAAACTTCATCAATACGTGCACTTCTGATTAATGAAACTCTGTATGTATACACCCTGATGTGTGCCTAACATGCTGGTAGAATTTGCAATGAAAGATGCTTTCCTCTTTATAGATGCTGTATTTCATTAAATTGCATTAAATTTCTTGTTAGAAATTGGATCTACCCTACCCACATACCAAAAGCATATGCCTCACTTACATGAAAATAAACTTTGATATACATTGTACTTCCCAGAATGCATGCTTTGGAAATCGATATTCAAATGGTTGTCTTAGTGTCTTAACTATGCAAATGTTTAAACAAATGATGTAGTTCAAGTGTAAAACATCCTGTAAAAACAAAAAAAAGTTTAAAGATGGGACCTATCTCTGAGGAAAGATTAAGAGAGTGAAGATGAATGTCTTCCTTTTGCTTCCTATATATATTTTTAATTGAAAGGTTTTGTATAAACCCACTTGTTCAACCACAACTATTAATAACGTACAATATATGAATGATCATCCTATCATCAGGAAAGATCATTCCTTTCAGGGGAAGACAAAGGAAATGGAAATAAATTTTACGAGCAAAGATTAAGTGATCTGGGCTTTTTGAAAAATAGAAAAGTAAATGAAAGATTTAATAGCTGTCTTCAACTTTAAATGGGTGATTACATGAACAAAAAGCTGTCAATTTTTCTCTGTTTCTAAAGAAGTGATGAGAGAATTTGATTTAATGTTGCAGCTTAAACACGGCTGCAGTACAGGGAGAAACTGGCCTCGTATTTGGCAATTTTGAGACAGGGGATAATATAAATAAATCCTAGGATTTCTACATGAATGTCCACAATTGGTCCAAGAGACTGGAAACACTCCTCCATGACCACCACCCAATCCAGGGGGTCCACAGGCAAATTTGCATCAGAATGTCTGTAAATTTTCAACTGTTGCCTAGAACTCCATCAAATTTTGTATACCCATTTACTATAGTACATTTTAAGTAATTAATTTGAGAGTTTTTTTCTTTAGAGATCTTTGACAAACATAGTAATTTTAAAAGATGTACGATTCATTTTCCCTTTGGATACCCAGACTCTAAGTTTGAGAAACACTGGATTGAATGATCTTCATTTCATAAAGGAAACACTTAGAAAAATAGCTTATTACAAGGTACTATTTTGTGAACAATAATAGTAATGTAGCTGGAATTTTTTTTGCGTGTCAATACCAAGAACTTTATCTCATAAATATCTATAAAAAGATGTGAAATTATAGAAAGTTTTAGGTACAGTGATAATTAATATAAATTTCAGTTGACTCATACCTGGGTAGATTTTCCCAGCACAATCTCCCGGGCGGTGAAATGCTGAGGCTACCTAACCTGTTACCAGTTGTCCACACATTCCCAAATGAGCAGGAGCTCAGTCAGAGAAAGCTGGCTACTCAGTGAGTGTAACTCAGTGAAATCATCCAATAGTTTTATTTGTATTTTTTCCCAACTACTGCCTTTCATAACGGGTTTATTGGTTCTCACTTTTCTGACTTTGGATTACATAACAGACACGTCCCTAGTCCCACTGGACATTTTCAAATATCAATGAACAATGTCACCTACAGATAACAAAAATCCCAGTCCAAGTATCTTAACCTCAAACCAGGAAAGGCTCCTCTATTTTATGACTACACCTCTTCCCTTAGCTCAGGTCTCAGCTTTGAAACCTGCGATTTACAAGAAAATAACGTTTTTTCTCATGATTCCTTAAGGTGTGAGGTGGTTATTACATAGTTCAGAAATAAGAGTTTGAGAACCACAAACTTGGAGGATACTATGTGTGTATTAACATTCATACCTCTGGCAATGACTCGCCAAAAGTAATCACTGACATATTTGGGAAAAAAAAAAAAAACAGAAAAACAAACAAAAAAAGAAACACTTGAATCAGGGGCCAATTAGGAACTACACTTACCTCCCCACAGACCTCACTATTGTTCACCCATCACTGGGTCCTGGAAAAGAGGTCGTGTGCAAAACAAGAAGCGGGACATACTTAACTTGAAATGTATGTGTTAGATGCAGCAGAACATATTAGAAAATGGTTCCAGTCTATTCTGAAAAAAATAAAAGCAGCATTATAAGACATGAATACTGTATAACTGCATAAATCTAAAGTGCAGAGAAATCAGTTACAATGAAACAAAGGACAATACAAAATATAATCAAGGACAATTGAAGATAAATGTGGTAAGTTTACTGGTATGTGGAGGTCATGAAGAAAAGCTGAAGACAAAACAAAAAGGCACCAAGAACAAACACTACATATCATTATAATTAGTTAATTCTAACATATAGTCCTTAAATTGTGATAAACAGAAGGTGAGAGGTAGAAACAAAGAGTGAAGGTAAAAACATTAGACAGGATGCAAGGTTGAAGGATATTATCCACAGAAAACACCATCAAAATAAATTCTGTTAAAATAACAAAAATTCAAAGAGCTTGATACTGGAAAATTTTAAGTAGAAAAATTGAATCGTCTTCTTATTTAATTTTTTTTTCTCTTTCGAGTTTTGGTGGCTAATCATTTAAACTCCAATTACCCTTAGATAAATAGATAAATACAATTTAACTTTCATAAGCTCCACTTGAACTGCTGTCTGTCAATCATCTGTTGTGAATCATATTTAAATATAAAATGGACTTACCTTTAAATGGCAAAAGTTTGAATAAAGCTCAAAGAATTGATTGGAGTCTGAATGAGGAAGCTAGTTTTCCCACTCTGTGTGGACAGGCTGTAAGTTAATCCATTGCTTATAACCTTGATCCTCTCACCTTTAAGGAAAATACTATAAAGATCATCATAAGAAATAATGTTTATTGTATCTAGAAAGTATCCCTCATCAGACTCACATATAATAGGGAGATGACAAATAATTACTAAATTGTTTATTATTATCATTATTTTTATTTGCATTTCCTCAGAAAGTAGTCCAAGATGTGGTCTTCTTAAACGATTGTATTACATTGATGTTAGCAGTTGGAGGATATATTTTATCTCCTTTAGATCAGGTAAGGTTATGTCTTAATCATTAATGTTACAAATAATTATTAGGTGATTTTGATATCTGGCATTCTGGTAAGAAATATAATTTGCTTGGGTTTTTGAAGATAATATTTTTACACTCTCAGTACTTAACCATGAAGAATTTTATCTTAGATGTGTAGATCAGAGATGTTTTCAGAAAACCAGGGTCATATTCATCAACTTGAAACAAAAGCATAGAAACATCAGAAAGATTAGTTGGAAAACTAATTAAACTAATTAGAATCAGGTGTTTCTTGGTGAAAATCCATAAAGAATCATCATAAGGATATAAATGAAGAAATGTTGAATAATTTAATAGCACTGAAGCAGGAAGATAAATAAAACATGGATCCCGCTATGTCTCAAGAACTGTGTCAAATACTAGGCTTCCAATTTGTATAATAGAGAATCTCAGCTTTTGGGCATAGGAGACGTGTATGTGCCAAGCTTTGAGCAATGTGGATCTAGTTTGAGATTGTTCCTTAAGATGTTGCTCAATATTCTATCACACTAGCAACTTTTGGTTAAGTTCCTGTAACACGGATTTTTTCCTGATACTAACCTGCATAATTTCATTAGCTACCTTTTTGAGCAAATCCCATGAAGCAATATTACCTTAAATTATCATTTTGATCATTAGAAAGAAAGGTAGCAAGTTTGATAGTATCACTAACTGCTCTACAACAAACATTTGAGTGTCTTCTGTTTGCTGGAGCTTGTGCCAATATATCACATTTCAGCCTCATTGTATATATTCTTTTTCATTATTTACTTAAGCCATTTCCAGACTTGTTTGTATCACCATTAAGAAAAATGTGGGTTCTAATTTACTTTAGTGTGATTTATCTGACCCCTTGTTGATTTCAGTTAGTTATATATGAATATCAACTGTACTTTTCCCATTAAATCTCAACATCCCAGTAACAGTAGTATGGTCTTGAGAAACAAGTTTAATAAGAATTAATTTCACAATAAGAAAGTGTTGAAGAACAAAGCTTCATATAGCCCTTTTACAATATTAATAGATATATAGCCCTTTTACAATACTAATTACAGGTGCATTGCATTTTCCAGGAGTTTTTCTTTGCTTTTATTGAGATTCTTTCTGCCACAGCCCTAAGGCATAAGACTGACTTTGTCTCCTTGGGAAAAAAATATGAAAAAGTGTCAAGGATATAGCAGAAATTGAAGGAGACTTTTTTTTTCACATATATGCATGTCTCTTTGAAAAAGAAAAAAATAATACCACAAAACTATTTTAAGATTAAATTGAAGTAAAGCACTTAGAATAATATTACAGCCATTATAAATGGCATTGTAACCTGCATTTTCAAAGGCAGGCATTTCTTCTTAAAGCAGGAATCTTTTTAAAGGAGTCGAATCAGAACCACAATTTGCCATGGGCATGCCATTACTAGTTCTATGGTAATCTCAAGCAAGCCCTGCTCTCCCCAGGAATAGGGAAAAGCTATTATAGACTAAGTAGAAATACTCAGCTCCTTTTAGTGGATGACTTTCCATTTGTACTGGCTTTTTTTTTTTTAAACTGCTGTCGGGTTTTTTGTTGTTTGTATCGGCTGTTTGTTATAAACCATCTGTAAACAAATTATAAGGCCAGGAATGAAGTGTTAGAGGAGATCAAAAGACTGCAGAGAACAGGTTTTACTTACAAATACATAGCTCTAGCTTGAAATTAAGGCACACCATTATATTGAAATTAAATTCTAAAGTAACAATTAATTTTGGAAATCTCGCAGAAAACAAATTTGTTATTGCAAATTTGAAACACTCTTTTGCCTACACTATTACTTTTTCAATAAAAGGATTGCTTTTTTACTGTGACTTTTGACTATTTTCAGTTTTTTAGATGTGTAAATATTACACTATGAATTAGCATATGGCTTTGGATGAGTGTGTGAAAATCTCGGAATATCAGTGCCTCAATCTATAAATCTGCTTCTTTGCCAAACTGTGTACTGCCTGTATTAAATGAAATAGCACTTATACCACCCATCACACAGTAGGTTTTATATAAAAGTTGAGTCACTTCTCTGATTATAGAAAGTATATAGTATAGAAAAAATATATACATACTGATAACTAGGGAAAAATATTTCTGAGTAATCTACTAGAAAATTGTCCTACAGAAAAAAGGTATTTTCCCCCTCTTAAGAGAAAACATGAATCTATAATCTATGTTTTAAATTAAATTAACATCTAAAATGAATAATATTATTTTAGTTGCATATTGCTTTTAATTTGAATTCATTTACAAATTAATTTCTGTCTAAACATATGCATTTATTGTGATGCTTCTCCCACCTGTGTGTGTGTGTATGTGTTTTACAAGGGAACGAATGGGACAGAAAGAGGGTGGGAAATTTTGTTTGACATCACTCTAATTTTCCAATATTTGGAAACATTGGAATAGCCACATACCACTCTAATGCTGTAGTTTTAAAAAATGGTATGAGTGGTTACCAGTGGGAGAGTGAACAGGGAAGGCAATATGGGGTTTTGAATGAAGGTATACAAACCACCCTGTATAAAATAGATGAGAACAAGGATATATTGTACAGCACAGGTAAATATAGCCATTGTTTTATAATAACTTTAAATGGAGTATAATCTATAAGAATTTTGAATCACTAGGTTGTACACCTGAAACTCATATAATAACGTAAATCAACTATACTTCAGTAAAAATAAAAAATGGTATGTACATGTACTACAAAAGGCACCTCAAAACAAAATGTAGCTCTTATCATACAGCAGACACTAAGGCAATGGATTTATTAAAAAAATCCCACAAGACAGGGTCCCTCTCACAGACATCCTTACAGTCTCGATGGGGAAGTGGTAGAAATGCTTATAGCAACAGAATAGCACAGGAAAAGCACACATTGGTTCAGACGCTTAGAAGATCCAGTTCAGATGGTTGATGATTTGTTTCTCTACTGTATGGAGACTCAACATGAATACAGGTCATGAAGAAGAGAAAGCTACAAGATGAAAGGCATACAGTTAAACATGAAAACTTCTACCAGAAACAATAACTCAACCAGTAAGGTGATAGCAGAAGCAAGTTACCTATTCAATTTTACTTTTAATACAAGCAAAAAAAAAAAATTCCAAATTTAAAAGTTAGCCTTCGTTTTTGTTTTACAGTGCAATAAATTATAATATTCACTATTATGTCAGTAAAAGCTGAATTACGATGTCTTGTCCCCAGTACTGAAGCATTTCTGAGTATCTGCCAAGACTCTTCACATGCAGAGTGTCAGCAGACTTACTGCCAATATAAAATTAGTGTCACCATGAATCTTAGTGATTCTTGCTCTTTTGATCTTAATGTGAGATTAAAAACCAATTAAAAGCTTGGGATTGGCAACATTTTCTAGGACATGAAATGTGCTAACTCTAAAGAAAAAGTGATGTATCGGACTTCATCAAAATTGAAAACATCTGCTATCTAGAACACACCATTAAGAAAATGAGAAGTCCATGAGTTTACTTCTTGGCTTTCTATTCTGTTCCATTGATGTATATTTCTGTTTTTGTGCCAGTATCATGCAGTTTTGATGACTGTAACTTTGTAGTATAGTCTGAAGTCAGAGAGCCTGATTCCTCCAGCTCTGTTTTTCTTTCTCAATATTGCTTTGGCTATTCAGGGTCTTTTGTGTTTCCATACAAATTGAAAGTTATTTTGTTCTAGTTCTGTGAAATTTCCATTGGTAATTTGATAGGGATTGCACTGAATCTGTAGATTGCCTTGGGTAGTATAGTCATTTTGACAATATTGATTCTTCCAATCCAATAACACAATATATCTTTCCATCTGTTTATGTCATCTTCGATTTCTTTCATCAGCATCTTATATTTTTTGGAGATTAGGTCTTTTGCCTCCTTAGGTAGGTTTATTCCTAGATATTTTATTCTTTTTGGTGTGATGGTGAATGAGATTGTTTCCTTAATTTCTCTTTCTGATCTTTCATTGTTAATGTATAGAAATACAACAGATTCTGTGTATTAATTTTGTATCCTGTGACTTTCCCAAATTAATTGATGAGCTTTAGTAGTTTTCTGATGGCATCTTTAGGATTTTCTATGTATAGTATCATTTAGTCTGCAAACAGTGACAGTTTTATGTCTTCTTTTCTAATCTGGATTCCTTATATTTCTTTTTTCTTCTCTGATCGCTGTGACTGCAAAACTATATTGAATAAATGTGGTGAGAGTGGACATCCTTGTCTTGTTCCTGATCTCAGAGGAAATGCTTTCAGCTTTTCACCATTAAGTATGATGTTAGTGGTAGGTTTGTCATATGTGACCTTTTTTATATTTTAGGTAGGTTCCCTCCATGCCCCTTTTCTGGAAAAGTCCAGATACCAACTGGAAAAGAATATTTGCAAAACATAACATCTGACAAAGGACTTACATCCATAATATATAAACTTACAATGAAATAGCAAGAAGACAATTAATCTATACAGAAAATATGGGCAAAAATTCGGAGACACCCTTCAGAAAAGGTGATATAAAGATGGCCAATAAACACATGGGAAAATGCTCAATATCATTGGGCATGAGATTAACTTAAACCATGTGACCTACCATTGCATACACTAGAAGGAGTAAAATTGAAAGGGCTGACAATATCAGTTTTAATGAGGATTTGAAGCCAGGAAGACTCTTACATATTACTCTTGGTAGAATAACCATCACATGAGGAACTGTTTAGAAATGTCTTACAAAGTTAAACATATCCTTACCAAAAGACCAAGAAATTACACTCCTAGGTAGTTCCCCAAAATAAATGAAAATATCTGTCCGCAAGAAGATTCATATGTGAATTTTCATAGAAGCTTTATCCATAATTGCCCAAAACTGGAAACAACTCAAACGACTTAAAAACCTGGGTGTATATAAAAAAACATGCTAAATGGAATAAACCGGATGTGAAAAATTGCCTAATGTATGATTCTTTTACATGAAGTTTTAGAACTGGCAAAGTGAGTTTGTAGTGATTGAAATTAGGTTAAAGTTTGCCTGGGACAGGCATGGAGGGGCTGACTAGGAAAAGGCCTGAGGTAAGTTCTTGGGTGATGTAATGTTCTGTAGCTTGGCAGAGGTAGTGGGGACACAAGTACAAACTGCTGTCAAAACCATTAAAATGTACATTTCTCTTTTAAATTAATTTATATTGGAGTATATTTGATTTACAATGTTGTGTTAATTTCTTCTGTACAGCAAACTGAATCAGTTATACATATGTCAACCATTTTTTAAGCTTCTTTCTTATATAGGTCATTACAGGGTATTGAGTAGAGTTCCCTATGCTATGCAGTAGGTCCTTATTGGTTATCTGTTTTATATACAGTAGTGTGTATGTCAATCCCAATCTCCCAATTTATCTCTCCCCTTTCCCCTTGATAACCATAAGATTTTTTCTACATCTGTGACTCTATTTCTGCTTTGTAAATAGGTTCATTTGTACCCTTTTTTTAGATTTCACATATAAGTGACATTTTATGATATTTGTCTTTCTCTATCTGACTTACTCACTCAGTATGAAAATAAAAATGTCCAGTTCTAATAGGCTTGGGAGTTCCAGGAGGTTTGAAACATGTGCAAGGTGTGTTGTGTCAATGAACAGGTAAGTAGGGTTCCATCAACCTTGAGAGGTCACGCTTTCCATTTGAATCAGAACTTTTGAATTCAGAAAAGAGGCAATGGTGTTCAAAGAAACACAAATAACAAAGGACACTATCATATGTTCTCTTCTCACATTACTTTTCTAAGTTAGCTTACTTCCTGTACTGAACATGATGACAGAGAAGGAGAGGGGAAATAGAACATCCCATAGTGCCTTTTACTTTGAGTCCCATGGTAGTCATCAATAAGCCAAAAATTGACAGTGTTGATAGAAGGCACATATATCAATAAGTGAAATTTTAAAGAAAGTTGAGTTACTATCATTTAGTGTTCTATGTTTTGATAAGAATGAAATGTATGTGTATGTACAAGTTACAAAACACAAATTGTAAAATTTGATAGTTCCAGGTGCATTAAATGCTCTTATATTTGCATTTAAGAGTGTCATTAGACAACCTAAAGATGAATGTTAAAATCCATGCTACTAACTGAAAAGTTTCCCTTTACTTATAAACTTAAGTAGCAAAACAAACAAACAAACAACAACAACAAAAAAAAAACACACATAAGTCAAGTAAGAGACCATGAAAGAAAGAAAAAACTCTTGTATTTTAGTACCTTTAACGTTACTTGTCTCCTGTTTTTGAACAGGGTTCCCCATGATTTGATTTCATGCTGAGCAGTGAAAATTATGTACCCAAACTTGCTTAATAGCTAGTGTCCCTGGGTCCTCTTATTAAGCACTGTCTGGACTCACTAGATTACACACACACACACACACACACACACACTTGCGCAGGGATTCATCCCTGTCTTTCCAGCATGATACTTTGTCATCTTATAAACCTCCTTGGTGTCCCCCCCACCCCACCTATCTCCTGTGCACGAGGGCCCTGGTGTGTCATCCCTCTCCAGACTCTAAGGTGATGCCACAGTCTAGGGCACGAAGTATCAGCCTTCTTCAGAAGCTGCTAAAGGGCTGGGATAATGCACCTCTACAGTGAGAAGCGCTAACTATGCTCAAGGTGAACTTGAATTGTTGGGAGACAGAGGAAGGGAGAGAGCAGAGGATAAATCTCATGTCCAGTCCTTTATTTCACAGACCTGGCTGAGATGTAGTTTCTCCACATAACCTGGACCTCTGAAGATGCCCATGGACCACATGTATTCTGTTGCCAAGTGGCTTGGCTGAGTCATTTTACAGCTCATCAGGAAACAGAGACCAGGTTAGAGATACATGAACTTGCATTGATTCTCTCCCTTCCCTTCAAAAATTCCTTCTCTCACTGTTTATGCCTGGGATTTCTTCTCTCAAGGAATCCTTTGCACATAATCCTTGTTTCAGTGCCGTATCTTAGGTGATCCAGCTACTGCAGGAGTAGACTTACAAATCAGACCATCAGGAAAGGATTTTGGAGCTGGACTGCAACTCTGTCTGATAGCAGGCAGGGGTCCTTAGAACATAGTAAGTGGAGTGGTAATAACTCAGACATGCAGCGGCTTGACAATCATTCAAGTTTTAATCTGTGATTAATTGTAATTTGGTACAAGTGGAAGGCAAGGAGTTGAGGATTTCATAGCTGCATCCTTTTTTGTTAGTGTGCAATGATAAAATAAGCACCATGAAGGAAAAT
Source organism: Mesoplodon bidens (assembly GCF_964165515.1). Taxonomy (NCBI): domain Eukaryota; kingdom Metazoa; phylum Chordata; class Mammalia; order Artiodactyla; family Ziphiidae; genus Mesoplodon; species Mesoplodon bidens. The sequence continues at coordinate 1,020,373 of NC_138166.1, read as the reverse complement.
AGCTGTCATGATAGTGCTGTAATTTTAGACACCCAGAATGATAGGCTCAGATCAAGTAATTGACAATCTAAGCCATGTTCTAAGCACTTAAAGGCGCCTCTGGCAGCTCTAATGGGGCTCATCCCTTGCGGCTTTGCTGAAATCAGGCTAAGCATTTAGATCTTGCATGACTACAGGAGGCAAGTGGTTTTCTATCCTGAAGTAGGGGCTGTGATTAGAAATGAGCAGGGTCTTAAGTCTTGCGATGCAGATATTAGGGTGAATGACCCTAAATATTGGGAACTTTCAAATGTCCTAGACCTCTATAGCCACCAGCAGCAGCTCCTTTCACCTTCCCAAAGAAGCACAGCCCCCCTTGCTGGGAGAGCGACCTCACCTGCAGTAGGTGTTGGTTTTCTACCTGATGCCTCCTGGACCATTGTCATCATCTTGATTCAGCAGAGCTTGAACATGGCGGTAAACATTTCCCCAAGTAGCCTATATGTGCAAAGAATTGCAGGGGTTGGTTAATAGGTGCCAGCAAGAAACAGGGCATTACGTGAAGAAATAGTTCTGGAAGGTATTAGATCAGAGGATTGCAAAATACTAGGCGAGATAGGAAACTATTTGACATGGGGGTACTCACATCATTCTTGGCGTCTAATGTTTTGACAAAAACACTTAGAGCTGATTCTAGTCATTTTCTGGGGAGGCTCTCTTGGGACCTGGACCCAAAGGTGGACTCTTCTACATGAACTTCCTGGACATAATACTGAAAATGAGTAAGGAGGCCAGAATAGGTGAGCTGTTAGATTTGGGGGATTTTGTAGACATTACTTGAGATCCAACCAGCTGGCTCTTTCCCCTTAGAGTTTGCTGAGACATTAACAGACCAAAATATTCTTGGGTACAAGTCAGATGGCAGCTGACTGAAGTCTTGCTTAATTGACATAATCATTAAAATTTAAGAGGTAACAGCCAGAAGGACCTCAGCTGTCACAGTAAAAACATTCAGTCCCCACGCAATTTCCAGATATAAATCAGGTTGCAATATTGATGGAAAAGGAAATGCACTGGTTAGAGGGGAGCTCAGACCCTCTTTAGTAAGAGTTCAGCAACATCACCACAAAATTATGCAGTAGTTATTCCTCTAATCCTTCTACAAAGGGACTTATGGCCATTTGTCAACTATGCACTGGGTTCACGGAAACACTCCTGGATTTTCAAAGACTTTATTATGAGGTTAAAGCTGAAATTTATATCCGATGTTATGAAATTCCATATTGCTTGTCTTGCTAAATTGGGTGGTAAGAGAGGCCAGTTGATAAATCACTTTTTAGCCTGAATGTGTCACATAATGGGTGCAATAGTTCGGCTTTGCTACTGTGTGGTTACATCTCTAATTCATAAATGTTTAACTGAGAGAGATGTCCTTAGCGACAGAGAGAACATTTACTGGCCCACGATCTTGGGAGTAAGAGCTTTTGTACACATGAAGAGCAAATTAGAATCCCTCACAAATCTACGCCCACCAAGATAGTAAATCGGAGGCATTACTGCCTACTGGAGGGATTGCAGAGACTGTACCACCAGGGAAGTTTTTAAAGATGCTTGGTGTCTTAGTCAGTTGCAGCTGCTCAAACAGAATACCACAGACTGGGTGGCTTAAACATAAACATTTATTTCTCACAGTTCTGGAGGATAGGAAGTCCAAGGTCAAGGCAGCAGCAGATTCAGCGCCGAATGAGGGTTTCCTTCCTGCTTTGCCAACAGCAGGCATATTACATATGTCATCACCTCTCTCCTGTCTCTTCTTATAAGGACCCTCATCCCATTCATGAGGTTCCACTCTCACAATATAATTACCTCTCAAAAATCCCACTTCCTAATACTGCCTCAACGGGTTTAAGATTTCCACATGTGAATTTTAGGGGAACACAATCTGTGCGTAATCCATGGTGAAGGACCTTACTAAGTTCCCATTCAAGTCACCTGCCTGGCCTCTGGGACCACTGGCCTGTCAGAAACTTAATTAGGTGGCAACACAACTGTGTATGTGATGCCTTTAGTACAGCTGCTATTGCATCGTATGGATTTTTAACATTTTATAAATACTGTCTTGATATCAATCAGCAGGAAATATCAACAGCAATTTGACCTTTCACGGCCAGGAGAGAAGTTCATCTCCACGGTCTCGCTCCAGAGTTGCAGAACTCTTGTTATATAGTCAACAAAGTCTTTGCTCTTTTTTATATTTGATAAAATCTCAGATAAGTCCATATCATGACTTATTATCAAACTCTCGCTAATTGGAAGTGATAAACAAGAAGTAAGAGATGTACTGCAGAGGGCGTGACACCCACGCCTGTCTGAGGGGGAAGCTAAACCCAAAGATGGATGTGCCTGGGGAATCAGTGAGGTTTTCAGGACCCAGCGAACCTCTCGCATATCAGGAGCCAATGTAAGGTGAAGAACAAGCTGCATTAAGAAAGACACAGTGCTCAGCAGGCTTCCAAAAGCTGTGGAAGCAGCACGACTTTGGAAATACTGAAACAACCCATTCATTGAAGGATGCTGTCAGTTTCAAGTGGGTTCCAGAGCAAGACAGGGCTCCGCATCCAGTCTCGGCTGTAGCACAAGTTGCCCTGCCCCTCGAGCCTACTGACCAGCGGATCTGATGATGCTGAAAGTATCTGTTGTGGATAAAGATGAGGCAGGGAGTCTCCGACCAGCCTAGTACCCAGTCCTGGAGTTCTGGCACAAGGTCATGATCTTTTAAAACTCAGTTCCTTGTGTGTAACTGGGACACATTAGAAATTAAGTTTCTGATCAGTGAAAAACAAGGTCCTTTTACCAGAGCTGCCCATTGTGAGCTATGTGTTTTTGAACCATGTGAGTCATAACTTTGTGTAGATGCAATAGCAACTTATCATAAATAAGATACATAATCAGAATCCAGGCTTGAGGTGATTCAAAAGACACAAGTAAATCATGTAAGCAAGTACCCCAGACTCTCCTACCTTCTACTTCTGTGGAGACACTGCTTCTTCTTTGTCCACTTCTGTGGCTTTATGGAAACTGAGGACAACAAAAAGACCCAGTACTGGTTCAGAGCTAGGTTGGTTTGATTTCTTGCATTAGTTCAAGGTAGACGACTATCACATTTCAACCTAAGTGGTGAAGTGAGATCTTCCCCAAAGGTAGAGCTAAGAATGACATACTTGGAGACTCTCTGTCTGGAAGGATGGGGGCCTGAAGTGTGCATACATCAGTTCAGGGCTGTGGTGAAATGTTTGGCTAAGTGGCCAGGGGCCCAGAAGGGACAAGATAGGAAGACTGGGGGAAAGAGATCCAGAGAAGTGTGTGGATAGGCATGTGGCAGGAAGGTGCAGCCATTGGTGGCCTGGTCAAAGCCCCCACAGTGCACATCCAGTGGGGCAGCTCTGCAGTGACCAGGTGAAGAGGATGGCCAGCTTGGGATATTTTCCAGTCTCTTTCCTCTGCCACTCAGGGCATTTGCAATGGACTCATGAACAGAGCGGTCACAATGACAGGGATGGGATGAGTATAGACCCATGATTTTCTAACAAATATGCCTCTCCAGAAGTTTTGACTTCAGCCTAGGACATTCCAAGTCCCAACCTCTGTTAATGTTTTCTGTCTGCTTGGCACTGAACCTCAAAGTATAAGAAAAGACAGTGAAAGCAGCATGCTTTCACAGAGAACCAGGAAGGGTAAAGGGCACTGTCTCCTGTGTTCCTAATGGCATTTTTTCTCAAGTACAGTTTATCTCTGAGTCTATAGTTAATCCTAGCCCTTGTGAACCATAAGAGTCTCTTATAGTTGTGATAATTCATGTTCTTTCACTTAAGTCAATTCAAGATGGTGTTTGCTTTACAGCAGAATCACAAAAGAGATTACAGATGTTTACCAAAACTTCCGTTCTCAGAATTGAGATGTTTTCCACAACTGTGGGTGTAGTATTTATTATCATTTTCTGAAAAAGAGAATGGGTGTTTAGAAACAAAATGTAGTGAAACGTATCAGGATCACACCTAGTGAAACAATCAGACCGTAGGTATTAATTTAAAAATCACTTTTCTAAAGATTCAATTATAAAACTGATACAACACATGAAATGACATTATTTAAGCTGGAGTGCTGGGTGGGAGCTTATAAGTAATTACCTTAGGGAGAGAAATATTCTAAGAAATATTCTGTTAATTGTGACATTTCCAGTCCCAGGCAGCAGCCTTTCTCTGTCTACACAGCTGTGACTTTCCTTTCATGCAGCCTCATCTCACACTAGGACCAGAGGATCCAATCAGCACAGATGCCAGGAACATGGGGTCTAAACCTGGATCAGTGTGACCAATCACTATCTCCCCATGTCTGTGTGAAGACGTGGTCTCTGAGGGTGTGGGTCTCTGTAGCATCTCATCTGTGATGTTGCTGATGCTCATTTCTTACGTGGAGAGCTCCACCCAGCTTGGAATCCATTTGTACCTCAACTTGTAGAATTCTGACCCCAGCTCACCAGGCCTTTCTTCTAGGTCTGACACCATCTCTGTCAGACTCACTGGATATGCTTATCTAATTTGGTCTTAAAAAAAGATTTGTTGAACCCTCTTCTGAGCCAGCAATGTGCTGGGAGTTAATCAAAAAGCACAGGAGTAAAGAGATCATATTTTTGAAAATGTGCCTCTCCATCTCCTCCCTCCATCCAGAGATAACCACTTTCTAAAGCTTCTCATTCTCGTGCAATTTAACATTTTTTTCTACATAAGCAAATGCATGAAAAACCAATATTAATTTTGCATATATTCTAGGGATTAAATGTACATAACTAACTTTTCACAATCTAATTAGAACCTTACAGCCATATGGGTCCATGTATTCCCTGCTTGTGTTATAGTAGCTGTGTATATGACATTTACATACATTGAAGTCCTTATGTTATATTGTTTGTCTTCAATAGTCATATACAAGAAGAGAATAAATAGACCAATTTTATTTACCCAGACATTTTCCATCATTACTGCTCTTCTTTCATTCCTAAATTTCCAAATTTCCCTCTGGTATCATTTCCTTTCATCTTGAGGACCTTCTTTTGGTATTTCCTTTACAGCAGTCCTGGTGTCAAATAATTTTTTTAGCTTCCCTTCAACTAAAAATGTCTAACCTTGCTTTTCTTCCCAAAATACATTTCACTGAGTATACACTTTATTTCAGCATTTAAAAAGTATCTTCCACTGACTTTTGGCCTCCATGGATTCTGATGAGAAATCTGCTGCTCATCAAAGCATTATTTCTCTATTTTTCTCTGTCTTTTTTTTTTTTCCAATCTTTGGTTTTCAGCAATTTGATTGTGATGTGTGTTTGTGTGTGCACATTTTTTTATTGTGTATTTCCCCAAATTTAGGAAGCTCTCAACCATTATTTCTTCATTTTTTTCTACACCAATCCCATTCTCCTCTCCTTTTGATGCTCTAATGTCATGAATGTTAGATCTTTTGATAATGACCCACAGATCTCTGAGGCTCTGTTTTATTCTTCAATATTTTTCTCTCTTTTCTCAAATTCGACCCTAACTAATAATCGATTTTCAAGTTCACTAACTCATCTGTCATTTCTACTACAACAACACATCCCATTTTTAATTTTTAGATACTACATTTTTCAGTTCTAAATTTCAATGTTGTTACACTTGTCTACATTTTTTTTACTTTGTTGAGAGTTTCTATTTTTCCATTCACTAAAAGACTGTTCATCTTTATTTCATGGAGCAGTGTAGCAGCTGCATTAAACTCTTTGCCTGATAATCCCAACATCCAGATGATCATGATCTTGGAATCTGTGTGTGTGTGGGGGGGTTGTCTTTTCTCTTGAGAATTTACCAGATTTTCTTATTTCTTTGTGTGTCAATTAATTTTGGATTGTATCCTGCATGCACCCCTATGTTCTCAACAACACTATTTACAATAGCCAAGGCATGAAAACAACCTAAATGTCCATCAACAGATGAATGGGTAAAGAAGATATGGTACATATATACAATGGAATATTACTCAGCCATAAAAAAGAATGAAATAATGCCATTTGCAGTAACATGGATGGACCTAGAGATGATCATATTAAGCGAAATAAGTCAGAACGAGAAAGGCAAACACTGTACGATATCACTTACATGTGGAATCTAAAATATGACACAAATGAACATATCTACAAAACAGAAAGAGATTCACAGACATAGAGAACAGACTTGTGATCGCCAAGGGGGAGGGGGGTAGGAGAGGGAAGGATTGGGAGCTTGGGATTAGCAGATGCAAATTATTATATATAGGATGGATAAACAACAAGGTCCTACTGTGTAACACAAGAAACTATATTCAATATCCTATGATAAACCATAATGAAAAACAATATGAAAAATAATGTATATATATATATGTATATGTATAACTGAGTCACTTTGTTGTACAGCAGAAGTTAACAGCACATAGTAAATCAATCAAATTCAATAAAATTTAGAAATTAAAAATTTTGGATTGTATCCTGAACATTTTGAATATATGTTATGAGACTCTGAATTGACTGTCCCTCAGACAGTCAACCTGGCCACGTCCAGACTTCAAAGTCTGTCTCACCTCCTGCAGCAATGGTTCCATTGCTTGTTTACGTTTCAAAGTCTCTGCTTTATTGGTGTCTCTTCCATGCATGTGACTCTCAGTGGTTATTCTGGGACTGAGCTGTAGTTTATTTCACCACTCAGGTTCAAAGGCTTTGCTATGCTTCTGTGGATGTTTTCCTCACATGCACAGTTTGGAGGCTTATTTCTTACATTTGTTCATATACAAAATTAGGGAATCACTTTCTTTTTCTCTCGTCTCTCTTTGCTTTTCCCAATTCTCTCCTAATCCCAGGGCCTCATATCCACTAGTTAATTTCTGCTGTTGCACTTTTCCCCACAGTAAATGCCAGTCCTGGAGGAAAGTGGTGAGAGAAAAGAAAGGGGAAAATTACAGGAATTCCCCACTCTTTGGACCACAGGGTCTCCCTCTGACTCCTCCAGCCTGACCGAATGTTCTGTTTCTTGGGGTTCAGGGTGCGTATACCAATGTTGCTGCTGCCTTTCCTGCAGCATCAAAGCTTCTTATGTGACACTGGCTTGAGGGTAGAGCCACAGGACAAAAAGGGGAAATAACACAGAAGTGTGTCCACACCTGCTGGCTGGAATGAGAAGCTTTTCCAGGTCACTCTAGAAAAAGTGGGTTTCTCTAAGTGTTCTGATACCCACGACTGCTGAACACCTCCCTTGCAGGGCTCAGACTATGCTCTAATCAAAGCCAGGTGATAAAGAAGGGAAAATCCAAAGCATTCAGTACGGTTCTCAATGTACTGTTTTTTCCTCAAGTTCTGGCTCCCTTCCTCATTCTGTCTCCTATTGTTCACTTTTCAGGGTCCTGGACTCTTCATTATCCTCAAATGGCAGTGGACCAGTGTAGGGGACTTTCTTCATCTTGCCTGGCTCCAAAATCCTTCAAGGTACTTTAAATAGCATCTGTTCCTATTTTTCTAACTTTTAAGATGAAATGTTCAGTGTTTTCATTTTCAGTATTTTCTCCGCATTTCTCACAAAAGAACTTAAAGTTAAAAAAAGTGCCTTCCATTTTCACTAAACTACATAATTTTGAATATATCTTATTCATCATTTTTGTACATGTTTGAAAATGTCCCTTTTATCCTCTTTGGTTATTTTAAAGTTTTGAAGAATGTTTGAATGAGATTTTTATGATTAATTCTCTTCCAATATAATTGCATTTGAGACATATACAGTGGTTTGTATAATTTAAAATTTTTAAAGTTTAATTCCTGTGAGTTGTTTGCATACATTCTCAATCTGTGCAAATGTAGCAAGTACGTTAAAGAAGAATGCATCATTTTTTTCACAATATTTAAGTGCAGGATTTTTTATTGTTCAATGAATAAAACTAGTTAATTCTGTTTTTTGAATGTTGTATATCTTAGTCATTTTTTATGCTTGACTTATCAGTAATTGAGAGTATTTCAAAATCTCACAGATGATATTGAACCAACAGTTTCTTCCTGTAGTTCTATTAAATTTACTTTGTTTATTTTGAGGCCACTTTAAAGATATAAATGACATACTCGTGATGGTGAATTGAAACCTATATGATATGTAAGGAATCTCTATCTTACATCATGTCAAAAATCTATTCTATCTGCTTCCTACCTTCAGCCACTATTTTCCTGAAAAAATTTACCATCCCTTTACTTTCAACATTTCTATGTCTTGCGTGTTATTCCTCTATGAAGAACACGTTATATTTATTTTCAGTCTGACAAGCTCTATTCTTGAATTGGCAAATTTAATTTATTTGAATATGTGGTAATATTTCTTATCTTTGGAATTTCATCATCATCCCTTTGTGCTTTGTGGTTACTCCTCTTTTTATACTCTTGTTTTCTCTCCCATCATTTTAGAAAACATCCATTGAAGTACAACAAATACACAGATAAATGCATTATCTTAAATGTACAGACTAATGAATTGCTACCAGTTCAAGAAAGAGAATTATGGCAGCCTAGTAAATCCTCTGCATGTTGTGTCCCAAATCTAAAATATCTCTACTTTGCAAAGATTTTTTTGTCAATATCCTGATTTTCAACAACCATGGCTAAATTTTACTTGTTGCTTAATGTTATATAAATATAATGTATGAAATTTCCTTTTTTGTACCTGGTTTTATTCACTCAATATTGTGTTTTAGTATGTGTCCTTTTTGGTACATGTAGCCTTAATTCATTACCTTTTATTTTATAAATACATCATAGTTTATATGCATATTCTACTGCTTATGCATGTGAGTTGTTACTAGTTTGGTCTCTATGAACAATCCAGCTGCAAACATCCTTGTACATGTTTTGGGTTTTACCAATTTATGCTCTCATGTATGTTGACTGAATCACCTACCCAAACACTTTCAGGCAGGAGGGAAAAACACTCCTTTTCACTACATCTTATTTGGAAATGTAAGTTCTCTAGACTCAGGTATGTTCGGAACAGTCTTTAGGGCCAGTTAAAATATATATATATATATATATATATATATATATATATATATATATATATATATATATATAATTTTTATTGGAGTATAGTTGATTTACAGTGTTGTGTTAGTTTCTGCTATACAGCAAAGTGAATCAGTTATACATACACATATATCCCCTCTTTTTTTAGATTCTTTTCTGATATAGGTCATTACAGCATACCAAGTAGTGTTCCCTGTACTATAGAGTAGGTCCTTATTAGTTATCTATTTTATATATAACAGTGCTTATGTTTCAGTCCCAATCTCCCAATTTATCCCACCCTCCCTTCTCCCCCTGGTAACCATAAGTTTATTTTCTGCCTCCGTGACTCTACTTCTGTTTTGTAAATAAGTTCATTTGTACCATTTTGCCCAACAATAAGTCATTATCTTTCTGTGTACCCCACCTGGTGTTGCTTCAGTTATGATAGTTTCTATCCAGTCTGGTTGGAATACAAACTATCTCTGGCCGTGTGTGAGCTTAGGATTGTTTGCTCTAACCCCTTGGGGTGATACTTTCCTTGGCCTCAGATAGTTTTCTCCCATTAATGTTCTGAATAATCAAGAGGAATCTAAAAGATCTCAAATGTAGAAGTCCATGGCGTTTAATTATATTTTTAAACACTTGTTGGGCATAAATAGATTACACTTATAGCCAAAAAGTTTGCTGACATCTCTGATTAGATTTTATAGATTGTCTATAGAACCATTTGAATTTTCCTTCAAAAGTGATGAAATGCTGGTTTATTTCTTTCACTTTTTAACAGTTTTAAAAAATATTTCTAACATACTGGATAAGATTTCCAGAATATTATGAATATTACAAATAAAAATTTATTAAAGACTATGCATCCATTTGTCTTTTGTTACTGAAATTTTTGTTTGCTATAGATTGTTTTGTACTGATTCTATGTCAGGATATATACATTTTTCTATTCCCAATTTGCTATTAATGTCCTTTAATTGGAATCATTACTGAAAAATTTAACGCCTGTAGCATCATTCAGGATACATATGTAGATATGTATATGTATTATCCTCATAGCTGTCAGTTCATAAATTCTTTCTATAACAAAATTTAATCTGTTGGTTGATCCAGTTGTTAAATGTTTAATCCAAGCCATTATATATTTCTTTTCTGGTAGTTCTTTCTTGTTCTATTTTACTTTTGCATGTATTACATCACAGAATATGCTTTTCCATTTGATTCCTAGTCCTTCTTATATTTCTTCAGTTATTTAAGGCAGTTTTATTTTTTGGTATCTTTAATGTTATGGTCTCTTTGTAGATTGACCTATGACCTGATATTCTTTGAATGAGCATATTCCTGTTACTTTGTATCTGCTGAGTTTTTTTATGATGAACCTTTGTTTTGGCATTTTTCTCTTTTATTTTATTTATTTTCAGTGGAGGGTTTTTGGTTTGTTAGTTTGTTTTTGTAATGTGAGACCCCTTGACATGAGTGTGCAAGTTTTTTCTCAGATAACTTTTGTTTTTGTCTCCTCCCATTACCAACATATATTCCCAAATATGTTCACTTTTTCTAGGTCATTCTGGCATCAGCTGAGTAGTGCAAATTTAGACTACTGAGCAGAGAAAAGTTTTTTTGGAAAAACCCAAACGAACGTTTTGGCCAATCCAATATTTTGTATAATTTGGAGAGTTTAATTTCCATAATGGGAAATCCCGAACAATTATTTGTCCAGCCCAATACTTTGTAAAATTTGGGGATTTTAATTTCCCATGTGATTTTTTTTTCTTTTTTGCTTTTCTATTTATAATCTTGGGCAGAAACATTGTGTGTAGTCACATACCTAAACTAGTGGAAATAGTTTATTTGTTCCCCTTTTCACTGATGGGATGGCCCTTCTAGGTCCCAACTTGTTGCTCAAGCTTTTTATTTCTCTCCATTCCTGGGACTTCCTGCTTCACATGTTTACCAAGGTAGCTTTCAATTTCCAATACTTACTGTGGCCTTGGGAATGTCTCATTCTATGTCTAATATTTCTGTATCTATATTTACTCATGTTTTTTCTGAAGGTTAAATAAAATGGTAGGAAGAAATGTTAGATCTACAATTCTGTGTTTATGTCTAATCTATACTGCTATCACCAAATGTAGCAAATTGAGAAACAGGAAGAATATTTTTATAATAACAATTTAGAAGGCAAAGAAATTATTGAAAATCACTGCTTTGCCCATTTTCAAAATATATGAAAAGAATTCAACACTGTATTGACAACAGGAGGACATACATTTTTACAAAGCAGTCAAATGTCAGGCATTATCTGTTGTATACTACTTGGTTTAATTAAGAATGGTCCTGCTAAACCATATCCCCATGGTAAAGACTCTGAAACACAGAGAATAGCAATTTGAAGGTAAGCTGTATTAGATAACTCACATTACTCTTATTTCAAGAATTCTTTAAACTTGTTCTAAGTAAATGAGGAAGCTCTGACCAAAGGAAATAGTGAGTGACTTGTACTTGAGTTTCCCCAACACCATCATTACGCACTTGAGGACTAGGTATTCCATCATTTTAAGTTATGGAATGACACACCTGACATACCTGCAGTAACTCACAACCCTCTTTGTCAAAATAAGCTGTTATGGAAAGTTTCATAAATTTAGCCTGAGAATGTAGAAGATTTGATTAACTGAGATTTGGTGTGGCAATAACACAGTCTCGCTCATAAATAAAATATGGTTAAAATGAATTCTCCCAACAAAGAAATAAATCTACTCTTAATTACATTGATGCAGTGGATGACACCATCTCATTATTAAAGAAGAAACTCAGTGTATGCAAAAGTGTATTTTCATAATTTATAAGTACATATGTTGCTGAATTTTTAAAAGTTTGTCCTGTTTAGAACTATAAAACAAATCTTTCACTCCTCAGTCTTTAGCCACAGAAGCAAATATCTCATTGAGTCTTATTTATATCTGGAGACCAGAGGGATGAGGAACTATGCATCAGAAATGTTTTCCCTTGTTCTATATCGATGCTGTTACTCTATTGACATTGATTCCATGATGTAGTTGTTGAAATTCAGATAATTAGTGTGGAGCCATATGAGCAAACCAATTATCTCAGACTTTTAAAATGATAGAGAAACTTAAATTATATTTTCTCAGTAAAAATGCATAGATAACCTGGCCCTCTATGTCAAAATGTTGGTTTAGAATTGGTGCTATAAATTATTTCTCCTTTTTTTTGACTTAGCCCCTCTAAAATTTGGTCTAAAATGTCTTCCCGACTTTGATCTTCAGTTAGATTTCATTGAGGATTCACAATGATAATTAGTCCTCTGTGCCTGCCAATAGGAGGCAATAATTTGCCCAAGAGTGTAAACAAACCAAGGAAGAGTGTGGTGATCCTTCTTTTATTCTCATTAGAAGGAAGCAGAGGAAACTCATTAATAAATATATGATGGCACAAGGGTGTTTATTCATCTTCTGTCATGTAATCCTGCAAATTTGGGACATGTTTTATTTCGCCTTTGTTTTATTTAATGAAAAGGAAAGAGACCCAGAGACATGAGATAATTAGCTCAAGTTTAAACTGACATAGCTGGAGCTTAAGTTCAGTTTTGATTATAAAACCAATTATCTTCTCCTTCTAAAGTTATTTCCTTGAGAAACAATAAATAGAAAGCATGCAAATTTCTCTAAGGTAAAAATGTCCTACCTGCTAAAATAAAATATGCATAAGTCACTCAATAATTTCCCATTCAAAAATAATTATGTAAAGTGCAACAATAGAGACAACACATTTTTGTAATTTGCTTTTTTGGGGGGGGTTTAGTTTGCACTATGTGCCAGGCATTCTGCAAATTGTTTGGACCTTCTTAATTCATGTACTCTACACTACAGTCCCATGAGTTAGATACTACTAATAAAATACTCTTTTAAAATATTTCAAAATATTAGACTGTTAAAAATATTTTAAAATAAATGTTTAAAAATATTATATACTTATGATATTTCAAGTACATATTAAAATATTATACATTTTTCCAGCACCATTTACTGAAGAGACTGTCTTAAATATTTGCAAACCTTGTGACTAACAAAAGATTAGTCTCCAAAATTTAAAAACAGCCCATGCAGCTCAATATCATAAAAACAAGCAACCCCATAAAAAAAATGGGCAGAAAACCTAAATAGACTTTTCTCCAAAGAAGACATACACATGGCCAAGAGGCACATGGAAAGATGTTCAACATCACTAATTATTAGAGAAATGCAAATCAAAACTACAATGAGATAACACCTGACACCAGTCAGAATGGCCATCATCAAAATGTCTGCAAATGATAAATGCTGGAGAGGGTTTGGAGAAAAGGGAAACTTACTATACTGTTGGTAGGAATGTAAATTGGTACAACCAATTTATATATCTGGAGAAAAATATGGTTCAAAAAGATACCTGTACCTCAAAGTTCATTGCAGCACTATTTACAATAGCCAAGACATGGAAGCAACCTAAACGCCCATTGACAGAGAAATGGATAAAGAAGATGTGGCACATATATACAATGGAATATTACTCAGCCATAAAAAAAGAATGAAATAATGCCACTTGCAACAACATAGATGGACCTGGAGATTATCATACTAAGTGAAACAAGTCAGAAAGAGAAAGACAAATACCACATGATATCATTTATATGTGGAATCTAAAAAAAAAATGATACAAATGAACTTATTTAGAAAACAGGAAAAGACTCACAGACTTAGTGGACGAATTTATGGTTACCAGCAGGGAAGGGTAAGGGGGAAGGGATACATTGGGAATTGGGGATTGACATGTACATACTACTGTATATAAAATAGATAGACAACAAGTACCTACTGTATAGCACAGGGAACTCTGCTCAATATTTTGTAATAAGCTAAATGGGGAAAGAATTTGAAAAAAAATAGATGCATGTATATGTATAACTGAATCACTTTGCTGTACATCTGGATCTAACATAACATTGTTAATCAACTACACTGAAATATAAAATAAAAAGATTTTTTAAAATAATAAAATAAAATACTAGACCATATTTTAAATTTAAAACATATAGGTATAAAATTAAAAAAAAATATTTAATGGAGAACTTGAGGTTTTGATAAGGCTGGGATTGCACCATGAACCCAGGACATGTGACTTTGGTCAGGAGTCAGGGATCTTACACAGGACACTGTCAATTTCTCACATATATGCTTCACTGACATTACTTTTATTTATGAAATAGTTCATAAAGTGATTTTACAATTGGTTGTAGGGTAATTTGTGGAGACATTAACTAACTGAATGCCTGTCTGCAGAAGAGCTGAGTGAGGAGGGTGCATACCCTCCTTTGCAGCAATTTTGATTCTCTTTGTTTTTATCCTATTTGGGGTGTGTTGAGCTTCTTGGATCAGTAACTTAATGTATGCCACCAAATTTTAGCTATTTTCAGCCTTTATGTTTTCCATTGTTTTTTCTCCCCATATTTCTTTCTGCTCTATTTCACATTATTCATATGTTGGAACACTCGATACTGTCTCACAAACCTCTATGGTTCTGTTAATAATTCTTCAAAATTTTTCTCTCTTGACTCAGATCAGATAATTTCTACTAATATTTCCTCAACTTTACTTATTCTTCCCTCTGATATCTCAATTTTTTTTTTTTGGCGGTATATGGGCCTCTCACTGTTGTGGCCTCTCCCATTGCGGAGCACAGCCTCCGGATGCGCAGGCCCAGCGGCCATGGCTCACGGGTCTAGCTGCTCCGCGGCATGTGGGATCTTCCCAGACCGGGGCACGAACCCACCTCCCCTGTATCAGCAGGCGGACTCTCAACCACTGCGCCACCAGGGAAGCCCTGATGTATATGTATAATTTTATTGTTGCAGTCATATAGTAACATTTTCTCCTCAGATTTTATATATTTCAATTCTGGAATTTCCATTTTTTATACTTTCCCTCCTTACTTGTTGACTCATCGTAAGCATATGTTTAATTAGTTATGTAAATGTACTTTTATTTAATTATTAAAATGGATTTATCATAGGTACTTTGAAATCTTTGTTAAATCCAACATAAGCACAACTCAGATACTATTTGTACTGATAGCATTTTTTTCCCCTGAGTATAGGTTACAATTTCCTGTTCCTTCATAGGTCCTGCATTTTGGTTGAAAACTGGACTTTTTTGATAATGTATTGTAGCAACTACAATCTCTGTTCTATTTTCCTGATGGATTTTGATTACCTTTAGTTAAGTGACTTACCTAGACTTACACTGCTATGTGCTGTTGCTGATGTTTTGTTCAATTTGTTTTTGTTTTAGTTTTAAAAATTTTTAGTTCATCCTTCTTGGAGAGTTTCTTATGGATCTGCATAGTATAATGATCAACCATTTATTTGGGTATAGATTATACTGAGGTACTGTATTAAGTGACCTTGAGGAACAGCAAAAATTGTTCACAGTTATCCAGCTAAATATTTATTTCTCCTAAAAATTTAAGTGTTTATTTTTATGTCTTGTTTTCATGATCTAAAATGGATAACATAAAGAAATTATACACAAGAAGCTAGCTAATTTGCTTGGAGGACTTGTGGTTTGTTACAAGACTACTGACAGGATACCTGTTACACAGTCTTGCTCAAAATTAAATCTTTCAAAGGAATCAAGTTGTATCTTTTTGTAGGTCTGGAGATTTGGTTTCACCTGCTCTGAGCACTGAGAAGGCAGAGGTTATTGAAGACCTGGTTTATGGTGCTGGGTTGTAGGGCCTCATGTAGGAAGGATAGCTCTCAGGTCCAGCACGATGAGGTCCCTTGGCTCCATCATTTTCTTTCCTCCTGACTCTCACCTGTTTTCTCAGTCCACCACTTCTTTAAAAAGGACTGTGATTCTATTGTCAAATTTTTATCTCCCCAAGTTGCTCTATGAAACTATAACTTTTCTTCTGTCATCTGTTTTATCTTCTTTTCTCTTCCTGATATTTAGTGTTCTCCTTTTGTCTTTTACCAATGCTTTGAGCCTTCTGACAGGCATAGAGCTAAGTTTTGAGAGATTTCTTTGCCTCGCTAAGCTTTCCACCTTTGGGTAGATATTAATACAACAGGTAGAGCAGGCCATTTGACTTTAACTGCAACATGACTTATTGTCAATATCTGTGTCATATATCTATTTTAAAACTTTAACATGAAACACACAGCTTGAGTACTCATCAATTTTTCAAATTTTGAATCATTTTCCATAAAACACCAGTAAAAAGTCAAGGTAAGAATGGGACTATTTTAAGAATCATCAAAAAGTTGGATATTCTAACAATTTATTTCTCATGCTTTTTCAAGCTTTATTCTTACACAGTATTAGGTTAATAGAAAGCTACAAATCTGCTTTGAGATTTTTTCATATTACCAAAATATTTCCAAGATCTCAGAATTAAGAAATTGTTATCTTGCTTTGGAAAAAATATTTTCCAATTTTTTGAACGAGACAGTGGACGCTTTCTAATATTTTCTTTGCCTGGAAAATGTGCTCAGTTACACTGTCTCTTAGCACAGTGCTACAGTATGATGATTTCTTTTCCTTCCGTACTTATTAAATACACTTTTTATTTTGATTCTTATTTAACTATCTCAAACTGCTTTGTAAGAAAACTGAGTATGATCAACTAGTCAGATATATCTTTTAAAATGTCTTTTCAGTATCAGAGAACCAGAGATATTTATTATCATCAACATATCATCAACATCAACATCGTTATTATAACTACTTTAGCCCAACATAACCCCTATTTCCTTGTCCGTACTGAACTTTTCTTATATCTATACCCACCTTGCCTGTATTTCAGTTCTGTATCAATGCTTTCCCAGCCCAAACTATTGTTGTATCCTCAATATCACTTTCTTATTCTAGTAATCCTTCCCTATGATCTAATACAGAACCTGGAGCATTTATTTTAATAATATCTTCAGGAAGTTTTTATGTAACTATTTCTTGTAAGTGTTTCGGGGGATATTTCAAGCACTGGGTGGATCATGAGATTACATTGTTTGTAAAGGCTTTTTTTAAACATTGACATTCTTTGATCCTTGATACATTTTTTTTTTTTTTTTGCAGTACGTGGGCCTCTCACTGTTGTGGCCTCTCCTGTTGCAGGGCACAGGCTCCGGATGTGCAGGTTCAGCGGCCATGGCTCACGGGCCCAGCTGATCCGCGGCATGTGGGATCTTCCCGGACCGGGGCACGAACCCATGTCCCCTGCATCAGCAGGCGGACTCTCAACCACTGCGCCACCAGGGAAGCCCCCTTGATACATTTTTCACATGTTAAAATAAAATCTGAGTATATAAGCCTAAATTAATTTTGTTTTAACAAGTTATACCAGATGGCTTTAAGATTTTGAATGAGTTTCATGTCATTTGTCACTTATATATTTATGTGTCTTTTAAGACCTCTTCAATTTGTTTTTATTTATATGAGTTTAAGGTTTCTTCCACTTGTTCTTGTTTATGAATCACTTATGGTAATTTCAAACCCTCAGAGTGAATAGTTCTAGAATGGGCTCTGAAGTGATGAACTGAAGTAATACAACAGTTCTCTCATTCCATTAATTAGTAATCATTCAATGGGAATGCAATCAACTAGGAAGTTTACTAACTTGAAACAGTTGAGGGCATTGTCTTGGCCTCATGTGTCCTTTTAGCGTAGCAAAACACACACTTACCATCCCACATAAACAATTATACTGGCAGCTGTCTAACAAGTGTTTGTTGAGTAAAACTTATATTCTTTTCATTTTCAATTATTTTATCTTAACATGAAAATTATTTTCATAAAATAAAATTGTGTCATACATGACCACCTTTACTACTAATAAATGTGGGACCCACTTTTAAAATTCTATTAAAAATGAGCTTAAAGGCATCTGAAATCAATTAGATGAGTCTTAACAGTTTCTGCTTAGTTATTCTAATCCAAACCAAGAAGATATGACATAAATCCCAATGAGCAAAGGAATTTTTTTTTCTTCAGACCCAGTCATGGCCTTCCATACTAGCTAATGCTTTCTAACACAGTATTGCTATTACAAAAGATACAAAGAAGACATTACTTTTCTGTAACAATTTGTATGGATTTATTACTTAATTAGTTTCTTACCTTTATCTGACAAGGGTTATTGAGTGCAGCTTATACCTTTATAAAACCAGAACAAAATCTAAGTAATCTTTTATAGAGTTCCATATTAAAATGCAATATAACCAGACAGTAAAATGTATTAACACACCTCAGGGAGTCTTCAATTTGTCATATCTTTCAAGCAGTTGGGAAGACATGTATTGAAGTAGTGATTTATTTCCTGTGAGGAAGCAAAACCACTCAACAAAAAATAAAATTAATATTTCTACCCAAGTGAAGATGATCAACATCTACACAACACCATGTTAAGTTGTACTGAAACCGAGGCACATTATGGGTAGGCAGAAATGGACAGCAGATATTAGAGGAAATAATATTAACCATAACACGATGAGCATTGAAAATAAGCTACAGAGACAACTAGCCCCAAATCTAATACATGGTAGAGTTCAATAATGTAATTGGTGTTGTTGTGATTGTTGGTATCTTCATATTTATCTATATTGTCTAGTAATGACTAGCAGGACAAAAATATGCGGGGGAGTCAAAGTAGTCAATGTAGGCAGAGAAACCGTCATATCTCAAGAAAACCTAGAATGCTTTATGCAGATAAGAGCATAAATTTGAATAAGAATATTTACTTACCAAAAATGAATATTATAGATTTTACTGGCTGTCAAAATTCCTCAGGTCCCTTGAAACTCACTAACAAAATGGAGACTGAAAAATGTTTAATAGTATTTTTAGAATGAATCTATTTTTAAAATGAATCTAAGTCTTAAGCTTTCTAAGAGTCTCTGTTGGTGATTTTGGGGTTCTTTGCCTTTGGGAAAATAGCAATAAATGAAATGGAGAATAAAAAAATAAAATCAGCACAAGTAAATTTAGTTCTTCAAAATGAACAAATTTTTAGCTTGATTAACCAGACAGAGAGAGAGACTCAAATTATGAAAAGCAGGGATGATAGATGGACCATCACAACTAGCCTTAGAGAAATAATAAGGATTATAGGGAAATACTATGAGCAGTTGTATGCCAGCAAATTATATAACTTCTATATTTGTGTACCTCCAAAATTCACAGGCTGAAACCTAATCCCCATTGGATGGCCTTTGGAAGTGGGGCCTTTGGGGGATAATTAGGTCATGAAGGTGGAGCCTTCATGAATGGGATTAGTGTCCTCAAAGAAGAGACCACAGAGAGCTCCCTCACCTCCTTCCATCATATGAGGACCCAGAGAAAAAGACAGACACCTATGAGCAAGGAAGTGTGTCCTTTTTAGACACTGAGTCTGCCAGCACCATAATACTGGACTTCGTAGCTTCCAGAATTGTGAGAAATAAATTTCTGTTGTTTACAAGTTCCCTGGCTTATGGTATTCTGTTATAGCAGACCTGGACTAAGAAAATAAACTGTATGAAATGAACCAATTCCTAGAAAGACACAAACTACTGAAACTGAATCCAGAAGAAAAAGAAAATCTGAGTTCAAATTAAGAGATTACATTACTAATAAAAACACTTCCCATAAAGAAAAGCCCAGGCCCAGATGGTTTCATTAGCAAAATTTTAAGGAAGAATTAACACCAATCTTTTACAAATTCTTCCAAGAAATAGTAGAGGAAGAATTACAACCTAACCCATTCTATGAGGCCAGCATTACCTTGATACCAAATCTAAGATTAAAAAAGAAAAAAATCATGAGAGAGCTTCCCTGGTGGCGCAGTGGTTGAGAGTCTGCCTGCCGATGCAGGGGACACGGGTTCATGCCCTGGTGCGGGAAGATCCCACATGCCGTGAAACGGCTGGGCCCGTGAGCCATGGCCACTGAGCCTGCGCATCTGGAGCTTGTGCTCTGCAACGGGACAGGCCACAACAGTGAGAGGCCCGCGTACTGCAAAAAAAAAAAAAAAAAATCATGAGAAAATAAAATTGCACACCAAAATCTCTTATACATAGAAACACAAAATCCACAATGAAATGCTAGCAAACTGCATCCCACAACATACAAAGAAGTTTACTCCTGACAACTAAGTAACATTTATCAAAGGAATGCAAGGTTTGTATAATATGCAAACGTCAATCAATATAATAGACCATAGTAATATAATTAAGAACAAAACTTTATGATCTTTTCTAAAGACTTACAGAAAGTTCTGCCCTGGGGAGCTAGCCACTTGGACCGCGTACTGGGCACACACTGAACTCTGCTCCCAGGACCTTACAAATGTTGACTTGCTCCGGGGGCAGGGTAGAGAGGGTGGATGGAGGGCCAATCCAGTGGCGGTCTGGTTTCCTACGACCACCCTAGCCTGTGCTCCAGCCTGAGCCATGCACATGCTCGAGCCCTGCTCCCTTCACCTTGTATGTAGTTCTACACTGGGACAAGGGACGCCATGAATAGGGAGAGAGATGGCCATGGCATGCTGGTGCTTCCATGGGTGACACATCGGGGTGGTCCTGATCTCCAACAGTGACCAGACCACCGCAGCACACACCCCATTACACACTTACAGTCCAGGTGGGCCTGCCTGCCCTACTGCACACCTCCCCAGTAAGGTGGGGTGGTGGAGGCTGGGGTGAATGTTCGGCTGAGAGGGAAGAGGAGTGTCCGATGTAGCTGGGGCTGCCCTTGATGACGCTTGCAGAGATGGTACATTGGAGGCAGTTCGGACCTGTTTCCAGCACACACAGCCCATGGCCCATCCTGAGCTGAGAGCCCCGGTGGGCCCCTTATGCCCCAGCATGGCTCCCCACTGGGACAAGGGTACCAGTGTGGAGATAGGAGAGGGCTCACACTTAAAGGGAACAGAGCCATCTCGGACCAGACTCTCAGGGCTTCCTCTCCAGCAACTTGGGATCCAACCCCATCCCTGACTGAAGATGACAGACATCGAGAGAGGAAAGTCTACTAATACCTGCCAACAGCCCTAGTCCCTCCACATCCAGCCACACCTCCTACCAAGGTGACAGCTGCCAGCACATCACGAGGAAGGACATAACCTCCATTCGTGTCATATCCAGCTCTCCACCAAAGGCCCGGGGCACAGGCAGACTGTGTAGGGATCCTTTGACATAAGGACACCCTTCAAGACCACAACAGGGAAATGTTTCACCTAAACCCACAGGCACAGAGAAAGTTAAGCAACATAGAAAGAGAGGAACTGGTCTCACCGGGAAAAGCAAAAGAAAACCAATGAAAAAATACATAATGAAACAGAAATAAACAGTTTACCAGCTAAAGAATTCTAAGCATTAGTGAATACCAGTGGGAGTGGTAGTAGGTTGTAATAGGTACAACCTACTGTGTATAATGTAGATAAGCAACAAGGATCTGTTGTACAGCACAGGGAAATATAGTCATTATTTTATAATAACTTTAAATGGAATACTAATATATAAGTATTCAATCACTATGCTGTACACAAGGAACTAATATAAAATTGTACATAACTATACTTCAATAAACTATACTTCAATAAAAAAAGAAAAAAAGAAAAAAGAAAAGAAAACATTGGTGAAGTAAATTTTTCACGGTGTTTATTGTTTTATTTCTGATTCTACAAATAATGCATCCTTATTATAGAACAATTAGAAAATAAAGTGTTATGAAGAAAATTCATGTGATATTAACACTGTAATATGTTTGTGTATTTCTGTCCTGTATTTTTATTGTGTTAAAATATACTTAACATAAAATTTACTGTCTTTACCATTTTTAAGTGTACAGTTCAGTGGTATTAAGTGCAATCACATAGTTGTATGTAAACATCTTTGAAAGTGAAGAAAAATTATGTATTTAAATCCTGAGTGATAAAACTCAGAAAAACATGTGGAGGCCTTGGGAAGAAAAGCAAGAATGGACAATGAAATCAGAGGAGCTTTTATTTGTATATTTGTGATATCTGTTTAAAAAAAGACAAAACAGTTTCTTTTTAAGGAGTCCTACTGCTTTCAAGAAGTCCGGGCATACCTACAGATAAGAAATAAAACAGAACGCTCAACCTCAGATTTCCAGGGATTTGAGATAAAATGAGACACAACAGCAAAGGCAGTTCTGCTCCCCAGGTAAGATCTTTGTGGAGACATGTGCTCATATTCAGCACATCTTGGATTCAGAGCCGAGCGCTCACAGTACTAAATGCATGTGCACATAACGTCCTGGGAATAATAAACCGATTGTCCGAAATAAATCCTCCACTTTCTGACACATGTACATTCTGACACCATGAAGCAAATTTCCTTTAGAAGACTCATATGAGACCAGAGAATTTCTATTTTATACAAAGAGATGGATAAAAGAAGGAGGCCTGAATTAATTTTATAAAACTAATATAGAGTTGATTCCAGCACCAAAACAAAGAGTATATATATAAAAAAATAAAACCAGGACCCATCTCGTTGATTAATATGTGTAATTTTTTTTTTTTTTTTTGCAGTACGCAGGCCTCTCACTGTTGTGGCCTCTCCCATTGTGGAGCACAGGCTCCGGACGCACAGGCTCAGCAGCCATGGCTCACAGGCCAAGCCGCTCTGCGGCATGTGGAATCCTCCAGGACCGGGGCACTGACCCGTGTCCCCTGCATCAGCAGGTGGACTCTCAACCACTGCGCCACCAGGGAAGCCCTAATATGTGTAAAATTTTTTAATAAAATAATTTAAAAATTTTAATCAGCCATGTATACAGATAAATCATTTGTGCATATTTATTCTCAGTATCAGAAAATCAATTAATGTACAACTTTTTATTAATAGATTAAAGCATATAAATCATATGGTCAACCAAGTAGATACAGAAAAATCATACAAGAAAACTAAAATGTATTAATAACAATAGCTATTATTAACTTAGGAATAGGAAATATATATATTTTTTGGTTGACAAAGGTAACTATCAGAACAATGTGTCAGGTTTGTAAAATGTCTCTGAAAGATGCCCTTTGAGAAGGAAACTAGCCTTGTAATGGAGCTTTTCCTATGAAGGTTTCTGATATCCCCCAAATCTACCCAGTGGAAGGGAGGGGCCTATTTCCTTCAGTTTCATGGAGATAAAGAACACTTCTCCTGCCCCTGATCATTTCTGAATGAATAAGGGCTCTAGGACTTGTTTCTCCTCAACAGTGGGCTTATGGTGATGGGGTGTCAAAATTCTTGAACAAAATTCCTACAGTTGATAGCCTGTCACTGCACAATGCATGTTCTGCTTGCTTCCTACAAGTCTTCTGAGGATGGAAACTGTAATTCTAAATTCTACTTTTGTTCATTTTCAGAGAAGCCTTCAGTTGTGAATTAGACCACAAAATCTTACCCTTCTGTATCCTGTAAACTTGGTCATCTCTTTGCCATCCAGCAAAAACATCACTCACTCACCTTGTTGTGAAGTTCATGCTTCTCTTATTGTTTTGCACACCAGGAAGGACAGAGTCCAGGGGGTGGCCAATTGGTAGTAACCTACGGAAGAATGTTTCAACACACCCTTTGTCTAATCCTCTATTTTATGCATATTTTTCTTAATACCACTTTAAGTCATTAGTCAAAAATTTCAGTATGAAAACATAAAATATAGGTGAAACCCTGTTCAATGCAATTAATGTATAGACAGAATTGAGGTTTTCCCATTTCCATGTCCATTTCTATAGATGACAGTTAGAGGGTCTAGCAGTTTCTTGTTCTTATCTGATAAACTTCTTCTGTTACAGGGAAATTATTTATCATCTCTCTTTAAACCAGGGTTACTTCTTCAATTTTCTGTTCTTTTGATAAGCCCAGATGGTGGAATCTGCCTGGATTCAGTTTACGGTGTGTTTTGAAAGAGCTCTCATTTTAGAAAGACTCAGTTTCCAGGATTTTATATCAATTATTTTTGGTTCATTTATTTTCTACTGAAGGAGATAGCAGCATGGTGGAGTGAATAGGAAACTGGGTAAAGGAAAACGGTTTCTGTACCCACATCACTTCTGGTGCCAAGTGTCTGTGGGGTCTCCCCACACCAACCCGTTTTCCAACTCTCTGGACACCAACTGGGTGTCCGTTCCCCCACCAACAACCCAGAGTTACTGTGAGACACCACAGCTTAAGGACTCAGTCCCACAAAACTGCCCTCACTTCAGATGACAGTCACAAATACTGGTCCTCAGGGCACTCACACTTCTGTCCAACGTGGCCACAAACTCCCCCACTGCAGGATTGCTAATTTTCTAGAACTGCTCAGGGAAACACTTTACTTATGCTCACTGGTTTGTTATAAAGTATTCTATAATAGATACAGATGAACAATCAGTTGAAGAGGTACATAGGGCAGAAGGCCTGGAAGGGTCCCGTGTTCAGGAGCTTCTGACCCTGTGGAGTTGGTTTGCACCACCCTCCTGGCACGTAGGTGCATTCACCTACCTGAAAGCTCTCCAAACTTTGCCGTTTAGGAATTTTTCTGGAGGTTCCATCACATAAGCACGATCAATTATTAATTCAGTTTCCAGCACCTTCCCTCCCTAGAGGATGGAGGTAGGGCTGAAAGTTCCAAGCTTCTAATCATGGTTTGGCTTTTCTGGTGACCAGCCCCTATCATGAAGCTATACAGGAGCCCACCAAAGGTCACCTAATTAGAACAAAACATGACCCTACCGCCTAGGAAATCCCAAGAGATTCTGGAGCTCTGCATAGCATGCTCTCACCACTCAGGAAATTATAAGGGTTTTAGGAGCTCTGTGTCAGGAACCAAGGGCAGAGACAAATTATATATTTCTTATTACATCACACTGGGTGACATAGAATCTGTGCTTTCAGCATTTGCTCCCATCCCATGTTTTCTTTTAATGATATATTATTTTTTACATGTTTCCTTAGTAAATTTACTTATCAAAGTTGATACAGTGAACTGTAATCTAAAATGAAAGCATATCTATTGTGTTAGCTAAATTTTTTTTAATGTATAGTACAAAGCATTTTAGAGAATGTGGAGCGATTGGAACTTTGACACACTGTCAGTAGAAGGATATCTATTTACAGCCACACTGTAGGACAATTTGCTAATCTCTTTCAATTTTTTTTTAAATGTATAAACATCTTCCAGAAATTTTGCCTTGAGGAGTTTATTTATGGCTCCTCTCTCAAAATATGTGCAAGCAGAAAACTGAGATTAACTAAAATGCTCATCAAGTAGAGATTGGCTAAAAATTAAATTGTATTCATATCATGGAATAATCTATGGCCTAATTAAGGAAATTTATATATTTGATGGTGTGGACAAATATATATTTTAAGACACAAAAGAATAGTTTAGGAAGAAATATATAGTGATCCCTTATTGTCAATAAATAAATAAATAAGTATATGGGGGTATGGAGGAAAATAATACAGATGAATATATTACATGAATATAAATATATTACAAATACAGTTTGTAATATGAATATGTTACAAATACAGTTTTTAATATATATTACAATATATATATTACAATATATATATATATATGTAATATATTTAATATATATTACAACTTTATTGGAGTATAATTGCTTCACAATGGCATATTAGTTTCTGCTTTATAACAAAGTGAATCAGTTATACATATACATATGTTCCCATATCCCTTCCCTCTTGTGTCTCCCTCCCTCCCACCTTCCCTATCCCACCCCTCCAGGCGATCACAAAGCACCGAGCTGATCTCCCTGTGCTATGCGGCTGCTTCCCACTAGCTATCTACCTTACATTTGGTAGTATATATGTGTCCATGCCTCTCTCCCGCTTTGTCACAGCTTACCTTTCCCCCTCCCCATATCCTCAAGTCCATTCTCAAGTAGGTCTGTGTCTTCATTCTTGTTTTACCCTTATTGAGCTATTTGTAATGAGGTGGATAACATATCATTTTTATTGCTTTTTAAGAAAGGAATCAAAATAAAATTCAAACAGTCATCAACCTTGGGATAAAAGAGAGAGTGGGAGGGAGAGAAGTTTTTCCTTTTTATTTTGTACTTTTCTGTACAATTTATACTTTCTATTTTACTTTTTTGCCTGGAACGTACCAACCAAATGACCTGTGCTCTGGTATTATGCACTGAATGTTGTGTCTTTTTTCCTCTTTTGTATTAAAAATACTAATATGTTGCTAAACATACACACAAGTAAATATATCTCTCTGCTTATCTGATGTCATGCAGAAATGAATTCTAAAATAGCTGGCAGAGTGGATGACCTGTAAGACCCGACAGTGAGCTAGTGCCTTGAGCATATGCTCTGCCATCCAGCCTGGGAAGGGCCCTTCCTCTCGGCTTCTCTACCGTCCCTCACTGGTCATATTCTGCCATCTGTCCTTCTCCCCTCTAGGACCCAGGGCCCCAGGACCCTGAGAGCATGACAGCTGCTTGTCACAGGTGCCAGGTTCTTCAGGACCAGCAAGTGCCGGGCACCCGTGAGCATTCTGTAAAGAGGCATTGGGCAGATTGTCTGAATAAATAAGTCTCCGTGCTTTTGTCATCCCTATCTCCGATGCCCACCAGAGAAATCATCTTCTTGAAGATGCTGTCGCCATGAATTCCCTGTTTTCTGGTAGAGACCCAGGCATCGGCTAGAGAAGATAGGGCGTATTTTGATGTGAACTAAATATCCACTTAAAACCGATCATGCCATTCAGGTATTTAATCAGCTGCAGCTTTGGTTTCAGATGGATCACATTCCTTGGGTTCTGTCAGTACACAGGGATTCATTGGTCGGTCAGTCAGCTCCAGTTTATACTCTTACATCAGATCTCTGGGGCCCATTCAATTACATTTGAGGACAATTTTATCCTGATTTTCCCGCCAGAACTTCAGAAAGAAATTACACAGGGGTGGACTATGTGTTGCAGGAAGTAATTATTTAAATAATTTTTCAGACAATAACTAATTTTTCCCCAGGAGAGAAAAGAAGTAAAGCTGCATGTTTGCCCCCATTTGGAGACTTTGTAAGTTCTCCTCAATAGAGAAAACAGATGTTCACACACCTAGGGATTTCCTTCTCTTCAGGGAGGGTCACTCCTCATGTTTTCAGATGTTTGATTACAGAGCTTTGCTTTTAGAACAGTTCTAGAGTAGAAGCCGTTTCAAATAGTTAAAATATTTTCAGTATTTTGGTGACCCACTGACTCTGTGTGCTCCAAATAGAAAATCTCCCATTATGGCAACACCATTCTACATCTTACCCTGTGCTCCGAGCACACCCATCTTATTTCAGGTGTCACTATTAGGTTGACCAGATAGCATAACTGACATGTTCATGTTTTGATATACAAAAATGGCAAAGTCACATGGCTCCATAATCTCTGCTAAGATAAGACCATATCATATCTCCCTAGAAGGCTTCTCCCACAATTCACTTTCCATCTGGTTAATTTCTGTGTACCATTTTGTTTGTACTCTGGCCGTGGCATCATCACAGAAGCCATTACCAAGTCTAGGACTGTTCCTTTCTCACACACCTTCCTGGTTTCCTCCAGGTCGGCTGACGTGACTGTTTGATGCACGTCTCCCTCCTGTAACAGACTGTGAAAGCTCTGACATTGGAAGCCGTGTTCATTTGCTCATTCTTCTACACTCAAACCTAAAAATCAAAGTTGGCACGGTAAGTGCTATATGAAAATTTAATGCATGGATGAAAGTTTAACCCTGTAGTGTCCACCACAGGACTTTATAACTGAAAGAGGCTTTACTGGTTATTTCATGATATCTCCTCATTTTATTGAGAAAAAAATTCTTGAAGAGCATATAGCTGACTTACAAAACTGACCTACATAAAACACTCAGTTCCTGAAATTTAAGCATACAAAATAAGAGTTTAGCACTTTTAATGTTTTAACTTTTTTTTTTTTAATTTCCAGCCTCACACTAAAATCCTATGCATATCAATCTCTCATTGAACTTTGAAATACTGCATGGATATTCAATAACTTGCATCTCTTTTGTCTGTTGTAGTTTATCCTGAGGTGAATCTAAATGTCTTTGTCATCAAGGAAAAGGATCTAAGTAAAAAATATGAAATAAAGAAATCTTATGGCTCCTAAGTGAAATAAATATAAATAATTCAGGTAATTGTGGTGACTAAAATTCAGCTGCACAATAGGAGACTTGAAGCTCAGGATGAAAATGTCAAGTCCAGGAATTGATACTCAAGTCCTTGCCTTGACCCAGAAGCCAGGGAGAAGGAAGGGCTGCGTCCTGGTACCAGAGGTACCTGTGAGCAAAGGGCAGGTACTGGGGACCTTGCCTGTTTGACACTGACTTCCCATTAGGTGACCTTGGCACAGAGGCTGAGAGGTGCGGAAAATTCCCTGGTCAATTTTTGTCACTTGACATCTGTACTATAAAGAGAGATGTTTGAATATGTAGAATAAAGTGATGGCTTTTGAGAATAACAACAAAAAATGTAGTAACAGTTATTATTTGTTAAGCAGTTCTTCAATGTCAGGTACCATCTTATTATTCTACCAACAACTCAAGATGATTTAATCTTGATTATCCACATTCTCTAGAGGAGTATATGATGCCTCAAATATTCTTGATGACTTGCCTGTGATTACACAGTGAACTCAGGAACAAGGGTATTAACCAATATCTTCGGTCACAGATAATCTAAGCATGCAATACACTGTGAGGGAAATCATGAAATGTAGTTGGTTAAATGATTATAATGGTGGGAGTGTAAAAACTGGCTATATGCTGCCTCTAGATAGGTAAATAGTGTGGGGATCATGACCTGTTTTCCTGGTCATTATAGGCCATTTTAAAGGTGTTCTTATACCTGTAAATGTTCCACACTCTACTTTATACAGGGACCTATGTAGAATTAAAATTTCCAGTCTAAAATGTTTGAGGTACAGGACTGGGAACCAAAGCATGCATGAATCTGAAGTCCAAGTAGCTAACATGACAGAATCTTGCAGATTTCTCAGCAAGCTGTCTGAGGATTTTCCAGGGTTAGTTTTCAGAGGAAGAGATGTCTTTTAGGGGCTGATGAAAAGAAAAGGGAGGTGGGAACAAAGCAGGAGATTCTAGCAATGCCCAAGATGGAAGTTAATTATTAATTAATTGTAGGAACAAGGAATCAGAGGGGATGCTTGAGCTAAAGAGTGGTTAGAGGATTCTCTTGTCAGAGCAGGATGGATCTGATGAAGATGCTGATGACAGTGGAGAAGATAAAGATGACCACTAACCATAACTGAATTCAAATGTGGAAGGCAGTGTAACCTGGGGGTTAAGAACATGGGCTTGGCAGTTGTCATCTGGAACTTTCTGCCTGTGGGAACCTCAGACAATTATTTAACTTCTCCATAACTCAGTCTCCTCATACAGAAAAATGGATTTTCAGGAGGGATGTTATGACTGCTCGAATTGGCTTAATCAACAATAAAATGCTTTCTCTCACATAACACAAAGCCTGGAGGAAGTCAGACCCCAAGCAGTGTAATCAGGGCTTTACTTTTCTCTTGCTTTGCCTTCCTCTGTGTTGTCTTCATCCTCAGACCCAGCATCACACCCAGGCCCCTTAGAATCCAGAGTAAGGAAATCGACCACGTTGTCCTGCTTCTCATGAAGAACAAGGAATCCTTTCCTAGAAGAATACAGCAGCTGCCCCCTCCCTGGGAAATGTGACTTCCCATGGTTCAGGTTTGGAGCATATGCTCTTTCCTTAATCTCTCATGAGCAAGATAATAGGGTGCCCAAGCTGGTTTAGCTAATCAGCTTCCACACCTGTAACTGACATTGGATCGCTTTCCTGAGACATGCAGAGAAGGATTGGAGCATATCAGATTGTTTGGGGAAGGAAAGAGGGAGAAGCGCTTGCTGGAGAGAAACACAGAACTCACTACGTGCAGTTGTTGTGAACCTTAACCAGTGTAACACATCCCAGGGAGACCACAGCTCTGGGTCACCTTTCCTCAGTTAGTGTAGCCATTGTCATTGTCAGGTGCCCGGCACTGAGCCAGCACTTCATACACCATCAGTAACTATCACCATCAATCTATGAGGTTAGATTATTTTTTCCATTTTGCAGATGAAAAGAACAGAGACTCAAAGAGATGAAAGTATTACTCACAGTCACAAATGAAGTCAGGAAAAAAGCTGGAATTTTAATCTAGAACTGAGTGCAAAACTCATGACCCACGAGGCTTTTGCTCAGTGTTTCCACCACCACGATTCCATGTATTCTGTGGGCTACAACTATGATGTCCTTCCCCACAGGGTATCTGTGCTCAGACTTCCGTCTTTGAGGGAGGAGCATTCAGAGCCACAGAATCTGAGCGCTAAGGCACCCTTGATCAGTAACACATTTCCTCCACAGATCACTTTTAGGTTGTTGAAGAGTATTACAGAGGAAACTCTCATTATCCGCCTGTTTCTAATTAGCAAGGCACGAGGAAATTTGTCTACTATTCTTTCCTTTCCTAATGAAAAAAAAAAGTATCTGTTATCTTGCATTAATCAGTGAAAGAAGATTATGTCATGATACAAACTGATTGGCTAATAAAGAAATGTGAATGGTCTAGACTCATGTTAAGATACTTGCTGAAGAAGACCTGAATATCTATAATATCTATTTTCATTCTGTTAAAATTCAGATTTATAAGGTCAATTTCCCATCTGTACACTAGAATCATTGCAATTATTTTGCAACCTGTGAAATATTGCAGGTTTTTAAGGTTCACTCTCATTTTGATAAACTGTTATTTTACTCATTCAATAAAGAGTGCAAGTAACACATCTGGTAGTGCCAACATGTAAGCTCCAGAGGGAACACACTTGCCTTCATTAAGGACTCCTAATTACAGGCAGTATTCCAATAGAGCCAATTTGTAATTGCAGAAAATTCATTTCTCCATACAAACAACATAACAACAATTGAATAACTTGAATTTTCGACCTGAGAAGGCAATTTTTTAAGACTATGTTTTCAAATACAACCTGACCCAGTGTCATTTTGAACTATGTAGCAAGTTTTCTCAGCAGGGCAAAAAAATAATAAAAATAATAAGCAAGTGGATGCAATCACTTTCAAAGTAACTTGGAAAGTTAATTAAGTTGGAAAGTTTTAGATTTTGCCTTGAAATCACCAGGAAGCCAATTATGACTTTTTATGTGTTCAGAATGAGCTTTTTCCATAGTTGTGAACTCAAGGAGAATGATATGTGATTCAAATTCATTCTTTCATTTCTTCAGTCTTTCAAATAAAGTGTTTATGCCCAGAGCCTATTATTTAATTATGATGATATGGGTAATTATGACAAACACATTATGTATTGACTTGTGCCAGGCATTGTTCTAATACTTTATATTGATTAACTTATTTAATCCTCACAAAAATCTAATGAGGTGGGTACTAATAAGTACCCAATTTAGAGATGAGGGGGTAAATGTATAGAAAGATGAGTTTTCCCAAAGTCACCAGGGAAGTAAATGTCAAAGCAGAGATAAGGATGGTGCCAGACATAGATTCTGGCCCATGGTAGGTACTCAAGTGTATCTGTTAAATCAGTGAATGGATAAATAAAAGAATGAGGAAAAGGATGAGGGCACAATTAGACTTTGTTTTCTGCAATCATCCTTGATATTGATGTAACTCTAGAATGCAATGAGTATTTTATTTACACTAACTTGTTTACTATTTAAGATAAACCTCCAGTGAGGTAATAGGAATATCTTTTTATATACAGGAAAATCAACTATGAAAATTTAGGATTTTTAGCCAGTATTCTTTGTGTTAAAGCTGTTAGACAATTAATTACATCGAAGGTCTAGTACATTGCCTGGCAAATGGTTGTACAATGAATATATCTTGGATAATTGCTTGGGGGAAATTATTGAAAGCTTACATTATAATGTGATTCTGTATTTGTCTGTGTGACCTCAGATGGCTCAAAATACCACACTACACAAACAGAATTGACAACAGACCCAAACATGAGAAAATGGAAGTTTTTAAGTAGTGAATAAGACACAGTTGTTCTTGTGTTAAGTATGGATACATGTACAAATAGCTAAAAGGCAAAGCAAGAAAGGGTCCATCAGAGCAGCAAACAGAGGGACGTGAGAGCACAGGAAGAGGACTCAAGTGTTCTTCCAGGGAAACAGGAACAGTTGTTCTGATGAGATGGATCTGAGATGGGTTTTGAAAGAATGAACAGAGCATGAAGTCCTGGAAGCAGGAAAGCCATTGTGGGAAGAGCAAGCCCCGCTCTGTGTTTGAAGTCTCTCATTGTATGAGCAGTCCTGGCAACCCCACGGACTGGCCTGTGCCACAGCAACGTGCCCCAATACTGAAGGTCTTCTCTGAGTCCATGCTGTCACCCTCATCCCCGGCTCATCATCTCTGTGTGGATTCCTTCTGCAGCCTGCAAATCGATTTATTTGCTTCTTTACTTGCCCACTTGTCACTTACTCCTCAAATAATCACAGTTATTTTTTTAAACATAAAACAAAAGAATCCACTCACCTACTTAAAATGTTTCAGTGAACCCCCATCAAACTGTAACAAAATCCACATTCTTTACAATGGACTCTGATCCCCGTTAGTTTCACGATCTCCCCGCCTGGCGTTGGTTCACAAAGTTCCAACAAGGTTTGCCATATTTTTGTCTGTTGACCATTTCATGTTTGTAACTCATTTGGTACCTGAGCACTTCTCTCTCTTCTGCTGAAAATGTTCTCCTACTGGACCTTCTTTTGATGGATTCCTCATAATCCAGTAATAAAGATCATAGTTGCTTTCTAAAAGGACTCTCTGATGCCCACGTTGAAGGACCACTTTTATCACTCATCAGAATCACTGCCCATAAATCATCTTCCATTATTTATTACTCATATGATATTTTCTCCAACTATCATTACCAACATCACTAACAGGTGAAGGAGATATGAAACAATAGAAGAAAGCTTTATACTTTTATAGAGACCTTGTTCTGAATGACGGGATAGAGGAATGTGTATAATGTGTAGGATGACACCTTCCCCAATTCCTCTCCGTCCCACATCTTTCCTGTGGCTCAAAATAAGTCCCGGGTAAAATGACAAATTGAGAGCCATGTGGTCACGTCTAGGCATGGATGTCATACGTCAGATGTGACCTCTGATCAGTTCTTCATTGCTGGCTGTCTGCAGCTCACCTGTAGACATGGGCACGGCCCAGACCTGCGTTAATTTTGGTTTTGGGGGGAGGATACATCTGAAGACTTCATCTCAGCATATGGTTTGATTTGGAATTAGGATGCAGGCAGGAAAGCATGGTATTGTGATACCTCATATGTGGCTAGGATGCCTGTGATATTCACAAATCATTTTGTTCTTTATCCTCAGCCACTTTGGATCTACTCATAGCCTAGCCTCATTTTCCATTTTTGGCATTATAAACCTCCCTTGCATTGATGCTCTAGCCCAAGACTCTGGCCCTGCTGACTCTTTCTCCCAGGCCACTCTGACTTCTCTAGATGGCAAATGGGAACTTTCTAAAATTAACAGATTGCTCAGGTGCTTATGTACCCTTCTGCTGTTTGGCCAGTTACATAAGATAAAAATTACAAGTTTAAAATACAATAAGTTTTGACAAAGACACCAATTGATGTGACCATCCCATGTTCAGGATACAGAAGAAATTCATCACCCCAAAAAGTTTCCTCCTGACCTCTTGTATCAATTGTTATTCTCCTCCTGTTATGCCCTGCCCCTGGTTTTATCATTCCTGTTATATTTTTTCTAGAACTTCATATAAATGGAATTGTACATTATGTAGTGTTTTCTGTCAGGAATATAGAATAATTAGAAAGCTATCAAAAGGAGAATTATATTTTGTAACCACTTAAAATTAATCAGTGTCTCATCACCTTCTTGATTAGCTGAAAAGTGACTATTATCAAGCAGAGGATGCCTTAGTAGGCCAATCTAGTTTGGGGATGTTTGGGAGGATAAGAGAAAGGTACACATATCTTAAAGGTTTAAATACAAAGGCATTTAAATAGATAAAGGCACTTAAGTAGATAAAAGAACATGATTAAATTTTTTTTTTAATTCACAAAATATTTGAAGTATGTGTTCCTTCCAAAATTTCCTCCCTTGTTTCACTCTTACTGGCCTGGAATTGATTTTTCTGGGTAGCATTTGCTTTTGATTGAGTATGATCCAAAAGATCCAAAACCTTTTGGCAGATTTTCCAATGAAGAGAGGTGGTGTGAGAATGTTTTCTACACTCATTTTCAGCCAATTTTGTCTGGGCATCTATGAGATGCACCAGGTTACCCATGACTATGGAAACTGTTCTCGCTGAAGCAGTGTCTCTGTAATAAGATTCAGTCCAATGTGACAGAAGAAAATAAGTTTTAACACATGCATTGTTTGTGTTCAGGAATTTCAATAAGTGCAAAGCTACAGAAACCCTCTCTTCTAATAAAATAAAGCAAACACAGATAGATACCATTAATAAAGCGAAAAATAGTATCGGGAAACTACATAGTTTCAGAGTAGTGTCATCTACATTTAGAAATACAGGTTCACCAATTTGAACTAAAATTTTTATCTTACCAAATAGATTTTTTTCTTTTTTTTTTCCATAAAAATCAACTACATGCTTTCTGCTTTCTACCAATCAACTAATTGGATGGCTTTTTTTTTTTTCTGGTTTGTCCTATTCAGACTTTTCTTCATGCTGAGATGGTGCCTTATTGCAGGTATTTGTTCTTTCCTTTTAGTTTTTAGGTGTATCAGAAGCCAGCATTATATACTCCTAGGGACTATGACCAGATGCACTAGAGTTTAATGAAAAGATTGGGGATTGGAGATGGCGGATGATTCATATCCCTTCTCTGCAAATCATAAATTTTTCACAAAGAAAATAAGATTTGATCTTTCTGACTATGCATAGAGTCATCCTAATTGTTGTTTAGGTTATGAGATAATGCACATAAAGTACTGTAGGAGACAGAATAATGCCTTCTCCTACAGCGTGCAGGCCCTAATGCCCAAAACCTGTGCATGTTATCTTACATGACAAAAGGGATTTTGTTTGTATGACCAAGTTGAGGACCTTGAGATGTGAGGATCGTTTTGGATTCAGGCGTATGCAGTGTGATCATGGTCTCAGTCTGTGGCTTATTCCTTCCTAGGAACTGTTGCAGGACCCCCTCCCTTCTTATTTGCCATCATACTGTTGCTAAAATCCCAGAAACCCATTTTCCATCAAAATCTTAGACAATGACCACATAGACCTGGGCTGTTATAAGTACAGATATGCATCATAGCCATAATCAGTATAAACTACCCTCAGCGTTAAAAGTGGTGAGTACAATTCCAGAAAATCTTGAGATTCCCTTTTCCTGAGTCAATATTCATTCCTAGGAGAGCCAGTATATGTGTCTACAGAAATAGGTTTCAATCGCTAAAGCTCTTAACCTGGTATTTTCACCCTAATAATATTGGGCTACTTCTATTTTACCAAATTTACATTTACAGTTACTTTTACATTTATTCTTTCTTTCATTTATTCATTCATCATGGTTCAGTCATTATGGAAAATAGTATGGTGCTTTCTCAAAAAACTAAAAATAGAATGATCACATGATTTTGCAATATGTCTTGTGGGTATTTACCCAAGGGAAGTGAAATCTTTACCTCTAAGAGATACGGGCACTCCCATGTTCATTACAGCATTAATCATAATATCCGAGATCTGGAAATGACAGATGGGTGGATGGATGGATGAATAAAGACACTGCAGTGTGTATATAAAATGGAATATTATTCCATCTTATAAAAGGAGATCCTGTCATTTGCAACAACATGAATGAAACTGGAGGACAAAACACTAACTGAAAGAAGCCAGACACAGAAATAAAAATGTATATGAATTATCTCATTTTTGTGTGCAATCTAAACAGAGTACATGGAAGGAGAAAGTAGAGCAGTGGTTACCAGGGGTGGGGAGGTGGGAGACATAGGGAGATGTTGGTAAAAGGCTACAGAGTTGCAATTATTTAGGATGAATAATCCAGGAGATCTAATGTAGAGCAATGATGACTATAATTAATAATACTGGAAATTTGCTAAGAAAGTAGGTTTCACTTTCTCTTATCACCCCCCCCAAGAATATGAGGAAATAGTATGTTAATTAGTTTTACTGTAGTAATCATTTTACTCCTTGTATGTATATCAAATCATCTTGTTGTACACCCTAAATATATACAATTTTTACTAATAGAAATAAAATAAGTAAATCTTTGAACTCAACGCAGTGGTGTATATGGAACAGTAATATACATATTTTTTCAGCAGATAGTTTGGTTATGTTACAATTTAACCACTTCGTTACTATTTTTTTTCTGAACGCTTATACTTTCTGGAATTACTATTTAAGGGTAAAAACCATTCAATCTATATCCTGTCTAAACCAGAGGCAATTTTTATTTTTCAGACACTTTAATCTTCTTACACTTCTGATTTAATTATACTTCTGAAGTACTTTTCATTTATCCTGTTATCTGAAAATTTATTCTATCTGATGTTATAGTTGGATGTATATTTATATCTATATCTCCAGCATATAAATACATCCAATACCATGTGAAAATTCATCTGTATCAATCTCCCAACTAAAAACACATCTGCTTCCTCATTAATCATGGTATCAACATTCTCATCATTAACTTCAGTCACCCGCTTCTGCTACATTTTTCTCTCAGAAAATGCATATCATGGAAACATATGCACTGTAAATAAAATAAACACACAGACATTAAGAAAGCTTTATAAAGTGCCCATATTTTTTGAACAAATTGACCTTTACCCTATTTCCATTACAGTCAAGATGATTAAAGGTCATTGTGCGCATTTTCTATTGGCTGAGTTATCACCCATCCACTCCATAACGCCATTAATTCACAGAAAATGTTCTTCCCAAGTGCATTTAACAAATCTTAGTTCTTAGCTTATGTTCTTAGCATCTGAAGCATTTGAGACTCTTGATCTGTGGCCCTTCTTAAAATTTCCCCCTCCCTGCATTCCAGGAGGCTGCTCTCTCCCAAATTTCACCCCATAGTGATTGCTTTACTCGTATAACCCTGCTCAGTCCTGAGTAAATCCCTAAGGAGGTTGCAATCTGCTTCTTTCAACTGGGGAAAGTGAGGCAAGAGAGCATCCAAGGTGGGTGACTAAAACATCTCAGGTGATGTGGCATCCAGGTGGAGGTAGGGTCTCAACACAAGCACCTCCTTCTCCATCATGTCCATCCCCTTCTTCTTGCTTCCTGAACACACTCCTCGATGTGGTTCTTACCCTAGGTTCTAGTTTGCATCCTCTCTCCTTTGCAGGCGCAGCTACGGTAACCAGCTGTGAACAGTTTCCCAAACTTAGGGAACCGGTACATACCCTGTGCCTCAGGCCCATGTGTAAGCAAATATTAGACAAAGTCCTGAGATGTGTGACTGGCATCTCAAACCCAGCAAGTGCCAGACTGAACTCATTTTTGTCTTAGAAATCTGCAGTTCATCCTGGATTCCTGATCCAGTGTCCCACGCTTGCCCAAGCCACACACCTGGAAGAAGTTGATTTGCCTCTCTCTCCTCCTCATCCCACCAGTCTTCAAGTCTCTTATCTAAGGCTCTTTTCTCAATAGTTTAAAAATGCCTCTAATTCTCTCGCACTTAGCTTTAGAGACTTACTGTTTCTTACCTGTTCTATTGCCAATAGAATAAAGTCCCTCCTCCTAAGTTAACTTATTGAGTAATTATAGGCTTGCTTCCTCCCCTTTGGGGACTGGCATCATCTCATATGTAAAGAGAAAACAACTGATAATTATAGTCAGTATTCATAGGTCATTTTCTCTGTGCCTAAGGGCTTTATGTATGTCAACTCATTTGATTCTAAAGTGCAATGGAACATTTCCACAATCCCATTTTATGGGTGAGGAGACTGAAGCCAAATAAGGGATTGTCTTTTGGTCCCACAGCTGTTAAAAGTGGCCTGAGATTCCATTATAGGTAATATGACTTGAACCCCTCCTTTCAATATGAGTCTAGATGGCTCCTAAGGCAGAATTCTACACGTTTGTATAGCTTTTTGGAAAGAGTATGAACATTGGAGCAAGACATACACTGGTTTAATTTTAAGTCTACCCCTTATAAGCTGTGTGGCCCTGATGAATAGCTTTTTTTCTATGTTTCGGGTCCTTTTTCCCATAAAAGGAGGGTAATAATTATATTTCACAGATTTGTAGCAGAAATTACAAATTACCCTCCAAGATCAATTTCCCCTACCTGCCTTGATAATAGAAATTCTGATTTTTAATAGGCATGAGGCCGCCAGAGTATATTTTCCTTAAAACTAGGTGTGACCGTGGGAATAAGTCTGTCCCAGGAAATTCAAAGTAGTATATGGTAGTTTCTAGAAATGTTCCTTAAAAGATTTCTGATCCATATCTTTTTGGTTTGCCCACATCTTTTTCCTTCTGAGTAGCAGAATGTGATGGCTAAAGCTGGAGCATTTGTTTTGGATGAAGCACAATTCGAGCCTTTGAATGAAGGCCATGCATGGCAGAGTAACCAGATAGAAGGAGTCTGGGGTCTCAGTCATTTGCAGTGGAGCCACTATACCAGGCTTGCTACCTGTGCACTCTTACATAAGAAAAAAATGCACTTACTTGTTAAGCTAGATCGACTGGCCTCTCTTCTCTCAGTCAGATCTAACAGACTATCCTCTCCCAGGTAGGACCATTTATTTCCAGGCCAGCCTGTGAAAACCTAGTAGTTTTCTTCTATTGGTTAACCAATATGTCTATTCCATTTTTCATTTTTTTGTGGCCAAGACTCATGTCTATGTTTATTTACTAATTGATTTCTTAAAATCAATACTGTCCACATCTCCCATAACACAGCAAAGTCTGCCATCCTCCCCAAACCAGCATCTTAATGATATGAGTGAACAGGTTTGTTCTGGATACTTAGGAATACAATTTCTAGTTATACTTTTTATTTTTTCTTTTAGTTCTAAGCTCAATAATTTTTTAGACAGCCATAACTTTTATGAGATTTGATTAGTCATACTTGAAGCATATTCTGGGATTGTTTTTTCTTCTTCATTGAATAAGAATATTGTGATTATGCCATCATATTTGAAAGATATACTCTCCAGATTTAAAACTGTAGCCTCATCTATTTTTTCCCTTCAATAATTTAAAAAAATATTACTGCTTTGCCTTTTGCCATCTGGTACTGCTATTTGGAAGTTTCTCATCAGTCTAATTCCTATTAATTTTTGTGAGCTCCTCTTTCTGTCAAGAATTTAGAATTTTCATTTCTTTTTGATTGTCTTATATTTCACAATAATTCACCACATTTTTTTTTTGTATTTCTTTGGGTAGATTTTAAATGATCAATACAGCATTCTCATTTTCCTGGGAGTGAGGATGATCAAGGGGTTTAGAGCACAGGTTCTGGTTCCCAGAACTGCCATTTGTTAGTTGACCATTGACACATGACCTAAAGTCTTGGTGGCACAGTTTCCTCAGCTTTAAAATGGGAATAATAATTTTGAGCTAGTTAATATCATGGTAAACAAATGAAATAATATTTTAGAGCCTGATATAGTACCGATCCTTAGTGCTTCTTCCTTCCTCTGCAGAATTCCTTATATCTTATTTACCATTTTCATCCTGTCATACCATTTCTTAAGCATAAATTCAGAAGGTAAGGAAATTAGGGGAAAAAAACAGGGAAGGGTATAATTGGTTTGAATTGTAAAGTAAAAGAAGGGATGTACAGGAGAAAATAGCACAATGTTGTAAATCAACTATACTTCAGTTAAAAAAAGAAGAGAAAGGAAGGAAGGAAGGGATATTGATGGGCCTAGTTCCTTATACTGAAAGAGAAGTATTTATAACTTTTAACTAAAAATGTAAAATCTGAAAACATTTTAAAAAATAAATTCAATTTAATGTCTTTCTTGTTTTATTGCCATGTACCTCTACAGTTTAATGTGTAGCTTGAGAACAGCATTTATGGGAGCAAATGTAATCATTTTTTAGTCTCTCCATGAACCAATATTCCACCTTCACATGCACAGGGGAATAAGGGAGGTGTTGGCATGCACAGTCTGTCCTCAGAGCAATAACCTGTTACATTTTCTGTATCCATTTTCTGAAGGACTTTTGTAAGGTAGCGTTTTTCATCAACATTGTGGCCCATCACACATTACGTCAGAGATGAAGTACTATTATCAGGATCACAGGTTACTCTGAAGTTTCACAACATTTGAAATGTACATAATTCAAAAGAGAAAAATAATACGGTATGTTCCTGGCTGATGTTCTCACCATCAATCACATGACTTCATTATCATACAGTTTATTGAAAGAAAACAAATATGGATGCAAGCCAAGTAAAAGCTAATGCAAATAGACCTGTTCAGTTCAAAGGATTCATTGGTGAAGGATCACATTCTGTGGGAACAAAGGAAATTTTTTTTAACAGCTATATTTGTTCTAGTAATAATGTAGTTATTGAACGTTTTCAAGTAACCGTGTCCACAGTTCATTATGTCATAATCTGTCTTAATCAATCTCCTTGGCTACAAAAGTACAATATCCGTCCATCATATTGTTCTCTTCACAGTACCCACTAGAACTTAACTTCTTACTATATAGACTGATGGTTGTAAAATTTAATGTGTGTCTGAACTACCTGGAGGGCTTCTTAAAAGATAGAGTTTTGGGGCCTCATTTTGAGTTTTAGATTCAGTTGTTCTGAATTTGCATCTTAACAGATTTCCAGTTGGTGCTGGTGCTGTTAGTCCAGGCATCACACTTTTTAATGACCACCTACGATGCGTCTGATAGGTTTTTAGTTAGTGTTGAGGTTTTTAACTTTTATTAATTTCACACATGAAACCACTGCAGCTAAAATAACAATGGGAGACCAAAAATAATGTTACTCATGCCAGAGTCAAAACTCAGGTCAGCGATGTTGCTTTCATCTTACACTTACTCAGAGTGAACCTGTTACAGCCCAGCCACACTTGAACATATCCTAATGTCCATCTGGTATCTACTTGACTCTTGCCAGACGAATTTTCCTTAAGCCCCGAAGAGCCTTTCCCTTTTACGTAGTGGTAGCAATCTCTGTCCACAAACTTACTAAGAGAGGTTTAAGGTTCAGTTTGTCTAGAGATCAACTTAATTTTCATTTCGATCTCCCAAGCAGCTTAGTTGATAAAACTCAATGCCCTGACACCAAATGGCCATCTATGATGCATCTGAATTCAAGGTGGCTACCCGGGTGCCAACACACTGGGTGAGAGATTCTTCTGGATCATCTATCTACACCAGTGCTGTTGAGATTTGTAAAATTCCACTTGCTCCTCAGCTGTTCACACAAGCTGCTGCTCTGCGTGCATTATTCTTACCCCCAAAGGCCTCATTACATCCAATGTTTCTGATCATCCCCTGCACTGTCACATTGTGGTATAAAACATTATCCCACTGCTCTTGAGCCACAGAAAATTAGGAGGTGTGTTGGACCCATTTGCCTAAATATGTCCCCATAAATGACATTTATATTCTGGATTTTTTTCAATTCCTGGATTATTTTTGGGTAAGAAGACCCAGCTCTCTCTGATGGTTGGATTATTGTCCCATTGCCCCCCCTTGGGACAGGACTGGGTCACGGGCAGGACACAGGACCATTTTTCTTAGAGATCACAAGTCTGGGAACCCACATCTAATTCAGGGTGCAGGAAGTGTTGGTCATACACATTATGCACTATTACTACAATTTTTATGTTTCAAATTCTTCTGCATCTAGAAAAGTCTTCTGTATGTTTTACTGCTCTAATATATTTTCCTTAAAGAAAGAGTTTATCTGCCTGAATTGGGGTAAAGGGAAGGAGATTTAGAAAAAGCAATTCTAATATCTGAGTACATTACCTGTTACGCTAGCCATCGAGGTTGGCAAACGCTAGGCTGGCTGACCTGCTCAGACTTATGCACCAACCAAGGAGGCTTGTTAGTTCTCTTTTCAGTTATTTGTGTTTCTCAGTTCCCTCACCAAGTGAGATAGTTTGGTACATTTATTATAAATGCTAAAAACAATCAGAAGAAATGTGGATATTTTGTGTTGGGGTAATTTAAGAAGCTTTTTCCAGGGGAGAAGCATGTAGTGTGCTCCTTGTAGGAGCACGGAGTTTCAGCCTTGGGAGGCGAGAAAGGGATTGTTGTGGTACTGGGATGATGGAACAGGTGGAA
This sequence comes from Mesoplodon bidens, assembly GCF_964165515.1. NCBI lineage: Eukaryota > Metazoa > Chordata > Mammalia > Artiodactyla > Ziphiidae > Mesoplodon > Mesoplodon bidens. The sequence goes on along the minus strand of NC_138166.1, from coordinate 977,895 downwards.
CAGGCTGTATGTTTGCACTAAAGGGGTTTGGAAATGACACATTTCCTTCCTTTCCTGGGTGAAACAGAAGTCCAGGGAGGGGAAGTTACTTTCTCAATGCCATGCTCCACCAGGAAAGAAGTATGGGGCTCACGATCTCAATCCCCACTACCCCACACCACATTTTACTAATCATTACTGAACTGAGCATGAGGTCTGGATTGGAGTAAGGTACTTAAAGTAGGGTGAGGGCGCAAATTTTGGGCTTTTGAAGAAGGCAGAATAGGATGACCTTGGGGATCAACTTGTACTGAAGGGGGAGGAATAGGAGAAACCAGACCCTGAAACTCACATTCAGGTAGATCCAACAATTCTCGAGACCCTAATCAACTCCAGGCACTGCACCAGGGGTCTCCACCCCATCATTCCGCCCCCCTTCTGCACCTGCTTTCTGAGGAGTGCACTTTGACCCCCTTCACAGATTTAATACATCCTAAAGATCAAGGTGGAGGGATACGGCAGGGCAAGGCAGGGCTTTCTGATGGTGGGTTTCATGCTCTTTTCTTTGCCCAATTTTAAAACATAACGTGTTTATCTTTATCCTCCAGAGTATTTTCATTTCATAAATCATGCAAGAAACCTAAGTGTCCCTCAACAGATGAATGGATAAAGAAGATGTGGCACATATATACAATGGAATATTACTCAGCCATAAAAAGAAACGAAATTGAGTTATTTGTAGTGAGGTGGATGGACCTAGAGTCTGTCATACAGAGTGAAGTAAGTCAGAAAGAGGAAAACAAATAATGTATGTTAACACATATATATGGAATCTAAAAAAAATGTTCATGAAGAACCTAGGGGCAGGATGGGAATAACAACGCATACCTACTAGAGAATGGACTTGAGGACACGGGGACGGAGAAGGGTAAGCTGGGACAAAGTGAGGGAGTGGCATGGACATATATACACTACCAAATGTAAAACCGATAGCTAGTGGGAAGAAGTCGCATAGCACAGGGAGATCAGCTTGATGCTTTGTGACCACCTAGAGGGATGGGATAAGGAGGGTGGGAGGGAGGGAGACACAAGAGGGAGGAAATATGGGTATCTATGCATATATATAGTTGATTCACTTAGTTATAGAGCAGAAACTAACACACCATTGTAAATCAATTATACTCCAATAAAGATGTTAAAAAAAATCAACTTGTTTCTTGATCCTGTAAAGCTCCATGTGACTGCACTATAGTAATGACATCACAGTAATCACACATGGTGTGTAAATACTGGTAAGTATCATTAACCACCTACTATGACACATGCATCCCACAGGGTGGGGAAACACCAAAGGATTCACTGACCTGACATATTGGTAAAGGTTTGGGGGCTGCAATGGTCTGAGGCATGCCAGAGTACCCCTCTGTGGAAAAAAAGAAAAAGAAAAAGACAGAAAAAGAAAAGAAAAGTTACACCTCATGCAGCAGAGAGAATGTCAATGCAGATCCCTAGATTTCCGAAGAAACGCCATGACTTCCAGAGCAACAATCAATAACTCTCTGTATTATTAAACCATTACTGCTCTTCTGCTGGGTCATAGTAGAGAATGAACACTTGACCATGAGATACGATGTTTATGTTGCTAAAGTGGCTGGATATATTCAGATCCACCTAATCACATATTTAAATATGCTTAAACATAAGCAATACAAAGGATCTATATTCATGTTTAAGCACCAGTGATCCAAACCATGTAATGAAATGATGTATTTACAACTCGGCCTTTGGGTCCACAGAAAACGGAACTGGGTGCCCAGACTGTTGTATCCCCCTATTTATATTAAACCAACAACTCTTTCTTGGGAGTAGGGTCCATAACACCAATGGACAAAGGAGAAAATAATTAGGATCAGGTCCACAGATGAGTTGACATGATATTTTAGAGTTAGCACAGAATGGGTTTATTGCCACATTTAGGGGTGTGGAGTACTCAGCAGTACAGCAGTAAAGAAAAGTCCTCCCAGCCTGGAAATGTAGCTGACACATGGTGCTGTATTCCTAGTAGCTGGAAGACACACATAAACACACACACACCCATACACGCACACCAAGAGAGGAATAGCTATACGGATAACAGAATAGAAATGGACGATCTCAGATTTTATATTAAACTGTTATGTTTTCTTCCCAAAGAGGATAGACTGGTTTATGAGAGAATTAACAAAATTTTAAACATTTCTCTGTAGTTAGAATACTTTGGAAAAAAATGAATACATCTCTTGGTAAACTAGAATAAAGAAAAAAAATGTGGTTTAGGTTTCTAAGGACAAAAGCAAATTACCATTTAAACTCATGTTAATAAATATTTAAATGTATGAATTGAAGTACCCTTAACTCAAAGAGAAGATGATGAGAGAAATTCTTTTTCTTTTTCTTGGGGAATGAGCTAAAGTTGTATATTTATTCTTTAATATTTGCCTCAAGATAACCCTGTGGCATAAATATCACAAATTCCTTTTACAGATAATGAGATTGTAAATGATAAAGGTGAGCTAACTTGGCCAGTCCTGTCCCCAAAAGGCAGAGTCAAGGTTTGGATACAACTGTTTCTGATGCTAAGTCCATGTCCTTATACCCTGGAGCTCATCAGGTCTAACTCAAGGGTGAAACTTCTAGGCCTTGGGTTATGAAAATGGTTCAATCAAATGACTATGTGAACTGACATGAAAAGCCCCATAATCTGAGAGTAATTGTGGGAACTGTGAGATCATGGTTTAGTCCTCAGGCTTTTCTTAATGAGTTTTGTAACCGTGAGCAATACATACACCAATCAGTTGTGGGCTTCCTCACCTGTGAAGTTAGGTGTTTGACTTGGATTTTCTCTGAGTTGAAAATCTTGTGGCTCTAAAATTATATGATTTTGTGGATAAGAAGCAACACCATCATACAGTTTCTAAATGATATGGGTGCAACAGTTGCAAAAAAAAAAAAATCACATCAGAATTCATCACAGGTGTTTCAGATGTGTCTAACGAATCATTTTCTAAATTGATAAGGAAAGAAAGTTGAGTCATGCACGTAAGCAGGCATAAAGAAATCAGTAAAACACTGAAAATCAAGTACAGTTAAATTGAATGGTGAAATAAGGAGAAAAGTTCTTCTGAGCTTTAGCCAAAATTAAGGGAGATGTGGAAAGAAGAGAGACCTTCAGACAAGATAAACTACTTTGGGCATGTTTCACCACGTAGATTTGATTATTTCTCTTCCTTAACAACCTTGAACTATTTTTTTGCCCTCGCCTACACCTGAAATACGAATCAGAATAAAAATGTTTCTTCAAAATCCCAAGGGAACAGATTAATTTTTTTTTCTTCCCTCTGCCTTTGTACTTTTATGTGATGAGAACTGTTCTTTGATTCTTCCTCAAGCAGCAGCCCTCAGTGGGCGGTATATGTAAATAAACTGGAGAATGGGAGAGTTACAAATACTTTCCAGTTGTTGCCTAAGACAGACTAGAGGCCAGCCTGGCTCCCGTGTGACTGTCTTTGCCACGTTTTATTCTTTGTGTGGTTTCCAAGACTTTCATCCCTCAGCATATGTGAGCCTATAAGCCTGCTCCGGAGACTCCAAACTTCAATACGACTTCATGTCTCTTCCCAAGAGTTACTGTGCACATATTTTAAAGAAGGTAGTAAACCTTTGAATAATAATCTTTTTGAAGATGAATTAAGATGATACATTTAATTAATATTGATTTATGTTGCACCATAATAATGAAAAATAAACATTGATTCATTAATTCAACAAACATGTTGGAATCTACTGTGTGCTAGGGACTGTAAAATTTAACACAGAGAAGAAAATGCAATTTTCTCATCATCAATCTCTCCTCATTCTAGCAAGAAGAACATATACATAAGTATTAACCACCACAAAATATAATGAGATGTACCTAAAGGGAGGTGTTAATAAGGCACAAAGCTCTATCTAACTGTTTGCAGCTTGATGTGATGGAGTTAAATTCTCCAGTATGTTCTATATACACTAACAATGAAAGATCAGAAAGAGAAATTAAGGAAACAATCACAGTTACCATTCCACCAAAAAGAATAAAATACCTAGGAATAAACCTACCTAAGGAGGCAAAAGACCAGTACTCTGCAAACTGTAAGATTTTGATTAAAGAAATCAAAAGTGACACAGCAGATGGAAAATTGTACCCTGTTCTTGGATTGGAAGAATCAACATGGTCAAAATAACTATACTACCCAAGAAAATCTACAGATTCAATGCAATTCCTATCAAATTACCAACAGCATTCTTCACAGAACTAGAACAAAATAACTTTTAATTTGTATGGAAACACAAAAGACCCTAAATAGCCAAAGCAATCTTGAGAAAGGAAAATGGAGCTGGAGGAATCAGGCTCCCTGACTTCCAACTATACTACAAACCTATAGTAATCAAAACAGTATGGTACTGGCACAAAAAGAGACACATAGAACAATGGAACAGGATAGAAAGCCCAGCGATAAAACCACATACCTATGGTCAATTAATCTATGACAAAGGAGACAAGAATACACAATGGAGAAAAGACAGTCTTTTTAATAAGTGGCCCTGGGAAAACTGGACAGCTACATGTAAAAGAATGAAATTAGAACATTTTGTAACACCGTGCACCAAAATAAACTCAAAATGGATTAAAGACCTAAATGTAAGACCAGATACTATAAAACTCTTAAAGGAAAATACAGGCAGGACACTCTTTGACATAAATCACAGCACAATCTTTTTGGATCCATCTCTTAGAGTAATGAAAATAAAAACAAAAATAAACAAATGGGAACTTATTAATCTCCCACATGTCCTAGAGCAGAAGAGTGGCCCAAGCCACTTGCAAAACACTGTTATGCAAATATTGTTTGCAGAACAGTAAGCAGAACACAGGAAACTGGAGAAGGGGTGGCTTTGGTGTCAGGAGGTCAAGGCTGTCTGGAAAACTGAGCCCTGATTGTCTAAAGGTCTTATTTGTCAAATCAAGGAGTTTGGTCTTTTCATCAGAGCTTAAGGAGCCGTTTGAGTTTTCATGTGGGTGAGTAGTTGTAATTTAACATGCCCTTGAAGACGACTTTGCAAACAATGTCAAGGAAGCCTACTATATTTAACAAACAAACAAACAATGGCTTTGGAAACTAGAAAAAATATTACTCAGCCATAAAAAAGAATGAAATAATGCCATTTGCAGTAACATGGATGGACCTAGAGATTATCATACTAAGTGAAGTAAGTCAGATAGAGAAAGACAAGTATCATACAATATCTCTTATATGTGGAATTTTTAAAAAGGATACAAATGTACTTACAGAACAGAAATAGACTCACAGACACAGAAAACAAACTTATGGTTATCAAAGGGGAAAAGAATTTGGGATTAACAGATACACATTACTGTATATAATATAAAGAACAAGGGACCTAATATATAGCACAGAGAACTATATTCAATATCTTGTAATAACCTAAAATGTAAAAAAAAATCTGTAAAAGAATATATATATATATATATATATATATATATATATATATATATATATATATATATATATGAATCACTTTGCTGTAACCTGAAACTAACACAGCATTGTAAATCAACTACACTTCAATTAAAAAAAAAAAACAACTGTGTTCAAATTTTGATTCCTGCAATTTCCGGTGGGATTCTAAGCACATAACTCAACATTTCTGCAAATTAATAAATCAGTGCCTTAATTTCCTATCTTTAAAAAAGCATAGTATTTTTTTTGGTCCATTGCAATGTGTGTGCAATTTTTAGAGTAAATTATATAAAGCACAGTGATATAATGTGCCTTCGCATGGAACATATTAGATGCTTTGTAAATCGAGTGTGGGTGTGTTTTCTTCTGAAGGAGGTGCAGGTGGCTCTGGTAGTAGAGAACAGCAAATCAGTCGAAAAAAGTCGCTTCATGAACCGAGCCCTGTCAATAGCCTCTGGCCAGCTCACAGTGGCCATGTGCAATCTTCCCGCTCGACCAGGAACCCAGGTGCTGGGCCCGCCTCTGTCCTTGCAGCCAGACTCCCGGCCAGGCATACCAGAGCTGGGAGCCTGCTCCTTTCCTTGAGTGGCTGATCATGCACCCAGGAGAGGGTGATTGCCCCCTATGGTTCTGCCACTTCTCATCTCATCACGTTATATAACCTTCTGTGGTCATAAACACTGTCAGGGTCTGGTGTGTGCTTTCCTCTCTCCCAGGCTTCTCTGCCATCCACCAGATGCCTGTAGCCATTATTTAAAGTCTTGTCACTCACTTTCTGATACAGAAAAATATGCTCCCTGGTTTTCAGTTTGCCTGCATGTGGTCAGGAAGTAGTAAAAAGTCCAGCATTTATGAGTGCTGACTGCCTATCAAACTGAGATCAACAAAGGTTATAAGAGACAGAAACACATGTAGATCATTGAAAAGGGGGACCAGATAGAATTACTGATACAAGAAACAGCATATGTGCATTAAGTGTTGGCAGTCCCGAGGAGACATATTATTTCTACACTTGAGCCAGACAACGATGGCAAAGTGACCGAAGTGTACCTGTCAGTGAAAGTGGAGTGGAAGCAGAGCGGAGCAAAGACAAAGACTGACACTGAAAAAACAAGAGAAAAATGAGAAACAAGGAAGTTGATCTCCCCCGGACTGTGTGCTTAAGACAGCTGGTGCAGGAGTGTGGTTTGGGACAGTGATGCCAACTTGCACAGTAGTTCGCAGCTAAAAAGTGCTAGACCAAGTTTTTTTGACTCTCAAGTGCTATTTCCAGTAACAGTATTCAAGCTACTCTACACTGAGTCCCTCCTATGTTTTACTGTTTTGCATGTAAATCTCATGATATCCTAATGGAAACATTATCTGGTGTTGCTGTTGGGGAACCTGAGGAGGAGAGGGTTGAGTGATTTGTCAAAGGTCATAGAGACTGACTTGGTATCAAAAGCAAGGTCGGCTCTGTTTACCTGATAAGGTGATGGCTCTGTTTACCTGATAAGGTGATAGCTCTGTCCACCTGAACAAAACTGGGCTCTCTCCATAGCTGTGGTGCAATGTCCTTCCCATCCCAGCCAGCCATCCTCTACCTTCAGGAGTTATCTTGAAGAGTTGGATTCTGACAGCAAAGAGCATAATCTTAGTGGACTCAGGCTTATCCCAGGACAAACAACAGAGGAAGATTGAAACATACTTGGTCCACACCCCTGAAAAAGAACCCTAAGACTTACCTTAATGAACGTATCAGGAAAGTTAAGAAATAAGAGAAGAAAAAAATCCGAAGTGTTTTAGGAATAAAGCTCTAAACACGGCAACTGAGTTGATTTACAAACCAATAAAAATGCTAAATGATTACCTAATGTATCCAATTAAATACTAAGTATTTCCAGTGATCTACTGCTTGAAAGAGTCACATCTCTAGTAACACAAATAAAAGTCTAATCATAAACAATACTTGCCTGTCATGTCTTATATATGAAATCAAGATCAGAACTGCACTTTCTGTGGATGGAGTTTTAGCCTTCATCTACAGGGTGGAAATGGAGCCCTACTGGCCTGCTAGATATTTATGCCAAAAAGACTTTATATCTAGCAAAAAAAGTACATAGTACCTTAAATACTTTGACATTTACTGAGGGGGAGTGATATTACTTGATGGGTAATAAGAAGAATAGATTGAAGGCTAGAACAGAAGTAAAGCACTCTCAGGTCTCATTTTTTGGATAAGATTGTGTGTTAGACTCTAGTGATCAATCTGTCTGCTGGAGAAATTAACAAATTGTATTTAGTTGTGGACTTGAAGGCACAACTTGGAGATTGAATCTTAGTTGTACCACCACTTACTAGCGGTCACTATTTAACAAGTCAGTTAATTTTGATTTTGTCATAGAAAAAGAAATCTAGATCATAACCATGACCTATAGCGAGAAGCAACTGAGCTATCTGAATTTCCGAAATATGCTACTGGTTCATCCAAGAAGATGGAAGAGCAGGTTTCTTGAGCATGGCTGTGTCACATACAAATTGCAGTTAACTTTATCTATACATCAGAGCAGTCCCATAAAACACCTTTATTCCGGTTACCAATCTGTCAACACACAAAGATATTATATTATTATTGGCTATATTCCCCACACTGTACATTTTATCATTTCTTTTGTAGCAGGAAGTTTGTAACTCTTACTCTCCCTCACCAATTTCTCTCCTCTCTCCACTCCCTCCCCTCTGGCAACCATTTGCTCTCTGTATCTATGATTCTGTTTCTCTTTTGTTATGCTTGTTCATTGTTCTGATTTTTAGATTGCACATATAAGTAAAATCATGCAGTGTTTGTCTTTCTCTGTCGGACTTACTTCACTTAGCCTGATACCCTCTAGGTCCATCCATATTGTCACAAATAGCAATATTTCATTTTTTTATAGCTGACTAATAGTCCATTGTGTGTATATGTATATATGCTGTGTGTGTGTGTGTATATATATATATATATATATATACACACACACACACATATCACATTTCTTTATCCATTCATCTTTTTTTTTATTGTGGTACACGGGCCTCTCACTGCTGTGGCCTCGCCGGTTGCAGAGCACAGGCTCCGGACGCACAGGCTCAGTGGCCATGACTCACGGGCCCAGCCGCTCCGCGGCATGTGGGATCTTCCCAGACTGGAGCACGAACCCATGTCCCCTGCATTGGCAGATGGTCCCCCAACCACTGCGCCACCAGGGAAGTCCTATTTTCCAGAATTTTAATGAACCAGAACTTAAGGAGATATTGCCAACACTCCCGCTGAAATAAAGGCACTGAAAAGTTGAGTCAAACACTACCCTAAAGGTAAGAGTTTATGGTGATCTATGATTTTGCACAACTCCTTGCTCATTTGCCAGAGCCCTAACCCTGCAGCGATGGCTTGATGTCCTCCTTCTTCCTGTCACTCTTTCCTGCTTCCCCCTGAGTGTGCTGGTGGTTGTCTCAGAGGTGGTGCTGCCCCTCTGTGCCCTGCTGTTGTTCTAGGGGTTCACTGCCCTCTCAGGAGACCTCAGTGACTCTATCCATCACTCCATAGATCACTATCAGTGCTTTATGCACTCAGTGTACTCATGTCTCCTTTCCCTTCTCAACATGTGTTCTCTTGGATGGCAAGGTATCTGGGTTGGATATCACACAGCCCGAATATGATTTATAAAGTTTATTATAAGTGCAACAGAATAGAAATTCTTCACTAAGAGGCTTAGAGAAATGTGATAGGTGTTCTCTGTAATGATTAATCACAGCATCCTTGATGAATTTTGGGGGCAGCCTCATGAAGGAACGAGATGAACACTGTGTTTTAAGAACCAAACCTGAGTCCATCTAAGGCTCAAATTCTTCATTTCAAATTGAGAATAAGGTTCATTTCTGCCAACTCCATCAAGGATGTGTGAATAACTGTCTAAGGAGTATGAAGTTTCACTGGTGCTACAGGCTGAAAATACAAGAATTTTAAAAAATAATAATGTTTTGTACAACCAAGATCATGTTAGCTCTAGAGCACCCATTTTGTGAGTAGAAGGAAACTTAATCAAGTTAAATCCAGTACACTTTGATTCTTTATTCAAATTCAAGTATCATTATCTCAATCACTGTCCAATTCAAATTCTACTTCTCCCTGATTTCTTCCTCTTCTCAAGCATTTCCTCCTTCTCCTCTTCCTATAGTTGTGCTTCTACATTATAGGTTTTCTGGGTCTTGCAAGGAGGAACGTGATTGCCCACAAAATTGGCTCCAGAGCAGCTAGGCATGGTGCATCACTGGCCCATATGGCTGCTGCCATAGTTACCAGCTATTCTGATGTTTTTGGTTGAGCAGTCCTTTGTACGTTAACAAAAACTGTCAAAGATTCTGCCAAGCAGACTAGACTTTGTCTTATTGAAGTCACTATATATAACTAGGATTTTACTGCAATGGAAGGGGTCTTTCTGATGCCAGTAAAAACCTGTAAACTAATGAACTGTCAGAAAATACCTGAGATAAAGCATCAAGCTGCCTTCAAAATGACTTCTAATCCTTGTTAACCTAAATATGGTAATGATTTTTTTTTGGAAGGTGATTTTTGGGGTTTTTTTTGTATTTTTGGGTGTTTTTAAACATCTTTATTGTAGCATAATTGCTTTACAATGTTGTGTTAGTTTCTGCTGTATAACAAAGTGAATCAGCTATACCTATACATATATCCCCATAGCCTCTCCCTCTTGTGTCTCCCTCCCACTCTCCCTATTCCACCCATCTAGGTGGTCACAAAGCAACGAGCTGATCTCTCTGTGCTATGCAGCTGCTTCCCACTAGTTATCTGTTTCACATTTGGTAGTGTATATATGTCAATGCTCATTTCTTTTAATAATTTAATTACATTCCATTCAATTAAGTTTATTTTTTTTAAACTTAGCATTTACTCTGTGCCATGAATAATGCTAAATGACAATTCTAACATAATAGGTAAATCATTTCACTTTTCTAATTTTGAATTGTTTTCTATATTTTATTACTATTATAAATAGCAACTCAGTTAACCTTGTGCATGCCCAAACATTTTTCTTTCTTATTTTTGATCATTTTTCTTACAGGACCTTCTTGAAAATTAATGGAATTTATAAGATTTTTTACTATATTCTGATTAATGATTTCACAGTTTTGCTGGTGGTACACTAATCAAACCAGGGTAGGATATTATTATTAAACTTATAACATCTTTTGGAGGAAGTTAACATTTTTCACCTAAATTTAGATGTCTCAACAGCATAAAACATTGAAATCTCTAAACTTCTTCATAATAGCTGATCAGAGGAGGGTAAAGTTTACTTATGGCCAGAGGAGGGAAGTTCTTCAATGCTGTAAGCTTCTGATCCATGCTAGGAAAAAGTATAATTGAGTATAATGAATGCTTCTGCTTATTGATAGAAAAATGAATTTTTCTTTTATTTGTTAATAAAATTCACTATAATAATTGACTAAAGAAAGAAATGGATAAGTAGAGGAAAAAGGATGAAGTAGGATGAGAGACAAGTAGGAAAAAGGGAGTCATTTTCTGTGATTAAGGAAATAGCTGGGATGAAGGGATGACAAAGAGCAGGGAAAGAAGGAAAACATTACAATTCCTTTACCCCTTACCCAGTGCCCCTGTAGTCATGGTCTGTGTTTAGATCCTGTAAGTCTTTTTTTCTTTTAATTAATTATTTTTTTAACATCTTTATTGGAGTATAATTGCTTTACAATTGTGTGTTAGTTTCTGCTTTATAACAAAGTGAATCAGCTATACATATACATATATCTGCATATCTCCTCCCTCTTGCGTCTCCATCCCACGCTCCTTATCCCACCCCTCTAGTTGGTCACAAAGCACCGAGCTGATCTCCCTGTGCTGGGCGGCTGCTTCCCACTAGCTCTCTATTATACATTTGGTAGTGTATATATGTCCATGCCACTCTCTCACTTCATCCCAGCTTACCATTCCCCCTCCCTGTATCCTCAAGTCCATTATCTAAGTCGGCATCTTTATTCCTATCCTGCCCCTAGTTTCTTAAGAACAATTTTTTTTTTTTTAGATTCTGTATATATGTGTTAACATACGGTATTTGTTCTTCTCTTTCTGACTTACTTCACTCTGTATGACAGACTCTAGGTCCATCCACTTCACTACAAATAACTCAATTTCATTCCTTTTTATGGCTGAGTAATATTCCATTGTATATAAGTGCCACATCTTCTTTATCCATTCATTTGTCGATGGACATGTAGGTTGCTTCCATGTCCTGGCTATTATAAATAGAGCTGCAATAAACATTATGGTACATGATTTTTTTAAAATTATATCTTATCAGAGTATATGTCCAAGAGTGGGATTTCTAGGTCGTATGGTAGTTCTATTTTTACTTTTTTAAGGAACCTCCATACTGTTCTCCATAGTGGCTGTATCAATTTACATTCCCACCAACAGTGCAAGAGGGGTCTCTTTTCTCCACACCCTATCCAGCATTGACTGTTTCTCGATTTTTTTTTTTTTTTTGCGGTATGCGGGCCTCTCACTGTTGTGGCCTCTCCCGTTGCGGAGCACAGGCTCCGGATGCGCAGGCTCAGCGGCCATGGCTCACGGGCCCAGCCGCTCCGCGGCATATGGGATCCTCCCGGACCGGGGCACGAACCCGTATCCCCTGCATCGGCAGGCGGACTCTCAACCACTGCGCCACCAGGGAGGCCCTGCTGTTTCTCGATTTTTTGATGATAGCCATTCTGAACGGTATGAGATGATACTTCATTGTAGTTTTGATTTGCATTTCTCTAATGATTAATGATGTTAAACATTCGTTCATGTGTTTGTTGGCAATCTGTATAACTTCTTTGGAGAAATGTCTGTTTAGGTCTTCTGCCCATTTTTGGATTGAGCTGTTTGTTTTTGTGATATTGAGCTGCATGAGCTGCTTGTATATTTTGGAGATTAAGCCTTTGTCAGTTGCTTCAATTGCAAATATTTTCTCCCATTATGAAGGATGTCTTTTGGTCTTGTTTATGGTTTCCTTTGCTGTGCAAAAGCTTTTAAATTTCATTAGGTCCCATTGGTTTATTTTTGTTTTTATTTCCATTTCTCTAGGAAGTGGGTCAAAAAGGCTCTTGCTGTGATTTAGAGTGTTCTACCTATGTTTTCCTCTAAGAGTTTGATGGTGTCTGGGATTAAGTTTAGGTCTTTAATCCATTTTGAGCTTATTTTTGTGTATGGTGTTAGGGAGTGTTCTAATTTCATTCTTTTACATGTATCTGTCCAGTTTTCCCAGCACCACTTATTGAAGAGGTTGTCTTTTCTCCACTGTATATTCTTGCATCCTTTATCAAAGATAAGGTGAGCATATGTGCCTGGGTTTATCTCTGGGCTTTCAATCCTGTTCCATTGATCTATCTTTCTGTTTTTGTGCCAGTACCATATTGTCTTGATTACTGTAGCTTTATAGTATAGTCTGAAGTCAGGGAACCTGATTCAACCAGCTCCGTTTTTCTTTCTCAAATTTGCTTTGGCAATTCAGGGTCTTTTGTGTTTCCATACAAATTGTGAAACTTTTTGTTCCAGTTCTGTGAAAAAATGCCATTGGTAGTTTGATAGGGATTGCATTGTATCTGTAGACTGCTTTGGGTAGTAGAGTCATTTTCACAATGTTTATGCCTCCAATCCAAGAACATGGTATATCTCTCCATCTATTTGTATCATCTTTAATTTCTTTCATCAGTGTCTTATAATTTTCTGCATACAGATCTTTAGTCTCCTTAGGTAGGTTTATTCCTAGATATTTTATTCTTTTTGTTGCATTGATAAATGGGAGTGTTTTCTTAATTTCACAATCAGACTTTTCATCATTAGTGTATAGTAATGCAAGACTTTTCTGTGCATTAATTTTGTATCCTGTTACTTTCCTAAATTCATTAATTAGCACTAGTAGTTTCCTGGTAGCATCTTTAGGATTCTTCATGTATAGTATTGTGTCATCTGCAAACAGTGACAGCTTTACTTCTTCTTTTCCAGTGTGGATTCTTTTTATTTCTTTTTCTTCTCTGATTACTGTGGCTAAAATTTCCAAAACTATGTTGAATAATAGTGGTGAGAGTGGGCAACCTTGTCTTGTTCCTGATCTTAGTGGAAATGGTTTCAATTTTTCAACATTGAGGACAATGTTGGCTGTGGGGTTGTCATACATGGCATTTATTATGTTGAGGAAAGTTCCCTCTATTCTTACTTTCTGGAGGGTTTTTATCATAGATGGGTTTTGAATTTTGTCAAAAGCTTTCTCTGCATCTATTGAGATGATCATATGGTTTTTCTCCTTCAATTTTTAATATGATGTATCATGTTGAGTGATTTGAGTCTTTTGAAGAATCCTTGCATTCCTGGGATAAACCCCACTTGATCATAGTGTATGATCCTTTTAATATGTTGTTGGATTCTGTTTGATAGTATTTTGTTGAGGAATTTTGCATCTATGCTCATCAGTGATATTGGCCTGTAATTTTCTTTCTTTGTGACATCTTTGTTTGGTTTTGGTATCAGAGTGATGGTGGCATCATAGAATGAGTTTGGGAGTGTTCCTCCCTCTGTTATACTTTGGAAGAGTTTGAGAAGGATAGGTGTTAGCTCTGCTCTAAATGTTTGATAGAATTCGTCTCTGAAGCCATCTGGTCCTGGGTTTCTGTTTGTTGGAAGATTCTTAATCACAGTTTCAATTTCAATGCTTGTGATTGGTCTGTTCATATTTTCTATTTCTTCCTGGTTGATTCTCAGAAGGTTGTGCATTTCTAAAAATTTGTCCATTTCTTCCAGGTTGTCCATTTTATTTGCATATGGTTGCTTGTAGTAATCTCTCATGATCCTTTGTATTTCTGCAGTGTCAGTTGTTTTTTCTCCTTTTTCATTTCTAATTCTATTGATTTGAGTCTTCTTCCTTTTTTTCTAGATAATTCTGGCTAATGGTTTATCACTTTTCTTTATCTTCTCAAAGAACTAGCTTTTAGTTTTATTGATCTTTGCTATCATTTCCTTCATTTCTTTTTCATTAATTTCTGATCTGATCTTTATGATTTCTTTCCTTCTGCTAAATTTGGGTATTTTTTTTCCTTGTTTCTCTAATTGCTTTAGTGGTAAGTATAGGTTGTTTATTTCAGATGTTTCTTGTTTCTTGAGGGAGGATTGTATTGCTATAAACTTCCTTCTTAGAACTGTTTTTGCTGCATCCCATAGGTTTTGGGTCATCATGTTTTCATTGTCATTTGTTTCTAGGTATTTTTTGATTTCCTCTTTGATTTCTTCAGTGATCTCTTGGTTATTAAGTAGTTGCTGTTTAGCCTCCATGTGTTTGTATTTCTTACAGATTTTCTCCTGTAATTCATATCTAGTCTCATAGCGTTGTGGTTGGAAAATTTACATGATATGATTTCAGTTTTCTTAAATTTACCAAGGCTTGATTTGTGACCCAAGATATTATCTATCCTGTAGAATATTCCATGAGCACTTGAGAAGAATGTGTATTCTGTTGTTTTTGGATGTAATGTCCTATAAATATCAATTAAGTCCATCTTGTTTCATGTATCATTTAAAGCTTGTGTTTCCTTATTTATTTTCATTTTGGATGATCCATTCATTGGTGAAAGTGGGGTGTTCAAGTCCCCAACTATGATTGTGTTACTGTCGATTTTCCCTTTTATGGCTGTTTGTATTTTCCTTATGTATTGTGGTGCTCCGATGTTGGGTGCATAAATATTTACAGTTGTTATATCTTCTTCTTGGATTGATCCCTTGACCATTACACAGTGTCCTTCTTTGTCTCTTGTAATAGTGTTTGGTTTAAAGTCTATTTTGTCTTATATGAAAATTGCTACTCCAACTTTCTTTTGGCTTCCATTGCATAGAATATATTTTTCCATCCCCTTACTTTCAGTCTGATGTGTCCCTAGATCTGAAATGGGTCTCTTTTAGACAGCATATATATGGGTCTTGTTTTTGTATCCATTCAGCCAGTCTATACCTTTGGTTGGAGCATTCAAGCCATTTACATTTAAGGTAATTATCAACATGTATGTTCCTATTACAATGTTCTTAATTGTTTTGGGTTTATTTTTGTACAGCTTTTCCTTGTCTTGTGTTTTTTGCCTAGAGAAGTTCCTTTAGCATTTGTTGTAAAGCTGGTTTGATGGTGCTGAATTCTCTTAGCTTTTGCTTGTCTCTAAAGCTTTTAATTTCTATATCAAATTTGAATGAGATCCTTGCTGGGTAGAGTAATCTTGGTTGTAGATTTTTCTCCTTCATCACTTTAAATATGTCCTGCCACTCCCTTCTGGCTTGTACAGTTTCTGCTGAAAGATCAGCTCTTAACCTTATGGGGATTCCCTTATGTTTTATTTGTTTTTCCCTTGCTGCCTTTAATATTTGTTCTTTGTATTTAATTTTTGATAGTTTGATTAATATGTGTCTTGGTGTGTTTCTCCTTGGATTTATCCTGTATGGGACTCTCTGTGCTTCCTCGACTTGACTAACTATTTCCTTTCCCATATTATGGAAGTTTTCAACTATAATCTCTTCAAGTATATCCTCAGTCCCTTTCTTTTCCTCTTCTTCTTCTGGGACCCCTATAATTTGAATGTTGGTGCATTTAATGTTCTCCCAGAGGTCTCTGATACTGTCCTCAATTCTTTCCATTCTTTTTTCTTTATTCTACTCTGCAGTAGTTATTTCCACTATTTTATCTTCCATGTCACTTATCCGTTCTTCTGCCTCAGTTTTTCTGCTATTGATCCCTTCTAGAGAATTTTAAATTTCATTTATTGTGTTGTTCATCACTGTTTGTTTTCTCTTTAGTTCTTCTAGGTCCTTGTTAAAACTTTCTTGTATTTTCTTCATTCTATTTCCAAGATTTTGGATCATGTTTACTCCCATTTTTCTGAATTCTTTTTCAAGTAGACTGCCTATTTCCTCTTCATTTATTAGGTCTGGTGGGTTTTTGCTTTGCTCCTTCATCTGCTGTGTATTTCTTTGTCTTCTCATTTTGCTTAAATTTCTGTGTTTGGGGTCTCCTTTTGGAAGGCTGCAGGTTCATAGTTTCCTTTGCTTTTGGTGTGTGTCTGCAGTAGCTAAGGTTGGTTCAGTGGGTTGTTTTGGCTTCCTGGTGGAAGGGACTAGTACCTGTGTTCTGATGGATGTGGCTGGATCTTGTCTTTCTGGTGGGCAGGTCCACGTCTGGTGGTGTGTTTTGGGGTGTCTGTGGCCTTATTATGATTTTAGGCAGCCTCTCTGCTAATGGTTGGGGTTTTGTTCCTGTCTTGCTAGTTGTTTGGCATAGGGTGTCCTGTACTGTAGCTTGCTGGTCATTGAGTGGAGCTGGGTCTTGGCAATGAGATGGAGATCTCTGGGAGGTTTTCACTGTTTGATATTATGTGGAGCTGGAAGGTCTCTTGTGGACCAGTGTCCTGACCTATCTCTCCCACCTCATTGGCACAGCCCTGATTCCTGGCTGGAGCACCAAGAGCCTGTCCTCCTCATGGCTCAGAATAAAAGGGAGATAAAAAAGAAAGAAAGGAAGAAAGAAAGAAAGAAAAAAGGAAAGAAGATAAAATTAAATAAAGTTATTAAAATAAAAAATAATTATTATGAGAAAAAAATTTTAATAATTAAAAAAAAAGGACAGACAGAACACTAGGATAAATGGTAAAAGAAAGCTATGCAGACAAAATCACACACAGAAGCATACACATACACACTCACAAAAAGAGAAAAAGAAATATATATATATATATATATCATTGCTCTCAAAGTCCACTTCCTCAATTTGGGACGATTTATTTTGTATTCAGGTATTAAACAGATGCAGGGTACATTAAGTTGATTGTGGAGATTTAATCCACTGCTCCTGAGGCTGCTGGGAGAGATTTCCCTTTCTCTTCTTTGTTCACACAGCTCCCAGTGTCCAACTTTGGATTTGGACCCCCCTCTGCGTGTAGATGACCTGAGGGCATCTGTTCTTCACTCAAACAGGACGGGGTTAAATGAGTAGCTGATTCGGGGGCTCTGGCTCACTCAGGCCGGGGGAAGGGAGGGATACAGAGTGCGGGGTGAGCCTTCAATGGCAGAGCTGGCGTGACGTTGCACCAGCCTGAGGCGTGCCGTGTGTTCTCCCGGGGAAGTTGTCCCTGGATCCCGGGACTCTGGCAATGGGGGGCTGCACAGACTCCCCAGAGGGTAGGTGTGGAGAGTGACCTGTGCTTGCACACAGGCTTCTTGGTGGCGGCAGCAGCAGCCTTCACGTTCATTCCGGTGTCTGGGGTCTGCACTGATAGCTGTAGCTGGCGCCCTTTTCTGGAGCTCCTTTAAGAGGCTCTCTTAATCCCCTCTCCTCAGGCACCAGGAAACAAAGAGGCAAGAAGAAGTCTCTTGTCTCTTCGGCAGGTCCAGACTTTTCCCCGGACTCCCTCCCAGCCAGCCGTGGCGCACTAACCCCCTTCAGGCTGTGTTCATACCGCCAACCCCAGTCCTCTCCCTGCGCTCTGACCGAAGCCCGAGCCTCAGCTCCCAGCCCTGCGCCCCCGCAGTGGGCGAGCAAACAAGCCTCTCAGGCTGATGAGTGCTGGTTGGCACCGATCTTCTGTGCTGGAATCTCTCCGCTTTGCCCTCTGCACCCCTGTGGCTGTGCTCTCCTCCATGGCTCCAAAGCTCCCCCCTCTGCCACCCACAGTCTCCACCCGCGAAGGGGCTCCTAGTGTGTGGAAACCTTTCCTCCTTCACAGCTCCCTCCCACTGGTGCAGGTCCCATCCCTACTATTTTGTCTCTGTTTTTTTCTTTTTTCTTTTGCCCTACCCAGGTACGTTGGGAGTTTCTTGCCTTTTGGGAGGTCTGAGGTCTTCTGTCAGCATTCAGTGGGTTTTCTATAGGAGCAGTTCCACATGTAGATGTATTTCTGATGTATTTGTGGGGAGGAAGGTGATCACCTCTTACTCTTCCGAGTAATATTCTGAGGGTTGTATTTTCGTCTTGTTTATGGTTTTCTTTGCTGTGCAAAAGCTTTTAAGTTTCATTCGGTCCCATTTGTTTATTTTTATGTTTATTTCCATTTCTCTAAGAAGTATAGACCCTGTAAGTCTTAATTGAGCACCTGGGAGAAGTAGGAGGGTTTCCAGTGAAGCCCTGCCATGCTTTCAAGTGAACTGATGTCCTCCACAGGTGAAAGCAGAAAGGTACTGACTCTCCTGGTTAGAGGCACATGGAAAAGGCAGAGCAAAGCTCCACTACATCAAAGCACCTGGAAGTGAGGACAAGATGGTACTTGGGTTAGGAACTATAGGGGAGCCGAGATAACAATTTTGTTGATGGCCTTGAGTTCTTAAATAAATCTCTTTCCATGCCCATTTGGTTCTTTACTGGTAGGACAGGAGTGTAACAAGAACTAGTGCAAGACATGAGAAGCCTTTGGATGTAAGGCTTTCAACTATGTTCGTCCCCTTCCTTTGCTTCTGACTTTATAAGATATTGGGGAAGTTTAGGTAACAGCTTGTTAGAATTTGTATGGACTTTGATAGATTCTACTCCAATTATTTTTCCAACATCTGTGGAATTTTTAGTCCCAAGTCAGATACAATGTCAAGAATCCATATCCGAGTATGCATGCAATATAACAGAGGAGGGAAATGTATATCCAAGGCATATACTACTTGATTATGAATAGTGGAATCTTCTGGGACATCAGGAAAGAGTCACTGTGTTTAGCATTTAATATTGCAATTCCATTTGCAGAGTAGGTCTCTCCCTATTAAATTCTCAAAGGTGGTATCACAGAGCAGGAAGGAATGTTTTTCAGTCAATGGCTCACAGGTTACAATTAAGGGCTGGGAGATAGGGCAACATCTGTAGGTTATTTGAAATACCTTCCACCTGTGCAGTATGTTTACTCCGGGGCAAAATGTTGAGTAAAGTTATCAGAGCTTAATGTAGGAGGAGTAGCACCTGCATCTATCAGGAATTGATAAGGATGACCATCCATAATCTGTAAGTATTTCATTTTGAGAGATTAAGTGTATGGTTGGATACTAGGCACTTTTTCCTTCCTCAGAGCACCCTCATTGATTTGAATCAAGGCACTTCTCTTTGTTTTTCTTTCATTAGATAGGACTTCTTTTTTAGTGTCCTTTTGGTTTATAATTTCTTCAAGTGGTTGGCCTAGGGGGTGGGCCACCTAGCTGTTTGATCTTCAGAGCTACAAATTTACTTTAGGTTTTTCCTCAGTTTTATTCTAAACCCCTTTTATAATGTTCTTCCCTGTGTGGTAGTTCAGCTGAAGGGGCTCTTTCTCATTCTGTTTTTTTTTCAAATTAAGTCTCCAAGTTCAGGTTTAATTCCATTGAGGCAATGAGATGAGAGGGCTGCTATTCCATAAGTCCCTCCTTACACTCTCAAGTGTTGTCAGGAGGTATTTTCTAACCTATCCTGAAAATCTCCTCTACTTTCATTATTTTTGTTGCTTGAATAATTAAAGTTTGGTCCAATCCATTTTTATTGGAAATGTTTCAGGTATGACTTTTAAGAGATGTAGATCTACTTTTCTGGCCTTTTTGTTTTGTTTTGTTTCATTTTTGTTTTCACTTTTGACCCTGAAATTTATTGTGAAGAGAAATTTATCTGTGTATCTCTTTCCAGGTCAATCCAATCAGCTTTATCATACAGAAGCAACCTGTACGGTTCTGACCAACATGTGTACAAGTTGATATAGGTTAGGTAGCCCTGGGTTATATGTACCCAAATAATTCTAAATTCTTCTAAGAATATGTGCTGGTTTTGTTTGGATTTAGCAAAATCTTTCATTATAACTCTTAAATTCAGCTTGGACCCAAGGCTTAAATTCTACAGTGTTCAGCAAACAACTTATGAGCATGGCTTATGGGCAGGATGGGTCCTTAGAGGCAGCTGGCATTTGGGGCTTTTAGGAGGGTTATTAGGGAAAGGTAGAGGGTCTGGACAAGAAAAGGAGGGAAGTGTCAATCTGAAACAATTGGGCTGCCAGGTATTTCTCCAGCAAAATGGGTTTATTCGGGATTAGCAGAGAATTACAATTCAGGGTCTACAATAGCAAGTCACATGCACTTTCCTGCACAGCAAGGGAAGGAGAAAGATTTTATAGAGGAAAAGGAAGGTGGGAGGACTTAGTAAACAGCATCCATGCCTGGTCATTGGCTGAGTTCCTGCTGAGAAAGAGGAAGGGTCTGTCTTCTTCCTGTCGGCTCAGCTATTGTCTCAGGGGGTGAGGATTTCCCCTTCTGGTCTCCTGACTCTACATAATTGAGGTTTCTGTCTATTATTTTTTTAGAAAAGATGCAAAGGAGAGAGATCAGTATAGGAGGGACGTTGGAGAGATGGATGCAGGGAGGGGATTGGAGGGAGGATTTGAGGGAAATGAGTCTAATTTTTCCTTTCTTAAGATTGTCAAATTGCTCATTTCCTTTGGCCACACACTCTTTTACTGATGCAATTTTTAACTGAGAATTTCATTTGGAGGCCTCTGCATCACAATCAAGAAATGCTGTCCATTGGGCTTGCAAAATCTGATTCCTTTCCTTTTCAAGATGCCTCACAAATGAAAACATGGCTCAAATCAAATGCCCCTGAGAATGGACACCAAACGCCTGGGTTAGCCTTGGTGAAGTTATACTGTTTAGAAAGACAGGCGCAGGAGTTAAGACTGTACAGAGAAGACAGATAAGAAACAGGGTTCACCCAAGCAGAGGAGAGGATTTGACTTACAGGACCCCTTGTCATGGCAGCTGGCAGTAAGAACGTGATGCTTGAACACTTCCTGTCGCAGGCCCACCCTGATGGTGGGCCTCATCCAAATGCAGACCCAGGAGGTGGAAAACCAGAAAGGACGCTGTCTTGGAGTTACAGCCAAGCTCTCAGGACACACAATCAAATCAGAAGGGGAATCTCATCCAGTTTTATTGGTGACCCACAGCAAAGTTAGTCCAAGTGAACGGTGGTCTCACAAGAACTGAAAACTGACTGGGCGATGAGCCAGCCTCAGACAACAGGCTTATAAAACCTGTGGCTGTGCCCTACCCCAGGACTCATGACAAACAGCAATTTTAGACAGCCCCGTACAAAAACAGGAACACAAAAGGCAGAACAATGGAAGGAAGAGGAATGGCCTAATTCCATCAGGATGCAAAACAAAAAGGAGACTAATAACAAAACCTGGTACCAAACTAAGATTGAATATCTGAGGAACTCAAAGCAAAGAGCAGAGTTCACTCCCAGTGCTCTCTTTCCACATCTTCCTGGACTTGGCAAGCAGTGAGCAGCAGGGAACAAGGGACCTCTGTGGGGACCACGTTTGGTTGAACACTAGGGTCTACAGTGATGGGAAGTGCAGACCAGGCCTCACTGGAGCCCTCATGTTTAACCTTGGAAATAAATGAAGACCAACCAAATGCAATTAATTGGTGGCTATTTATTCAGAGCTTCTTATAGCAAGAGGGTCAGCCACCATCACTTGTGTTTTAGTAGAGACCAAAAAGAAGGCAGAAAAGTGTGAAATTTTCTAGTGAAAAAAGGGAGGGCATGGGGGTGCCCTGATGGAGGCTGTGGGCCTGGGGAAGCTGGGGCGGCTACTAGAAGTGAGGGGTCCCCTGTGATTGGGTAAGGGTGCTCTGTTGGTTCTAAGTTGGAACTGGGTCCAAAAATTAGAGAAGCTGTCCGTTATTGATCACACCCTGGCCATCTGGGGACAGTGGTTAGAGAAGTTATTGTTCTGCATCCTGGCTTCCTGAAAGTCTGACTTTTAGCAGGCTGCTTCCTGGCTTGCTTATCGTAAATAAGGGGGTTGGTTTTCAGGGCAGGTTGCTACAGGTTGTGGGTCATATTTTTATATACAGTCTGGCCCTTTTCTGTTTGTATATTCAGTCTCTCATGGGGTGGAATAAATCGGTTTCAGCAGCTACCTTTGTCCTTAATCCTGATAAAGCTGATCTCACCTTAAATATTCAAAATAAGTCATTACCAAATTCCTTATCATTCCATGCAAACCTCAAAACATTGAAAATCTAAGGTCTTATTTCTGATACATGGCAAGGCAGCCATTGCTCACTTTTCTAAGAGAAAGCCTTGTCTGGAGACCGTGGGAGCTGGCAGGAATTATAGAGACTTATAAAAAAGTATTTTAATTCATTAGCTGAGAATGAAAGAACAGAGAAATCCATCCTGCAAATGGAAGGTCATTCAAAATCACCTTACTTTAACTTCTATGGCAGACAAAGAGAAAACATTCCCTCCCCATTCTTATTTATTCATGTTTTTCCTTTTTGAACGTCAAGTGCAAATTCAAGTCTTTGTACTTCACATACTGTCAAATGTCAGCATCATTGATCTACAGAAGCCCCCACTCTCTTTTCTTATAGCAAGTGTCAGCATCCTGCCCTATTTGGTCAGTAACTTTCCCAAGAGGGTGTTACATATTTTGAATATCATTCTGTGTGCAGCTGTTATGTTTGTGTTTTTAATAAAATGTATATTTTTGGTATTAAGCATTTTTATTTTATGTAAATGGCATTGCATACAAACAACTTTGCTTCTTACTTTTTTCTTACTCAGCACAATATTTTTGAGATCCATCCATGTTCCTAGGTGAACACCTAATCCATTTCTTCTATCGGGTAGCAGATGTTGTTATGTCCCCTTGCTGGCTACTTTCACCTGGGACAAGGTACCCACCTGTGATGGTACCTTACTTAGTGATGTTGTCTGCTAGGTCCTCGCACCTGTATTCTTCTCCAAAGCAATGCCCTTGACTAAGGTGAGCCATGTTGTTCTGAGGATATGAGATTATACATCATCTTCTTATCACCAGGGGCAGCCTCTGACCAACCCGTGTGAAGATGTCATTGCCTCTGTTAGGATAAATTGAACTCTGGCACAGTGTATACTCCAGAGCTCCCCCATGGATGTGGCTGATGCTACACCTCTCGAGAAACATGTATTTGTTGTTTCCTCCCCTGTCCTCTTCTGCTTCCTCACTTTTCTGCAGGTTTCTCCTGAGAGCACTCAGTCAATAAATCATTGCATGAGAATCAACATCTCAAGCTCTGCTTCCAGAGAGCCCCACCTAAGACAGGGAGTGCTCTGAACTGTGCATCTGCTACACTTTGTCTGTTTACCCAGGTAGCCTTCAACTCTCTGCCACCAAAACCATCTTTCTAATGAATATACCTGTAAACCTTTTTGACATTTTCTTTTCTGTATACATTCTCAGGAGTGGAATTGCAGGGTCGTGGTGTGTGCTACACTTTATCTACTGGAATAGTTCCATATGTCTCTACATTCCCACTCTGGGAAGCTTAAAATCCCTTCAATTAATGCTGAAAAATCTGTTTTAATATTGGCTCCCCTCTGCTATTAAGATTAATACAAAACAAAAACAAAAAATTCATGCTTTGACATTGTTTATCCAATCAGAAAATTGATTGGCTCTTATTTAAATTACAGTATGTGTACATGGTATGTGGGTCTCAGTAATAGCATGTTTTTGTTGAATTATGCCAGCATGGCGTCACCCCATGTAAATTCCTCCAGCCCTTATTTTCCTTCAACATCTCCATCCTTAACTTCCCAAATGATCAGGGAACTATATCAGTGATGCTCAGATTTTTAATTCATTCAGATGACATTTTTATTGAAGACTTCGATTCCATCAACATTTATTTTGCACATATTCTATGGCAGATACTGTTGGGCTCTGGGGATATGAAATTTTAATACATATATTTTACCTCATTTGAATAGTGATTCAGTATGTAAATTGGAAATAAATTCAATCATTCTGTTCAGTTTAACAGACAGTGTGGTTAATTGTGTGGACAGCTAGCCAGTTGATGGGGGAGGCTGCTGTGTGGTGGCTGCAGCCTTACAGCCCACAACACAGAGCAAAGCCAGAGCATGGCTTACTTGTCCAGATTCCTCTGCTCTTTCTATGGCTAGAACTGGATTAAAGTTTTAGGGAGAAAAATGAACATCCTGCAGTGACGAAGTTTTTGGGATTCTCTGTGTTTAGTTCCCTGGTCCTAATTAGTCCACTCTAGTGTAACCCTTAATATGGATACATTCTAACTATTCAGTGAAAGCATCATGGAGACTAGTGATTCAAAACCACATCAGTCAAAATAACTCTGGCGCCCACTAAACATTTCATGATTACTCAGTGTTTTCCAGGCAACCACACCAATCACTTTTTTCCCTGTTAGCTCATTTCACGCTTCCAGCCCAAGACTGGGTAGAGCTCCTTCTGTTTTCAATCCAGGTTCTGCCCGAGTCACAGTCGTTTATCTGCACCCTTTTCCTTTAGCTTCGGGTGTTGTTATGATTATTGCTACTGTATCCACTCTGTGTGTTACCCTTTTCTAGTAGGTCAGCTCTTACCTCTGCCTCTAGACTCTAGGTCAGCACTTCCCAAATTGGGAGTTATGTCGTAGTCATCTTTGGAACTCTGAAAAAGTAAAGATTTCCTGATACTTCCCCTAGAGATTCTGACTCAGTGGGTCATGTAGAGCTTGAGAATCTGTGTACTTTGAAAATGATTTCTACCCTATTTACAACCTTACTCACCAGCCTGCAAGTTTTCACTCGCCCTATGTCTTGAGCCTAATAGAGTTAACAAGTACATATCCATACAAATTTCCCCCAGCCCCACCCTGGCCCCAGCCAATCCCTAATTCCAAGACTGACATAAAGTAATTTTCTTCTGCAAATACTCTACTCTACAAAAGAACAATGCTTTTGGGTCCCAGGAGTGAGCACTTGTCTCAGATGGAAACCCAGACCAAGCACTTCCTCCTTGCTCACAATTGATCCATCTTTATGAGAAAGGCTCAGGCCAACCAGAACCTTAGACAATGTGTAGGACACCATTATTCACCCCCTTAAACAATAATGAATCCTCTATATTTTTAGCACTTGTTATTTACTATTTCCCTTCCTGCAGAAGAGATTCTGGATTTCCAATTGTGAACTTACAAGAACCTAGTTCCAAGGCATTAAACAAGCATCTGGATAGCCTTACTACCAAGCTGACTGGATAACCTACAACTAATTTGCCCTAGAAACAAATCCGAGACTACCAGATACGTAAATATGGTCTCAGATGCTGTCAGTACCCATATAGCCATGAAAATATGTAACTATTCTAATTTTATAAAATCCTGGTCCTTCTCAGCCTGGGATCCTTCTGCCTCTTTCCTCTGTGGCCCCTGCTGAAGTTCAGGTCTGGGGTGCACACATGATCCTGTTTTTTTGTTTGTTTGTTTGTGTGTGTGTGTGTGTGGTACGAGGGCTCTCACTGTTGTGGCCTCTCCCATTGTGGAACACAGGCTCCGGACGCGCAGGCTTAGTGGCCATGGCTCACAGGCCTAGCCGCTTCATGGCATGTGGGATCTCCCCGGACCGGGGCATGAACACGTGTCCCCTGCATCGGCAGGTGGACTCTCAACCACTGAGCTACCAGGGAAGCCCAATCCTGTTCTTTTAAATGTTCATAACGTTTGACCCAGTGTTCCCACCTCTGATTCTATAACATAAGAGCATAATCCAAGATTACGACAAAGAATTATCCAATAATTATATCTATTGCAAAATTGTTTATAAAACAAATGAAATCAAACCAGTAGTGAATAGTAGGATAATAGTTGAGTAAATGATAATATATTTTCAAATTGGCATATCATGTGACCATTAAACATGACTTGAGGCAGTACTAATGACATAGTGATTTGAAAAAAGCAAGACATGTTATATATACAATGTGGTCTCAAATATTTAAAAGTCTATAAATATTGTGATTTAAAAATTTTTTATTTTATTTTTGGCTGTGTTGGGTCTTTGTTGCTGTGCACGGGCTTTCTCTAGTCATGACAAGTGGGAGTTACTCTTCGTTGTGGTGCATGGGCTTCTCATTGTGATGGCTTCTCTTGTTGCGGAGCACGGGCTCGAGGCACGTGGGCTTCAGCACTTGTGGTACCTAGGTTCAGTAGTGGCTCGTGGGCTTTAGAGCACAGGCTCAGTAGTTGTGGCACATGGACTTAGTTGCTCCACAGCATGTGGGATCTTCCCAAACCAGGGATTGAACCCGTGTCCCCTACATTGGCAGGCGGATTCTCAACCACTGCACCACCAGAGAAGTCCCTAAAAATTGTGATCATTTTTAAACTTTTTATTCTGAACTAATTTTTATCTTTAAAATATTTGCAAAAGTAGTACACAGTTCTCTCACACTTCTCACCAGACTCCCCCTAATTCAACATCTTACACAACCACAGTGCAATGATCAAGAACAAGAAACTGTGTGCTTTGGATGCTGTGATTATTGGTATTTTTCTAGCTCTTTGGTATCTTAAAAATCCATAGAATTACTATGTACTGATACAATAATCAAAAATATTTTAAATGTCGTGAGGGGAAAGATCAGCTCTGGTCCAGAGAAATGTAAACCACAAATGTAGAATTATGATGAATTACAGAACCAGCCACATCCTGCAGATCTTCTGATTAGTGACTGGACTTTGGTTTTGGATGAGTCTCTGCTTTGCATCAAAGATGAAACCAACATTTCTCAAAATGTCCGGTACACAGCCTGTACATTCCTTGTTATAATTCCATCAAATTCCTTATCAAATTTACCCCAGTATCTACCTAAGTTACAAAGTCAGTTCTTCCCTTTGGTGAAGTCAGCCCTGTATATCTACATTCTCTCTTTATGGATTTTATAAAAGCTCTCATGTACCTTAGAATACAAACGTTCCCATCACGGACTCTATAAACACATTTAACATGAAAGTAGTGCTCTATGAAAGGAGATTGATAATTCCCTTTATGCTCTGCATGTAATAATACTTCGACTACTTTTTATTGTAATCTAAACTACTTTACATGACAAAGGAAATATTATTGTTCAACTTCAGGGCCATTTTAAAGCTAATATTTTTTAAGTTCATCTTCAATTAGAACTTACAAGAGTTTATTAGGAAATGTGTAAGCAGAACCTACAGATTATATAGCAATTTATGTTTGGACCTTTGGGACCCATAGTGTCCCTGAAGAAAAATGCTAATTAGAATGCTAACACTAAACAAACAAAAAATGCTAATTTGTGGTAAAGCAAAGCATAACATTAGCATTGAGACTCTTGAATAAGAAGAGGGAAATGACAGATCAGTTTCTGCAACATTCAGCTTGGCTATAAAAGTGGTCCAGAGTAAACCAGAGTCCTTCAGAAGGGTGGACCTCAAGGTGAAAGGAACCTGACCCTTTAAGGGAGGCTGCAGAAGATTGTCTGCTGGGGCCGTGTTGAACACTAGCGTGAGATTGTTACATGCACAAGAAATAAACTTCCATTGTCTGACACTCCAGGGCCAGCCATGTAACTACTGTGGGTCCCGGATGAAAATGTAGAATACCTTGTTCTAATACCGTAATAAAACCTTTTTTCTTTCACAGTCTCTCAATCTGTCATAGGATTTTTAAATTTGCTGTTTAATGCTGCACTCCTTTAAGCACCAGGACACCTACAGGATAAACAACTAAGACACTGTTGACCCTTTAACATAATATGCACAATGATTATAAAGACAAAGATGACGGTAAGAGTATGGGTCTTTGGGTTGAGAACACAGAAGAGATGCCTCAGTAACAGATAATAGTTATATGTAGACTAAATGCTTCTCTAGCTCTGTGTAACAAACCTTAAAAAGCAAGACACAAAGAAAATAAAATCCTCCACATAACTTATCTGTATCCCAGGATAAAGCTCAAGAATATTTATAGAAAAAAAAAATGGAGCCGTCAACAAAGGAAAAAAATTCACTATGTCTTGTATCCAAACAAGAGGACCAGACATTTAAAGAAGCAGAAACATTTGAATCAAATGAAGAGAAAAATCTATCAAGAAAACTGACTCAGAACTGGCACAGATGTTAGAATTAGGACAAGAAAAACAGTTATTATATATTTATGTTCAAAAAGTTAAGAAGACACAGATATGAAATAAAAAAGGCCCAAATAACAATCTTAGAGATGAAAATTACAAAAACAGAGATAAAAATATCATTGATGAAAATAACACTAAATTCAACATTACAGAATAAACAATGAGTGAAGAAGACATAGAAATTGAAACCACTCAAAATAAAAGAAAGAGAAATGATTTTTTTTAAAGATATCAAGTGTTTAGGGGAAACTTCAAGCAGTTTAATATACATGTAAGTAGAGTCCCAAAAGGAAAGAAGTAGAGGAAAGTGACAAAAAATATTTTAAATAATAATGGGTGAAAAAGTTAAAAATCTAATGGAAACTATAAACTCACAGTTTGAAAAATCTTAACAAAACTCAAGCACAAGAAATATGAAAATATATTAGAGCATTATTATACTCAAGTTGCTCAAAACTAGTGAAGGAGAGGAATCTACAACCAGATAAAAATGGCACATTACGAACAGAGGAACAAAGATGGGGAGACAACAGGTTAGATTCCTCAAAGGATGCAATACAGGTGAGAGGGAAGCAGAGTAAACATTTTAAGTTCTGGAAGGAAAAAATAAAAGTTGTCAACTTAGAGCTCTCTACTCAGTGAAAAAAATGTTTCAAAAACAAAAACAAATAAAGAAGTGTTATGTACAAAATCTGAAAGAATTGATCAACCACAGATTTTCAGACAGAAAGAAATGACATTATGTGGAAATATGTATGTATACAAATGAATAAAGACACATAAAATGGTAAACACATTAGTAACTATATGAGATTTTTTCTTATTTAAATATTTTAATATTAAATAAGAATAGTTAAATAAAAAATTAACAAAAATGTATTGTTCAGTTTATAACAGATGTATAAATGTAAAAAGTATAACAAAAATGGCATAAAATTCAGTAAAGAAGAAATTATAAGGTACTTATTCTATAATAGGTGGTATAACATCATTTAAAAGCAGGTAGTGATATAATAAAGATGTACAATATAAATTCTAAAAACAAAAAACCCACTATTTTTTAAAAACTGGTATAACTAGTAAGCCAAAGAAGGGAATGAAATCAAACTATAAAATGTACTCAAGTTATCCAAAATAAGGCATAGAACGATAGAAAAGGGGAAGCACAAAATACATGAGACAAATAAAAAAAATTTTGTAACATGATAGACTTAAAGCTAACTACGCTTATAATCACATTAAATGTAAACTAAATATTTCAATTACAACAAAGAGCTTGATCATCATATTGTTTACAAAATCAATACTCAACTTCATACTGCTAACAAGAAATTTACATTAAATAAAATGCATTAAAATGTTAAAAGTAAAAAAAAATTGGAAAAAAAATATAGTGCTATCCTCAGTAAAAATTGTGCTAAAATGATTAGATCAATAACAAAGTAGATTTCAAGCAATAAATATCACCAGGAATAAAGAAGGTCATTTGATAATGATAAAAGAGCCTGCTGATCAAGAGGACATAAAAACACTAAACGTTTCTGCACCTAATAGCAATTGTTCTAAAACACGAAACAAAAACTGATAGAGATACAAGGAGAAATAGACAAACCCACAACCACACTTGGAGATTTCAATACGCTTCCCTTAGTAAATGATAGGAAAAATAGACACAAAATCCATGAAGATATGGGAGATTTGAACAACATTATCGACTAATGAGACTTAATGGACATTTATGGAACATTCTACTCAACTTTAGAAGACTGAACATTATTTTTAAATTCACACAGAGCATCTAACAAGATGGATCATATTCAGGACCATAAAACAAGTATAAGTGAATTGAAAAGTAATCCAATAGAATTAAATTAAAAATCAACAATAAAAGATACTGGGGAAATCATCAGCTATTTAAATACAAATCAAACTTCTAAATAACACATGAGTCAAAAAAAGAAACTAAAAGGGAAATGAAGTATTTTGAACTAAAGGAATTAGAACACAACAAGCTAGTATTTGCAGGATGCCACTAAACAGTATTTGGAGTTTCGCTCCACAGTATATTTTCTGTTTATTTTTATATTAGGAAAAAAACACAGGTCTCAAGTCAATAGCCTCCAATTTCACTTTCAAAAAGTAGAAAAAGAAGACCAAACAAAACACAAAGTAGAAGAAGGAAAATAATAGAGATCAGAGGGGAAATCAATAAAATAGAAAAGAGAAAAACAATAGAGGAAGCCAATGAAACCAAAAACCAGTCAGTTCAGGAAAAAAATCTCAAGCTGATAATATTCATAATGAAAGAGGAACTATCATTACAGGTGCCACAGGTGTTAAACTGATAATTAGGGAATATTATGAATAGCTATATGCCATGACTGGATAATTTAGATGAAACTGAAAATTCCTTGGAAGACACATGCTCACTCAAGTATAATAGATAGACTGATAACTATATATCTATTGGAGAAATTTTATTTGTAAGTAAATCCCTTTCACAAAGAAATCTATAGGTCCAGACACATTCACTGAAGACACATTAATGAAGAAATAAAACCAATTCTTCCAGAAACACTTCCATAAAATTAAAGATGTGGGAAATGATTTCCAACTCATTTCATGAGGCCAGCATTACACTGATATCCAACTAAGGCCAAAATATTATTATAAAAGAATGCTACAGACTAATATTCCTCATAAATATTGAACCAAAAACTCTAAATATAAATTTTACAAGTAAAGTCCAATATATAAAAAAGGATAATACATAATCATCAAGTGTATATTGATTATTTCTTACAACTGCATATGAATCGACAATTCTTTCAAGGTAAAAGTTGAATATAAAAAAAAAAATCCCCGGGAATGGAAAAATATATTCCCTGCAAATGGAAATTAAAGGAAAGCTGGAGTAGCAATACTCATATCACATAAAGTAGACTTTAAAATAAATAATGTTACAAGAGACAAAGAAGCACACTACATAATGATCAAGGGATCAATCCAAGAAGAAGATATAACAATTATAAATATATATGCACCCAACATAGGAGCACTCAATACATAAGGTAACTGCTAACAGCTATAAAAGAGGAAATTGACAGTAACACAAGAATAGTGAGGGAACTTAACACCTCACTTATACCAAGGGACATATCATCCAGACAGAAAATTAATACAAAAACACAAGCTTTAAATGATGCAATAGATCAGATAGATTTTATTGATATTTATAGGCCATTCCATCTGAAAACAGCAGATTACACTTTCTTCTCAAGTGCACATGGAATATTCTCCAGTACAGATCACATCTTGAGTCACAAATGAAGCCTCAGTAAATTTAAGAAAATTGAAATCATGTCAAGAATATTTTCCGACCACAACATTATGAAATTAGAAATAAATTACAGGGAAAAAATGGAAAAAACACAAACACATGGAGACTAAACAATACAAGACTAAATAACCCAGAGGTCACTGAAGAAATCAAAGAGGAAATCAAAAAACACCTAGAGACAAATGACAATGAAAACACAATGATACAAAATTTATGGGATTCAGCAAAAGCAGTTCTAAGAGGGAAGTTTATAGCAATACAATCCTACCTCAAGAAACAAGACAAATCTCAAATAAACAATCTAACCTTACACCTAAAGAAACTAGAGAAAGAAGGACAACTGAAATCCAAAGTTAGTAGAAGGAAAGAAATCAAAAAGAGCAGAGCAGAAATAAATGAAATGGAAACAAAGAGAACAATAGCAAAGATCAATAAAACTAAAAGCCAGTTATTTGAGAAGATAAATAAAATTGATAAACCTTTAGCCAGACTCAGCAAAAAAAGAGGGAGAGGACACAAATCAATAAAATTAGAAATGAAAAAGGAGAAGTTACAATGGACACTGCAGAAATACAAAACATCATAAGAGACTACTACAAGTAACTCTTTGCCAATAAAATGGACAACCTGGAAGAAATAGAAAAATTCCTAGAAAGGTATAACTTTCCAAGACTGAACCAGGAAGTAATAGAAAATATGAACAGATCAATCACAAGTAATGAAATTGAAACTGTGATTAAAAATCTTCCAACAAACAAAAGTCCAGGACCAGATGGCTTCACAGGTGAATTCTATCAAATATTTAGAGAAGAGCTAACACCCGTCCTTCTCAAACTCTTCCAAAAATTTGCAGAGAAAGGAACACTTCCAAACTCATTCTATGAGGCCACCATCACCCTGAACCAAAACCAGACAAAGATACCACAAAATAAGAAAATTACAGACTAATATCACTGATGAATATAGACACAAAAGTCCTCAACAAAATAGTAGCAAACAGAATCCAACAACACATTAAAAGGATCATACACCATGATCAACTGGGGTTTGTTTCAGGCATGCAAGGATTCTTCAATATATGCAAATCAATCAATGTGATACACCATATTAATAAATTGTAGATTGAAAGCCATATGATCATCTCAATAGATGCAGAAAAAGCTTTTGACAAAATTCAACACAAATTTATGATAAAAAGTCTCCAGAAAATGGGCATAGAGGGAACCTACCTCAACATAATAAAGACCATATACAACAAAACCACACCAAACATCATTCTCAATGGTGAAAAACTGAGAGCATTTCCTCTAAGATCAGGTACAAGACCACTATTATTCAGCATAGCTTTGGAAGTCTTAGCCACGGCAATCAGAGAAGACAAAGAAAGAAAATGAATACAAATGAGAAAATAAGAAAAACTGTCACTGCAGATGACATGATACTGCACATAGATAATCCTAAAGATGCCACCAGAAAACTACTAGAGCTAATCAATGAATTTGGTAAAGTTGCAGGATACAAAATTAATGCACAGAAATCTCTTGCATTGCTATACACTAAAACAAAAGATCAGAAAGATAAATTAATGAAACATTCCCATTCATCATTGCAAAAAACGAATAAAATACCTAGGAATAAACCTACATAATGAGGTAAAAGACCTGTACTCAGAAAACTATAAGACACTGAGGAAAGAAATCAAAGATGACACAAACAGATGGAAAGATATACCATGTTCTTGGACTGGAAGAATGAATATTGTGAAAATGACTATGTACCGCCCAAAGCAATATACAGAGTCAATGCAATCTCTCTCAAATTACCAATGGCATTTTTTTTACAGAACTAAAACAAAAAATCTTAAAATTTTGTATGGAGACACAAAAGACCCTGAATAGGCAAAGCAATATTGAGGGGAAAAAATGGAGCTGGAGGAATCAGACTCCCTGAATTCAGACTATACTACAAAGCTA
Source organism: Mesoplodon bidens (assembly GCF_964165515.1). Lineage (NCBI taxonomy): Eukaryota > Metazoa > Chordata > Mammalia > Artiodactyla > Ziphiidae > Mesoplodon > Mesoplodon bidens. The sequence continues at coordinate 944,029 of NC_138166.1, read as the reverse complement.
CAGTAATCAAGACACTATGGTACCGGCACAAAAACAGAAATATAGATCAATGGTACAGGATAGAAAACCCAGAGTTAAACCAATGCACCTATGGTTAACTAATCTATGACAAAGGAGGCAAAGATATACAATGGAGAAAAGACAGTCTCTTCAATAAGTAGTGCTGGGAAAACTACACAACTACATAGAAAAGAATGAAATTAGAACACTGCCTAACACCATACACAAAAATAAACTCAAAATGGATTAAAGACCTAAATGTAAGGCCAGACACTAGAAAACTCTTAGAGGAAGACATAGGCAGAACATTCTTTGACATAAATCACAGCAAGATCCTTTTTGACCCACTTCCCAGAGAAATGGAAATAAAATAATAAAATAAACAAATGGGACCTAATGAATTTTAAAAGCTTTTTCACAGCAAAGGAAGCCATAAGCAAGATGAAAAGACAACCCCCTCAGAATGGGAGAAGATATTTGTAAACGAATCAATGGCCAAAGGATTAATCTCAAAAATATAGAAACAGCTCTTGCAGCTCTATATATAAAAAAAAAAAGTCCAAAAATGGGCAGAAAACCTAAATAGACATTTCCTCAAAGAAGACATACAGATGACCAAGAGGTACATGAAAAGCTGCTCAACATCACTAATCATTAGAGAAATGCAAATCAAAACTATGAGGTACCACCTCACACCGGTTAGAATGGACATCATCAGAAAATCTACAAACAATAAATGCTGGAGAGGGTGTGGAGAAAAGAGAACTCTCTTGCACTGTTGGTAAGAATGTAAATTGATACAGCCACTATGGAGAACAGTATGGAGGTTCCTTAAAAAACTAGAATTGGAAGTACCATATGATCCAGCAGTCTCACTACTGGGGATATACCCAGATAAAACCATAATTCAAAAACACACATGTACCCCAATGTTCATTGCAGCACTGCTTACAATAGCCAGGTCACGGAAGCAACCTAAATACCCATCAACAGAAGAATGGATAAAGAAGATGTGGTACATGTATACAATGGAATATTATTCAGCCATAAAAAGGAACAAAATTGGGTCATTTGTAGAGATGTGGATGGACCTAGAGACTGTCATACAGAGTGAAGTAAGTCAAAAAGAGAAAAAACAATATTTTATATTAATGCATATATGAAGTAAGATACAGAGAAAAACAAATATTGTATATTAATGCATATATGTGGAATCTAGAAAAATGGTAGAGATGAACTGGTTTGCAAGGCAGAAATAGAGACACAGATGTAGAGAACAAATGTATGGACACCAAGGAGAGAAAGCAGGGATGGGGAGGGTGGTGTGATGAATTGGGAGATTGGGATTGACATGTATACACTGATGTGTATATAATAGATAACTAATAAGAACCTGCTGTATATATAAATATAAAAAAAAACCCAGCAGGCCATTCTTTTAGTATAATTTGGCAAACTGATTCAAAAATCCATATGGAAATGCAGAGAACATCAAAAAGCTAAACAACTCTGGAAAAGAAAAGGAAGTGGATTTTAAGACTTATAATAAAGCTTAAGTAATCAGGACACCATGGCTAGGGCTCAAGACATATAAATAGATCAACTTATCCAGAAAGGATGTCCAGAAATAGTTTTGTATATCATATAAGTACAACTCCTCTTTGATAAATATGCTAGAGAAATTCAATGGAGAATAGATTGTATTTTCTACAGATGCTGCTGTAACAACTGGATATCAACTTGCAAAAAATAAACTTGGAACTATACCTCATACCACACTCAAAAAATAATACTCAAAAAATAATTTCAAAGATGTGAACGTGCATTTACACATCCAATCACATAAGTTAGTTCATGTGTCTGGCGTACATTGTCATGTGTGTGCATCCTCTACAAGTGGCTGTGCTTTTGTGTACTTTACTGTACAGTACTGTATAGAGTACAGTAGTACAGTACCTTTATTTCGAGCCCAGGATGGCCAGAAGCAAGCGTAAAAGCAGCAGTGATGTACCTGGTACTACTGTACTCTTCAAGGTACTGTACTGTAAGATTAAAAATGTTCTTTATTTTTTGTGTTTGTTTTTTATTTATTATTTGTGTGAAAAGTATTATAAACCTATTACAGTACAGTACTACATAGCCGATTGTGTTAGTTGGGTACCTAGGCTGAGTTTGTTGGACTTAACCAACGAGCTCTCAGAACAGAACTCATTCCTATGTAGGGGACTTACTGTACTTAGAATAAATAGACAAAACTCTTATACCTTCACTACATTATATTGAATGTGATGGCTTAGATTTATAGAGATATGTCTCTCCACCTGCTTCAAACCTGAATGCAATGCTCCTTATCATGGAAAACACTCCCCAGAGTCTCCACTGCCCCAGTGCCATTGATCCTTTAGTTGAGCCAATATTCCATACAGAGAAAAAAGTAAGAATCCTGTAACTTAACAGTTGTTTCCTATCTGCAGGTGCTGCTGAACCATAGGGCACAAGGTAGTTCTCGGAGGAGGTAAGTGAATAATTTGAGGAAACTATTCCATCTGCCTTTATCTTCTTCTTAATTGGTTTTTTATTTGCCTTTAAATTTTAATTGTCCTGATTTATGTGTATTTCACTTTATAACGTTCCTTAAATTCTTTGTGGAATAGGCTATAAAATAGAAATTCTTTAAAAATATATCATCCAGTAACCCATATTTATGTAGAAACATGAAGGATATGGAAATGTGGTTAAGGAGCAGGCTTTTTCTATAAATACCTGAGTAACTTGTAAGATGATAAGCATGTGCTCAGCTTCAGCCTACTCCTGGTTACCTGGTTACTAGTGGTAAGATAGGGAAGATAATCCATTCTTGCTACTATCATGGAAGACATTCTTTAAAAATACTTAACAAAGCTCGAATTGGTTTTTCAACTTCTTTTTCCTTTACTTTGATCATCTGGGCATAAAGTGGAATTTGATTTGATTTTGTGCAAGATCAATAAAAGATGGCTCCCAAATGTTTGTGAAATTCTTATTGATTGTTCTGAAAATCAAATACCACCCTGTTTAAAGTCATCATATGAGAATTGAAATATCTGTTCCTAGAGTAATTTAAAATTTCATTTAGTGTGACAAAACTTAGACATATACTTGTTTAATTTTCTTTCAATTAAGCCATTATATAATTGAATCTCACCAGAAATATTGGATTATGTTACAGTTGAATAAATTGAAAGGGGTTATTTACCTTTTTGTTTAAAATCAAGAGAAAACCAATCTAAGTGAATTTCCCCATTGCTTTACTTTATTATTGAATATATGAGAAAATTATCCTGGCATGAAGAAGCATAAAAGCTTCTTCACAGAAAGAAATATGAAATTAATCTTTCTTTGACTGAATCCATTCATATTACCTATTACTGGCTTGGTGCCCCTGTTTGAAGTTCGGTCAACCATCATTTGCCATCTAATAATAAGGTTCTAGGAACATTTTTTATGCAAATGATTAAGTAAATTTTATAGGTGTCAAGTGAGTGGCTGTTGACTTTGGTGATGGCATGTGGAGGATGGGGGAGCCAACACAACAAGGATTCTTCTCTGCACAACCCGAGATGAATCACGGGACCATTCACGCTTCTCACAATCCTGCAGCCAACAGACCTATTGCCACTTTTCTGTGCAAGACATTGTGCAAGACATCAGGAACTCAAGGATGAAGATGCTTTGTTTCCCTTCTCAAATAGTTTATATCATTGGACAGATAAAGGCATATGATAGAGTAATCACATGCAGTATGACATAGGATGCCATGGAGGTATGAGTCAATTATAACTGAAGCACAGAGACAATGTGTGGAAATAAGAATAAAAATGTTAGGGGAGGGCTTCCCTGGTGGCGCAGTGGTTGAGAGTCCGCCTGCCGATGCAGGGGACATGGGTTCGTGCCCCGGTCAGGGAAGATCCTACATGCCGTGGAGCGGCTAAGCCCATGAGCCATAGCCGCTGAGCCTGTGCATCCGGAGCCTGGGCTCCACAACGGGAGAGGCCACAACAGTGAGAGGCCCGCGTACCGCAAAAAAAAAAAAAAAAATGTTAGGGGAGTCCTCTCAGAGAACTACTTCTGCTGTGAGTTAAAGAATGGGGAAAATTTACTCTGGCTGATACAAGCAGATGATGAATTCAGACGTAAAGAAGAGTGAAAATGATATGTCCAGGAAAGGATGCACAGTCAATACTGTTGGGGCACATGGTTCTTACAAATTGCATGTGTGAACCCTTGAAAGAGAGGTGGGGTGCAGATCAGAAGGCCTGGCCAGCCAGGCTAGTGACCTTCACTTTCACCTGTGGTCAGTAGGCAGCTACTGAAGTCTTAGAAACTAAAGAAGCAGCATCACTGGACAGTTCTTGCTGGGAAGAGGGAAATGGACTGCAGGCCCAAGCACCTGATAGTCAATTAATCATAGCAATAGTTTCAACAAGAGATAATGAGAGATTTAAAATAATAGAAACAGGGAGAATATAGGTCATTTTAATTATGGTACTATTCTTCTAACACTGACAAAAGGCTTAAAAAAGGAGATTTTGTTTATCTAAAACTCATGTCCTTTATTGCACCATGAATATTTATAAATCAGTGACTAATGCTAGTTAGTATATGTCCACACTTAGTATACCTTCAGAAAATCACTGTAAGTTTATAAGGATTTTGACCCTAGAGATGAATGAGACATTGATTTATTTTACCACATCATTAGTGGAGCTACTTTGAAAAACATCATAATTCATAGGAAATTTGTATGGCCATCACAAGGTTTCAGAGAATTGTTCAAGCACAAAATTAGTTTCCTAAGAGCAAAATCTTTAGTGTTAAGCTTAGAAAACGTTATGACTCAGCATCCTTGAAGGAAACAGATGGTATATCCAAAGGACTAACTGAAGAAAGTCTAATGAAGTGAGTATTTACAGAGACGGGGGCAGGTCCAGAGAACCAAGAATGGATAGAAGACCCCAAGGACTAGTGACCACTGTGCTCTGCCCTGAGCAGCCAGGTGAGGGTGTGGTGTTCCCAGGGCCATAGTTCATAAAGGAGGCATCTAAAGAGGCTGCCAGGGTGAAGGGCCGTAGACAGAGGCACGAGCCACAGTCAAAACCTATTGGAGATGGGCACTGACGAATACACAGTCCCATGTGTAAAACAGACAACTAATAAGAACCTGCTGTACAGCACAGGGAACTCTACTCAGTGCTCTGTGGTGACCTAAATGGGAAGGAAATCTTAAAAAGAGGGGATATATGTATACGTATAGCTGACTCAGTTTGCTGCACAGCAGGAACTAACACGACATTGTAAAGCAACTATACTCCAATAAAAAAAATAAAATAAAAAACTATTAGAGGAAAGGAGAGAGCAGGGAAGACACCAGAACCTCTCCTTTCTCACGACTCTCCTGCTGGTGTATCCATGGTACAAAATAAACTGCAGGAATGAAGAGGGTAACAGAGTGTATGATGCTTCAGAAAAAGAGCCACCACCCAGGACACAGAATGTGGAGATTGGCAAAGATGGATGGGGTTGGGGAGGGATGGGCAAGAGATGAAGCAGCCCTGAGAGGGTGGTCATTGGTACTTTTCAAATGGCCAGCCTGGCCAGCTGAGCAGCCTGCTTTTCAGTTTTGCATTTTCCAGAAACATGTGATTCTTCAGGTGGTAGTCCCTTTGCCTTGCTCACACTCACAGACCTACTTTGTCCTCCAGATTCCTGCCTAGGCCTTACTTCTCTGCCAAGTACCCCCTGAGACTCATTTCCCACCAGTTATGGCTAACCCGCTCTCCTCTGTGCTTTGTTTATGCTGTTTAATACATGGAATATGCTTTTGACATCTCTTTATCAAAGCCTTAATGAATAAATAAAATAACTAAGAAAACTGAGCACAGGCCTTGATAAATTATCCTAAGAAAGAGAAACCTCAAATGTGACTTTCTCAGGTTCAAAAAATCTGGGTATTAGAGATGATCAAAGGGTTATTTAATCCTACTCAATTTTGCCTTCCTTCCAAATCTCATCAGTCAATCAATTATCAACACATGGTGAACATGAGAGCTTTTCTTTGAGGCTGAACTAAAAGGATGTCTGTACCAAGGGGGCAGGAGAGGGGGAGGAGACATCTAAAAACAGTCATTATTACATGAATTGTCAGTTGAAATAACATTTTGGTGCAATAAGAATTCCTGCTTAATAGGCTGCTAGGGCATTAACTTAGCCAGTTTTATAGAATTATAGATTGTTTCCCCAAACAAGTCATCTACTTATTATTCATAATCTTCAGAGAAGCACTTAATGTTTAATAGCCCTTAAAACACACTCAATGAAACTGTAGTACCTGCTTCCCCACTTTACTGGGAGACTCGAGCCTCCTGGCCCAAGGCTCTCCTCAGACACTCAGCATCTCACATTATTATTGGAGGCATAGCTATTTAATCAAGTGAAAAGACACGTAGCTCAGCCCCTGGAATTGAGGCTTATAAACAACAAATAATGCAGAACCGAAAAAGCCAAACAAATCACCCTTAGATTTATAACCCTGGTGTTTTGTGAGGACACAGAAAAGGAGGAACTTTTGCTTGAGGGCTGAGTCCTGCTTCCTCAAATACCAACACTGTGGATCCTGAAGAAAGTAGTTTCAGAGACACGTGTTCTGGGGAACTGGGATCCAAGATAGGCTGTACTGCAAAACCAGGGTGACTGTATGCTTAATCCAGGGCATAATTTTTTGAGGATGAAAATGGCTAATGTATGCAAAACTGATATGTCAACTGTGATGATTTATAAAGATTATTTATTACACTAGGTATGTGAATCTATTATTAAAACATCCCGGCATTAATTTATTGATTAGACATATTTTGATATAGGAAAACAATTATCATTCATTTTGAACATTTAGTGATGAAAAGAAACAAAGAGAGGTCCAATTAATGTGCACAGATTCTGCATCATAAGCAGCCCCGTTGCCAATTTCCTGCAGTTCCTCATACAGTTCTGATGTAGGAGCCAACTTCACAAGATTACCAAGTGTGCCAGGTGAGTCATAAGACTTGGAAGTTGAGAGCTGGGTGCATCTCACCATCTTTTCCTTGCTGATTCAGTCCTTCACTTAATTACACAAAGTTCTTGGACACTTCCTCAGGGTCTTGTGCTTTCTTTTCTTCTCTTTCTGCACAAGAAATCGAGGAGGCTTTCTTTTTTTTTTTTTGCAGTACGCGGGCCTCTCACTGTTGTGGCCTCTCCCATTGTGGAGCACAGGTTCCAGACGCGCAGGCTCAGCGGCCATGGCTCACGGGCCTAGCTGCTCCGTGGCATGTGGGATCTTCCCAGACCGGGGCACAAACCCGTGTCCCCTGCATCGGCAGGCGGACTCTCAACCACTGCGCCACAAGGGAAGCCCCGAGGAGGCTTTCTTAAATCCATCCCCTGTCCTTTCTAACCATAATTTAGGTCGCCATGATACCTTGTCTAGACTATATATTAACTTTCTGTTTTCCCTTCTATTTTTCTCCTTAAAATCACTCCTCCACTGAGGGATCACAGATACAAGACAACCAGTCTAAATGGTCTAAGTTCCATGACCCCAAACTACCCTTTCCAGCTGCTCCAAACTCTGCCCTCCCCCTCCTTTCGAAATCTCTTGCCATCTTTGGCTTGTGCTCTGTTGCCCACTAATATCACATGGTGAGAGTGTCCAGAGAAAGTAAAAGCTTTTGTTAACACTCTTCCTGTAGTAACTGCTACTCACCCTCCAAGACGCTCCGCTCCACGAACTGGCTTACATGGTCTGAGGGCCACATTCTGCTTCCTCTATAGTTACTCTCATTACAGTGAAATGAAATGGTCTCTTTGTGAATTTCTTCCCATCAGTATACTGTGACCTGTTTTCAGTCATGGACGATGTCTTTCTCATCATCCTTTTACCCTCAATACCAAATAAAATGTTGTAGACACACATGAAGCATCGTGCTTTGAAATGAAACTTATGCTCCTTGATCTTGACTTTCCAAATATGCAAGAAGTATCCACAAATGTATAAGTGACTCACACTGCAATCCCTGTGATATCTACACCCAGGGAGAGTCTACATTGCCATTTGGACTTTCCCATTTCACCTCTATTACACTCACTTTGACACTGGACATGTTAATAAACTATACTCCTGCCACTTCCATAGATGTGGGACTGGGGGATTTCCAATCCACTGTGGACCTACTGAGCAATTTTCTGTGTTAATGTAATTCTTGGTCATCCTTGCTTCAACAACGGAGCTGATCACGATGCAGAATACATACTGCACGAATTGGCTCTACCTTTATTTCTTTTAGTCATTAAATGTTCAAAAGTGGATGATAAATTTTCTCTACTTCAATATATTTCCCTGACATAAAAAGTACTAAAAGGGAATTAAAGTTTCATAAAAACTCTAATATGCACTGTACATATTTCCTTGTCAGACAAGCTGTTTTTAGTAAAGGCTTGTAGGACATTTGGTTTCAATCAGTGTAAATTTAAATAAATTCATTTCAATCCTCACTTTCCCTTCCAACTATAAATTTGGGGAGACCTACAGAATTAATCTGATCTCATTCTCAATGTAAGATCAATGGGGAAGACATTTTATTGATATTAAACAGAAAATTATGATAGGTGGTTAAATTAAATCTCTGGGTTGGAAGATATAATAATAGAATTAAATCAAATTCTGTCACCTTAAATCAAGATATTTAAGTGTAAACTCCTGTTGTCAAGGAAAGATAAATCTACTCCAAGGATGATTTTTAATGCACTGTAAAAAAAAAAAAAAAAAAAAAAAAGAGAGAGAGAGAGAGAATTTGCTGGTAAAGAGAAAGGGGAATTTTTGCACATGTGTAGCCAGTGTCACCTCTAAATGTACATCATCACATTTACTTGATTCACAAGACATAGAGTGTTGACCCAAGTAGGTAATTTATTCTTCTGTTCATTTCACAGCAAAGACTGGCTGGTGTAGTACAAGAGAGAATGATCATCAGCTTTCAGGTTTAAACAAAGCCATCTCCAGGATCCTTCCAGCTCTGACATTCTGAGATTGTAACTATCCACACCAGTACAAACATTGCAAACAATAGCTCTACTGTGGAATCACAGGACAAACTGAAAGTTGAAAGCAAAATCACAACCTGCAAATAAATCTGTACTATGATTTTCCAAGCAAATTAACCAAGCCAACCATGAACACATTAAGTTGAAACCCTTGGAGCAAAAGCTCATTTTCAGTCATATGTTTTAGATCAGACCATGTCAAAGAGATCTGACAATAACTTGACATGTGTTAGTTGTAAAAATAAGTCCACTCACTGTTCTAGTGTTTTTCCTGATTTATAAATCCCGATTTATAACTAGTGAGACTTTCTTGAGACTAACTCTGAGCCTCAAAACCTAGGAGCACCTTTCTGCAGCACCCCTCCCTTTGGGGATGCCCTCATTTCTTATAGTGTGTGTGTTCTCTTCTGCCCAAACTAAGAAACCTAAATCTGTTGGACTCTAGGTACATTCCTCATGGTCTTTGTTTAGGGAAGCATTGTAGTTTTTAAATCACAGGACTGTTATAAAGATTAAATAAGCTTGTGCACCTGATACAATGTGAGTTTTAATAGTGTCAGTTATTGCTACTGGGCAGTTATCAATGTATTAACTCTGAACTCCAAAGCCACCCTTCACTGCCCTGCTTTGCGGTATGGAGCTGGTCCCTGTCATTATTCCTCTTTGGTAGCTGGCACGATGCTGGCTCAATGGCTCGTGGGCAGGACTCCCTCTGTGTCACCACCAACAGAAGGTTTTGTGCTCACCAGGCCTGAGGAAGCTCTCCTGCTCCTTGGTCTTGCCCCACAGCCTATGGACAGGTCCAGCCAAGGCAGCCAGCCACCTTCTCCACCAGCTCTGGGTCACAGCCACACCCTTGCCAGCAAGGTCTAAATCCAGCCTTGGGGAGGGAACCCACCTCCACACCTGCTCCTTCCTCTGGGGCTCTCTTTCAGCCTTTGGGTTTCTTCAGAATTCTCTTTTATTCCTTCCCTCCCTGGCAGGCAGGAAGCCTCCAGCAGGAATGCTGGAAAAGCAGCTGGAGGGCGTTGTCATGGGGCTGTAGCAACCACCAAAGAGAAACGTTCTCAGTCAATAATTCTTTACATTAAAATGTCCCTGTTTAAATGACTGATGTGTTTTCTGTCTCCTGACTAAACCCTGAAAAATGCAGCTACTTGAATATTGCTTGTTCAAATGGAACCATATTTACATGAATTTACTTCCAGACTTCTCGATATCTCTTACTTTTTTTGGTCCCTTGACTTCTGACCAGTGAAACCTCAACACTTAACCTGACACCTAATTTGGGGCTGTCTTAAGTTTTAATACCTTGCTACTCCCTACCTATGATTCCTTTGCCAAGGTAACAGTTTGGATCAGCAATTTTCCTTCAAGACTGGTTGCGGGTGTTTCTGGTAAAATGCCAAGCTCTGCTTTGACCTCATTTTCAAGAAATGATGCTTGTATTGTAATAACATCTAGTTATTGATCACTATGTGTCTTACCCTCTGCTTGTCTGCACAAATCTCATCTTTCTTCCTAATAAAGGAATAGATAGGTGATGTGAATAATAATAATAATAATAATAATAATAATAATAATAATAATAATAATAACAGCAGTACTTTTTTGTCAGGCACTGTGCTAAATATACTTTATTTAATTTCCACAATAGTCCTATTAGTTAGATATTATTCTATATCCATATTATAAACAAAGATAGTGAAGCTTGGAGAAATTTAGTGTCTTGGCCAAGATCAAGCACCTAATAAGTGGCAGATTTAAGACAATGTAAACCATGGGTAATTATTCAAAATTAAATTATTATTATTTAGCTCATGCTGTTCCAAAAGTGGTCACAATTTCACTTCCAGGTGATTTTTAAAACCTGTTATATTTCAAATAAATATTCTATAACTACTGAATTTATTCATTGCTCATTGTATTTCAATGAGTATCACTGTTCAAATATCACTGTTACAGTAATATTTGATTTAGTAATTATTACAAAAAATGATAAAACTTACTCAAATGTGTGTGAAACTGTTTTGATTGACTTATATAATGTCACTGAGTGCAAATATTTTGCCCTGAGGACCCCAGCTACTAAATTTGGGTGACAGAAAGATCCCTGACTATATTTTTAGTTCAATTTAATTAATTAAACTAGACTCTGTTCATTGAAATGATGAATTGCTTTTTGAAATGTAGTTCATAAGCTCATGCCTAGAGTATATTTAATCAATTTGCAAATGAACTGTTGCTGTTTGGGTAGACCAAATGAGTAAATCATTTTAAAATATAATTATACAGAGTTACCATATAAGTGGAAGGAATTGTGAGGTTACTAACCAGCAAATAGACGATAAATGCAATTAATTAGCTTTTATTCAACAAAGGATGCAGTTTAATTTCTATTAGATCAGGTAACACAATAGGCCAGTTTACTCTCCTTCACAGGTTTAATTGAGAATAAATTCATATTCGTGCATCATTTAGGAGAAGCTCTGAGATATGAATGAAAACAAGGGTCTGAAAAAGTAACATCTTCCCGAAGTATATATTCTGATTCTACCCAGTTTCGGGATAATCTCACATAGCGTAACCTACTACTCAGGGAAAAAAGAACCTTTCGGGTACATAGGGATAGTTTGAGCTATCGACATTTTTGGTAACTTTTTCCAGGTATAATTTGAGGTGGGTATCGCAGGGCTATGGTAGGTGTCCAATGATATTATGAACATGTGAGTGTGTATGTGTGAAAATAGAAAGCATTATGCAAATATAAATGTGCAGTAGGAGCAGGGTGCTATAAACCTTCAATCTTGTTCATTTTTCCCACTGCCTCAATGTTATATTCATAACTTGCTTATTGTTGGTTTCAATTGTTCCTTAACATCTCCAGTTTTAATATGCTCCAAAATCTTTAGACCTCCTTATTTCTTCTATAAGTCTGAAGTCTACAATCTTTGTAGCTTATATAATAAACTGAAATAGAAACACTGTAAATCCTCCATATGACAGAAAGAGATATGTTACATTCAAGTTTACGGCATTCAAAATATTTCTATTTTGAACTTACATTTGGTAAATTTCACTTTTTAAGGTTTATAATTCTATGTTTTTAACAGCTTTATTAAGAGGTAATTGATAAAAATTGCACATATGCAATGGGTATAATTTGATGAGTTTGGACATAGACAAATGCCTGGGGTACCAGCATCACAATCAAGATGACAGATGTCAAACTCTTCCCAAAGTTTCCTTGTGTCCCCTTATTTTTTGATTTGTTTGTTTGTTTCGTGGTAAGAACACATAACAGGAGACAAGTGCACGATACCGTATTGTTTACTACAGGTTCTGTGGCACGCGGCAGACCTCTAGGACGTACTCATCCAGCATAGCTGAGAATTTACCCTCGTTGAATCACAGCACCTGGTTTTCCCCGCTCCCCAAGCCCTGGCAACCGCTACTGTGTTCTCTGCTTCTATGAGTTTTACTAATTTAGATACCTTCTGTAAGTGGAATCATGCAGCATTTGTGCTTTTGTGACCGGCTTGTCTCACGGAGCATAATGTCCTCTTGGTTCATCCATGTTGTCACAAACGGCAGAATTTTCTTCTTTTTTTAAGGCTGAATAATATCCCATTACATGTATATACTACATTTTCTTTATCCATTAATCTCTTCATGGACACCGGTTGCCTCTGTATCTTGGTTATCATGAATAATGCTGCAATGAACATGGGAGACCAGACATCTCCCATATGCCTGGGATTGTATAACCACCATCAACATCAGGATGGAGCTTGGTTTCATTTCCACAAGAATTCCCTTTGTGCTTCCCCTTTCTAGTCAAACCCATCCCTCACCTTTACCTCCCGGCAATTACATCTGCTTTCTCTCTCTGTACTTGTGCATTTCCCCAAATGTCATGTAAATGAAATCACACCTATGTAGCCTTTTGGGTCTGACTACTTTCACTAAAAATAGTGCAACAGATATTGACCACAAATTTCCAGGCATCAATAGAACATTACTTTTTATGTTTGAGTAGTGTTTTATCATATAGATGTGTCAGACTTTATTCATCTGTTGATGAATATCTGACTTATTTCTTGTTTGGAGCAGTTATGAGTAACGCTGCTATAGTCATTTTTGTGCTTTTGTGTGGACAAAATTTCTTATTTTTCTACTATAAATACTTGGGGAGGGAATTGCTAAGTCCAATGGTTAGTGTAAGTTTAACTTTATAAGCATCTGGACACCTCTTGTAAAATATGGGTTCACCATTTTGCATTCCCTCGAGCAATTAATGAGATTTCCAGTTGATACAAACCCTCATTAGCACTTGGAAATGTCAAATGTTTTAAAATTTTATTATTTCTAAAAGATTAGAAGTGGTACTTATTGTTTTAATTTGCATTTCCCAAATAATAATGACACTAAGCATCTTTTTACATGATTATTCTCCAACTATGTATCTTCTTTGGTGAAGTGTCTTTTCAATTTTTTTACCCTTTTTACCCTTTTTAACTGGGTTGTTTGTCTACTTATCATTGAATTTTGAGAGCTTTTTGTATATTCTAGACACAAATGATCTGTTGAATATGGGAACTGTATACCTCCTCCTGGTCTGTAGCTTGTCTTTTTATTTTCTTAGCAATGTTTTTTTCACAGTGCAATGGTTTTATTTTTTGTATTTTTTGTTTTTTTGTGGTACGCGGGCCTTTCACTGTTGTGGCCTCTCCCGTTGCGGAGCACAGGCTCCAGATGCGCAGGCTCAGTGGCCATGGTTCACAGGCCCAGACACTCCGCGGCATGTGGGATCTTCCCGGACCGGAGCACAAACCTGCATCCCCTGCATCGTCAGGCAGACCCTCAACCACTGCACCACCAGGGAAGCCCCAATGGTTTTATTTTTGATACATCCAAACAATCACAGGTTTTCTTCTATATTTCCTTTAAACTGATGCCCTTTAGCAAGATAAGGGAATTCCCTTTTATTCTTAGTTTTCTGAGAGTTTTTATTATGAACAGTTGTTAATTTTTTTTCTGAAAATTTTTTTCATCTATTGAAATTATCATGTATTTTCTAATATGGAACATTTTATTGATTTTTCAAATGTTCAACCAATCTTCCACTCCGAGTATAAATTCAAATTGGTAGTGATGGGGTTTCTTCATTTTATATATTGACTATTTGATTTGTTAATATATTGTTGAGAATTTTTGTGTCTAAATTTATAAAGAATATTTGTCTATAGTTTTCTTTTCCTGCTCTGTTTTTCTATGGTTTTGTCATCAAGATACTGCTAGCCTCATAAAATGAGTTGTGAGTTACTCCTATTTTCTGGAAGAGATTATATAGAATTTCTATTTTTTTTTTTTTCATTTATGTTTGGTAGACTTAACTGATGAAACCAGTTTGTCCTGGAGTTATCTCTTTCAGAAGATTTTTAACTACAAATTCAAGTTCTCTGATAGATATAGTAGTATTTTTGTTATCTGTTTCTTCTTGAATAAACTTTATGGTATTTATCTAATGAGTATTTTGTCCTTTTAATCTAAGTTGTCAAATTTTTGCATAGAGTTATTGGTACTATTCACTTATTATCCTTTTGATATCTTTGAATTCTATGGTAATATCCTCTCTTTAATTTCTGGTATTGGTAATTCATGTCATATCTTTTATTCCATTATTGTTTAAAGTTTATCAATTTCACTGATTTTTCAAAAACAGACCATTTGGTTTTATTGATTTTCTCTGTTGGTTTTATTTTTTCAATTTTATTTATTTGTACTCTAATATTTATTTTTTAAATTTCTTTGCTTTATTTTGCTCTCTGTTTATTTAAGTTTCTCAAGGTGAAAGGTAAGAGTATGAATTTGAGACCTATGCTAGTTTATAAGTTTAATGTTATAAATTTCCTTCTAAACATTGCTGTAGTTATCTCCCAAAAGTTCATGTTTTATTTTCATTTTGATTCAGTTCAAACTATTTTCTAATTTCCATTGAGACTTGTTTGACCCATAGATTATGTGGAAGTTTGCTGTTTAACTTCGAAATATTTAGAAGATTTTCTGGTTATCATTGTGTTACTGATATGTAGTTAATTTTCATTATGTCAAAGAATATATATTTTCACATTTCAATTATTTTAAATTTAAGGTTTTGTTTAAGACTGAGGATATGTCTACATAAATATTCCATGTGAACCTGAAACAGTCTGTCTTCTGCTGCTGTTGGGTAGAGCATTCTAAAACCATCAATTTGGTTTAGTTGGTTCATGTTGTTTTTTAGGTCTTCTGCCAGCTTATTTTATCACTTAATGAGATAATTTCCATTTTTCCTTTCAATTTTACCAGTTTTTTGTTGTATGTGTCATATGCTGTTATAAGCTCGTTATGAGGTGCATGTTTATGCAGGATTGTAGTCTTCTTGGTGAACTGACTTTTATCATGTTTAATGTACCTTGTTATCACTGATGCTTTTTCTTCTTCTGAGGTCTGATTTGTCTGATATTAATATACCCATCACAGCCTTCTATTGGTTGATCTTTTTTTTCCCCTCCTTTTACTTTTATTGTATCTTTGATCCCAGTTAGTATCCAGCTGCAAGTCTGACTCACCTTCTGTAGTTACATTGTGGGTTCAGTGTTTAAAGCCTGAGCAGATATATTCAAATCTGCTCTGTATGAGCTCTATCCAGAACACAGTCAGCTTCCTAGTTGTTGGTTTACCTCATAGTTCATTTCTCAATTTAACTTGGGTTGTTGTTTTAGGTCGATTCTATGCATCTGTAGCCCAGAATGTCATACATAGCTCGACAGAATCTCTTTCTGGAGATCCCTCCCCTCTATAATTTCCTCAATTCTCCAGCACTCAGTAGCCTCTTTTTCTTGTCTACTAATTATAAACTATGGATTTGTCCATCCCCACACCCTCATCTTATCACACACTTCCTGAAACTGGGTCTACCTCTGGACTAAAGCAGCAAGAGGACAGAAAGAAGTAAAAGGTAGAAAAAATCCTCCTTCACTGATCAGACAACAGAGGATGATTTTCCCAGTCAATCTGGTCAGGAAGAAGGATTTTCCTTCCAGAGTTTTAGCTGTTTTAGCAACAGATGTTGCCATTGACTCCACATAAAGGTATTTGGGGGATTAAGTCTTATTTAGTGGCTAGGCTAGGAACTAAAACAATGCACAATAAACAAAGAAACAAAGCAGAGGATTTCCCTCTCTCTCCATCCCTTAGGCAACCTGGTCCTCGAAACAGAAAGGGTTTATCTTGGAGATTTTCTGATCATGAGCATTGAACAGCCAGGATTTTAAGCTTCCCTGAGTCTAAGCCAAGGGATTCAGGAGGAAAAACACACAAACATCACATGTACACACACATACCCACCACATGCACCCACACACATACATCACACAACCACATGAAACATACTACCCTCCAATCATTGTCTTAGGTTTCCAACCAGGACTTTTGGTTGCAGTCAGCAGAAAAGATAATGTAAAATATCCTTATTCCATCCTTAGAAAAACCAAACCACTCTCTGTGTCCTTGACCTTGTTGCTTTTAAGACTATGTGTATGATGCCCTTTACAGTTTATTTGACACTTCCTCCTGAAAGGTTTGGTTTTGGGGAGATACCACCACCAGCACAACCATCCCCACCTTCAGCTTCATTGTACCCACAGGAATTTGTAGAGAGTCACACAGCAAAGAGCAGGGGCCTTTTAATAAGCCCCAGACCAAAGTTCTAACCCAGATTCAAAGGCCTTGTGCATTGGAATGTCAGCCCACAGATGCCGCCCTTTCAATGAAATGGGAGTGGCCTAGGAGAGGAGGGATCCCTCACTGTGGCAGGTAAGTTGGGTCAGGAGACTGGCGCTTTATCCCAGAGAGTTTGAGGTGAGTAACTAACTCTCCTGAGTCTAGGCCTCAAGAAGTGGTTTCTCTTTTGCTTTGTGTCTTGAATCTAAGCTTCAGGCAACTGAAGCTTCTGTAGGGTCCTTCCTCATTCACTAGGGTTTTATAAAGGGCTGCTTTTTCAGTTGTTCATGGCTTTCTATCAAATATTTCCTTCAGGCACCTAACAGGGAGGCAGAGGTCTCTAGAATAGTGTCCCAGTTTCCTAACTCTGTTGCCTATCTTCCACTTAATCATATGTCCTCTTTTAATGACTTCGGCGGTTGCTAAAATTAAGTGCTGTTTTCCGCACTCTTCCTCACACACTAACAGACCCTTAGTCATGTCGGAGCTTCTGCATTGTTCCTCAGCTGAGCAGAGCCCTTCTCTGCCCTGACCAGTAGTTGCAGTCTCTCTGTCCCATCAGGGACATCATCAGCAGACTTTAACTCAAGTCAGAGTCCCACTGAACTTGACTTTGCCACGTCACGTAAGCTTTTTGAGTTGTCATGCTCACATCTGTATAAGAAAAATAGTATTCTCTGTGTCACTGATTTGGGTAGGTGCAATGAGAAAATGTATATAAAAGCACCTAATACCCATAGCTGATACCAAATTAATCCTCAAAGAAAGCTAATTGACCTTCTCTTCCTTAAAGTCTACTTCTAGGTCAGGATTTTCCAGGGTGCTCTATAGGACACTCATCTTGTGAAATGGTGTTTTGGGGGGGCTGGGGTAGGGGAGGAGCCAAGAATTCCGGGGACAAAAATGTCAGGGTTCTGATAAGTACCTGCACTTAAACTTGAAGACGCATGACTCATATTGACATATTGAGGGTTCTGAAGAGTCCTCAGGTAAAAAGCCCAACCACTTTATTTACTCCTGGGAACCCCACGCCAATTCAGAGTTGAAACCTTTGATTTTCCTTAATTTCTGGTGAAAGTATGTCGCAGGTTTTCCCTCTTGAGTCACCACTGGCAGTGCTGGGGTTCAGGCTTAGCACCCCTCCACTAACTCCCAGGGAACACAGCTCGCAAAAGCCATCCCGAGAGACTCGTGGGAATATGTGTTTGCTTCTCCTCCACCAGCCTGTGCACAGGAGTCCTCTGGGGGCTCTGCAACTTCTGCCTTTGAGCCAGTCTGATTGCTCACCCTTCCTACCCACTGTTAATCTCCACTAATCTACAAGGTGTTGTGATTAGCACAGTAATTATCATAGCGACAGGATGACAGCCCAAAAGCATCTGAGCTTTCAAGCGTTTTTTATGAAAATTTTGCCCAGAAAGATGATGAGAGAGATGAACGAGGAAAGGATTACTGGGCCTTCCCAAATGCCATCTGGTTCTGTTGAGTCATTCTGCAATTCTGGTTGATTCCCTCTGGTTAACGAAGTTGTTCCTTCCTTTCCATTCTGGATCTGTGGGTGTTCTTACCCTACTTCTAAATTAAGCAAGTATTCATTGAGTCCTATGTAAGGGACTACAGAAGACAGAGAAAGAATAGCATTCTTTTATCCTTCCAAAGTCAAATTTTAGCAGACATCACAGATTATAAGTAGGCATAGTCAAAGGATGGTTTTGATGAAGGTCTCATCAGACCCACAGGAAACAATAGGAGGGCAAGGGAAAGATAGACCTTACTACTTCCTGGAGGTTTGTGAACAGACTTCTTAGAAGGAGTGCGATGTGACCAAGATTGAAGGGAATTCTCTATTAGACTAATCACAGCAAAGGAATTTCCTGCTGGAGTTTCTTCAGTGTATAGCACAATGCTTGGGTCCACTGCAGATTCCTATAAAGTTTTGGGTTCTGTTATAAAATGCCCAGAATCTTGAAGATTAAATTTGCTAACATGGAGGGCAAGGCAGAGAGAAAATCCTAAATAAAAGTACAGATACTGCAGTGTTCCGAGTGGTTTTAGGGGTCAGATAAGACAGACCACTGGAGAAAAGTTGTAGAAGCCCCACTTTGCACACTCAAACTCTACAAATATGGTTGAGATGTATAATCTCACTATACCTCTGTTTCCTCAATTAGAAGGTAGAGACAATAATATCAACTCGTGTAGGTGTTTGTAACCACAGTTCTCTGGATCCTGACCTCTGTGAAGATTATCCCAGGTGTGGACATTCCATTGATAGAATGTGGACATTCCAAAGATGTGGACATTTGGAGCTGGACATTCACACAGTTGTTTCTAACTTTAGTCATCTGAAATGTAGTTGGGATTTTTTGGTTGGTGGTGTTATGGTTTGTTTGTTTTCCTCATCTGTACAAATGAAGATAATAGTATTTTCTTCATGGGGGATTTTTTGCTAATTAAATCTGATGGTAAATGTCAGAGACTAGCAGGGAATAGAGTATTAGACCCTTAAGAGAGCTCATTCCTTTCTGGCAAGATCTTCTTTCATAGCTGTCGGCTGGGGTGGCTGTTTCTTACTTTTCAGTGTTGCATCCAGGGGAAGGGTAATGGGTTGTTTGAATTTGGATGGAAGTGAGTGAAAAGTCTTCAAAATCAATTTTGCTCCAATCCTTGTTCCCCAAAATATTCATTTTTACCAGTTACAAAACCTGGGGCAATTTAATCTATTTTATGAGATTCTGTTTCCTCACCTTAGGAAGAAATACGTAGTACCAAACTGTTAAAATTAGCAGATGACTGTTAAGCAAAGCTCCACGGAACCTTCTAGCACCCAAAGCAGGGGCCGAAGAATCGTGTTCCTGCTCGGTCCCACACATTCCTCGAGGAATACTTTCCATCAGGGCATTGCCTGCCTGTGAGCTTCAGTAAACTGAACTATATATATGAAGATACAGCTTCTCCCTGAATGTTTAACTGGGACAAAATGAATATCTCCTAATTAGTGTGAAAAAATAAATTGGAGCACTTGAAGAGGGCCGCTGATGCCAAGCATCAGGACGACCAAATCTACCCCTGTGGACTCCATCCCGAGCGCCTGAGAAGCATCATCTCACCCGTGAGGAGAAGTCACATTCTGTCCTTTTCTTTGATTTTCTAGAAGAGTTTCAAAATTACATTCTCACTTCACAGACGAGAATAATCTGAGACTATTTTTTAACATGAAAAAGATGATCTTAATTAAAAAAAGAGGGAAAGTATTCGGTATATATACCTCTGGTTAATTCATTCATGCAAGGTAGATGTGAACAAAGCTTTTCAGAGATGTGAAAGAATTTTTCTCATGAGAACCAAATATAGGAGAATTTTAAATAGAAAACTAGGCTATGAGCTCCTAACTAGGGGATGTTAAGTAAGAGTTCCAGAACCTAGGACTAACCTATTCAAATTCTGCATTTGGGGAATGTGAAATTCAGCCCAGTTGGGACTATGGTCAGAAGTGACACAGCAAGGCTGCAGCCCGAGGAAGATGGGACCGGCTGCTTTACTCTGCAGCCTCTGTGCCAACTTGGACACTTGTTAATTAAACAGACCTTTGGACCCTCATGGCAGCCAGTGGCTCTGCAGAAAGAAGCCTGGTTATAAAATATGATTTTATTTTAATTTATAAGAAACATCAAAGGAATTCCATTTTTCAACAGTCCAAATTTTATCAAAAATTGGCTATGCTTTTGCTTGCTCCTGGCAAGTTCACAGCTGTAAGGCAAATCCCCAAATGATGCCCTTCCACTTCTCACCTTTGATGGAGTTAATCCAATTCCTGTTCATCCTTTCTCCCAGTAGCTCAATTCCTGCCATCCTGACTCCCCCTCGTATGGCAAGATCCCTCTCTAGGACCTTCCTGCCACCTCCTGTCTGTCCCAACTGTCACGGAAGACATATTTTATTACCGTTGCACATCTCATTCCATTCCTACTCAAAGGCCTCCTTTGTACATATCTTTGTACAAGATGCTCTGCTAACACGATGCAGCTTCAGCTCTTCAAGAGATACCCCTAACTCACATTCTAGCTGTTCTCAAGACATTTCTAATTTAACACATCACAACCAAAAAATAATCATTTCTAAATATCCTTTTTCAAGTCCTTATGCCTCTCGTTTGCCTGGGAAGCTGTATGCACCTTTACCCCCTGGCAAATTTCTACCTGTGATTGGAAACCCGTCTGAGATGCACGAATGCTCCTTTAGGTCCTGGTCTTGGCTCAGCAGTCACACTGGACTGGAAGACACCTGAGCCCTTTCTAGAGCCTTCCACAAAGCCAGGGGCTGACACTTCCTGGCAGGTGAGGGACATGTTGGTATTTAATGAGGGAAGGCAGGAGGGGTAGATGGATCTACATTCTGACATTAGCAGGGGAAAGACTGCAACACTGCAGATGATGCTGACATTAGAATAGCATTTTGGAAGAAACCTGGTTGTGTTGCATGAGTCTGATCTCTTCCACTGCAAGATTTTTCTAGAGATGTATCATTTTAAAAGTGGGTTATTTAAAGATGCATCATTTTATTTCATGCCAAAAATAAAACATGAAATGGCCACTGGTCTGAAACCTTTACATTTAACTTCCAAAATATCTCAGGAGAAGGGAGTTCTGGAGTTCTCAAGGCTTCCGGGTGTGTGTGTGTCTGTGTGTGTGTGTCTGTGTGTCTGTGTCTGTGTGTTTCATAACAAAATGTGCTAAGGACTTTCGATTGACACAGGCAAACAGTTCCCCTGAGATTTATTAACAAGCCCTCGTGAAGTTGAAATCTGCTCAGAATAAGTAAACGAACTGCGAGGAAATATTAAGTCAGTAAAAATCTCATTTATAGAACATATGCTTTATTCTAAATTCTGGTAAAATCTCATTTTTGCCAGGAAGCTTATGCTACTGTAAGAGCAAATACAAACCTTAAAATAAGTTTTTAAAATTTCCCTAGTGAAAAGAAAGTAGAGGTCCCCCTGCTTTCTTCCTAGAGCACCTCCTTTAGAAAATGTAATTGCAAATCCTTTCTCTATCCCTTTGAGATGCATATAGACCTTTTAAAAAGCTAAATGGGCTTCTCTCCAGTTTTACAATCAAAAATGTTTTTCTTGAGGACCTGGAAGCCATCTCTTTGAAATGGGTGCTGTATCTCTCCTTCTCCTGGGAGGATGAGAGTTTAACCTATGTTTAACTTGGTGCCAGGTTCCAAGTTGTAAAACTACCTGATGGTCATAGAGACAGAAGAAGTTCTAATTTTGCTCTGGATAAAGGCAATTAGTGAACACAGATGGTCATTTTAATTACCATGTTAATTTAGGGTAAAGTATGTGTGATAATTTGTGCTACCATATTCTCCTGCTTGAGGAGTAGTCTTCACAAGTATGCTAACTATTTCCTCCCTTCAAGAAGGTTTTGAAACTGCAGTGAAATTTCAGAGTCCCACGATATCATTTAAGTGAAGGTAAATCTGTTGCTTGTACTGTGATGAGGTGCTTTATCCAATGAGAAGATGGAAGATTAAGTGATCTAACACGATGGGTCCGATTGTCGAATCAAAGATCTTACCAAGAATTAAGCGTTACTAACAATTTCAAGGATACAGTCAGAGATCCGGGACATCTTACATGGCTTCCTAAAGCCGACCTTCCCACCCTGGACACACACTGCCTGACTCAGGCTGAAATGAGGTCTCTAACAGAGATTTGTGGTCACCTCACACAGTGGCAAGAATTCACATTATGAAACAGCTCCATTTTGTAGACTCTGAGAGTTATGTATCTTGTATGACATTCTCTGAAGAGCCAGCCCTCAAAAATCATATTGTTTGTTTATTTTCCATAAACAATCCTAAACCAGAGATACCCAGCTCTTAGCATTCCATAGATAAGACTTCTCCTTTGATCAAATATCATTACTTTTATTTCCAAGGGGTCAAATTACCAAGTTATTTTTACAAGTTGATCAAACCAAGTCATCAACCTTCTTTTCTTTCCAGAAAAGAAGTATATAACAGATCAACAGCTTTAACTCCATCTTGCCCAGGTGGTAACCAGACTAGATGCATATCTGGGTTCCACCACTTGATGGCTGTCTGATCTGATCTGTCTTCTCGAATCATAGCTGTGGATATCAGCATTTAACTTTCTGGATTTTCATTAATGTTAGTTGTGATAACTACCACCAGAACCAGGATATCTACATCCTTGAATCAAGTCTCAGCATCTACCACCACCCACCCATAATAGAGACACCAAGTACAGGGGAGATTTTCAAAATTTCATCTCTCACCATCTGCGTCGTATCACCTGGAGGATTTTGTGGGGTTTTTAAATATATGGGGCTCCATCCCAGGACGATTCAATCAGGATCTTTAGTGAACCACCAGGAAACTGCATTTTAAAATTTCCCAGTGTGATTTTTATACACACAAAATCTAGACCACTTGCCCTAAATGGGCATCAGAGTGGTGCACTCTGGTGAAAAAAAACAGACAGTATGTGATACATGTTCATTACAGTACTCAGCACAGAATATACTCTGAATATATATACTCTGAACCATCACCTCTTTAGGTAAAACTGGAGGTGACAGGGATAAAACAAAAATAAAATATTTTGGCCCAAAGAAACCTTGCAACACTTTCCTAATAATCTGTTCTCAGCAGAAATTTATTGGGACATAGAAGCTGCATACATTTTGAGATGCTTTATCACCCGAAGCCATGTGGACCAGAGCTAGAATGAACTAGCTGTCGCATTTTGATGGAGCGTTCTTTAATCTCACAGGGCCTGGATGTGCAGTTCCTGAAAGTTAGAGGACAGGGAAAAAATAAATCAACGAATCACCCACCACATTTCTCTATGTTTAGCTTTCAGGCTGCAGTAGACATGAAGAAAGAGGACCGGGTTATAAATCTGAATCCAGGTCCTCTGGGCCTTAAACACGCATTTTTCCTTTTATCTTTCTGAAAGTTATACTTCATATGGTGCCTAATCACAAAATAAAGAAATACTCATGAAAACACCTAGCATTACGCCCGACATGGTAGGCACTCCAGAAAAAAAATAGTTTCCAGGAGCTATTTCAGGGTTAGTTTCAGCAAAATAGCATACAATAATATTCTTTCATAATTTTCTTGGCCAAAATTCATTCTCACTTGCTTAGATCTTAAAATGTAGGAAGACTCACTCGAGTGAGAGTGACTGTTAACCCTGGTTTTAAAACTGAGTTTTGATCACAACTGACTCTTTCATCCCTCTCCTCTTCCATTTATCACTGAGCGGTGCTTCTTTCTCATCTGACATTTGGCTCTGTGACTGACCACAGCCTCGTTCACACATCAGATGTGTCCTGAGCAGCCTCCATCCACCTACTCCCTGTGGGTCCCTCACTGCCCCACCACCCTGTGACCTTGACCTTGTTGTTTCAGGGGAATACTGGGCTCCTCCAGCCTTTGCTGCCACCTGAGTTCCTAGGTTTTTGTCTGACTGAGGTTGTGTGTGTATATATATATATGCACTTAATTTAATGGTATAACATTGTATATAGATGAATTAATCATTTGAAAGCTTTTCTGTGTACTTTAAAATCTCTGCTGATGCATATTTTATTTGTTTGTGAGGAGGAATGCATCTTCAAACTTATTAATATTTTATTTAATTACTTTAAAAAAAAACTCCATTTCTCCTTTGTTAAACTTTTAATTTTTAAATAGTTGATTCAGTCTTGATAAAGTGCCTCAATGATCAGTGTTAAATGTTGCAACTAGTCTTTAAAAATTGTACAAAAAACTATACAGAAGTGCATTTTTGGTTGCTTGACTTTTGACAAAGATTCCAAGGTAATTCAATGGGTAAAGGACAGTTTTTCAACAAACAAAGCCAGAAAAAATGGATATCCACAAGTAAATTAGTAAGCTGGACTTCTACCATGCACAACACACACAAAAGAACCTCAAAGTAAATCCTAAAAGTAAATATAAGAGCAAAAATTATAAAATTTTTAAAATAAAATATAAGAGATAATCTTCATGACTTTGGTTTGGGCAAAAAGTTCTTAGATCTGACACTAAATTCATGATACAAAAAATAATAGATTGGTAAACTGAACTATATCAAAAATATATAATCTTGTGCTTCAAAAAACATCATTAAGAAGATTAAAGGCGACAATCATCTACAGGAAGACACTGGGACTGACCAAAAAAGATGCCCCACATCCAAAGACAAAGGAGAACCCACAGTGAGATGGTAGGAGGGGCGCAATCACAATAAAATCAAATCCCATAACTGCTGGGTGGGTGACTCACAAACTGGAGAACACTTATACCACAGAAGTCCACCCGCTGGAGTGAAGGTTCTGAGCCCCATGTCAGGCTTCCCAACCTGGGGGTCCTGCAAAGGGAGGAGGAATTCCTAGAGAATCAGACTTTGAAGCTTAGTGGGATTTGACTGCAGGACTTTGACAGGACTGGGGGAAAGAGAGACTACACTCTTGAGGGGCACACACAAAGTAGTGTGTATGTTGGGATTCAGGGGAAGGAGCAGTGACTCCATAGAAACTGAACCAGACCTACCTGCTAGTGTTGGAGGGTCTCCTGCAGAGATGGGGTGTGGCTGTGTTTCACCACGAGGACAAAGACACAGGCAGCAGAAGTTCTGGGAAGTACTCCTTGGTGTGAGCCCTCCCAGAGTCTGTCATTAGCCCCACCAAAGAGCCCAGGTAGGCTCCAGTGTTGGGTCGCCTCAGGCCTTAAAAC
The DNA here is from genome assembly GCF_964165515.1 of Mesoplodon bidens. Lineage (NCBI taxonomy): Eukaryota > Metazoa > Chordata > Mammalia > Artiodactyla > Ziphiidae > Mesoplodon > Mesoplodon bidens. Next base: position 918,367 of record NC_138166.1, on the reverse strand, counting down.
CAACAGGGAGGGAACACAGCCCCACCAATCAGCAGACAAGTGGATTAACGTTTTACTGAGCTCTGCCCACCAGAGCAACAGCCAGCCCTATCCACCCAGTCCCTCCAATCAGGAAACTTGCACAAACCTCTTAGATAGCCTTGTCCACCAGAGGGCAGACAGCAGAAGCAAGAAGAACTACAATCCTGCAGCCTCTGGAACAAAAACCATATTTAAAGAAAGATAGGCAAGATGAAAAAGCAGAGGGTTATGTACCAGATGAAGGAACAAGATAAAACCCCAGAAAAACAACTGAATGAAGTAGAGATGGGCAACCTTCCAGAAAAAGAATTCAGAATAATTATAGTGAAGATGATCCAGGACCTTGGAAAAACAATGGAGGCAAAAATTGAGAAGATGCAAGAAATGTTTAACAAAGACCTAAAAGAATTAAAAAACAAACAAACAGGGATGAACAATACAATAACTGAAAGGAAAATACATTAGAAGGAATCAATAGCAGAATAACAGAGGCAGAAGAAAGGATAAGTGACCTGGAAGACAGAATGGTGGAATTCACTGCTGCAGAAGAAAATAAAGAAAAAAGAATGAAAAGAAATGAAGACAGCCTGAGAGACTTCTGGGACAAGATTAAATGCAACAACATTCACATTAGAGGGGTCCCAGAAGGAGAATAGAGAGAGAAAGGACCAGAGAAAATATATGAAGAGATTATAGTCAAAAACTTCCCTAACATAGAAAAGGAAATAATCACCCAAGTCCAGGAAGTGCAGAGACTCCCATACAGGATAAACCCAAGGAGAAACACACTGAGACACACAGTAAACAAATTGGCAAAAATTAAAGGCAAAGAAAAATTATTGAAAGCAGCAAGAGGAAAATGACAAATAACATACAAGGGAACTCCCATAACAGCTGATTAACTCAGCAAAAAATCTACAAGCCAGAAGGGAGTGGCATGACATATTTAAAGTGATGAAAGGGAAGCACCTACAACCAAGATTATTCTACCCAGCAAGGAACTCATTCAGATTCGATGGAGAAATCAAAAGCTTTACAGACAAGTAAAAGTTAAGAGAATTCAGCACACCAAACCATTTCTACAATAAATGCTAAAGGAACTTCATTAAGTGGGAAACACAAGAGAAACAAAGGACCTACAAAAACAAATCCAAAACAATTAAGAAAACGGTAATAGGAACATACATATCAACAATTACCTTAAATGTGAATGGATTAAATGTCCCAACCAAAGGACACAGTCTCGCTGAATGGATACAAAAACAAGACCCATATATATGCTGTCTACAAGAGACCCACTTTAGGCCTAGGGAAACATACAGACTGAAAGTGAGGGGATGGAAAAAGATATTCCATTATTCCATGCAAATGAAAATCAAAAGAAAGCTGGAGTAGCAATACTCATATCAGTTAAAATAGACTTTAAAATAAAGAATGTTACAAGAGACAAGGAAGGACACTACATAATGATCAGGGGATCAATACAGGAAGAAGATATAACAATTATAAATATATATGCACCCAACATAGGAGCATGTCACTACATAAGGTGACTGCTTCAGCTACAAAAGAGGAAATCGACAGTAACACAATAATAGGGGGGAATTTAACACCTCACTTATATCAATGGACAGATCATCAAAACAGAAAATTAATAAAGAAACACAAGCTTACATGACACGTTAGACCAGATATATTTAATTGATATTTATAGGACATTCCATCCAAAAACAGCAGATTACACTTTCTTCTCAAGTGTGCACAAAATATTCTCCAGGATAGATCACATCTTGAGTCACAAATCAAGCCTCAGTAAATTTAAGAAAACTGAAATCATATAAAACATCTTTTCTGACCACAACGCTATGAGATTAGAGATCAATTACAGGGAAAAAAACACAAACATATGGAAGCTAAATAATATATTACTAAATAACCAAGACATCACTGAAGAAATCAAAGAGGAAATCAAAAAATACCTAGAGACAAATGACAATGAAAACACGATGATCCAAAACTTATGGGATGCAGCAAAAGCAGTTCTAAGAGGGAAGTTTATAGCAATACAATCCTACCTCAAGAAACAAGAAAAATCTCAAATAAGCACTCTAACCTTACACCTAAAGGAACTAGAGAACGAAGAACAAACAAACCCCAAAGTTAGCAGAAGGAAAGAAATCCTAAAGAGCAGAGCAGAAATAAATGAAATAGAACCAAAGAAAACAAGAGCAAAGATCAATAAAACTAAAAGCTCTTTCATTGAGAAGATAAACAAAATTGATAAACCATTACCCAAACTCATCAAGAAAAAGAGGGAGAGGACTCAAATCAATAAAATTAGAAATGAAAAAGGAGAAGTTACAACAGACACTGCAGAAATACAAAGCATCCTGCAAGACTATTACAAGCAACTCTATGTCAATAAAATGGATAAACTGGAAGAAATGGACAAATTCTTAGAAAGGTATAACCTTCCAAGACAGAACCAGGAAGAAATAGAAAATATGAACAGACCAATCACAAGTAATGAAATTGAAACTGTGATTAAAAATCTTCAAACAAACAGAAGTCCAGGACCAGATGGCTTCACAGGTGAATTGTATCAAACATTTGGAGAAGAGCTAACACCCATCCTTCTCAAACTCTTCCAAAAAATTGTGGAGGAAAGACCACTCCCAAACTTATTCTATGAGGCCACCATCACCCTGATACCAAAACCAGACAAAGATACTACAAAACAAGAAAATTACAGACCAATATCACTCATGAATATAGATGCAAAATCCTCAACAAAATACTAGCCAGCAGAATCTAACAACACATTAAAAGGATCATACACCATTATCAAGTGGGATTTATCCCAGGGATGCAAGGATTCTTCTATATACACAAATCAATCAATGTGATACACCATATTAACAAATTGAAGAATAAAAACCATATGATCATCTCAATAGATGGAGAGCAAGCTTTTGACAAAATTCAACATCCATTTATGATAAAAGCTCTCCAGAAAGTGGGCTTAGAGGGAACCTACCTCAACATAATAAGGGCCATATGTGACAAACCCAGAGCAAACATCATTCTCAATGGTGAAAAACTGAAAGCATTTCCTCTAAGATCAGGAACAAGACAAGGATGTACACTCTCACCACTATTATTCAACATAGTTTTGGAAGTCCTAGCCATGGCAATCAGAGAAGAAAAAGAAATAAAATGAATACGAATTGGAAAAGAAGAAGTAAAACTGCCACTGTTTGCAGATGATATGATACTATACATAGAGAATCCTAAGGATGCCACCAGAAAACTACTAGAGCTAACCAATGAATTTGGTAAAGTTGCAGGATACAAAATTAATGCACAGAAATCTCTTGCATTCCCATACACTAATGATGAAAAATCTGAAAGAGAAATTAAGGAAACACTCTCATTTACCACTGCGACAAAAAGAATAAAATAACTAGGAATAAACCTACCTAGGGAGACAAAAGACCTGTATGCAGAAAACTATAAGACATTGATGAAAGAAATTAAAGATGATACAAACAGATGGAGAGATATACCATGATCTTGGATTGGATGAATCAATATTGTGTAAATGACTATACTACCCAAAGCAATCTACAGATTCAATGCAATCCCTATCAAATTACCAGTGGCACTTTTTATGGACCTAGAACAAAAAATCTTAAAATTTGTATGGAGACACAAAAGACCGTGAATAGCCAAAGCAGTCTTGAGGGAAAAAAACAGAGCTGGAGGAATCAGACTCCCTGACTTCAGACTATACTACAAAGCTACAGTAATCACAACAATATGGTACTGGCACAAAAACAGAAACATAGATCCATGGAACAAGATAGAAATCCTAGAGATAAACTGATGCACCTATGGTCAACTATTCTATGACAAAGGAGGCAAGGATATACAATGGAGAAAAGACAGTTTCTTCAATAAGTGGTGCTGGAAAAACTGGACAGCTATATGTAAAAGAATGAAATTTGAACACTCCCTAACACCATACACAAAAATAAACTCAAAATGGATTAGAAACCTAAATGTCAGACCAGACCCTATAAAACTCTTAGAGGAAAACATAGGAAGAACATTCTTTGACATAAATCACAGCAAGATCTTTTTTGATCTACCTTCCTAGAGTAATGGAAATAGAAACAAAATAAACAAATGGGACCTAATGAAACTTCAAAGCTTTTGCACAGCAAAGGAAACCATAAACAAGATGAAAACTCCACCCTCAGAATGGAAGAAAATATTTGCAAATGAATAAATGGGCAAAGGATTAGTCTCCAAAATATATAAACAGCTTATTCAGCTCAATATTAAAAAAACAAACAACCCAATCCAAAAATGGGCAGAAGACCTAAATAGACCTTTCCCCAAAGAAGACATACAGATTGCCAACAAACACATGAAAGAATGCTCAACATCACTAATCATTAGAGAAATGCAAATCAAAACTACAATGAGATATCATCTCACACCAGTCAGAATGGCCATCATCAAAAAATCTAGAAACAATAAATGCTGGAGAGGGTGTGGAGAAAAGGGAACCCTCTTGCACTGTTGGTGGGAATGTAAATTGATACAGCTGCTATGGAGAACAGTATGAAGGCTCCTTAAAAAACTAAAAATAGAATTACCATATGACCCAGCAATCCCACTACTGGGCATATACCCAGAGAAAACCATAATTCAAAAAGACACATGCACCCCAATATTCATTGCAGCACTGTTTACAATAGCCAGGTCATGGCAGCAACCTAAATGCCCATCGACAGAAGAATGGATAAAGAAGATGTGGTTCATATATACAGTGGAATATTACTCAGCCATAAAAAGGAACAAAACTGGGTCATTTGTTGAGACGTGGGTGGATCTAGAGACTGTCATACAGAGTGAAGTAAGTCAGAAAGAGCAAAACAAATATCGCATATTAACGCATATATGTGGAACCTAGAAAAATGGTACAGATGAACCAGTTTGCAGGGCCGAAATTGAGACACACATGTAGAGAACAAACGTATGGACACCAAGGGGAGAAAGCGCTGGGGGGGTGGGAGTGGTGGTGTGATGAATTGGGCGATTGTTATTGACATGTATACACTGATGTATATAAAATGGATGACTAATAAGAACCTGCTGTATAAAAAAGTTAATAAAATAAAATTCAGCACAGTAAAAAAATAAAAGATTAAAGGGAAGTCATAAGCTAGAAGGAAACACTTGCAAATCATGTCTTTGATAGATAGTAAAGAGCTCAACTTTTCAATTATAACTAAATAAAAATCTCAATTTTAACCTTAGCATAAGTTTTAAAGCCATTTCATCAAAAAAAGATATCTGAATGATAAATAAGCAAATAAAAAGATAGTTTTGTTAGTCGTTAGGAAAGTGCAAATTAAACCAAATGCCCACTAGAGTATCTGTAATAAAAAGACAGACAGTACCAAATGTTGGTAAGGACACTGAGAAACAAGAACCCATGTGCATTGCTGATAGGGATATAAAATGGTACAGCCATCTTCAGGGGATCCCGTCGAGCAGCATTTTAGGGAATAGATCAATGCACAAATTTTAAAAATAAAAGTTTTAATTATAAACCTAATGTTATTCAACAGAGTGATGTGATTCAAAAATCCTTACTGTGACCCTCAGATGCACAGAAAACATGCCTTAAGAATAGGCAACAGCCCTGTCCTACACTTGGCTTTTCTTGGTCTAATTTGAGGGTCCTGTCAGTAACACGAGCAAACCCCCTTAAGAGACACTGGTGAGTGGTCTCTGAAGTCCATTAAATGAAGAGACTCAATGGAGGAATGGAAACATTTATGGATAATTGTAAAGCTGTCACATGGATATTAACTTTTTTTCTTTTCCACAAGGTCTGTGACAAAGACCGTTGAAGGGAACTGAAGGGCATATTGGTTTTAGTTCAGGTCGCACTTTACCTCAGAATAGATGACCAAATATGGAAACGGATGATTTTGATTACCAGTCACTGGAAGTGTTGAAAATGATCAAGGTGACAGGTTACAACTTGGCAAAACACCAGCAAATTTTAAGCATTAAATGGAAGTGTTGACTTGGGTCACTGATAACATTTCTTTGGGTCAAGAGCCTCCCTGGTAAAGCAGGACTTTGTGCCGAAATGCAAATCAATTGTTATTTAATGAAGCCATCAGAAATGTGACCTAGTAACAAACTGCAACTTGCTTAAAAAGTTAAACTTAACCTAAAGTAGATTTTATGGTGAGCCAACGATAAAAGCCACATTGTAAATGCCACTATGCAAAACTCGTAGGTGGTTTATAATTTAGCACAAGTCAGAGAAGAATTCTTCAGTACCTTGGGGAATTAACTCAGCTAAAATAAAAATGGATTTTTGTAAGGGAAAACACAATCAGTTAAGCATAAGAAAGCCTGTTCTAATAAAAAATTAATAATAAGGAAACTAACAAAGTATATTTTGAAATTTCTTACCATGGAGATAAATAATACAGAAAAAAAGAAATACTGACACTGTACTAGGAACACAATGAGGAAAGGATGACTCCAGAAGAGATGTCATGTGCAGATCCCCCTAGAGGCGCTGAGTCTTGAGCAAGGGAGGGAATATGTAACTAAAATGACACTTATGTCAGATGTAAAGCAAGGTAAAGGTGCCCAGAGACAGGGAGGTGGGGAGGAAGGGGAAAGGCCTCCCTGTAAAGAGGACCGACTCCTAACACTGAGAGGGGCTCAAGTGTCAAATATCAAAATGTACCAAGTCTTCTATCCGAACCTTTACCATTTCTTAATATTGGAGGGAAGAAGAAAGAAAGGAAAGAATGAGAGTGAGTCATCTTTGTGTCCAGTGGGGGATGGTTGGGCTCCCTCCGGCTTTACTTAGGAGATAGTCCCAGAAAATGAACAGTTAAGGCTTTTGTCGTTTTCATGTTCACAAGGATTTAACCAATGACTGTTGACAAGCTCATGAGCATGACATCAGCTCAGGCCCCCACGCCCTTCCAGGCCCCAGGTGTGTGGTGGTCTTCTGTGTGCATTCATCTCCAAGGCTCCCTCATCCTAGGCCCTCAGCTATGCTTCCCACAGCCTAAGTTGAATTCTGCAAGTATCTGCCCTAAACCCCTGCAGCTCAGAGCTCCTTTCTGCGGGCCCTCAACACCTGATCGTTTTTATCTGTTGGGCATACTCACCTCTGGGTCTGCTTGCAGGTATTCACTTACATCCACAATTTATTAACTCTGTTATAGTCACAGGCATAAAGAATTTGGATGCGATTCCAGCATTTGCTGTTCTTTTTGAGATTTATTTCCAGGCACTTTGTGACCCTGTAACTTTGAAAGGCCCCATATGAAAGAAAGTTTATTATTAGAGCTACAACCAGCAGGGTGTCTTTCGTTACAGGCCTGGCAGCAAGCGGTATGATGAAAGATTTCTCTTTTTAGCTCAGTTAAAATTTAACAAGTGCAAATTCAAGCAAGAAGGGATTTTGTGTTAACAGAATGTCATTCTATGAGTTTGTTTCTTCTGAGATAAAGTCAAGTTTCATAAAAAAGTAAAGCGTGCCGGATGTCTAATAGTTCTATCGTCCTTTCTAAAGTTTAAAATTTAGTTGTAACTTCCTATGGATCAGTATAAAAATGGCGGGATAGAATCATGACAATGAATTATTCATAATAAAACTCTTGGGCCTTAATTTTGCAGGTTGTTTATAATTTCCTCTCTTCTTATGGAAACATCATCTTTAGAATTACAGAAGATATGGGACGATTAAATTGAAAACCATCTGTTGTTGATACAACGTCATGTACCTGTGCTAAGCACTAAGTGACAGCAACAGTGGAATTCATTATCAGTATTCGGTTCCCATGAGGGTGGCCAGTTTTGCCAAAGACATTATATGGCCGTTGCATGTCAATCCTTTGAATGCTATTTTATCAATGCTAAGGAAATGCACCCTTTTCCTCTTACTGTGGAAATGCAGCTTTCTTTTGTTCACACAATAGCAATTATATCTAATAGGGACTCATCCAGATTTTTGCAAAATCAAATCCATCTGCTTTTATCAGAAAGTAAGTTAGTGGCATAGATATTTATGATTGAGTCAGGAACACTAGACTTCAGTCCTGGCAATTAGCAAAATTCCTAACTGTACTAAACTCTTCTATCAAACAGGAGAATGACTTTGCACTCAGACCATTTCATTAAGATGCTGAAGGAGAAAATAACATGCTTCTTGGTTCAGGACTCTCAAGGAATCAAGGGGACCCAAGATCACCCTCAATCTCAGAGTCCTGCACCCAGAAACACATCTGAACCCATGCAACTTCTTCAACACTTGTGCAGTAGGTTAAAAAACCCCTGAAATCCATAGATACCTTCCTAAGTTCTGTGAGTTCCCCATAAGTACTCTTTCATTTTGTGTTTCCATTTTGATGAGGATAATAAAAAAAAGATCTTAAAGTGTTTAAAACCACCACACGATGCTGTACTGTTATATAATTACGTGCCTCAAATTTGTGTGTGTTTGTGATCAAATTCATTACAAAACTTACTTTAATTTTAATGTACTAATAAGTAAAGAATGCAGGTAGATTTAACGTGCAAATTGTGCATTCTTACCAAATTACTTTTTTGTATGCTGTTCAAATAACTGTCTCACATTTCTCAATTCAACACATTTTTTTTTGGAGTGGTTTCTCAGCATCAGCCACTCCTCTGTACCCAGAACTGAAAAAATAACGTTGAATGAGAAAACATACTCTTGGGGAATATATATCCTCTCAAGTCAGACAGAGAGGAAGTAAGTGACTCAATACATAAATAATGCCCGTCATTCATTGATCAGAAAGCTAAAAGATGGTGCTATCTGGTCAGAAGGGGATGGAAGCGTTTGGTTGGAACCGTCTGGCCAGAAAGCTGTCTCTGATTTCTGAGTGTTGGGAAGGAACCTGCAGTGTGAATGTCATTGGAAAGAGGATGCCAGGCTGGGAGCACCTCCAAGTATGAAGCCCTTACCTCAGAAACACGTAATTCCACATACAAAAAGCCCATATGGTTGGTGTGTCAATGGCTGGCTTATGGCTGCTGTGGGATGAAGTTGGAGCAGTAGCAAGGGGAGGCGTGCAGAGCTGTGTAAATCTGGGCAACAAGGTAGAACATTATGTCAAATGTGATGGGAAACATTCGGATGGTTTTATTATTTTTAAGGGTTTTGGTAAAATTTGTATTGAGGTACAGTAAGCACATAAAATTGTAAGATATGAAAATATACATTGTGATCACTTGAAATGTATAACTTATGAAAGGATTCCTCCCATCTAGCTATTTAAGATCTCCATCACCTCACATAATTATCTTTTTCTTTTTAGTGAGAATATTTAAATTTGACTCTCCTAGAAAATTTTAATTCTAGAATACAGTGTTATAAGCATAATACATATAATACATTATTGTGTATGTTTTATTATTGTTTTGGCTTGACATCTTTGGGCCCGTAAAAGTGGTTGGACAATGCCATAGAACCTGGGGTTCAAATCCTGTCTCCAACACTTAATTATGTGATCTGAATCTGTAACCTTGGTATATATGAATCTTCAATAATTTCATGAAGAGATTTTCTAATTCAACACATATTTGTGAAAGACAGCTGTCTACCAGATACTGTGTGTGCTAGGGATTTCCTTACATCATACTAGTAACTCTTTCAGCCAGTTCCATGAGGTAGGCATTGTTATTCCCATTTCATTCACCTAGCAAATGGTGGGGCAGGGATTTATTTACACATCAATTATATGAAATCCAACATCCTCCAAATTATCGAAATAAAATAATGAATTTAACCATACTCAAGCTGGGAAGTAACTACTAAGTAAGGGATATGAGGCTAAATAAAAAGGGCTAAAAAATGATGTTTTAAAACTATATGTTGTTGGGACTTCCCTGGTGGTCCAGTGGTTAAGAATATGTACTCCCAATTCAGGGGTCCCGGGTTCAATCCCTGGTCAGGGAACTAGATCCCACATGCATGCCGCAACTAAGAGTTCACATGACACAACTAAGGAACACACATGACACAACTAAGGAGCCCACCTGCCACAACTAAGACCCAGTGCAACCAAATAAATAAATAGATAGATAAAAATATGTATATATAAAAAACTATATGTTGTTCATAAAATTGAAGACCCATAGTGTGAAATTAACTAGAAATCATCTTTTGTGATAAAGTGGAGCAGTCATTTTCTTATCACCCTAAACTGCAAAGGTGTTCAATTCCTACAAACTAATCAAAACTATCAAGGAAAAAATGTATGAGTTCATGGTTTTGGTTAATTCTTCTCTCTGCTGTCTTCCGTGATGTCTTTAGATTCTTGCTCTGCTCATTTCTCTTCTCACTCATACATCTTTAAAAGATGCTTTCATAAGCAAAGAAGATAAAAACCAGTTATGACACATGTCATTTAGCTTGAATGAGCTTTAGTCTGGACTGATTTAGGATGACATCGACCTGGAGTTTGAGGTGATGCTCACATTCAACGACTAATTTAGAATCCTCATGGCTGGGGAGGTGTCTAGTCTCCCCTGTAAATAAGAATCAATGAAATGAAGTAAAATAAAATGAAATTGGAATATGGACTATCACTCTGTTGAGAACACAGTTGATTCTACTTCCACATTTAGATTAGGTAATGCATCATCTTTCCAAAAGAAATAAAAGCATGTTAACAACTCCGTAAGAAGAGGTCCTAATAAAATCAATCTGCGTTTACAAAACACACATGAAAGTCAGTGAGGACAACTCTTGACACAACGTGAAAGGGGAATCGAACGATGTTTCCAGGATGATCTCTAAAGTCCCGTTAGCAATCACGCCAAGACCCCAAATCATCTTAAATGGAGTTTAGCTACTGAATTAAAAGAGACATCTCCAATCTTTTGGAAGTTAATCTAGTCTGCTTCAAGTTTAAAGACAATTAAAAAGCGAAAATCCTTTGTGAGTTCTGAAAACTTCAAACAAATGTTACCGTTGGTCATCAGGCATCTCTTGCATTAAATATACTAAGTTAGAATGTATGTACTTGGGCCCATGATCACAGCCAACTACATCTCTCAGTTGGGTCACACGAACAAGGCTACATCAGCTGACTTCAGTCTCTAAATATAAGTCTTATGCTTAGGCTAAAAATAGTTATTTCACAGGCAGTGCAAACGATCCTGGATCCTGAAATTTGTTTTGTCATTTCCCTATTCTGAGTTGAATGACTGTGCTGTAATTTTTGTGTTGGGAGGGAAGGAGAGAATGTACAAGAAAATTATGCATATTTAATGAAACTGTCACACAAATGAATCTAGCATCATTCAAAACATGCAAAAATACATTTTTTTTATATTTTGAATAAACCCTCAAAAAATGATAGGAAAATCCACAAAGGTAATGACTGGGCTTTTCTGTAGGGGTTTATTCTTCAGAGTAAAAGCATCTGCCAATTTAGCACTCACCTGCCTCCGTGCCCAGTGTTGCTGAACAGAGAAAGCATCTGATGATTCTGGCTTGCTGACGTGAAACACAAAATAAGCTGGAGTTTAGGAGCCATTTGTATGCTTAATGGCCTCCATGAAAAGTGCTCTCTGGAGGCCCAAGCCCGGCCAGCAGATGTTACCTGTAAATGAGGATTTTCCCCTCAGACACCAACACACTGTCGCTGAGTTTGCTGCCCACTCTAGACCCTGAGTTGTTGACTGGATGATATGACTGGGTTCAAGCAGAGGTTTGAATTTAGGGGAAAAAATGCTGTGCTTAGACTTAAAACACTAAAAGCAGTGGCCTTTTAGTGATGTAAGTGAAAAGAATTGCTCAATGACTCACACCCACTTAGCTCTGTGTGAATTCTCTTAGGGCAGTTTGATGCCAGGGGTCATGCAATCTGGCCCATGTGGCTGCTCCAGCATCTGCAAAAGCCTCGGGGCAGCTTTCTGGGACACGTTCTCTGTCCTGGGATGTTCTGCCCTTTCCATCCTCTCCCTGGGCCCCTTGGATGTGGGTGTCAGAGGGCACACAGCTTTGCAACCCAGTCAATACAGTCAAAGACATTTTTATTCCAGTGCTAGGTTTGTTCTTTTTTGCTTTTGCTCTTGTTTTGCTTTGCTTTCCACACAGTTCCCTTAAATAATCCTGCCTTGTCATTTGTTGTAAGAATCATCATTATTTTATGTACCACTAAGAAAATGAAAAAAAAAAGCCAATTATACACTGACATCTGTTCCTTATTTTATAGATGCTAAAATGTGGAGAAACAAAAGTGTATCAGAATTGGGGGAATTCAGTATTTTCCAGACAGTTCTGTGTCAATAACCAAACTCCACATTCTTTTTGAGATAGTTCTCAAATTTGCCGTCTTTGATTTCTTGCTGCCAGATTTTCCCTCTGAATTTACAGGCTACACCAGAGTGGCCTGGAGCAAGATGTCGGAGTTTGTCAACAATCTGATAATGAGGTTTTGTCTTGATTCCTTGTAGCCTGCAGAGGTTTTATCAGGTCTTTGTCATTCAAGACCTTTTCTCAGACTCATGCCTTAATATGGGAACTACCCAGCAACTGTTTTTTCCCACCATCTAAAGCTACAAATTTTTAGACTTCTCTGTTTTGGGTTTTTTTTTCTGCTTGAAAAGCAGTTATTCTTTCCTGAGACTTCTCCCTCTCTCTGCACTCTCTCTCTCTCATCCCTCTCCCCTTATTCTCTCCAATACCTTGTCAAATAAATACCGCTTACAGCAACAAACACGCAACAAAACTCTCCTATTATCAACTGCTTCCACTGCAGCTACAATTTCAGGCAGCAATTTCCAAGCTATTGCAAGTGACAGCTCTACCAGGCATCCTCGCATGCCATGAATCTCAATCATTTAAATCTCCAAGAAGTTTTCTCACTGTGTGTCATTCAAACATGCAGCCAGTGGCTTTATTTTGTTTTCACTTTTGAGTTTGTTCTTTCTTTTAAACTCCTTAAATTGCAGTTTATTTTTTAAATTAATCTTTATTGGAATATAGTTGCTTTACAATGTTGTGTTAGCTTCTACTGCACAGCGATGAATCAGCCATACATATACATATATCCCCTCCCTTTTGTATTTTCCTCCCATTTAGGACACCACAGTGCATTATCACTTTTGAGTTTTTGATGTACATATATACAGAGTGGGGAGAGAATTAAGAGAGATATGAAGGTTTCAACAGAGAGTGTGGTCTCCAAGTCAGCTTTCCTGGGTCGGAATGTCGATTTTGTCCACTTTTATTAGCTGGAAACCTTGGATAAGTTACTTAAGCAGCATTTCCTCAAGCGTAAAAATGCATTGCCTGGTTGCACGTGTCTAAAGCCCTTAAAGCAATGCCTGGGATCGAATGTCAAATACTGGTGCCTGCACACTGTGGCTGGTCACTGAGAGCTTGTGTGCAGCATGTGTCCCAGCTGTGGATGATGGACTCTTGTCCCCAACAGATTTGTCCCATTGGGTTCTTTAGAGTAAGGCATGGCACTGCTGTGGCATTGTCATCTCCTAGAACAAAATGCTTGTTTGTGTTAACAATTATGCAGGAAATGGGCAAATTCTGGAATTATTGCAGAGGACAGAGTTAAAGAAGTATATCAGGCTGAGAAAAACTCTTCTTTTCCTTAAACTGTTCATTAGTGAGATGAACACACAATATTTGTACCTTTGTTCTGGGAAGAAAATAGTGCTTTTACAGAGTCCATTGATTTTGATCTTTGGTACTAAAAATGGAACGTAGCCAACCTCCTCCTACCGAAAATTATGTCCTGGGATCTCCCATAAGGCTCATGTTCTCACATTTGTTGTGTTTTGGTTGCAGTTGGCAGGTCCCAGCCAGTCAAAATTCCTACGTTGAGATGTGGACCAGACCGCAGGGCCATTTCAAATTGCATCCTTTGCATAAGGATGCCTCTTAGTTCATCCACATGACTGGATCAGAGGGGGCAGGGGGAATATATCAAAGTTGTTTTTAAGTCCTCAGAGCACAGACACATAAAAGAGCTCATTTTCTAAGCAATTTAACTCAGGAAATCCCCAACCTGTATACAGAACTCTGACCTGGGAGCCCGACTGTCTATATCATAAGACACTCAGAGAAGGACTTTGTAATTTTCTGAAATCTAAATGAAAAACATTCAAACCAGAGGTTTGTATTATAATATTTAACTTATTCATTTTAAAAGATTTAGTCACCCTTTTAGTTTTATTGCATAGCATATTTTAATGGCGAAAGTAATTCAAGCATTTAAAAAATCATAGAATAAAGCATATAAAATAAAAAGTCAAAGCCCCCCTCCCCCATCAGCACCCCTCCCCCTCGTGGAGGGAACCAGTTAGCAGAGTTTCCTAGAGAGTTTCTATGCATTTATGGGTCACTTTTTTGTGTCATGTTTTTAAAGAAATGGAATCATACTGTACTAACGTTCTATAAAATATTTCGCCTTTACGGCTTCCCTGGTGGCACAGTGGTTGAGAGTCTGCCTGCCGATGCAGGGGACACGAGTTCGTGCCCCGGTCTGGGAAGATCCCACATGCCGCAGAGCGGCTGGGCCCGTGAGCCATGGCAGCTGAGCCTGAGCATCCGGAGCCTGTGCTCCGCAACGGGAGAGGCCACAGCAGTGAGAGGCCCGCATACCGCAAAAAAAAAAAAAAAAAAAAAAAAGTGCCAGATGGAAAGGCACACACTTGGGGACGTTCAGTTTATTCATCATCCTTCCCATGGCTCTGCTCTGTACTCCCAGGCTGTGATGACCAAGAGCTCACGTGTTCACAGGGGAAAAGATGTGCCCCTAACCTGAAAAGGGGAAAGGCTCCTATTACTCCTGGGAAGAAAAGGCTTAGTTCACAAACTCACCTGCAATGGAAAATGCCACTGGGGGAACTTAATAACCCCATGGTCTGTCCAAGGGTGGGGAAACATGGGCGAATCACAGGGCAATTTTTTTTTTTAATTAAGTGTAGTTGATTTACAATGTGTGTTAGTTTCAGGTGTACAGAAAAGTGATTCAGTTATACATACATATATATTCTTTTTCAAATTCTTTTCCCTTATGGGTCCTTACAAAATATTGAGTATAGTTCCCCATGTTATACAGTAGGTCCTTGTGGATTATCTATTTTATATATAGCAGTGTGCATATGTTAATCCCAATCTCCTAATTTATACCTCCCCTTCCCCTTTGGTAAACACCATAAGTTTGTTATGTCTGTGGGTCTGTTTCTGTTTTGTCAATAAGTTCATTTGACAAAGCATTTGTATTATTATTTTAGATTCCATATATAGGTGATATCATAAGATATTTGTTATTGTCTGGCTCACCTCACTGAGCATGACCATCTCCAGGTCCATGACAACCCCTTATCCCATGTTAGCTCCCCCCAGCCCCTCTTCACTGAGTGTCTCCACCCTGCAAGTGGCTTCAGATAAACAAACAAAAGATTCCCCTGGGGAAGCCGAGGAACAGAGGTTCATTTCCGTACCCAGGAGGACAGGTCCAGGTCAAGGTCACTTTGTCATGAATTCTGCTTCTCCTGCCCAGCCCTTTCCCCACACTTCCTTGCTCCCGGGTGCGGTTTCTATGGTAACCAGTATGTCACCACTACCCAATTCTGGTTCCCTCCCCAGGCTGCCTTCCACCATCCCTCCCCGCCCCCAAGGGCCAGCCGCAGGATGACACCCCTCCTCTCCTCTCTCACCTGTTTCTGTTGTGCACCTGTCCTTCCTTCTATTTCTTCTTTGTTCTCTCTGCCAGGACATGTTCACTGTTCCTCAGGACACACTCAATGGGCACCTACCCCCACTTAGCCCTCCTGGACACTATTCCTCACCCATACCTTCCACATCACACCCCCAGCCCCATCAATATGCCTCCGATAGCATAGGACCCATTCAGGGTTATCCTTGCAAAAACTCCTAACTTCTCACTTATCTGTAGCTTCGTGTTGTTGACACCCTTGTGCCAACACACACTGCAAACATCGAGTGAAGGTGTGATGGGATGATGGGGAAGAGGACCATGGTGCTTGAATCCCCCTCTACCCCCGTCCTGAGGTCTTCGACTGCAGGACCCAGTTTCTCAGTGTCTAGCAGAATCCCTGCCTTTAAATAAGCCTCTATAAGACGTTGAGAACCTACTTATGGATACCAGAAGGTGAAGGGGGCTAGTGGGATGAATTAGGAGATTGGGATTGACATATATACACTACTGATACAATGTATAAAATAGATAACTAATGAGAACCTACTGTAGAGCACAGGGAAATCTCAATACTCCGTGGTAACCTAGATGGGAAGGTAATCCAAAAAAGAGGAGATATATGTATACATGTAACTGATTCACATTTATGTACAGCAGAAACCAACACAACATTGTAAAACAACTGTATACACCAATAAAAATTAGTTTTAAAAAAGCCTCTATAAACACCTAATGAAGGAGTCATCTGTGTGTGGGAAGTGTTTGCATATGTGGCAGGGAGCCTTGTGCCTTGTGCATATTTTAAATCAAATAGTTAAATGAAATGATCAATTGTTTCTTCTATGGTTCATTATTCCTTATTGACAAGTCTGCCTTATCCATCACTGGGGATCTCCTGAGGCCAGATTGCTTACGCTGCTTCTGTGTGATAATTTGGCCAAGGAAATATAAGATATATTCCTTAATAGGTGCTCTCGTTAAATAAAATACTGTGCAACTTAGCAAACACTTTAAATATCAGCATCAGTGAACAAAGAAAATAATGCTAATATGGAGTTTTAATCAATGGTTTCCCTGGATAATATAAAAATATTCACCCAAATATCAGATCAACCCTCCCTCTGGACTTAATTAGCATCCTTGCATAACTAAATAACCTTGGCTCAATGGCTTGAAAAATCAAATGTTCTTGAAACTGGAAAAATGTATTTAAACCATTGTTGACTGAAAAAATAATGCACAACATGAGAGTTGTGAGTTAAGTTTTATTGGAGGCAAAATGAGGACTATAGCCCGGGAGATAGCATCTCAGCTCTGAGAAACTGCTCCAGAGAGGCAGGGGCGAGGTCAGTAAAGCATGTGACTTTGGTGAAGGGGGAGTACATGCAATCAAGCACATATTTTTTTTGCAGAAGGTTTCTGGCTAGTCGTGAGGAGTAGACATCACCATGTGGGATTTCAGTGCTTTTCTAGACATGAGGAGATACAAGAATTAGGTTCATAAAATCTTCTCCTGAAACTAATCTAACTATCTGAAGATGTGTTCTGCCAGTTTTCCCCAGAGCACAGAGTGCCTCATTTCTGCTCTCCACCTGAGCTCCTTTCAGGAGGTGTTGAAAGCAGCTGCTGCAGCACATGATTTAACCCTTGTAGAGGTAGATGGCAAGTACCAATTTGTAGCTGGCACCACGATGTTTATTTATAATAAATACTGAAAATTGTTTTACAAAATTATAGGAATTTTAAGGCCTGTATTATTTTGAAATTGAGTTGCAGACTTCCTATTGGTGGAAAAAAATTAAATCTAATTCCAACTTCCAGAACAAATGAAATTAGTTATTTTTCAAGCAATTATTTTTAGTTATTAAAATTTTAATTTATGTATTTTAAGTATAGTACTGCTTATTAAAAATAGACTGTCTTTCAAAACAAATAGATATAATAGAGACTTTCAGTATTTGAGGACTTAGTTTTTTTTGTTTTTTAGGACAGTTTTTTATGAAGAAATATTTTCAAAATATTGATCAAAAATAAAGATATAAAACCACAGCTTAAAAGGATGAGCAAAGTAGAATTAACATTGTTAAGTCAAAAATGGTTGAATAGGGCTTCCCTGGTGGCGCAGTGGTTGAGAGTCCGCCTGCCGATGCAGGGGACACGAGTTCGTGCCCCGGTCCGGGAAGATCCCACATGCCGCGGAGCGGCTAGGCCGGTGAGCCATGGCCGCTGAGCCTGCACGTCTGGAACCTGTGCTCCGCAACGGGAGAGGCCACAACAGTGAGAGGCCCGCGTACCTCAAAAAAAAAAAAAAAAAAGGTTGAATACTGGCTTTTGTAACAACCTATAAGTATGTAAACTGAAATAGTTGGTAAGCTATTAACACTAAGGAAAGAACTTGATTAATTAACATCAGGGCTATATTTGGACTCGGGAGAATCAGACTTAGCTCATATACTATAAGTATGACAATTTCCAAGTTACATCTCTCCTTGACCTTTGTTTTCCCACATGAAAATATCTAACTTTCTAATTTCTGTTTCAGCTCTGAACTTCTGCAATTCAATTTACACGTTTTCCCTTGCCATTAAAGATATTTGCACTGGGATATCAGTAGAACACTAGTTTGTTACAAATGTTTACTGATGTCATTAATAAAGCATATTTATTCATTACTGTGACAAATATTCATTGAGTGGTTGTTATGCTCCAGGTCCTTTCCATCAAGTGCAGGTGCATGAAACAAACAGAAGTCCTTCCCTCCTGGAGCTCATATACTAGTGGGTGAGAAAGATAATAAACAAATAAGTATAAAATGTTGTGTGCTATAGAAGTGCTGGTGTGGGGGATGGGAAGGAGGGAGGCAGGAGGGAGGCAGGAGGGAGGCAGGAAGACCTGGGATGGGGGAGCTACATTAAATAGGGTGGAGAGGGAAAAATGGGAATAGAAATGTTGCCATTATAGTATCAGGAATATCTTTAGCACAAAAACCCTGTTCAACAGTGACTTGACGAAATAGGCATTATTGTTCTAACTGAAGAGGCAACAAAGAAGTAAATGCTTCCCTGAGATTGATTCAGCTATGCAAATGTACCTTCAAGTCCTCAGATTTTTCATCTTTTTACTATTCTATCTTTGGCATTTGCTATTCCTCCTAACACTTGGGACCTCATGGTCACAAGATGGCTGCTGTTTTCCCATACATCACAAATGCAGAATAGCAACAGATAATTCTCTCTCTCTTTTTTGATCCTTTGCAAACACTTGTGTCCCCAGAACAATAATCTCTGCAACCACCACAGCTGGCTTCCCCTTGCACAACTGTATTCCCCATGTCTTCTTTCCTGTATTTTGATGCTTTGACTGCCCTGTAGGGTAGGATAATTCCTGGCACCTTTCAAATTTACACCAACCAGTGCAGAGCTGACATCTCAACCACCTCTTCTATCAGGCTCTCATACTCTGGGCCACTATCCCCCTGCCCTAATTACCCCAGGGCCAGGTACCAGAACACTAGGGGCAGTCCCTGAGCCCCAGAGCCCACTGAAATTGTTCAAACCGGCCTGTTTATCCTGTGTCTGTTTCTTCTCACAGAAACCACCGTAAACGCCCTTGCCTGCATTATCCCCTCCCTCCCTCTGCCTCCTGACTGACCCTGGTGCTTCCCTGTGTGCCCCCCACCCAGGGTGTGGCATGACCCCTCGTCTTGAGAACTGTGAATATAATTATTTAAAGCGATCTTCTCAGTGGCCACTGTCTCCTGACCTATGGGTGTTCTCATACCTAAATACTAATGAAACCTGTATCAGAAAAATGGCATTGATCACAGGACAAACCCTAGCTGCAAATGGGGAGTCGGGTTGTAATGAGTGTTCTCACGCAATCAATTCAGGTTTCGGTATTGGTCATGTTGTGATCACAGGGGAACAGCTCTTAGGTATGACCTACAAGTCCCTCATCAACAGGAGGAGGAGGTGTTTTCTTTGACCCAGGAGGGCCACAGCCCCCTGACACTCCTAAGCCTTGACTGGATTACAGGTGAAGTCTCCTTCTCTAAATTCTCAGAAATGCCCTGACTATAAAATTCCACCTAGGGGCTTCCCTGGTGGCACAGTTGTTGAGAGTCCGCCTGCCGATGCAGGGGACGCTGGTTCATGCCCCGGTCCAGGAAGATCCCACATGCTGCGGAGCGGCTGGTCCTGTGAGCCATGGCCACTGAGCCTGCGCGTCTGGAGCCTGTGCTCCGCAACGGGAGAGGCCGCAACGGTGAGAGACCCGCGTACCGCAAAATAAAAAATCCACCTAGAAACACCCTTCCTAAAAGTGTAAAGAATTTCTTCTTTTTTCTGGTCTTCAGAGACATTTGTTGTTCCTTGGTACAAATCCTTTTATGTCTTTCTGTACCATTTCTATGTGTTTTGAACTGAAGAGCACCTCCTCTTGGCAGGAGGAGGACGAGGAGGGAGCGTTTGCTCACAGTGGGGACCAAGAGGTGCCCTGTGTTGTCATCATCACAGGGTCTGGAAGTGCTGGGCAGGAGCCTTCCCTGAGGCTGTGGACACACCAGAACTGCCCAGCACAGCAGCACGAGCCACGGGGGCCGCCCGGCCCTTGGAATGCGGCTGCTGTGAAGGAGGGACGAATTCTTCTTCCGTTGCACTTTATTTTCATTAATTTATATTTGAATACCCGTCTAGGATTAGCGGCTACTATACTAGACAACGTTCTAGAGTCTCCACAGGGTGCGAGCAAAAGGCGTTTCTTTAGTTATGAGGATGGAGAATGCGAATGCAGTGTAACCCTCTGTGTACGTTTTGAATAAACACTTTCCTTTCATCGCCCTGCCTGCTGAGAACAAGGATGAGAAGGCTTGGCGGACAACTGTTCTCTGGCACCTGTCCCCTCCAAGCTTTAGCCAGGGGCTGCCTTGTGCTTCCCCTAGAGCTGAGCCCACCAACCCCAGCCAGCCTTGAGGGGCCAGGCGCTGAGTAGAGGGCAGGCCTCCTGCACTCCAGCCTACTTCCTGCTGATAAGAGGGACGTTCCCATACTGAGGTATGGGGCCGCCGTTCTGGCTCTTACATGAGTTAACTTGAATATTATGCCTGTCTGTGGCCTATCAAACACTCACTGTACATCTGCTTTAATTATTAAGAAAAGGGTGCATTGGCCAGAAGTAAAGCACGTCCATGACAAAACTAAGGATTAAATGCCTCCCTTCCTGGGACGCCAGTGCTGGTCCTCCCATGATGATAAACCTCCCTTCCCAGGTGCCAAGGCTGTACTGACTCACTGTACCTGCTGATCTGTTTTTTTGAAACCTCGAAGGAATGTATCCCTGACTTGTTTGATGTTCTTTGTTCTGAAAAGATATAAAACTGTGCTGAAAGCCATGCTTCTGTGGAGCAGTTCCTCAGAGTTATCTGAGAGACTGTCTTCTGGGCTTTAGTCCTCAGTGTGGCTCAAATAAAACTTCCTATTCCTATTATAGATTGTTTATTGATTATTTTCGTGAGCACTGCCCCTCGCATTGATATAAGCAGCGCGACTGAGATCTCCTGCCTGATTCCTCTGTGATCATTATTCTCCTACTAAGAATGGGTCCTACCCCTAAACTGCTACAGTTCTGTGGGGTTTCTGACCATCTGCTTGGGTCTTGGTGGCCCCTTCTAGGTGCTGGCTTTAGCCTCTGGGATGATGTCGGCCAGTGCCAGACAGGGCAGCCAAACCGCTTGTCACACATGGGGGCACATTTCTCTTCCAGTGGAAAAACTGCCTCTGAGCCAAGCCCCACCTCATGGCCTCAGAACCCGCAGACCCAATCAGTCCATCACCCACCAGCACACCTTGGTTGGTGGCCCTGCTGGTCCTGCTGCCCTGTATTTTGGATGTCACTCTTCTCTGGTCCTGTGGCACTGGCCAAGTGACACGCCACTGGGAAACGTCCCCGACCAGCCTGGGGACCCCCTTCTTCCCACCCCGGTTTGTCTCCTGTGACTCAAATGAGTAACTGCTTTGACGTCTCAGGGTTTGTTTCAAATTACAAAAACCCTGTTTTGCTGAAGTGATTTTACTTTCTTAACAAATTATCCTATTTTCCCTTCTTGAAAATATCCCGAGTAGCTCTTAAGGTATTTGCTGAAAACTGAAAGAAATCTGTAGTATGTTTGTTTCTTCATTCCCTTTGTCCATATTTGTCTATAGTTCAGAATGGAGTGAAATCCGCACCCTTACATTCACCCCCGTTTGCCGAGTGAATATGTACAAACTGTCAGATGTGTTTGTTCATATTTATCAGGCCCTTAAAAAAATTTGAGATCTGGCATGTGCGACAACAACATGTTTTACAGGAATGAAAATCAAAGAATCCAGGCCCAACTCTAGGAAAATACTTATGTAAGTTATGATTTATTCTAACCATTGGATAATACATAGTCTATAAAATGGTGTTTAAATATATTTTGAGAACATGGGAAATAACTGTTATTATGTAAAATCAATTTTAGAGGATTTTTTTAAAAGATGGCAAATAAATTTTTAAAAATAATAGCATATAATGGATAGACAATGGGAAACTTGCTATTTTCTAGATGTGTTTATGCTTTCCAAATATCAGAGATAAACATGCCACCTTTAAAATATATATGTGAGCATGTGTGTGTTCTGATAGATTTTCAAATATATCAGACAATATATTTGAATATATATGTGGGCACGTATGTGTGCAAACACACACAATATCCAACAAGTATGGAAAGGCTGTCAAGAGTGTGTAAACTGGGTGGGCTCTAAGGTAACCACTGAGAAGGATGTTCTGATAAATTTGGGAAAATGTTCATGAAACAAGGGCAAATGAAAAGTTGGAATATAAATTGTAAAAAGGATGTGCTCTTGGCTTTATTTAGTTTAGTAAAATAATTAACTATATATAGAGAAAATAGCTTAATAAAGTATAGAAAATGACAGAGATTATTGATATTTTGGGTACTCCTTCCTACTTTGGCAGTGTTTCCTGCCTTGGTTTTAATGAGTGCACACTTCTTTTAGAATTAGATGTAAATCTCACAGGGCAGGTGGCCCCTTTCATTACAGACCTAGCAATAGCTCTGTCCCCATGGGAGCTCACCTTCTCCGGCTGTACATGTGCTGTAGCCTTTACAATACGCTTGCAAACGTGTTTTCACTATGCTTGCCAAACTGTGTCAATTCCTGCTTCCCCTCATTGGTTAAACTTTATAACAAAATATTCTTAACATAGAAATGTGTCAATTTGGATGGTTTGGAGCTTTCATCATTATTAAACATTTAAACAGAACATTTTTAAATTTTTAAAATTGAAGTGTAGTTGGTTTACAATGTTGTGTTAATTTCAGTTGTACAGCAAAGTGATTCAGTTATTCATATATATACCTTCTTTTTTAAATATTCTTTTCCATTATGATTTATCATAGGATACTGAATATAGTTCCCTGTGCTATACAGTAAGACCATGTTGTTTATCCATTCTATATGTAATAGTTTGCATCTGCTGACCCCAAACTCCCAGTCCATCCCTCCCCCAACCCCCTCCCCCTCCCCCTTGGCAACCACAAGTCTGTTCTCTATGTCTGTGAGTCTGTTTCTGTTTTGTAGATATGTTCATTTGTGTCATGTTTTAGATTCCACATATAAGTGATATCATATGATATTAGTCTTTCTCTTTCGGACTTGCTTCACTCAGTATGATAATCTCTAGTTGCACCCACGTTGCTTCAAATGGCATGATTTCTTCTTTTTTATGGCTGAGTAGTATTTCATTGTATATATGTACCACATCTTCTTTATCCATTCATCTATCGATGGACGTTTAGGTCGTTTCCATGTCTTGGCCATTATGAATAGTGCTGCTATGAACATAGGGGTGCATGTATCTTTTCGGATTAGAGTTTCATCTGGATATATGCCTAGGACTGAAATTGCTAGATTATATGGTAATTCTATTTTTAGTTTTCTGAGGAACCTCCATACTGCTCTCCATAGTAACTGCATCAATTTACATTCCCACCAACAGTGTAAGAGTGTTCCCTTTTCTCCACATCCTCTCTAGCATTTAAACAAAACATTTTTAATATCATACATATGATTCTTTTTCCTTTTACCAAATTACTTTTCCAAATAGTAAAGTAAGTGTGTTGGTGTGATTTGGGAATTTGATTCTGTTTTTTTCACTTTATTGCTACAGAAAAGTAAAAAAGAACAGAAGCACTTGGGATATACACACCTCCAGAAAAAAAGATGTACCTAGCAAATCCACTAAATAATACAACATCTCTGGGTGAAAACTTTTCTTCCCCATCTCTCTATAATCTTCTTCCATGTTCCACTTTATCAAACTGAAAGAAGCTTTTAAAAGCCCTGGGTTTAAGTTTGTTTTGTCCCCTTGGAGAAAAGAAAATGGTTTTTGTTCTGTATTTTGTAAATTGGTCTCTCAAACTCCTGATAGCTAGCTGTTTCTAGGAGAAGATACAAATCTTACATTCTAAAATTCTGCTTTCTTACATGTTCAGAATTCCCAGACCCTGCTGTGATCCTTGACATCAATGAGAATCCAGACAGAGAACAGAAGTCCTTTGAGACAATCAACTCATCTTTCCTTCATGTGAGAAAACAGCAATTCCACAAGACCAGACCAGACAATACCAGGGTCAAAAAGTCCAAATGCCTTGTGGGGAAGGGGCAGAAATCCTAGAGCAGGCTAGTCCCTGGGGCTAAGTGGAGAGGGCAGCCTGCCCGAAGCAGTCACATCCCCCTCTAGAGGCTCAAAAACTGGGCTCTGAGATAAGAGAACAGGTCAGGGAGAGCAGACTCCAGGGTCCCTGAGGATGAAGGTCTACATACAACACATGCATTGAGTTTTAGGAAAGAAGTTTTCTTTTTTTTTTAATCTGTGAAGATATTCCAATCTTTTTGTGTTCAGACAAAAAATAAATTTAAAAAGATCACTGTTTTCTCACAATCATTAATTTTCATGTAACTGTTATTATTATAAATAACTGAAACACCACTTAAGGCATCCGCTCATGGAATCAAATCCACATCGTCACTGTAAAGACATCTTTTCAAACATTTCTAATACACTTCTTTATCTAGGCTGACTTTATGTCAGGAAACAGGATTTCAACAGATTGGAGACATGTATACGCATTTCAAAATCTTTTACAGTTTTCTCACTTTCTGAGTCTCTGGGGTAAGAGAGTGGGAGGAAAGTAAGTGGAGATTCAAATTAAGCACAGGTAGTGCTCAAAGGGGAAAGCAGCTCCACATTCAGGCAACACAACAGAGATAGCAGGAAACAAGGGACTAAATGTATTTTATCTTATTTTCAGAAGAAGGCGACTGGGCATGTTAGAAGTGGCATCCATCCGTCTGACAGTGGTTAGTGAAGCCCTTTGTCAGGGTGCATCAGGGCAGATGGCCTGTGAGGAGAACCAGGGAAGAGAAGACAGAGGCAGGTAACAGTGTCCTGTCCCCGGACAGCAGGGCGGGTGAGTGACAGGAAGCAAACCAGCCAGGGATGGAGAAATCAAATGCATGCGATTCTCATATTTGCAAAACTCAGAAGGACCACATTTCTTGTAAAAATGAGATTGTGATATGCACTGCAGATAAAAAATACTCTGATTATTGGTGACAGTCAGGCAAGCTTAACCTTTGCATTTTAATAAGCTGGTTTTCCTGACACAGCACTTTTTAAAAGATAGAAACTAGGTTTCTACAGGAAAAGAACAAAAAGAGATTGTATTTTCATAGTGATCCTTTTGCCTGTGAATTATATGATTGTCCCTGTGTCTTCTTGACTTCCATCTAATTTGCCTCTGAATCTAAAGAGTACATCCTTCTTAGCTTGTGAGAAAAAGTTACAGATTTTTGTCTCATCCATATTAAAAAGAAACAAATGTGAAAAGAAAGCAGTTTGGAGTAGGTGACCTAGACCATTTAGGCTGCTGCTCCCTCTGCCCTAGGGGAGCCAGCTCACAGCAGTGTGACTCCTGGCACCATGCCAGCCTAGGAATGAAGCCGGTGCTACAGGAAGAGACTGCATGAACCCACATCACAAGGTGTATGTAGAGACCTAGCATCCATTGACTAAACATTTTCTTAACCATCAGGCATACGTTGAGCACATAATTTGCTCTAGGATTACACTAAAGTTAGAAAGGTGAAAATCTCTCTCTCTCACTCCACAAATATTGTATCTAGCTAGCTAGCTAGCTACCTATAACCTATCTATGTAGATACTGATATACATAGATATACATAGATAGATATCATTCTATTTCTCTAGCTATCCATACTCAGATAGATTGATTAATCAATAGATAGATCTATGAATATATTTGTGGTTCAATCTATCTCTCTATATCTGTCTATATCTCTATCTATCCATCTAACATCTTTATGTATCAATTCATCTTTATGTATCTATGCATCTCTATCTATCATCTATCTATATCTATGTGTGTATTGTGTGTTTGTATGTATCTATGTATGTATGTGCCTATCTATTATCTATCTCTCTATTCATCTATCATCTGTCTACCTGTCTACCTATCTACATCTATGTATCCATATATCTATCAATCCATCTATCCATCCATCCATCCATCTAGCATCTATCTCTCAATCTATCCATCAATTCTGCTATCATCCGTCTACCAATCCACCTACCTATTGTCTACCTATCTACTGTGTATCTATCCATCTGTTCACGTATGTACTCTGCATGTATCAGGAATCTCTGGAGCCAGGCACCATGAGAGGTGCTAAGGGACCGAGGAGAAAGCTCCCGCCCTCAAGGCAGGCAGGGTCCTGTTTGGCAACTTTGCAGGAAGGTACCTCCGCTCACCAATTGCCTCCTCACCTTTCCATACAGCTGGACCCTCAGACCCCACAGAGGT
This sequence comes from Mesoplodon bidens, assembly GCF_964165515.1. Classification (NCBI taxonomy): domain Eukaryota; kingdom Metazoa; phylum Chordata; class Mammalia; order Artiodactyla; family Ziphiidae; genus Mesoplodon; species Mesoplodon bidens. Next base: position 891,637 of record NC_138166.1, on the reverse strand, counting down.
GTTATTACTATTCAGAAGCTACATCTAGCTCACCTCCCACCCAGAGAACTGGCGAGTGTTCCTCTTCTTGCATCCAATGGCAGTCATCACATTTTATTGAAATTTTGGGTTTTACTGTCTGCTCTCACACATGACCACAAATGCTTTTTTTTTTTGTCAGGACCCTCATAGTGGCTGGAACAAAAGAGGGTCCCAATGCACATTAATTGTCACCATTGGTTTGGGCATTACCTCAACTGTGCATAAGTCCCATTGGGCATGTGTAAGACAAGAAATAATTAGTATTTAACTAAGACAATTTTCCCATCCAAGTCATATGGATCTGAATTACCCACAGTGAAGAAGACCAGGGAACATTTGTATTATAAGGATTATGTATACTTGGAACTTTTTTGTAAGACATTAATGCCAACCATGAGGGCTCCACCCTCATGAACAAAGCACTTCCCAAAGATCCCAATACCATCACCTGGTATCCTCACTAAGATTCCAACAAATGAACTTGAGAGGTGTTCATTCAGACCATAGCAATAATAGTATAAAACACTAATAATTAAAACTGGAAAGAAAAGATTGCCCAAGTGAGGGGCTACTCAATTACATTGTGGTAGAATTGGTCAAAGAAGTAATATGCAGCCAATTAAAATGTTTATCACATGGAGTACTGAGCTCATCATGCCAAGTGGAAAAGCAAGATGCACAACTTTATTCAAGCATGATAACAGCAATGCTCTATGACTATATTTAGAGAGAAGGGAAAGGAATATAATGAAGTGCTGACATTGATTGCATGGCTAAAGGGCACTTGGGAAATAGTTTTCTTCTTATATTGTATTTTTAAATTTCTACAATTAGCACATTCACATTTAAAATGAATATACAAGGTACTTATTGCTATGCTAAAAGCATGTCAGCACATGCATTTGCTTTAGAAATGTTATTTCTGTGTTGCTGTGGACAGTTACTAAAACTAGTCTAGTAAGTATCAGGAAATAAACACTGAAGGAAAAATCCCTGCTGGTGGATGCAAACATGGACAGAATGGAAGGGATTTCTTACAGAACCCTCGTGGCAGTGTCAGTTGGACCCACCATAGACTAAGTCCATTTATATCTGCTTATATAAATTCTTCATTGCCTCCCGGGGGACCAATTATGGAGGAAGCTGAAGTCTGGCCTGACGTTTTCTTCTCTGTGATTGTGATCCCGTGTCTTTACTGTTTGGGCTGATTCAGACTGAACCCCTAATTTGCCGCTGTGTGGAACGAGACCTCAAGGCATCCAAGTGTTCCCAGTTTCTGTAGGGCAGAGCAGGCTCCGAGCTGCCAGGGAACATTTAAGAAATCCTTAACTGTAGCAGAATTTTTGTGTCCAATCACGTCCTCTGGGTCCAGAAACCCAGTGGCAAGTAATTTGTGATAATGGGACTTATTCGGAGTTTGAGTGTAGACAAACATAGAACATCTGGCAGCCAGACAACTTCTAGAAATGCCAGATTCATGGTGAGACAGAGACACCTCTTGGAGAAAATCGTGTATCAAAATATCTTGCTCAGAGGGCCAGATGGGGTCTCTTGGGGTCAATGAAGCTGTGCTTAGTTATGCCCTAACCCAGCCTCCCCAGGGCTATGGTTGAACAATAGGTGGAGGACACTCTTCTACTGCTAGAATTATCTTTGAGCTACTCAGAAGGAGTGGAAGGAATTTTCCTGCTTCACCCAGAGGAAGAAAAACACTGGCATTCAGGGTTTGCAAGCTGGTGCCCGGTGGAGGTCAGCAGCTGCAAATAATGTCGCCAGCGTCACAGGCACTGCGACTGTCAATTACTGAGAAATATCACAGCTGGTACAGATGGGGGCTAAGAGAGAGCAAAATCTCAGTGCTGAGACCCCGGGGAGCTGATGGCCATGGTCCCTATGTCCAGCCCCTGAAAGAGGCAAGTTTAGAGGCATATTGTGAAGAGGCAGGGAATGTAAGTTCTTACATCAGTGACATTATCAGAGTTTGAGATACGTCAACAAACACAATTGACACGGTGCCTTCAAGGTGTTGGCATTTCACTAGAGGAGAGATAAAGCAAACAAATACACAATATGTAATATAATATAAGGTACATGGAGAATAGACCAACGAGAAGTGCAGCTATGAATGGGGTGGTTACAGAGACATTCCTAAAGCAGAGACCTGACATTTTATTAACCCGACAAGTTGAAGCCATTTAACAGAGGTTCACATAATAAATTTACATTGGGAGGAAATGTAGAGCAAAATTTCCCTTCATTCTGAACACATTCTGTTACAATATAAAGTATATTCACTGTGTTGGTTTAAAATACACTATTGATTCCAAATCACTTATTTCACAGCAAGGCATCATGAAGAAACTTCAAAAGGTCATTAATTACTCATAGAAAAAGTGTAAAATATTTATGGCAAATTGTGTCAATACTACAATGATTGTACTATGTGCAATCTCTTTAATTTTATATTTTAGTTCCAGAAAATCTGTGGGATTTTATTGCTTTGGGGTTGCAAAATGATTGTGTAAGCCTGTCCTCTAAAAGCCTTTCATTCAACATTTTCTTTTTGAGTCCTTGAAAAATGCCTGGGAGCTTACGAAATGCTGAGATAAAAAATGTGAGGAGAGACCTGGTTGCTGCTCCAAGCACTCCACAATAGGGTATCAGATCTGAAATCTCAGCAGTTGATTTCTTTGAGTCCGTTTGTAAGAGTGTAAGTGAGACCAAAAAAACAAACAAAAAAACAGAGTCTTCTAGCAACAAAATCTCATAGCAAAATTAATCTCTCTCCCTCCATGCCACTAAGAGTCGTGTTGAAGCGTCATGCTCTGTGAAATAAATTTACTCAAAGGAGTAGTGAGTAACTGTTTCCTCATGGAGACTGGTATCTGTCCTCAGCGAGTGCGTTTTGCTGGCTGAACACAGGTCTGGGGGACATTGCTGCTCAAGGGAGGGTGATGCTCAGATTCCTTGGATACAGCAGAGTTTCCTAAGGGGTTTTCATCACTTTGTTCTCCCCGAGCCACACGGACAATTCCTGTTGATCAGTGTCCTCATTAACTGTTGGGATTCTGAGACTTTTAATTTTTGCCAGTCTGGCGACTTTCCTCATCTTCCCCTTATTCCCCTCCCCACACCATCGTGACTGGTACCCCAGGCATCTATTCTGGGCCACTTCTCTCATTGTTCTCCCTCTTAGAAGCTGTTCCCCAGGATCTCTGAGCAGGAAAGGATACGATGACCAAATCTCTAAAAAATATTCACGATTGAAAATTGCTTCATGGGCTATTTTCTATCTTAGGTATCGGGATGCTCCCTTACTGGTGTAGATAAAAAGTCAGACACCAGGCTGACTAATGCAGACACAGAATATGATATGAACCATACTGCATGTATTTAAATTCTCTTTCCACATTTTCTTTTTCATACTATATTCATTAAACTTCCCATTCTTTTTATTTTCCTCTTCGTAATAATTAATGGTTATTTTTCTTAGCCTTTTCATTGTAGTTCTTCTAAAAATTAGTGACAAAGGGAAAAAAAAAGACCAGTAAGAATAAAAATATTTCTATTTCCCTGCAACTAAAGAAAAACATATATTCCATTGCACCCTAAAAGGGCCCTTGCAAACATTGTTTTAGCAAAGTGGTCTTACTGCAAACACTACATCAGAGATGGCTGCTAAGTTCTGTGCAAGTAAATGTTACCTCTAAAAACTGTAATTTTATTGAGTAACTTGTGGCCCTGGCAGTACTAAATAAGTTTTAATTTCTCTGTTCTAGTTGTAAGAAGGCATTTATTATGTTTTTGTTGCTTTTTGCCATTTCCCTTCTCTCTCATATGGCTCTGTTGGATTTATTGTTTAAAGAAATAGTTTAGGGGTTTTACCTACTTAATTAAACACTGATGGTTTCCTGTGATAAAGAACTATAAATAAAATCTGAAATAGAAGTCATAAAACATTAAAACAAAATTGAAAGCAAGCAGCAATTTAGAATATAACATATGCAGTATGTGACAAGTGATTAAAATCATTGATTTATGAAATGCTCCTAGGGCTTAATAACAGAAAAAGTCTTATTATACAAAAAAAATGAGTAAAAGTTAGAAAAGTCAATTTAAAAATATATAAAGAATAGCTAACAGGAAAAACTCTCAGGCACAAAAGTAATCAAAGAAACTCAAATTTAAAAACAATGAAAATAAATTTTTAAAGATCAATAATCTTTGAAAATATTAGACCAAATAAAGAAGTATTGGCAAAAAGATGAGGATCACATGTTGGTAAACACTGGTGGAAAATTACAACCTTACTTGCTGATAAGGAAGCCCAGCTTTGAACTCGCCTTCATTCCTTTTACCCTGTGGAATTATTAGTAGAGGGCACACTCTTTGCCCTGCTATATTTTCCCATTGGACATTCTGTTACTTTGTCATTCTTTGGGAGAAAGTTTGATACCCGGTGACCCCAGGGACCTCCTTGGCAGAAACATTCAAGGAGGTAGAGTTCAGTCAAGCTCCCCAGTTCATTTTTGTATAACAGCTTTATTGAGATGTAATTCAAATGACATAAAATTCACCCTTTTATAGTCTGCAATTTAGTGACTTTTAGTATAGTCACAGAGCTATACAATCACCACAGCCATCTCACTTTAGAACAATTCATACCCCCCAAAACCTGTACTTATCAGCAGCCATCCCATTGCTTCTCAGGTGTTTGCACCACAAAAACAAATTCTGCCTAGAGGAAACCACCCTCAATCCAGGTGATTGGGATTCCCAAAGATTTAGATGAGTTAAAAATTAACTCTAAAATAAAAAGTTAACAAAACCAAACAGAAGAAAACAAGCCACTATGAGAGAATAAATAGAGCAATAAAAAAGTTTTAGGGCTTCCCTGGTGGCGCAGTGGTTGAGAGTCCACCTGCCGATGCAGGGGACACGGGATCGTGCCCCAGTCTGGGAAGATCCCACATGCCGCGGAGCGGCTGGGCCAATGAGCCATGGCCACTGAGCCTGCGCGTCTGGAACCTGTGCTCCGCGAAGGGAGAGGCTACAACAGTGAGAGGCCCGCGTACCACAAAAAAATAATAATAATAAAAATAAAAAATTTTAAAACATTTTTACATATAACACTTTATTTTTTAATTAATTTTTATTGGACTATAGTTGATTTACAATGTTGTGTTAGTTTCTGCTGTATAGAAAAGTGAATCAGTTTTATTGGGTTGGCCAAAAAGTTCATTCAGTTTTAAGTAAAAATAAAAGACGCATTTTTCATTTTCACCAAGAACTTTATTGAACAACGTATTCATTAACTGAACAAACTTTTTGGCTGGCCCAATAAATATACATATATCCACTATTTTTTAGATTATTTTCCCATATAGGTCATTACAGAGTATTGAGATTTCCCTGTGCTATACAGTAGGTTCTTATTAGTTATCTATTTTATCTATAGTAGTGTGTATATGTCAATCCCAATCTCCCAACTTATCCCTCTCCCCACCTCCCCCAGTAACCATAAGTTTGTTTTCTACCTCTGTGACTCTATTTCTGTTTTGTAAATAAGTTCATTTGTACCAAGTTTTTAAATTCCACATAGAAACAATATCATATGATATTTGTCTTTCTCTGTCTGATAACAGTTTATCTTAAGCTGATAACAAACTCTAACCTTTTACTCTCCCCTCATATATTGTATTTTATGCTTTTCATGTCACACTTTTCATATTGTGTATCCATTAACGAATTATTGTAGGATAGCTATTTTTCACATTTTTGACCTTTAACCTTTATGCTATAGTTAAGTGGTTAGCACACTACCATATTACAGTATTAGAGTACTCTGAACCTGACTACTTACCTAAACCTGCTGTAAATTTTCATATGTTGTTATGTTAGTAATTAATGCCCTTTTGTTTCAGCTTGAAGTACTGCTTTCAGTATTTCTTGTAGTGCAAGTCTAATGGTGATGAACTACCTAGGATTTTGTTATTTTCAAAGGGTCACTTTGCTGGGTAAATTATTCTTGATTGGCAGGGGTTTTTTTTTTTTCCCTTTCAGCACTTTGAATATACATTGCATTCTCTCCTTGATTGCAGGTTTCTGCTGAGAAATCAGCTGATAGCCTTATGAGGGCTCCCTTGTATGAGATCTTTTGGGTTTTTTTGCTGCTATAAAATTTATTTTTGTTTTTGACTTTAGACACTTTTATTATAATGTGTCTTAGAGAAGATTGTTTTGGATTGAAATTTTGGAGTGACCAATAGCTTCATGAACTTGGATGTATAAATCTCTTCCCAGGTTTGGGAAGTTCTCAGCCATTATATCTTTGAAAAATCTCTCCTCCCCTTTCTCCTTTTCTTCTCCATCTTGGACTTTAGTGATCTGTAGATTATTTCTTTTAATGGAATCCCTTAAATCCTGTAGACTTTCTTCATTCTTTTCATTCCTTTTTTTCTTTTTGCTCCTCTGACCTGATCATTTCAAATGATCTGTATTTGAGCTCATTGATTTTTTCTTCTCTTTTGTCAAGTCTGTTGTTGAAGTCTTCTGTGGAATTGTTCAGCTCATTCATTATATTCTTCAGCTCCAACATTTTTGTTTGGCTCTTTTTTATGTTTTCTATCACCTTGGAGAACATCTTCTTTTGTTCTTGTTTTTCTGATTTCATTAAATTGTTTGTGTTCTCTTGTAGCTCTCTAAGCATCTTTAGAGCAATTATTTTACATTTGTTGTTGAACTATTCCTGTAGCTCCATTTCTCTGGGTCAGTAACTGGCATTTTACTGTGTTTCTTGGATGGAGTCATGTTTCCCTGATTCTTCATGATCCCTGTAGCCTTGCATAGGTGTCTATGCATTTGAAGAAGCAACCATCTCTTCCAAAGTTTACGGAGTGACTTCAGTAAGAAAAGACCTTGACCTACGGGTAGGGACACCCTGAAGCATGCTGTGACCCTGGCCCCAATGTGTGGGTGAATGGTGGCTCCAGGTCTGGGGGGAATGATGTCTCTTTGGCTCAGGCCACTGAGGCCCATGGCACTGACAACCACATGGTCTTTGGCGAGCACTGTGGGCTCTGCAGAGGCTGCAAAGACTTTGGAAGTCCTCAGTGGTGTCTTCAGTTCTAGCCACTGGGGACCACAGCAGTCAGCAGAGGTGGCCAGAGCCTATGGTGTGCACACACTCAACCACAGGGCCATTTGCAGTGCCTGTGTAGTGGCAGGGGTCAGCTGAAAACACACACGTCGTGGTGGAGGACAGAGCAAGCAGGAAGGGTTGGAGCCAACTGCAGGTCCAGTGGCAGCTGTGGGGGCACTGTCTGCCCGTGTGCACTACCCCGGCTTCTGAGTCTCACCCCAGGCATATGGCAATAGAGACCAATATCAGGAAGTGGGCAGGGCAAGGACAGGCATAGAGCCAGAGAGGCCAGCTACAGGGGAGCCCAGATATATAGACCAGTGACTGGAGACAGAGCTGAATCTGGGCCACAAGCAGCTGGGGGACCCTGGCTGTCAGCATGTACTCCAGTGGCTGCAGGGCCTTACTGTGGGTGCACAGCAGCCGAGGCCAGTGATGAAGGCTGGGATGGGCCCATGCCAGGGGAGCCAATGACAGAAGACAGAGCTGCATCTGGGCCCACAAGCATCTGTGGGGCCTTGGCCATCAGCATGTACTTCTGCCATGGCAATGGCAACCCAGGACATGGGTGATTGGAGGCTGGTGATGTGTGTCAAGCCATTAATGTGTAAGTGCACAGCTAGAGGGGCTAGCTCAAGTGTGTACATGGTGGTGGGGTCAGCAGCAGGGGTTTAGGCTGGTGTCATGACTCCTGCAGTTGCAGTGGCCTTGGCTGGCTGTTGGTGTTGTCCCAGGCTCTGACAGGGACAGGAGGTAGGAAACATGGAGGAACTCATGTGGCTGGCGGCAGTGAACGTGAATAGTTGTGGGGCTAAAGCTGGGGAAATCTGCAGGGGTCTTCAGTGGCTGTGTTGGTCATTGGTTTCTTCAGTGGTAAAAGCTACTGGTGTCTGCAGAACAGGTGACTGAGGACCATGGTCTCTCCTACTGAATCCTGAGTGTGGCAGCTCCTGCTTTTCTTCTTTGTTCCTAGTCTCTGTAGGTCTCAGCTTTACCAGTCTGGGGTAAAACCAAAGTGGAACCTTCACATGGTACCCCCAAAGCCTGGGGAAACTGGTCCTCACTCTGTTCTTCCTTTCCTGGTGAGGGGAACTCTTTCTAGCTGAGCTGTGCCCACCTGGGGCTGGGATGATGCAGAGAAGATGAGCCCGTCTTCCTTCTCTTTTGTGCAGTTATTCTCATGATTTCCCTTCCACTGTAATGCTGAAGTTTCTTAAGGACCCCAGAGTTGATTTTGTTGGTGGGTACCTGTCTGATTGTTGATCTCTGTAGGAGAATGGAGACCAAGGTCTCCTACTCTGCCATCTTGGAGATATCACCAAATTCTTAAAATCCATTTTGACTTTTTTCCAGTAAATATTTATTTTGATGGAAAAGTAGCCAAATTTTCCTGATGGACAGTTCCCCAACACAATTCATTAAATAGCTTACATTTTCACCATTGATGTAAGATGCTTGTTTATCAGTTATCAACTTTTATAGGTTCTTTTTCTGGGCTTCTCATTCTGAGCTACTGGTCTATTTATCTCTTTTTTGCAAAATGACCTCAGTTTTATAACTACCATTATGATTTAAATACATTTTATTATCTTGTAAGTCATGTCCTCTCAACACGTTTTGTATCAAATATTTCCTAGCTATTTTTGTTTATATACATATATATATACATACATATAATGTATGTATAGATACATTCATATATATACATATATATATACAGAAAGAGAAGAAAGACCAATTTTGAGAACAAGACAAGAGTTTGTTGGAATATTAAAGAAGAAGAAGTATTTTTCTATAGCACACTCTGAACTCCATCACGGCCATTTTCTGACCTACTTCCAATCACTGCTGAGCCAAGCTGGATCAATTATAATTCTGAGGCTGTCAAACCTCACTCTTCTCTTCTGACTTGTAGCTGAAGCTGAAAGCTGTCTTTTACCTCTGCCACCTTATTCTGCATGCAAAATAGAAGATTGCTCCAGAGAATAGGCAACTCACCCAGGGACAAATAAATGTTTTGAGGAAGTTTCCAGCGCCCATGCAGATCGTGCGATTATAGAGCTGAACCCAAGAGAGAAGACAGATTTTTTTTTTCCCGTCTAAATCTTACTTGGAGATCTAGGTAATACTATGTAAATTGTTTAGGATAAAAGGCAACTTGAAAGCCAGAGGATTGGAGAAGGTCATAGCTGTAGGGACTGCTGATATTAAAGAGGAAGATTGATTGGGGCAAGCCCTCAGAAGTGTTCTAAGGACTCAAAACCATCACTTTTTCTTTTAATGCTTCCAAATATCCAATCAGCACAGATCAAATACTTTTTTAAAAAAGTACTTTCAAATACTTATTATGGAAGCCTATTTTCTGTTGAAAAGGTTACTAAGAAAAAATATTCATTTTTTTCACACAGCAAATGTTTATAATGTCCAGGAGCAAAAAAAATGTAGTTCCATATGAGAACCATGATGAAACAGAAACAGACTCACAGACATAGAAAACAAAGCTGTGCTTGCCAATAGGAGTGGGAGGTGGGAGAAGGAAGGACTGGAAGTTTGAGATTAGCAGATGCAAACTATTATATATAGGGTGGACAAACAACGAGGTCCTACTCTATAGCATGGGGCACTATATTGAATACCCTCTGATAAACCATAAGGGAAAAGAATATGAAAAAGAATATATATACGTATAATTGAATCACTTTGCTGTGCAGCTGTAATTAATACCGTATTGTAATTCAACTATACTTCAATAAAAAATAAATTTAAAAAATTATCCCTTTCGGATCTCAAATAGTTGTCTTTCAATTACTCTACTTCATTAGAACATGTGACTTTCTTTCTTGATGTTGAATACTCTGTGCTAAACTCACTAACTTTATCCCCTAAGTTAGGGGCTGAGGCACCCATTGTGTAGGATCAAGCAAACTTCAGGAACCGAATGGAAGGCAAGCTTGGTGAGGCTGGTGAGGATGCAAAACTCCAGCCACAAAACCAGTTCTGCTCCTTTGTTCCCCATCAGCTCTGCTGCGGAGCTGCCCTTGGGGTCCTTCCCTCTATGAGTCGGCACCTTCTCCCTACTTCCACATACTTAACTCCAGCTGTTCATAGTGACTCATGTTTCTGTGTGTTTCTAGAACCACCCACTGTCTGATACACTGGAACATCTTAGACAATCACAAATGTCATGCAAATGTGCTGGCAGCATGTGAACAAGGGTGTAGGTTTGAGCGTTGTCTCTGCTCCCTTCACCACAGTTTTGGAAACTTGAGATGATGTGGTTGCACAAGGAAACTGTTGCTTCTCTCCCTTCCCTCAAATGAGTGTTAATCTGTATTTCGGTGGGTTTTGGCTAATGTCACCCTTACCCCTGCACCTACAATCTGAGGATCTCAGGGTTATTTCTATACAACCCCTGAAGAAGGGCATTTTTCCACTCAACTTGGTCTCCTGCAAACAAGTCCCATATCCCTTATCGCTCTGCTGTCACGGTCTGCATTTTTTCCCAACACTCACTCAGAGGATGACCCTGAAACTCTGGCCTCCAAAAGGCTTAACAACATCTTAAACTCATTTCAGCACCTGATTCCTTCTCTAATACAACTTCTTAGATTTCTGCTCCTCCCAGGTCCTTATTCCTTTGGCCCATGCTTATTTTCAATGCTACGGTGAGCTCGGGGGTGCAGGTATCTCTTCGGGATCCTGATTTCATTTCCTCCCAATACGTACCCTGAAGTGGGATTGCGGAATCATATGGTAGCTCTATTTTTAATTTTTTGAGGGAACTCGATACTATTTTCCATAGTAGAAAATAGTGAATTATCCAATTTACATTCCCATCAACAGTGCAGGAGGGTCCCCTCTGAGTCACACTCAGCATCATCTTTATCCCCAGGCTCCTGTCCCGGGCACGCCTCCAGGCCAGCAGAATCCTTCTAATTTCTTGCCCTTGCCTTCCAGTCCAGATACACCTTTCAAAACTCACCTGGTACCTCAGTTTCCCTTTCCTCCTACCCTCTGCCAAAGGCATCCTATGAGTTTCCATCTTGGTGAAATCCCTTTCTACATCCCTGCTTCCCTGTACGGAGACTGGCCCTGCCTAGTGAAGGATCATTTTTCATCCTCTGAGGACATTGTTGACTTTGCATATCAAAGAATCATTTGATGAAGTACACCGAAATTTTATGACTAGGATAGTTTCTGACTGTGTAATGTCCACACTCCATTAGCCTTGTATGAGGACAACCGGAACCATTCATTTCCAAGATGAATGGACACCCTTACCTGGAGACCTGACACATGCATATTTATAAGGAAAACTGACAGCTCCCTAGTACTTACTTGATTTTCTTTACGCTTCTGTAGTAAGAGTGACCAGAAGTTCAGAGAATATGGTCAGGCCCTGGATCACTGTCATTCTTCGGTGTGAAAAATAGACCTGTGGTATCTGTGTGACCTGGAATGTGGCTTAGTTTCATTTATAAATTCAGAATATGAATATATATGTAATAGCCTTTGGGAAGACAAAATAATATCAATATTGTACACCATTCTGTATATAATTCTGTTATGCTCAGCACTGTATCGGGTGTATGGCAGGTGCTTAATTTCCTTTCCCCCAAAGCAGCTCATCTCTACTAGTGCGTGTTTCATAAAGTTGGAGAAATGAATTTAAGTCATTTTATTTTTCCATATATAAAGGATTTAAGCACTGTGCTCCAGACAAGTCACTGGTGAGACATGTCCTCTGTGTGAGGAGCCTTGGAAAGTTCACCTGAGAGGATCTCCCTTTAGCAGGAACCTGCGCTGGACCAATGGCATTCTGGATCCTTATATGCCCCTCCTCTGAAACCAGAGAAGGTCACCGTCATCCATGTTATTATTTGCTTCACATTCTGGCTTCTGAGATCATTCCTTTCTTTCTCATTTCACTTCAAAAATGATCATCCACATGAAGCAGTATAGTATATCCAATTTCATAATGTGTTGATATTTTGCAATTATATGCAATGTTTGTGTTTGGATCACATTTGTAAAACTCATGCTATGAGCTTGGTTTACAAATTAAAAGGGGAGCTTGGAAACAGGAGTTCATATTTTTGTACTGAATATGTGCCCTTATGCCTAATTGAGTTTGTTCATCTTCCAAATAAATTGCTTTTCAGCAGAAATCCAGACAGTCTTTCATGAGGGCCTTTAGAGGCCAATGTCCTATCCCTGTCTTTCTATTTTATTCAACTGTCGCCACTTGAAGTCAGGATTAGGACTGTGTGTGGTACACACTGCCCCCATCACCCAGCTCAGAGCCTAGAGCACAAAGGGACTTTGAGGAGCATGTGGGAGACCAGAACAAAGCTGGGTGCTAATCACAAGGCCTTGACAGCAGTGTCCATGGGCCACAACATCTATATGTCAACACTGCATTGTGCTGTTATTTTCTTCTTTGAATTCCCCGTGTGTTAATGAGATGCATTTCAGTTAAGTGGGCGATAAAGAGGCAGTTACTGAACAGGCACTTAAAGGCCAGTCCTGGCTCTATTATTGTCTCTAAGGTCCAAGTAAGACCCCAGCATTTACAGATGGTGACAAGCTACCAGAGATTGCGTGCCAATACTGTTGTTACCTGTTCAACAGTTGTGTACTTTGCTGATTGACTGGAGTGATACAGGAAAGATTAATATAAAATACCTCTTCTTAAGGCTGACTGTCAATAAGGAAGCCACACAGTCCTGGATTGACAGATTTTGCAAAGTACCTTGTTATCCTTTTTTTTTTCTATCTATCTATCTATCTATCTATCTATCTATCTATCTATCTATATATATATATACATGGATTTGTCAAGCTATTCAAACTAAACAAGTGGCCTGGGAGGGGCTTTAATATCAGGGTCATGGGCTCACTTTCCTTAACATCTGGGTGACTCTTCTATCAGGTCATCTATTTATCCTGATGGAAGCCCCCCTGACCCTGTCCCCTGCTGTCCAGTGGGACTTGGATCACTTTCCTTGCAGCCAAGACACTGGACACTGACCCACAGCTGTTGGTCTCCAGGCCTTGGAGGTGAGCTCTGGACAACATTTTGCCCCAAGTCGCCGCTGTCCCTGCCCCACCTCCCAGAGGGAGTTGCAAAGAGATGGACCCAGAAGCCGGACAGATGTGGCTGCAGGCCTGGCTCTTTGGAGAGAGTCAGACCCTCTCTCCCTCCTGCCCTCTTACCTTGCACTGTCACTACCATCAGGGATTTGCATTTGCTAAGAGAGACAGATGTCACTTTCAATTATATCAATTGAAATTTAAGTTTCTCAAGTATGAATTTTGTTGACGTAATAAATACGTTTGCAGAAAAGTTAGCCAGAAAAGTCTTAAGAACAATCAAGCTATCACATTAATAAAGCATTGTTATTCTCAAATTATAAAAATTATCATACAAAGATAACATTTTTTATTTCTTGTAATTTGTAAGGACATATTTTTGTGTCACTATTTTCTCTATTATGTTTCATGAGAATAAAATTAACTTAAAAAGAAAAGACTTATATTTGAGCACATTTATATGAAGATTTATTTTCCCCCTAACTTTTATACAAATCCCCTTTTTTAATTTTGCATTGGGCCCCAAGAACTATGCAGGCAGCACTGGCAGTGCACCAAGCTCATATTAAATTGATAAGCATTTCCAGAGGCAGTAGTCATAGGCTCAGCTATTAGGAAAAAATGAAAAAAAAATCAAAAAACAGCAACACACTTTTATGGGTTATATATATTAACTCTGCAGTTTTTAAAGGTACAGTTTTCTAATTAGCTGAAAAATTTTTAGACTCTATCAGCAATAAAAATGTTTTTAGAATCCAAGTGACAGTATTTTTTTATTATAATTAGACCTCACAAATGCAAACAGAAATGTATTTAGAAGAGGTGCCTATCACAGCTGACCTTGTTAGGCTATTACGTTCTGTTAAACCAGAAAATGTACCCGCGATGCTAAAGCTGGTATCAAAGAAAATAGGATGTTTTCTTTCTTTTTTTTTTTTTTTTGCGGTACGTGGGCCTCTCACTGTTGTGGCCTCTCCCGTTGCGGAGCACAGGTTCCGGATGCACAGGCTCAGTGGCCATGGCTCACGGGCCCAGGCGCTCCGCGGCATGTGGGATCTTCCCGGACCGGGGCACGAACCCGTGTCCCCTGCATTGGCAGGCGGACTCTCAACCACTGCGCCACCAGGGAAGCCCCTAGGATGTTTTCTTGAACACTGTGACCCTACTCAATTTTTCGTGAGTTTTCTAGCAACTTTCACATTAAAAAAAAATTTTGATCTCTGATTTTCTCCACCAGATAATTTGAGTTGGAGCTGACATTACAATGTCTGTTTTCTCAGTGTCTTCTAATAGCAAAAAAGACTCAGAAAAACAGACTGAGGGGAGAAAAGAGGGTTTCAGAAAAGAAATGAGAATGGGCTCAATTCAGTTTTCATGCAGCCTTGGCTCTATAAAGTTTGGACCATCCCGGAGCCATTTAACAGATTGCTCTTTTTTTTTTTTTTTAACATCCTTATTGGAGTATAATTGCTTTACAATGGTGTGTTAGTTACTGCTGTATAACAAAGTGAATCAGTTATACATATACATACATCCCCATATCTCTTCCCTCTTGAGTCTCCCTCCCACCCTCCCTATCCCACCCCTCTAGGTGGACACAAAGCACCCAGCTGCAGATCGCTCTTTAAACCTTCTTCTGGTTGTCCCTACATACTGGCTCCAGCAGAAATGGCAGTCCAGGTGGCAACTAGCTTTCAATGAGGAGTAAACTTTCTCCATGCCCAACACCCTCCACGCAGATTAAACAGTAAAGGTGTCAGGTGCAAAAGGGATTCAACAATGGAAAAGAAAGAACCTGTTTAAGAAGAGTAGAGCCCTGAGGTCCCTCATTAGAGAAGGAGCCATAAACACTCCTTGGTCAAAGAAACCGGCTCCCTGGTTATCAAAAAAAAAAACCCAAGGAGGAGTCATTGTTTTACAGCACAGGACTATCCCAAACTGGCCAAACAATAAAAGGGGGATTTGGGGAGGAAGTGTTGAAAAACAAAATTCAACTGAGTAAATTTTAGAGATCTTTTTGGCTTTATTCAACAAGTCATGTATCAGACAGCATCCAAACCAGCATATAGAAAAGGAATTTGAAGAGCTGTACAAGGCAAGATATTTTATAAGCAGAAGGGAGCAGGAACAAGGAAGGTACTCTAGGAAAAAGAGAGGGTTGGTTATTGCAAGGATAATCTCCTTTAGAGCATGACAGGGTCTTTCTGGCAGGTTACCCGATTAGTGCTGACCAGGTGATTCCTGACTGACTGGTTTAAGATTTCATTTCTGTAATTAAGTCTCAGCTTGATGACATGGGGCTTGCATAAGTGACTCCATTTTGGGTTGGTTGTCTTGTGTACAACAGAAGGAAACAAGAGTATCTCTGGGACTTCAGGACAAGAAGACCTCTTTAGAGGCAGGTGCCAATCACTGGAAAGGAACTACCTCAAGACAGAGGATAGATGATCATCTGCATGTTCTCTATCTGGTGCGATGTGCCCATTCATTGTCCTTTGTTCTAGGGGTTCACTTTCTTTTTTTCTCTTCCTCAGAAGCCAGAGTTTCTCTGGCTTTCTCTGTTCACCTTACAGCTGTCTCCAGTATGACTGCCCAGATCAAATTATATATGAGCACTCCACGCAGGGGTCCAACAGACAATTGCAGGGGACTCTGAGGCTTCATAGGGGAGAGAATCTAATTGGCCCACGCTGGATGAGGTGCCCAAACCATTTCCAGTTGCTGTGAGTAGGAAGAATTTCCAAGGCTCTGAAGGTTCTGGAGTGGTGACTGGGCAATCCCCCAAAACAGAACCAACTTGTACCCTTAATAAGCAGCCCATATAGAGCAAGGAGGAAACACTCAGTGAATTGTTTCAGAATCAATTAAGAAATAATGATGAAATGCAGGGAAAATCAACCTCTCCAATGTGTACCTTCAGAAATAGTATGCTTCCTACCAGAGGTGAGTATTTCAACAGAAACCAGGAAGATAAAACACATGCACTTGCTAGAGAGACAGTGAAAGGGAAGCAGGCATTGGGACTGTGGTGTAAAGGGAGTTTTGAGGTCTCCAATCAATCTAAATATTTATGATATGCCAGAAATTTTAATTCTTTAAGGCCAATCATGAATCTTTACCTATCTCCTTTTTCTCTTCCCTCTCTTCTCCTCTAATGATCGTATATGTATTTACTTTTAACAATCCCATGAAGTCTACCTAATCTGAGAATTTTCCCTATTCTTTCCTCCATCATCCAGAACTTAAGGGCACAGCTCTCTTCATCAGAGAGGGAGCCTGTCCCTTTACAAGGAGAGCAAATTTACACTTCAGCCTCAGGGAAACACCAAGTGGGTAGAAAGGCCACTTATTCATGTGCGACTTTCTAGGACACATTGTTTAGTTTTTCCACACCTTTTTGCTGGAAAGCCACATCGAAGGCAAAAGAAAACCCTTTATTTAACTGCTATATGTTCCAATTTTATAAAGTTTTTAAGCTTGAGGTATTGAGAGAGCTCATGAAATGGTGATATTTTAACATTGACTTACCTATCTCCAAGCAGTAATGACATTCAGTACCAAATGGGCACCATCTCCAACTCCAAATGCATCCTAAATGGTGTTTCAAAAAGACTGTTAGGGCTTCCCTGGTGGCGCAGTGGTTGAGAGTCCGCCTGCCGATGCAGGGGACACGGGTTCGTGCCCCTATCCCGGAAGATCCCACATGCCGCGGAGCGGCTGGGCCCGCGAGCCATGGCCGCGGAGCCTGTGTGTCCGGAGCCTGTGCTCCGCAACGGGAGAGGCCACAGCAGTGAGAGGCCCGCGTACAGCAAAAAAAAAAAAAAAAAAAAAGACTGTTATTTGGTAATGGAGTCACACCCAAAGTAGCACCTGTTCAGCTGAACTCCCCAGAGACCGAGAGGACTGCAGGATCCAGACGCTACTATGACAACAGCATCACAACCTGTCCATCCCCCTCTGGGTGGCTGTCCATACAGAACCATCCTTCAGCACTGGCTCAGAGAAGCAAAGGCAGCAACAGCAAAGACCTTGAAAATACTCTTGTTCATAAAATCACAACAAGGACATGTCCATCATAAATGCTTCGAAACAGCCAGCATCTCCACAACAGCTAATGTCACCCCGAAGACTTCTTGCATTCAGACCTCTACTTACAAGGAGAAAAATGCTGCGTAGATTCAGGTGCACTGATGGGACAGAGGATGGAAACATAGTTGCAGCACTAACAGGGTTAAAAGGATGCACCTGGCACATGGTTTGGTGGATATCTTGTGCTTAATAAACATGTGTTAGGTGAGTGAAACACAAAAACATACCAGTATGCCCTGTTCTGTTTCTACTGGTAGATTTTGACCTGAGGATTCACAATGTTGCTGTGAAGTATTGGAAGAAAGAAACCACATGGGCTTCCAGCTCCCAAGCCCAGCACAAGAGGAAACAGTATGTGTTGAACTTGGCCTCAGTTAGGAATGCATTGGTGACAAGTAACAGAAAGAACACTTGGATAAAATGACATTTTCCTCCCATAACAAGAAACCCATGAGGAGGCAGCTGTCTGTGCTCTGGGCTGGCATTGGGGTGATATGGGGGTATTTATGTTGCCAAACCCTGCTGTGGCTTCATGCCCACAGTCACATGCAAAGTCAGGGGACCAGGACCGAGACAGGTCAGAAGCAACCTTCCTCAGCCTTCTTTTTTATTAAAGAGAAACTGCATTTAGAGAGTTTCCACCAGCAAGAATTCACCCGACATCATGCTGCCCCATCTCTCCCACCAGCTCTGGGAGGTTGGTGTCTGGCTGTGTGAACTTTTGTGGAGGAAGACAGCCACCACACAAGGGGTGAGGACAGGTGTGTCAATAACGCTTGGTTAGTACAAACTACAGAGACACACATTTCAACTCAGGGTGGAAGTTTCTAGAACTCATGGGAAACTGCAGAACTTCTCCCTCATTGGTGTTCACAGAAACCACCTCATCTGTGGCAGGTCCTGAATTACACCCTAAGATTATGAAATAAAACTGGTGACTGTGTGTCCTGGAGTAGAGTTTACAGTCTAACCAAAGTCCGGGGCACCAATGGCTCCAGGAACATCTCAACAAGGGTCTCAGTTGGTGGTGCTCTGCCTGCCCCCCCACTCAGCCATGCACTCCAGGAAGGAGAGCCTTTGGGAGCTGCCCCTTGTAGGAGCTTTTCATGCACAGAGAACACTTCATTCCTCCCTCTCCCACTGCCTGAATGTAACTCCTTACAATCCCCCTCTGCTGCTACCAGCATCCCTAAATGCCTCTCTGTCTGTCCCTATTCAACACTCAGTCCCTCCTCCATGGTTGGGATAAAATGACATTTCCAAAGAAGCAGAGAAGTTGCCTGCAAACCACCTGATATATACGAAGTGACCGTTTATGCCAGACTTTGCTCTTGTTTAGTGTGAAATCAATGTGAAGGTTTGATTGGGATGAGATGCTAGTGCATGAAGGAAAGAGATTTTCACTGATTAAAGAAGAGACCTGAAAAAGGGAAAATAACACTTCAGTCAAGCACATCTGGATTTACATATTTTTTTAAATTTTTTAAATACTGAGGAAAACAGGAAAAAGTAATTGTCTACAGTAGAGAAATGATTTTATGAAACTATACCCATGTATCCCAATACTTTACATCGAAGAGATCATCATCAGAAACAAAGTTAGACAGATAGATAGATGATAAACAGATAGATGAGAGATAGATAGATAGATAGAGAGATAGATAGAGACAGAGAGATAGATATAGATAGATAGATGATAGATAGGTAGATAGATAGGGACAGGGATGGTAGATAGACAGATAGATAGAGACAGGGATGATAGGTAGATAGATAGATGATGGATAGAAAATAGATAGATAAAGATAGATAGATGATAGATAGAGACAGAGATAGATAGAGACAGAGATGATAGATAGATGATAGATATAGAGAGACAAAGATAGATAAATATATTTAGATAGATCATAGAGAGGTAGAGATAGAGAAATATATTTGAGGGCAATTCAGTGAAGAAGCATGGAAGAACAGAGTAGGTAAACTAAATCCAAATCCTGTAAAAGGTAAAAATCCAAGGGCACTATATTAGTGGGAAGCAGACTATACCAGCAGAGAAGACGCCATGAAAGACTCCTCATCCATTCAGCCAAACAGAGTTTCAAAGCATGTCCACAAAGAAAGAAATGGAGGGAACACATATTTAGCTTCCTTTTACTGTATTTATTGACTTGGTGACTATTACATCTTACTGCCTATTGATTAAGTTCCTACTTGGAGAGTTTTGTGGCAAGAGTTTCGGCAAGAAGTTAAGCAGATGTGCCTTACTCACATTACAGCTGTTCCCAAAAGCATCAAGAAGACTTTGCCAACAAAGACAACCTGCACTATAACTCTCCCTCCTGAGAAACCAGTACCTAAGCACAGCTGAGCAAGTAAAAACCCTGTACAAAATGGTTTAGTCATTTCCTACAATATCAAAGACATGCCAAAATGCTTTGTCGACATTTTTCTGATCTTAAAAATAGTACATGATTTTGGTAGAATGTTTGGGAAGAAGATAGTAATACCTAAAGAGGAATATAACCACCACTCCATGCTCAAATTTGTGATAGTATGTCCTTGCTTTTTCCTTGACTGTGATACGTGAATATTTCCTACGTCATAGTATTTTTTTAAGTAACTGCCAAAATTTTCTCTGTATGGATGTACCATGTTTTAAGTAAACTATCCACAACTTTTGAACACTTGTAATCTTTGCACTTCCTTTTTTGTGTATGTGATGTACTTTCCCACAAGAAATCCCAAGCGGTGAAATTTATGACCGAAAGTGAGAATATTTCTATTATGCTTAAGGAATATTGGAGTTTACCTGTACAGAGTGTTTATCTATTTGACTATATTTTTTTTCCAAAAGTGGGTATTATCATTTTCAAAACTAACATGAAGGTAAAAATGCATGCTGTGGTTATAATATTAATCATTTGAATACTAGAGGGTTTAGATTTCAGTATATTCATTAATCACTTTCCTTTTTAAATTTAATTTTTATTTTATAATGGAGTATAGTTGATTTATTGATACAATGCTGTGTTAGTTTCAGGAGTACAGCAAAGTGATTCAGTTATACATATACATATATCCATTACTTTTCAGATGTATTTCCCATGGAGGTTATTACAAAATATTGAGTAGAGTTCCTTGAATCACTTTCAGTTTTTATCTTATGTGTTACCTTTTGATACACAAGACTTTGCCTAGGTTATATGCTTCCCTTTCTAATATCGATCTTGGTATATTTACTGATCTAATATTTTAGGAAGTGGTGGGTAACTAAGGTTGGGAGAGTAGAGGTCTGGCAGTCAAACTATGGACAGAGAATGCAGAACTACTGACATCATTTTGTGAAAGTCCTACTGTGAATCCCACGCTTGGAGTTGTTGAAAGTAGCTTCTTCACATCTCCTCATTGTCCCATTACAAGAGAGCCCTGAACATGCATTTCACTGTAACTTTAATGAGTCCAGGACAGGGTCCAGGACATGGTGAAGCTGTGGGAGGGCCTCCACATGTAGGGTTGTATGGAAGGTTTACAGTGGAGTGGGCAGCTCCCAGCAAGAACAGAGGTCACGGGGCAGTCTCCACGGCACTGTTTTACCAGGATTGGCCTTGGTGCTTTGCTTCACAGAGAGAATGATCTTGTTCAACTAACAAGAATGATATGAACTTATAGAAAGTTAAACAAAATTTAATGAAGTACTTTCAGATACCTCTGATTTCCTCTCAAACTGCATGCCAGGGGACACGGGGGCTCTTTCTCCTCTCTACTCTTTGCTCTGACATGCTAAACACTGACCTAACCATGCAGTGTGGTTCTTCTATCATAGAGAATGCACCCCCATCTGAAAATGTGAGGATTCACCACCTCAGGCCTCAATCATGAAAGCAAGAAAGTGCATCTTCCCAATCTAGTTCCAAGGGCCAGCTTGTCTCTGAGGACCATCAAAGGGCTTCCCAAGATGTGCGTGATTCTTGTGTGAACGCAGTGCACCTCAAAAGGAGAGAGATGAGCAGGGAAGAAGCTTCCAGATCTGTAGCCAATACATTATGGCTGTTAGGGAGCTGGCCTGGACTGCAAGGTGTCTCGACTGATCCCAAATGAGATTGCGTTCTTCTTGGTTATTCACTCTGTCTGCACATGCACACAGAATTTCAGAGCAAGGGGGCAGAGGTTACAGTGTGATTGGCATTCCTCTCCCTGACCAGTGCTCAGCCCAGTGGCTCTTCCCCGTCTGCTCATATACCTGATGCTGAAGTAGACACATGACTTGCTTTGGCCAATGAAATGGGAGCAGAAGTGATATACCTCCCTTCTGTGTGGAAGCATTTAATTTCTGGTACAGGCAGGCCTCGGTTTTTGTGTGCTTTGCTATATTGTGCCTTGTAGATATTGTGTTTTTTTTACAAGTTGATAGTTTGTGGCACGCCTGGGTCAAGCAAGACTATGGGCACGACTTTTCCAAAAGCATTTGCTCACTTTGTGTGTTTGTGTCACATTTTGATAATTCTTGCAATATTTCAAACTTTTCTATTTTTATTATATTTGATGTGGTGATCTTTGGTGTCACTATAGTCATTGTTTTGGGGTGCCTCAAACCACTCTCAGGTAAGACTTCGAACTTAATCAAAAAATGTGTGTGTTCTGACTGCTCCACTGACCAGCCATTCCCCCATCTCTCTCCCCCTCCTCAGGTCTCCCTATTCCCTAAGACACAATATTGAATCTAGGCCAATCTGTTACCCTACAGTAACCTCTAACTGTTCAAGTGAAAGGGAGTCTTCCTCTTTAAATAAAAAACTAGAAATGACTAAGCATAGTGAGGAAGGCATGGAGAAAGCTGAGTAGGATAAAAGCAAGGCCTCTTACACCAAACACCAAGCTGTGAATGCAAAGGAAAAGTTTTTGATGGAAACTAAACAAGTTACTTCCCTGAACACACAAGTGATGAGAAAGTGAAACAACCTTATTACTGATATGGAGACTGTTGTAGTGTCTGGATAGACACTGGATAAACCAGCCACAACATTCCCTTAGCCAAAGTCTTATCCAGAGCAAGGCCCTAACTCTCTTCAATTCTATGAAGGCTGAGAGAGGTGAGGAAGCTGCATAAGAAAAGTGTGAAGCCGGCAGAGGTTGGTTCATGAGGTTTAAGGAAGGAAGTCGTCTCCGTAACATAAAAGTGCAAGGTGAAACAGCAGGTGCTGATGTAGAAGCTGTAGCAAGTTATCTAGGAGATCTGGCTCAGATCATCCATGAAGGTGGCTATACTGTAAAACAGATTGTCAGTGGAGATGAAACAACCTTAAATTGGAAGGAGATGCCATGTAGCACTTTCATAGCTAGAGACGAGAAGTCACTGTCTGGCTTCAAATCTTCAAAAGACAGGCTGACTCTTGTTAGGGGCTAATGCAGCTGATGACTTTACCTTAAAACCAATGCTCAGGATTCCAAAAATTCTAAGGTCCTTAAGAATTATGCTAAATCTAATATGCATGTGCTCTCTAAATGGAACAAAGCCTGGAAGACAGCACATCTGTTTATAACATGTTTTCCTGAACATTTTAAGCCATTCTTGAGACCTACCTCTCAGGAAAAAAAAAAAAGATTCCTTTCAAAATATTACTGCTTCTTGACAATGAACCTAGCCACTCAAGAGCTCTGATGGAGATGAACAATGAGCTTAATGTTGATTTTGTGCCTGCAAACACAACATCCATTCTGCAGCTCATGAATCAAACAGTATTTTTTTTTAATTCCATCGGTATGTATGTATGTACTATGTATGTATGTATGTATGTATGTATGTATGTATGTATTTTTGGCTGCATTGGGTCTTCGTTGCTGCACGGGGGCTTTCTCTAGTTGTGGCGAGCGGGGGCTACTCTTCTTTGAGGTGCATGGGCTTCTCATTGCGGTGGCTTCTCTTGTTGCAGAGCACGGGCTCTAGGCGTGTGGGCTTCAGTAGTTGTGGCACGTGGGTTTCAGTAGTTGTGGCTTGTGGGCTCTAGAGTGTAGACTCAGTAGTTGTAGTGCACGGGCTTAGTTGCTCCGTGGCATGTAGGATCTTCCCGGACCAGGGCTCCAACCCATGTCCCCTGCATTGGCAGGTGGGATCTTAACCACTGTGCCACCAGGGAAGTCCCTCAAACAGTAATTTTGACTGTCAAGTCTTGTTATTTAAGAAACACCTTTAGTAAGACCATAACTGTCATAGACAGTGATTCCTCTGGTGGATCTGTGCAAAGTCAATTGAAAACTTTCTGGAAAGGATTCATCATTTTAGATGCCATCAAGAACATTTGTAATTCATGGAAGCAGGTCAAAATATCAACAGTAACAGAAGTTTGGAAGAAGTTGATTGCAACCGTCCTGGATGACTCTGAGGGATTCAAGACTTCAGTGGAGGAAGTCACTGCAGATGTGGTGGAAACAGCAAGAGAACTAGAATTAGAAGTGGGGCCTGAAGATGTGATTGAATTGCTGCAATCTCAGGATAAAACTGGAAGGATGAGGAGTTGCTTCTTATGGATGAGCAAAGAAGTGGTTTCTTGAGATGAATTCTACTCCTGGTGAAGAAGCTGTGAAGATTGTTGAAATGACAACAAAACATTTAGAATATGACATAAACTTAGTGGATAAAGCAGTGGCAGGATCTGAGAGGACTGACTCCAGTTTTGAAAGAAATTCTGCTGTGGGTAAAATGCTACCAAACAGCATTGCCTGCCTCAGAGAAATCATCCGTGAAAGAAAGGGTAATCGATGTGCCCAACTTCGTTGTGGTCCTAGGAAATTTCCACAGCCACCCCAACATTTAGCAACCACCACCCTGATCAGTCTTGAGCTACCAACATCAAGGCAAAAAGATTACCTGACTCACTGAAGGCTCAGATGATGGTTAGGATTCTTTTTTAGCAATAAAACATACTTCAATTAACTTATGTATGCTGCTTTTTTTTTAAAACATGATGCTGTTGCACACTTAATAGATTACTGTATAGCGTAAAAATAACCTTTTTGTGAACAGGGAAACCAAAAAATCCTGTGACTCGCCTTATTGCAATGTTTGCTTTATTGCAGTAGTCTGGAACCAAATCTGGAATACTTCTGAGGTGTGCCTGCACTCACCTCTTTATTCTGGTTTCTCCCTTCCAGAAAAAAAAAAAAGATATATATATATATATATATATATATATATATATATATATATATATATATATATATATATATTGACTCACAGGTTGCCATGAGATGAAAATAAGCTGGATTTCCAAACTGGCTCTTAGAGTATAGCTGCCCAGCCCACTTGCCCATATCCACGGGTCTTTGACAGATACATCAATGTATCTGATATTGGGGTTATTTGTTATTGTAACATTATACATCTGACTAGTTACCAATTCCACTTAAAGATATGGAAATATCTACATCAATTTTATAATTTTTTGTGAGCTAGAAAGTAAATTCCACACTAAGGTAAACTCCAAATGGGTTTCAAACTGTTTTTCACACACCCTCATGGTTCATGCTACACTTTTGGCCTGCCTGTGAAATGGATGTTCCAGTGAAAGATGCTGAGAAGCACAGATGTACAAAACCCAGAATGGTTGCAGGGTCAGAATTACTACACCTAATTCACTCATGAGAAGCTAAGGCTCAAATCTTTAAGGACCTGACCCCAAAGCATCAAGCCAATACACGGTGGAGATGAGATTTCAATCAGGCTTGAGACTCCAGTACATCATGATGAAAACATTACGGAGCCTGAAATTTTGTCAGCCGGTCACTGTTCTCTTTATAGTTAAAAAAAATAGATCAAAAATAAAATTTCTTCAAGGTTTATGTCCCTTTGTTAACCTAAAAATATTTTAAGAAAAATTAGGTTACCTTTGAACAGAAGGATACCTGTCATGTGGCACTTTTCTTCTGAATTCTTAACATTATCCTCATTAATCTTTAAAAGCCCTCAGTGGATTTCAAGCAAAGCTGACACTTTGTAGCTGAAAATCCTGCTTGACCACATGGCCTCCCAACATCTCAAGACCAGGACTAGACACTTTGTTTCCAAAGCCTTGACCCTGAGTTTCAAAACATAAAACCTAATACCTAATCCAGTATTAGGAAGCTCTGTGCATCATACAGAGAGTATCCTTGCTCAAAAGACTGGAAAGTGAAAAGAGACCCAGGTGGCTCTTTGAGAAGCAAAGTCAAGCCAGGGGGAAGGAGGCCAAGCCAGGATGGACTTTCCAGGAAACCTTTGCGAGGCTTCTCCTTACAGGGCTGTTTTCGCCACCCGTTATGCAGTAGGTGCTCAAGCGGCCCCGTGCCTTCTTCTTCCTCGAGGAGTGCAAATGTCCATCCAATTTCAGATGCTTTTGCCCTATATTATAAAGAATGATTTATCTTTTTGACCTTCCAATTGGCATGGCCTCACCTATGGTGGTATTTAGAAAAAAAAATTTTTTTTTTTTTGAAACATACAAATAGAGGAAATCACACCATAGAATGACCTGACACTATTTTAGAAGACAGGTTATATGGCTGGGGGGTAGTTACTAATATTTTTCTCTTATACTTGCCTTTAAATAATTTTAATAATAATATAATTGATAATTAATTGTTCATTAATTTAACCCAATGCTAAGTCCACATTTCTTATTTTATTATTTTTATTCATTCATAGACATAATAGTTAATGAAATCAATAGACTTTTAAAATCCCATCTTGGCCACAATTTTATTTTTAATTATTCTTTCTCAAAATTCTCATTTTTCTTTGACCCTTAAGAAAATATATACCTTTAGTTTTTCTTATAACTTTTGACTATTATTTCCTGGCCTCTTTGTAGATGTCTTGCTCTTTTTCTAACTAATACATAAATACCATTGTCCTCAGAACTACATTTGTTTTTACTATATGCACTAATACTTCTGAGTACTGAATTACTATATTTATGATAATAATTTTAAGTATTTAGCTCAAGTTTATCCTGGGAAGCTCCAGTTGGGTGTTTTATAGGCACCTCAAACCCCTGTGTCTAAAGTTGAACTTATATCATTTTCTTCACCAAAGCTTATCCACCACCATGGTGAGATAACAGAAAAAACCTGTTGGTCTTTGCCCACTGTTCCTGGCACAGAGTTCCTAAAAACCCTGTGAATTCCTGAGTGACAAGAGTACCAGGAGCATATTCTGTTCAATGAGGTGACTCTGGGTGGCTCCTGCATGGCTCCTGGGTGGAACTGGTCACCAGAAAGACCAAGCCATGATTAGAAGCTTGGAGTGTGCAGCCCAGTCCCTCCCCACTTCTCCAGAGAGGAAAGAGAGGCTGGACATGAAGTAAATAATTGATCATGGCTACATCAGGAAGCCTCCATAAAAATTCAGTAACACAGTTTTGGGGAGCTTTCAGGTTGGTGAACACATGCATATTCCAGGCGGGTGATGAATCTCAGTTCCATGAGGACAGAAGCTCCTGTGCTCGGGACCCTCAGATATCATCCTATGTATCTCTTTATCTGGCTGTTCTTCTAATTCCTTTATCCTATCCTTTAATAAACTGGTAAATGTGTTTCCCTGAGTTCTCTCAAGCACATTAATCAAACTTGAGGAAGAGATTTGTGCGAAGCTCCCATTTGTAGCCAAATTGGACAGAAGTTGTGGGTGACCTGGAGACCCACTAGTTGCATTTGGCATCTGAAGTGATGGTGGGAGTGGGGAATAGTATCTGGTGGGACTGAGCCCATAAGGACCTCCAGGAAGATTGTGTTAGAATTGACTTAATTTGTAAGACAGCTGGTGTTGCAGAGACTTGCTTGTGGTGGGGGAAAAGAAAACCCACACACTTGGTGACCAGGAGTGTCAGAAATGAAGTTTCCTGGGTGAGGAGTGAGAGGGACACATGAGAAAGAAACACAGACTGAAGGCAGATGGAACTGAGCTTTCCTAGTACAGCCAGCCCCACAGGATCCCAAGACAGAAACTTGGAACTCACCCTATTCTCTCCTTTTCCCCACCACCACCTCCAAACCAGCCACAAATTTCTACCTTTTTCTCCTGAATTTCTCTTCTTTCTCTTCTCATTACAAGTGTCCACAGTATAGAATGTCATTCTAGCTACTCTGCCATCAGATTAACTTATCTCCACAATTATCCTATTTCCAGAAATTCTGCACAGTAAATCCAGATGATCTTTACAAAACCATCTCTGAAGATGTCATCATCCTGTTTTAAATCCCCCACTAAATTCCCAGCTATTGGAAGACAACTTCCAAACTTTTTAATGTGCTCTGCAGGAATATTCATGATTTAACTCCAGGTCAGCTTTCCAGCCTCATCTCCTTCACCTCCTTCACATCATGCCCCAGGTATATCAGAGTCTTCACCATCTTCAGATGCACCATCATCTCTCTCATAAAATACTCAATGTCATTGCCTGGTAATTACAACTCAATATTCAGATATCAGCTTAAATATCTCCTTTTCAGGAAAGTCTTCTTTGACTGCTAAACAGGGTTAGTCCTTGACATTTGCTTATATTTATCAAATCAAACACCCATCTTGTGTTATCATAGTGACTAGTTTAATTGTTGTCTTTCCTGTTTCAGTGTAAAGTCTCTGAGGGCAGAGACCACTTCTCTTCAACACATTTTTGGTCGACTGAAAAAATGGATGAATTCTTAAATTTATGAGATAAGTTTAGTTGTCATGGCAAATGAATGAAGATTAACTTACTGTAGTAATTTTGTATTGCTGCATAAAAAATGACCATAAAACTTCATCCCTTAAAACAATGAACTTTTATTATCTCACAAGTTTCTGTTGGTCAGGAAGCAAGGAGTGCATTAGCTGGGTCTCAAGGTCACAGTCAAGGCTGCAGGCAAGGTGTTGGCAGGGGCTGTGGTCTCAGCTGAAGGCTCTCGTGGGGAAGACCTGCTCTGCACTCGGACAGTGACCCCTGGCAGGACTCAGCTCCTTGATCGTTGTGAGCCAGAGGCCAGCCCAGTTCTCTTACATGTGGCCTCCCCACATGTGGGCAACCCACACCATGGCAGCTGGTCTCCCTCAATTGAGCGTACAGGAGAGAGGCAACCCAAGAGAGAAGCCACCACCTTTTTATAACCTAACCATGAGAGTGAACTCTTATCTCCTCTGCTGTATTCTGTTCATTTGAAGTGAGTCAATAAATTCAGACCCTGCTCCAGGCATGGGCTTTTCACAACGTGTCAACACCAGTAGGCAGGGATGCCTACAGGCCTCCTACAAGGCTACTTATTGTATGTACTGTTATGTTTGCCACTTTATTATGTAGAATTTTTGCAAGTAAATTCAAAAGGTATGAATAATCTACTTTTTAAAATTTTTGTACTATATTTTCAAGTTTTTGCTATTAAAATGTTTGCTCTCATTACAAAATTATTGACATTTCTCTATTTTTTCTCTCTCATTTTTTTAAAAATTAATTTTTATTGGAGTATAGTTGTTTTACAATGTTGTGTTAGTTTCCACTGCACAGCAAAGTGAATCAGTTTTACATACACATATATCCTCTTTTCTTGAGATTCTCTTCCCATATAGGTCATTACAGAGTACTGAGTAGAGTTCCCTGTGCTATACATTAGGTTCTTACTGGTTATCTATTTTATACATACTAGTTATGTGTCAGTCCCAATCTCCCAATTTATCCCTTCCCCTGTTACCCCTTGGTAACCATAAGTTTGCTTTCTACATCTGTGACCCTATCTCTGTTTTGTAAATAAGTTCATTTGTACCATT